>NC_066582.1:2691621-3315742 GCF_024323335.1 Lathyrus oleraceus | reverse complement strand
TTTGCAATATTTCGAATTTTTAAACCATTTTGATTGCTCATGGAAGATATTTCATTCAAAATACTAAGACAAAGAAATACAGCATTCTTTTAAATATTACAAAGAGAAAAGGTAAATAACATCCTATGGATCCCTATCAGCTCGGGACGCTGGAAGACGAGAAGTATATACAACTTCTTGATCTCTCTCTCATAGGCAGCCTCCATATCAGCCTTCTCCTTTGCAAGTTGGTCATACTTCCTTTTCCAGAATTTGGAAGACTGAGGAAGCAAAGAAGTCCAAGTGTCATTCGGATCGTCGATCACTCGGTGCTCGAGAAATTCAATCATATCATCCTTCTCCTTGAGCTGCTGCAGCAATTCTTCTCTCTCGCGGATCCAGGCACGCGAAAGGTCTTCTTCTCTCAACTCCTCTACACGTTGGGTAGGGAGGGTTGAAGGCCCAGCCACATCCAACAGTGTAGGTCTCGGATGATCATATGGCATCAAGTAGGTAGCAGCCCTCTGTCTGACCCAAGAGGTGTATGGTTCCAAAGCAATGCAGTTCTTCGGACCCAATTCATTCCTACTCTTTATGCGAATATTGCGCCAAGCGCGGACAAATCTGGCTTTCAGGCCTTGGGGATCTTTACCCTCCTGAAAGAATACACCTTCTAACAGAATGTTATGGGGTTTATCCTTTAGGGGGAACCCAAGCTGACGACGTGCAAGCGTAGGGTTGTAGTAATCCCACCACATGTACCAAGAAGAGGCACATTGGGGAATTCACCACAAGAATTGATGATCTGGACGGTATCGTACACGCGATCATACCAGGTGATATCATCATTGGTGAGAGACATGAGTCTCTGAGACCACCGTAGACATCCCTTGTTCTCCTTGAAAGCAACTGTCTGCGGCAAGTGCGAAATAAACCACTTGTACAGCAGGGGTAAACAGCAGACAATGACTCCTCCATTCTTCATATTCCTCAGATGCATGGAGACATACGCATCACCCAACAAGGTCGGAACCGGATTAAGAACTGAAAAGATCCTAATGGCATTCATGTCGACGAACTTGTCGAAGTTGGGAAACAACACCAATCCATAGATGAGTAACACAAATAGAGCCTCAAAGGCATCCTCACTCATGGCCTTCCCATAAAAGGTTGCTTGGGCAATGAGGAACTCGGAAGGAAAACCCTGAATTCCGCCTTTGGTAGTCAGATTAGCTCTAATCAGATCTTCATCTATGTGCAACAGACTGGAAATCTCTCGAGCAGATAGAATACCCTCTAAGCCACTGAACGGCACTTGATCCAGAATCGGAATCCCAATAAGGTGAGAGTATTCTTCCAAAGTCGGCAACAGCTGGAAGTCCGGAATAAGAAGCAATGATAGAGCGGATCATAGAACTGAGCAAGAGTGCTCATCAATCCCTCATCCACTTGAGTAGTCAGCAACGGCAGAAGCTTCCCATAGCGAGCTTTGAAACCCAAGGGATCTAATACATATGATGTCAGATTCCTTAACTCTTTTACATCGGGCTGCTTAAAGCTGTACTTCTTTGTATGCCTTTTAGGTCTTTCCATGTCTGAAAATTTTGCAAATAACCCTTTAAGTTCCTTGAAAATTTTCTCTTTTGATGACATGAATGCGGATGAATGCGTGAATGCATGAATGCAACAAACACACTCAAGGATCAAGCAAAGCACACCAAACAAAGGTCGTGGGAAAGCTCTATGTATCCCTAATATCAATCATCCATTTTGGTGGATTTAGGTTTTCACCTTATCGACACCCAAGTTCCATTGATATTAACGGTACATGAACCGGTTCAAACATTCCTAATATCAACCAGCCGCTTTGGTGGATTTTAGGTTTTACACCTGATCCGGGATCCATTGATATTAACAATGTTTGAACGACTCAACCACGAATCACGGGTTTGTTGAGAGTCACGAGCATGGAGTCTCGGTTAAGAACCACCCACAGGGAGTGTACTAGGGTTTAAACCTGCCAGACATGTTCTACCAGAGGTTCCCATAATCATCGTTCCATCTTTCGAATATTATCGGAGGAACGAATACTCGTATTCCAAGAATATTCTCAAGAGAAACTCTTATGAGTGTAGTATCGCGTAACAATCGTGTCAGAACTGACATCTGAACGACCTTCGCACTACGGTCCTAAAAATAGGCCAAGATGTGTTTGGTAAACTAAGGTCCTTGGCTTCTGCGGAACATGATTGAAAGAATAATGCCTAACCACAAATAACTTGTGTGACATTATTAGTTCAACATGACCTCCACCAAGTGAATGGGCTCGCAAGTCAACTGGCTAAGGACTACTCCACACCAGTCGACAAGACTATGCCATTCTCCTATCCTAGAGTGCACTCGAGTTCGGGTATAGAACTCATCTCACAGATCACCAAAGCAAACAGCAAATGTATATCAAGCAATTCACACATTACAATCAATACATTCATCCCAAATTGTACAAAAATATGTCAGATAAACAATAACAATATATATCACAACAAGGGTGAAAAGTAGGCACTACAACCAGGGATTCTGGTGAGGTTTCCCCAGCAGAGTCGCCACTTTTCTGTAGCGGTGTATTCGTCGCTATATGATCTATCGATTAAATCATAAGCTAGGAGATACATGAAAATTTCGAGTCGCCACCGCACTTTTATTTATCCAAAGGATTGGCTAAAAAGCGAACAAAAGCCTAAGAAGTTTTACACGTAGAAAACTAATAAAAAGATCAGAGAGTCTGGGTAAGGGGTAAATTACGCAATGGGAAGGTGTTAGGCACCCACTACGTCCTAGGTACTCCTAGGGAGCCCTTTTCACACTTGTTATGCTAAATTGTTATTTGTTATGACATAAATATTGTGCAAACATGATTGGGATGATGAGAAAAGAATATACAAGTTTTATTATTATTGGGTTATTGGGTTCGAACGGATGAACCCGTTGCCTACGTACCTTCCATCAAAGGTAAGGATCAGAACGCCGTAGTTCGGCTAAAAGATTTCCAAAAGTGGGTTAGGTTCAATTTTAAACACAAACCCTAGGTCTTACGTTATCCACGGGAGAAAACTCAACCTTATACAAACAGCAACGTCCACCATGTGAGAACAGCTTCAACTTGCCAGGGAGGGGTTAACCCTATAATAGGCAAGGAAGACTTACAATTCAATCACTAAAGACAGAAGGTGAGATTAACATCAACCACTAAGATAAATCAAACCTATAGCTCATGTATGAAAGCATTAACAATGGACAAAGCCAAAACAATTGAGTGGATGAAGTTAACTGATTATGATTATGAAAATGGAGTCAAAGTATGATTAAGATCAATTCAAATAAGTATTATGAAAACGAAGTTTGAAAAAAGGTCAAGGACTTGAGTCCAGGTTTTTAGTTAGAAAAACATGAAGATGTTTGCACAACACTTATGTCAAGTTTTAAAAGATAAAGTGTAAAAAGGTTCTAAGACGTAATGAATGATGAATGGATGAAGGATGGATAGTAAAACTTCTTAAAAGGTTCACTTCTTGAAATCATATAGCAGATGATTCAAGTGTGTCCTTTGGAATAGCAATTAATAATAATAAACAAACAAAGCAAAGGCGGATATCGGATGCCAATCAATGGTCTTATACCAATCTCCTAAAACAGAATGGGATGTCAGATGCCACTCAATGGACTTACACTAATCTCCACAGGCAAAGAAATAAAAGCGGATACCGGATACCAATAGATGGATTTACACCAGTCTCCTAAAACAGAACGGGATATCAGATGCCACTCAATGGTCTTACACTAATCTCCTCAAAAGAAGAACAAAGATGAAACATGGAAGTCAACTGCCAATTTATCTGGGCTTAGGTTAACTCCACAGTATGGTCCTAGGAAGTCCAATGCCACATCACAGGGACTTACAATGGATCCTCACATACAAGAACAAAAGCAATAACATGATCACAGGAATGCAAATGCCAACTTACAGGGACTTATAATTGCAACCTCTCACACAAACAGATGAACAAACTATGATCACAGGAAAGCAGATGCCAACTTACAGGGACTTATAACTGCAACCTCACATACAGAACCAAACAGATCAAATTATGATCACAGGATAACAGATGCCAACTTACAGGGACTTATAACTGTATCCTCACATACAAACAGATAACAGAAGATATGAGTGACCAATGAGGTCTTACACTCTATCCTTCCATATCACAGGAACAAATGCCAACTTACAGGGACTTATAACTGTCCTCAATGGGCACACAACAATGATAGCATCACAAAACAAATGAGATGATCATGCATTAATAGCAATTGATGATGATGATAAATGCATAACATACAGGCAAGCAAGTGCATATGAAGCAATCAATCAATCAATGAATAACAAACAGCACACTCTATAGCCAAAACAATGGGGCTCACACAAGAGGGTTTGACTTTAAAAGTCCACTGTAATAGGTAAATGTCGCTCTTAACCTGGCCATTGAGGGGCTCAGGTGAAGCAGATGAAAAGGAGATGAGGGGTGTGCCTCATTGCTTCAATCTCAAATCAGAGAGAGCATAAAAGAAAGTGTGGGAGTTCAGAAAGTAGGAACTCTCTCCACATTATTGACTCGATTAGATCTTGGGTATTTATCTCAATGCTTCAACCATGTAATGGGAGCAAAGAGAGGACACACTGAATAGTGGGGGATAGATTACTTATCCCTACCTTCCACCAATTGCCTTACTTGAAGGACTTTTCCTGCTTAGGACAAATATAAACAAGCACAGGCATTGCCTCTTAAGGAGGACTTCAGACAGTTTGCCCGGTCAAATAACAGACCGGGTCTCCAGACTACATGAAGAAGAAGTAATTATACCTCAAAGCAAATGCTAAAAAGCAAAGCAAGCAAGCAAGTTCAAAGAACTTAAGCAACTAAAGTACCTGCAAAAGTCAAACCAATTAGTAAACAGTTCAACAATTAAAACAAAGAGAAATGAACCAAAAGTCAACCAACAGAGGGACCAATTGTGCAAGGCACAAAGACTCAAGCATATGAGTCACCTACAAAACAAATGTTAGCACAATATAAACAATTCAAATCAGGCACATTAGAATGATCCTCAAAGCATTGATGCTCAACCTGAAACAGATGAACTCAACATAAGCTCAGAAGACCACTAGGACTAGCCTAGGGTCAAAGATGAAAGAGAAAGGTCAAGGCAGCAAGCAATGTTCAATCAAAGTCAAATTCAATCATGTAGGAATCAAACACAATTAGATTCAAACTTATATCATGCATCAAGGTCATTTCATATGCAAAAGAATGCAAAGCATAGCAAAGGAAGCATGCAAAAGTCAACAGCAAAGACTTCAATCAAAAGTCAACTCAAACATTTTCAAAAATCATGAAATAAATCACACTCAATCCTAACATCTAACATGGTATACATGCAAAATTTCAATGCATTTGGATGAGAGGAAGGCAGTCAATGAAATTCATGAAGTTAAACCAAATTCAAGTAAGCATGGTGAAAGTCAACAAACATAGGTCAACTTCAAAAAATCATATCAATTTGAAAACAGAAGAGAAATGAATGAAATTAACACCAATGCAAAGCTTGAGATGTCTAGTTATCACATATGAAATTTCATGGTCATACAATAAGATATGAGAATTTCATAAAGGATTTGGCAAGGCATAGCACAAAAAGTCAACAAATGACCACATATGGAAGAAAATTCTCAAATAAATGGAAAACAGCAAGATTAATTCCAAGAAAATTCATACATCAATTAGACATACAAGGGATCATTCATGCAAAATTTGGAGTCATTTGGATAAGGGGAAGCATGTGAACAAAAATCATACAATTTGCAAATCATTGGTGTGACACAAATTGTCACACCCTATTTCAAAAATTCATATCTATCAAACCACAAATGAGAAATCCACAAACTTTATATGGAAATGAAGATCAATGTGTCTAGTTTTACCACAAAAAAATTCAAAGGCAATGGATGCAACATGAATATTTCACAAAGAGAATGGCACAAGGTATCAATCATTCACACATGTTGAGAAAATAATTTATCATTTAAAATCCAGGACATGAAAAATTAATTAAAATTCACAATTAAATATTAGACTCATTTGTGAACATGTGGAAAAAATTTCATAATTTTTGGTGAAAAAATGAATGAGAAAATAATTGTTGAAGTTGAGTGAAATAATGGAGCAAGCATGAACAAAAGGCAAGGCAATTGGTCAACACAAGGGTCAACCGTGGCATTTGTGTAATTCTGAGCTCATTAACTTAAACTACTGCGTTTTGATGCATGGAAACGAAATGTTCTCATTGGCCAAAGGCCAATGGAACAGTAAACACCAAAGAAACTTCATATTTTCTGATTTTTAGAAACCCTAGTGTTTAACATACAGCAGGGCAGCTCAAAATGCTCATCTTCAATTGATTATCATGGCCAACAAACCTCAAGCAAAATCACACAGACCAACATGGTAACACAAATGTGGTATTCATGCAGCATAGAACAACAGCAACCAACAAGACAGTATGGGAAAGGTGTGAGTTCATCATCATAAAAATGAACTTCAAGCAACATCATACAATAACATGGCATTGGGAAAAAATCTGGAAAAGGCAAATGGTTTAACAGCAGCACATCATCATAACAGCCGCAGCAACATTCATTATGACATAACAGTAAACAACATGAGCTTGAGGATTTCTGGACAGCTCATGATTCAAGCATAGCAGCAGCAAGATTTCAGCATTGTAAGCATGGCAAATCGTGTTCATCATGTTATCATCATGCAAACATAACCAACAGTAAGCAACAGCATAAGTTCATCAAAATGTATTTTTCATGGCGAGTTCAAGACATCAACAGGATTGTAGCAGCATGGCTTGGCATAGCTCAATGTTCATAAACAAAACAACAGCACATGACAGTATATAAACAGCATGTATTTCTGGGCCAAGTTCAAAACAGCAAAAGCAGCATCAAATTCATGTTTATGGTTCATCAACATTAAACACGTTTCAAGCACTAACACACAATGGCATGGCATAATGAACATCCAACAACATCAACCAATAACCAAACAAACATCAACCATGGTAAAAATCTGGGCAGAGTTTAACAAGAACAGCATGCACTCATTCAACATTCGAGCAAAAGTTTGGACAGGACAAGTATTCTAAAAGCAGCATACAATCATCATCATTCAAACAGCAAGTAAGCAATAGCATTCAAATGCAGTTCATGAGGGTTTTCCAAACTGCAGCATGATATCATGGTGATGCTCACACAGCCAACAAACAACAGCATAGCATAATCATGTGGTTTTTTCTGAGCAGGCTCGAGGGATTAAAATAGCAGCAATGTTTAATCAGCATGGTTCAGCATGGTTATCATGTTCAAAAAACAACAACATTAAAATCAAGCCAAGCAAAAAAAAGCCAACAGCATATACTAACAACAGCAGCACAATGCATTCATCATCATGTACTTATCATGACAGCATCAAGCAGACAGCAATGGTAATGATCATTTATCATTTTAGCAAGCCTAGCTAACAGCAAACAACATAATCATGGGAGTTTCTAGTCATGGTTTGTGGTTTAAATAACAACAGCAGGTTTTAGCTAGCAGGGTGTAGCAGCATGGTATTCATCATCATGATTCAAACAACAAACCAAACAACAACATTCAAATGCAGCTCATGAGGGTTTATCATAACAGCCTGGTATAGCATCATGTTCATCAATCATCATATTAAATTGAACAAACAAAAGCAGCAACATGTTCCAAAATTGTAGCAGGGTACCATGAACATCACATCCTCATAACAGCAGCAGTACATATTAAGCATCATCAAGACTTGACCAACAAAGCAAATAACAGCATAGCATTTCATCAATCGACTTCATCCTCATGAACAACAGTCAACCAACAGCATCACAAATCAATCATGGCAGCACATGTTTATTACAAAAGCAATGACCAACAGCATAAACAACAATAAAAGGCCACAGCATGAAAAAAAAAAAAATATTGGACAGTTTGAGGTTTAATAGCATGGTTAGCAGCACAGCATTGACAGTGTGTTAGCAACAGGCAATCAACAGCATACAGCACAATCAAAATGGATTTTTTAGGACAATGTTCATAAGGCTCAAAACAAGCAGGGCAAGCTTCATCATCAACATACATTCTCAACCAAAATTCAAGAGACATAGCAGTTAGCAAGGCAATGACAAAGTTCATGTAATGTCCAAAGCAGCCCTATAACTAACACAGCTCACATGGATTTCTGGAGGAAAGTATAAGGGGTGCAAACAGCAGCAGGCATATTCATTATCAACAACAATAAACATCAGCCAACAGCAAAACAAAACATTAATCAAGGGAGAAATTTGAGCATGGTAGGTTCATGTAACAGCAAGGCATTCAATCCACCTTCATGGTTCAAAATCGACATGAACAAATGAAAATCAAACCAACAAATCCCATACAGCATGGCAGGTATTTACATCGTGCAACATCAGATGGTCATAACCAAACACAACAAACATAATCAAAGGAAGATCCTGGGCATGGTAATAGTTTAAGCAACAGGAACATATATCCATCACTATGAGCTCGAAAAATTTCATATGTCCAGAAATTAAAATCAAACATGCTAATAGCATCAATGAGGCTAACCTAATCATAATCCAAGCATAGTTTGTGGTAAAACAACATCAGTCAAGCAAATCGATGGAAAGTATTTTTGGATGCAGAAATGTAAACTTAGATTTCTCCTTCATGTCACAACCATTTTGAGTGATTCAACTTGCATTCAATCCAGCATTCAAAGATCTTTCATATGCATAGCAGGGCATGGAGAAAGAAGGTACTCGAAAACTTACTTGTTTTTGAAGCAAGTTGTGGAACAGTGATGTTTTTGATGATAGGAGTGCAAACAGCTGACCCTTATGCTTGGCAATGAAGGATCCTTGATGTATGTTAGCTCAGCAACCTTTGGTTTGACTCTAACTCCAAACTGCCATGGGAGGATGCTTTGAAGATGCAGAGCTTGAAAGAGGGTTACAGTTGAGAAATGGTGTGCAAAAACAATCCCAAATGATGTTTAGATGATGGAGGAAACAAGGTTATTCGAGGGTTTTCAAGGGTTTATGCAGAAAAAAGCCAATTGCCAAAAATGCAAGAAGAGAGAATGAGGGTTTTTGGTCTGTGGAGGCTGTGAACACTAGGGCTGCAAATGTCAGAAAAGAGACTTTATATGTCTGTTTTACCTCTACTAATCAAATGTTAAACTTGTTTAGTTGTAATGAGCTCATTTGCATTTTGCTAATTTTCCCATACATGGAATGGAGGTGTGTTTTTGCTGAGAGTTTGGGCCTGCTACAGGCTGCAAAAAGGACATTCAAATTGCTGTTTTGTGTGCTGCAGACCTGCTGTACTTGCCTTGCTTCTCTTCCCATCATTTTGCCTACTTGCCAATTTTTGCATTTTGGTCTAGAATGGTGGTGTAATGGTGATATGATCAAGGTTTAAGGCTTGGAACAAATCACAAATAATATATGGAACATTTCCCAATTGGCAAAATCAAGAAAAAGTCAAAGAAGCAAAAAGTCAAACTTTGGTCAAACCTTGAATTTAAATGCAAAAGGTCCAAAAATGCCATTTTGATTGGTAAGGTTTTAGGTCATGAAATTTATATTTTTGGAAAGAGGATGAAAAATGTGATGTGTAGGAAAAAACCCCACCAAATTTGGCCTTATGGTTTGAGAGATATGGCTTGTTGAAGTTCAAAAATTGGTGAAAATGATTTGATCATATCTTGACAACCACACATGGGATTTTGATGTTCTTGGACTTTTTGAAAATGGGAAGACAAGATCTTCAACTTTCATGTTGGGCAAAAATTCATTTGAAGCTTGTATCATGATGTAAGTTTAAGATCAAGAAGTTTCCATTTCTGGCAGTTGAAATTACAGGTCCACTTTCTATTTCTGGAAAATTTTCTGATTGGCTTGATTTTCTTCCATGATGAGGTTGAACATGATAGATGAGATTTATACAAGCATGAATGAGCTTCTTCAAATCAATTCTATCCATCAAATTCTTGATTAAATCAACAGTTGACCAAGTTTGACTTTTCTAGGGTTTTGAGTGACTGAACTTCTTCTGATGATTTCAAAACCCTAATTCTTTGAGAACTTGATTTCAAATGATGTCCCAAGATGTATGAACTTTTGATTATGATCATGGTGCCCAAATTCTGCAAGAATGGCCACCATCCATTGCTTTGACTGACTGTTGACCATCTTTGACCTAATTTCTGATGATTGCTTCCACTGCAAGCAACAAGGTTAGACTGACAATATTTTTGTACTTTTTGAATGATAAACATATGACAGCAAGAATATACAAATGCAAAGTATGCTTGGTGATCAAGAAACAAACCACAAGGCAAACCAACCCACTAGGAGTGGACAAAGGCATGCAATGATCCTTGAGGTTATGATATGAATGATATGGGCCATGAGGGATCTTAGGGCCCAAAATTGGGGTCTTACAGGAAGGTGTTAGGCACCCACAACATCCTAGGTACTCCTAGGGAACCTTTTTCACAACTTGTTGTATCAGGTTATTGTTTATGAAATATTTATTGTGCAAACATTGATTGAAGAGATGAGAAAAGAATGTACAAGTTAGTTATTTTTGTGTTTGAATGGATGAACCCATTGCCTACGTACCTTTTCATGAAATATAAGGATCAAAACGTCGTAGTTCGGCTAAAAAATTTCCAAAAAGTGAGTGGATTGATTTTAAACAAAAGCCTTAAGGTCTTTCATTATCAAAGGGAGAAAACTCGACCTGAGCCAACAATCCACCATGTGAGAATAGCTTCGACATACTAGAGGGGTTAACCCTATTATCAGTATGGAAGACTTACGATTCGATCACTAAGGATGAGGTGAGATTTACATCAACCGCTAAGATAATTCAGATCTATGGCTAATGCATGAAAATTTGATTAAGAAGTGGGCAAGGGCCACAAAAGCAATTGAGTGGGTTGAATTAACCAATTAGAAGTATTCACAAAGATGAGGTCGAAGTTTGAGTTAGAGTTCATTTACAATGAGTATTGTGAAAAGAAAGTTTGAAAATCAAAGGCATAAGGCCTAGGTTTCTAGTTTTGAAAACAGGTGAAAATGTTTGCACAAAAGTTTTCTGGTTTTGGTCAAAGGATGAAAACAAGGTTCAAGGTTAAGCACAAAAGGGTTAAGGGAACAAAGCCACAAATAGGAGTTGCTTTCTCAAGATCATAGAAATGATCCAAGTAAGTTCCTTTAGAATTAAGCAAAACAAAGCATAAACAAGTAAGCAGGCTCAAAGGAGCAACAAAACTGGAAATGGATTGCCAATAAATGGTCTTACATCCAACTCCGAAAAGAGACGAGAAACGGAGTGCCAATAAATGGTCTTACGTCCAACTCCACAAAGCAACATGGGAAACAGATAGCCAATCAATGGTCTTACATCTAACTCCACAGAAGAAAACAGATAGGAAACAGATAGCCAATCAATGGTCTTACATCTAACTCCACAAAGAAACAAACACAGGAAACAGATAGCCAATCAATGGTCTTATATCCAGCTCCCCAAAAGGAACAGGAAACAGATAGCCAATCAATGGTCTTACATCTGACTCCTCAAAAGAAAACACATAACAAATGCAAAACACATATGCAAATGCAAACACAGGCAATCACATCAATCAATTATCACACGCTATACGCAACCAAGAGGCTCATACAAGGTTGGGCTTTAGTCAAGGGGTCATATCAACCTTGACAAATAAGCCAATACTGTTATGGGTGTTGAGATGCTCTTAACCACTGACATTGACCGTCAGGGTGAGCAGATGAAATGGGAGATGAGGGTTAGACCTCATAGCTCTTAACCCTGGCCTGGGTGAGCTTTAATCAAAGAAGGTGTGGGAGTCCAGAATGAGGAACTCTACTCCACATGAATGACTCTATATACAATGATCTTGGGTGTTTATTCAAATGCATCAGCACGTAGTGCGAGCAAGATGAAAGACTCAACTGAATAGCAGGGGATTAATTGCAAATCCCTTTTATCTGCCAATTGCCTCTTCACTTAGGAGGACTTGAAGTACATGGCACAAATATAAACAATCACAGACATTGCCTCTTAAGGAGGACTTCAGCCAAATGCCTGTCAAACAGAAACGACAGGGCTTCCAGACTACATGGAGTTAGAGAAATTACCTAAGTGGTATGCCAACCACAAGCAAAGCAAAGCTCAAATAATGAGCTAAAGCGGCTAAAGTACCTGTACAAAAGGCTAGTCAATTAGTAACCCAGACAGATAAACAGAAAACAGACAAAACCAATCAACAGTGTTACACCAAGCAAAGTACAAAGTGCAAGCAACTCAAATTATTTCATCATTCAAATGACCTACAAAACAGCAAGGTTAGTTAACCAAGGTAACTTGCATCTCAAGTAATGAGATCACATCAATCATTAGAGCTAATTGCTTGAACCTGAAATGTAAAGCTCAAAAGGTGAGTACAAACCACTAGTGCAAAGACTAGGGTCAAAGGCAAAGCAAAAAGTCAAAACAACAACCAATATTCAACATGAATCACATTTAATCAAGTAAGAACATGTCCTAAAAAGGACCAAATCCAAAGCATCAAGCAAAGTCATCACATGAGCAAGGTATGGCAAAGGCAATTACAAAGCACACAATTGGTCATCAAGAATGAAAATTCCATATTAAAACAGAAATGAATCAAACAATCATGAAAATTTTTATGTGCATACAACATGTCAAACACAATCATCATGCCAAAAATTGTAAACAGAAAAGCTCAATTGACATGTATATGAAAATGAACAAGATCAACATCAACTTGTGTGACACACATTGTCACACCATACATTCATGTGCCTAAAACAGAGATGGAAAATGATAAAAATGCACAACCAAGCCTCAAAAATCATGCAACATGTTGGGAATCAGCATACCAAATTTCAAATCAATTGGCCAATGTATGAGCATTTCACAATAGAATTGGTACAACATGTCACATTTGCATACATGTTCAAATAATCAATCACATTTAAATTTCCAGAAATGATAAAATCATGAAATCAGCATCACAAAATAATAGACATCCATATGAACATGTAGCAAAAAATTGGAAGTGATTTGGATTAATTTTCTAATTGTTATGACTTTTTGAAGTTGAAGAAAATATTGAAAAAAATGAAGAACAAAACATGATAAATTGGAGGGAAATGGAAAAATGTGAATTAAATTTGAAAATGTGCATGCAAACGGAATCGAACCAGGTTCACATTAAAATAAGGCGCTGGCAAAAATAAAAATGCAGAAATGCCAAAGGTAGGAATCGAACTGCGTACACATCAAAATAAGGCGCTAGCAAAAAATAAATCCGCAAATGTTTGCAGCCAGGAATCGAACCTGGTATGACCAAAGGCAAGCGCGTTTTGATCAAAACGCTGCCGCTTCATTAAATGAAGTGGCGCCTGGTCAGCAAGTCCAAGGTACGCGTGGGAAAGGTCAAGCGAGCGATAGCCAATAGCTTCGCCAACAAGGAGCCACGCAAGCAAATGACAAGGCAAACCCTAACGCCAACGCAGCCAGTTACAGACGGTGGCTCGGGCGGTGGTTTCCGCCGTCTTCTTCGTGGAGACGATGGCGCTACAGTGCCACGCAACAAAAAAAATTCCAGAAATGTGCAAAAAGCATACCAATCGAAAGCTTATTCTATGTACAATACGAATCCAGGCTCAATTCACATTAATTCCTCATAACCAGTGCAAATTAAAGAGAAACATAAATGCATTCAAAACTTCTACTTAGCATAACTCAATCAATACTCAACCATTTCGAATTCTAAAAGCATCAGGATTATCAGCATGAAGAGATCTATCTAAACATGTGCATAATATCAAGAATTAAGAGGATCGAATTTCACACCTCTTGAAGAGCAGAACGATGAAACAGTGGATTTGAGGCTTCAATTGATCCAGATCCAATCCTGAGATGATGACTTGAAGTTTGATGCAATAATTGAGGCTTGGCACGACCTAGATCTAGCTCAAATGGCAGTTTCCATATTCATGTTCTTGAGCTTGGTGTGCTTGATTCTGGCTCGAATTCTTCAATCAAGAGCTTGATCTGCACTCAATGATGATCAGAGAACACGAATATCCAATAAAATTCAGGTGCTATGTGGAAAAATTTGAAGTTTCAATTGAGAGCAAAAATGGAGGGAAAGAAAAATTTGAGATCTAGAATGTGATGTTTTTTCTTGAAATTTCTGTTATGATTAAGACTTTATATGACATGTTAATCATCCTGAAAAATTAATTAAGCAATGGTTAATGGAAGATTAATGAAAATAAGGTGCATGACCAAAATTGAAAAAGTGAGGTGCATGGCAAATTTTGGACGTGAATAGTAGCATATGGAGGTGTATTTTCACTCAAAATCCTCTCATGAACACAATGGCAATGGTATTTAGCTCATGTGATGCACCAAATTTGAATTTGTCATTTTCCCTCCAAAATGAACATGCATGGGCAAATGATCATATGAGTAAATTTCATGCAATGTAATGTTGGATTTGGAAATTATAGGTCATGATAAGCAATATGCAAAAAGAGGCACTCAATTTGGAGCTTTGGATAAAAAGTTATGGCTTGTTGAAGTTCCATGTGCACTTGGCAATCATTTGATCATAATTCTTCAACCATTTATCAGATGCTCATGATCTTGGACTTTTTGGAAATGGGAGAGAAAGATCTTCAACTTTCATGTTGACAAAAATTTCATTTGAAGCTTCTTTGATGTTGGAAAGTCAAGTTGAATTTGGTCTAAAAGTTTGCCATTTTTGGAAACTTGTAATTATAGGTCACTTTCCATTTTGGGAAACTTTTGCACTGGCTTCAAATTCTTCAAGGTGGATGTTTGACATGATGAATAAGCCTTGTTTGAACATGAATGAGATGAAGAAATTCAATTCCCACACTAAAAGCCTTCAGTTGACTTTCAGTTGACTTGCATTGGTCCTTAGATGACCTGAAATTGCCTGATGAACTTGGGCCTCAACCACTTGGGGAATTTGCTCCAAAATGAACCTTTAGCTCACATAAGCCCTTATGATGATCAAATAGTCCTCATCTCAAGGATAAACCTCATCTCTTGTACCATGGATTCACTCGAATTGCCTTGACCTGTTGACTGCTTAAGCTGCAAGTAACAAAGGTTAATGACATATTTTTTGTACTTTTTGGTTAGTGATTAAAAGAAAAGTAATGATATACAATGCAAGCAATGCTTGGTGATCTAAAACCACTCATAGGGATATCCCACCCCAAGGAAAGGAAGGCAGGATGCTCAAAGATCCTTGAGACTATGCAATGCTATGATGTGATGCCATGAGGGATCTTAGGGACAAAATTGGGGTCTTACAACAGGCCGTGTCAAGCCACTGTAATTTGAGGCTTGGTTCAGTATGGTTGATACGGGTCATGTCAGCTGACACGGGCGACCGTGTCAGCCTACTGTAAAAAATTAATTTTTCTCCTTTCTTGACATGGGCCCCCGTGTTAGAGCCTTGTTTTTTCAAAATTTTCCGACTCTTTCACTGTTTTTCGATTTATCCTCGTTCTTCCGGTGTCCGGCCATCTTAATCAACCCTTCTCTCCTGAACTGCGTGATGTAACCGCAAACCTACGAGTGAACCTGTAGACATACCAAACAAGAAAATAGTTAGATAAAAACCGCGTGGGTTGCCTCCCACAAAGCGTTGTGTTTAATGTCGCATGGCTCGACGGTTGTCACCCTCATCCTTGGAGACGAACATTCTCAATCAGACCACTTTCCTGTCCCTGATAGTAGTGCTTCAACCGTTGTCCATTTACTTTGAAGGTGTCCTCCTTATTTGGATTTGTCAGTTCGATCGCTCTATGGGGGAACACTTTGTGAACCAAAAACGGGCCCGACCACCTATATTTCAACTTTTTCCTAGAAAAAGTTTTAATTTGGAGTTGAACAAGAGCACCAACTATCCCTCGACAAACTTTTTTCTCTGTGGCCTGGTATTGTCAGGAACATGATATATAAGACCTGTGTCCAACAACTTCCCCGCCTTTGTAGTAGCATGACATTTTCCTTTAGAATCTAAAAACACATCTTTGAAGTTTTCTGGAAATTGTTTCAATTCCTTTCCTTTCTTTGGTTCTTCACCCTCTTTATTAGAGTTAGGTTAGTGTATATTCCCCCACCGGTGTGGTTGAGATCCTTTCCGCGGGGTTTGCGTATCCAACAAGGCTAGCACTTGGGGGTCCCCGTTGTCCTTTTCTTTATCACTGTCGAAATTAGACAAGCCTCAACACTCTTTTCAAAGGTGATGGTGGTGTATTCAAAGGGCCATCATATGTCGTCACCTGATTCAGAACCTCTATAGTGTGACTGGTGCAAATATCGTCTTTGTCTTTCATGGTGCTTCGAACATTGATTTTCACTTCCTCATCATAAACCTTCGACGTCAGGGTTCCTTCTTCTATGTTGATTACACATCTTCCCGTCTCCAAAAAGGGTCTACCAAGAATGAGAGGGATCTATTCATCTTCCGGCATCTCTAGAATTACAAAATCGACCAGAAATACAAACTTGTCAATTTTCAGCAAGACATCTTTAACAATACCATACGGTTTCTTGACCGAATGATCTGCGAATTGGAGTGTCATCCTGGTATCTTGCACCTCCCATATACCAAGCTTACTGTAAATGGATAATGGCATGAAACTCACACTAGCTCCCAGATCAATAAGAGCTTTGTTGAATGACCTATCTCCAATAGTAGACGGGATGGTGACAGCTCCTCGATCTTCCTTCTTTATCGGAATCTTCATACCCTGCAAAATAGCACTACAAGTTTCGGTTAGAATGATCGGGTTAGTGTTGGTGGTACGCTTCTTTGAAATGATGTCCTTCATGAACTTGGCATAAGTAGGCATTTGTTCAAGTTCCTCCAACAAAGGAATGTTAATCTTCAGCTTCTTGAACAACTCTAAGAATTTTTCGAAATTTTTCTCATGTTGTTCTTTTTTCTTGTTTCTCGTGGGGAATGGGAGCTTAACAATCGGCTTGGGCTCAATGACTGTTTCTTTCATACCCGGTTTCAGTGCTACCACTTCTTCTCTAACAACTTCATTTTCTTTGATCTCAAGGTCCACTTCGATCAATTGGTCTTCCTCTTCATCCACTTCCTCAATAACTTCCTCAGATTTACCACTTCGTGTTGTCACAGCACTCACGTTGTAATGCTCTCTAGGATTGGGCGCAGTTGCACTAGGTAGAACACCTTGTGCTTGAGAACTTGATGCTATTTACTGAGCGATTTGACCCATCTGGACTTCAAGATTTTTTATGGAAGTTGTGGTGTTTTTCTGATAGTTCCAGGTTTCTTCTTGAAATTGAACATGATGAGCTGCCATTCTTTCAATGGCAATATCCCACTCATCTTTCTTAGGTATATGTTGTTGCTGATGTTGCTAATATTGAGTTTGGTACTGACCATGTTGAGGGGCGATCGCTTTTTGGTCTTTCCAGAAGAAGTTGGGATGATTCTTCAAACCCGGATTATACGTGTTAGAATAAGGATTATTCTGCTTCAAAAATTTGATCTCCTCCACTTGTTGAGGAGTTGCAAAACAATATAGAGTTTGGTGTGGACCGTTACAGATTTCACAACAGACAGTAGGGGTTGGTTGGACCTGTGCCACCTGTCGGGTACCTATGTTCATCGCCTTCAGCTTTTTCTCAACTTCAGCAGCTATAGTATCTTCAATACGGGTTTTCGTAGTTTCCAGCTTTAAATGTATCACCCCTTCTGGTTTGCTTTGACACCTATCGTACAACTCCATGTGCTCATTGGCAGCAATAACTTCAATGATCTTCTTAATACCGGTGGTTGTTGAAAAATTTGTGGAACCACTGACTGCGGTATCAATTAGTTGTTTGGTCTTTATTTTTAGACCATTCACAAACATCTGCATCTGTTCAGTAGCATCCATATTATGAGTTGGGCAGGCTACCAGGACTCTCTTGAATCTCTTATAGGCGTCTCCCAAAGTTTCCCCGTCCTTCTGTTTAAAATTCAGAATTTCATACCTCTTCCGTAGAAATACCGACGCTGGAAAATACTCATTCAGGAATGCCTTTTCCATTTCTTCCCAAGTTGTGATGCTACCGACAGGTAAAGAATAAAACCATTCTTCAGCTTCTTCTGCTAAGGTAAACGGGAACATTCTTAACCTCTTGGCTTCTTCAGTGTGACCATCAATTTTTAGAGTGTTGCCCATGGTCAGAAACCTCTACAAATGCTTGTTTGCATCTTCATTCACTTTTCCCGTAAAATGCTTCCTTTCAAGCTGATTAATGGTACTCGGGTGCAGCTGGAAATTAGCCACGTTCACTGGTTGGTTGACAATAGTTAATCTGTCAGTTTGTGCATTTGCACCTCCATAGTCTCCCAACAGCCTTTCTGTTGGCGGTGGAACATTAGCCATAATTTTGATCTCTTTATCAGAACCTGAATCTGAGCTTGAATGGATGGAAAGTTGTTCTTCGTCTGATTCCAATCTGGCTAATCGAGCTTGTCTGAGTCTTGCCTCCAAGTCAGACTGTCCTGGAAATAATGGATGAGCAGTTGGTCATTATCGGTTTGCGTTGACATCTTGCGAGCATACATCACAAGATGGCTGAGGGGCATGTGTTTCCCTTATACTTCTCAAAGTCATGCACTTTGAATTTAATAGGGATCTTTACGTTGGGCACAAGGCACAACTCAGCAGCACTTTTACCAAAGAGGTCTTTCCCCCTCAAAGTTTCCAGTTCCTTGCGAAGCTCAAGGAATTGGTCCTTCATATCATCCATCTTTTCATAAACATCCGGACCCTCAGATGGCTCAGAGTGGTAGATGGTATCTTCGACCCTTGGTAACGTGTGCACAACGTGCGGTGGCACTGAAAGGACCGGGCTAGATGCCGGCAGAGAAGCAAGAGTAGGGGCGAAACCCTCTGGTACAAAGTTGGGGGCATTCCTCAAGGGAACCCGGCTGGCATGGATGGCGCAAAATGAGCCGTTGCAGCAGGCACAGTAGAAGTCACGATCTCAGAAATGACCGTCCTCTGAGGAGGAGTTGAGGGCGTTGGAGAAGATTGGCTCTGAGCGGCCAAGAATGGCTCCATCAAGGCAGTCAACCTGGCTACTTCCTCCTCCAGCTCGCGGTTTTCTTGTTCTAGATGATCCATCAGTCTTGAAGAATTGGCTCTGGTGTAGTACCGGTGAGTCAGCTTGTCTTCAAAATAAATGAAGAACACAGAGTTAGACCAAAGGACAAGAAGCTGGGAACAAAATCTGCTTATGCACATGATGCATGCAATGCTTGTGCATATGATTTGTTTTTTTATTTCAAAGGAACTTTAGAGTTTTATTTGCAAATTTTGGAACTATTAGACACTTATCATATATGAAAATATCTTGTCACTAATATCTGGGAAATGGTTTTACATCAAAGAAGTACAGCATTGGTAACCACATACAAGAGAAAAGGAAAATAATCATCCTATGGATCCCTAGAAACAATCATCTAAAGCTCGGGACACAGGAAGATAAGATGCACGAAGCCTCTTCACCTCCTCCTCATAGGCTGCCTCCATATCTGCCTTCTCCTTGGCGAGTCGATCGTACTTCCTCTTCTAGAACCTAGAAGACTGAGGAAGTAGAGAAGTCCATGCATCATTGGGATCATCAATAACCTGATGCTTAAGAAACTCAATCAAAGCATCCTTTTCCTTAATCTGCTGAAGCAACTCTTCTCGTTCGCGGATCCAGGCACGTGAACGGTCTTCGTCTCTCAACTCCTCTACTCCTTGGTCAGGGAGGGTCAAAGGCCCAGCCACGACCAAAGGTGTAGGTCTCGGATACTCGTACGGTATGAGATACTCAGAAGCTCTCTTCCTGACCCAAGCAGTGTAAGGCTCCAAAGCGACACAGTTCTTAGGACCCAACTCATTCCTTCCTTTCCTATGAATCTTGCGCCAAGCGCGGAGCATCCTAGATTTCAAGCCTTGAGGATCTTTACCCTCCTGAAAGAACACACCCTCTAACAGAATGTTATTGGGTTTATTCTTTAGGGGGAACCCAAGCTGACGACGTGCCAAAATAGGGTTGTAGTTAATCCCACCACATGTGCCAAGAAGAGGTACATTAGAGAATTCACCACAAGAGTCGATAATCTGCACACCATCATACACACGGTTGTACCAAGAGATATCATTATTAGCGAGAGACATAAGCCTCGTGGACCACCGTAGACATCCGTCTGTGGTAAGTGAGAAATAAACCATTTATACAACAGAGGCAAACAGCACATAATGGCACCACCACCCTTTGCATTCCTCATATGCAAAGAAAAATAAGTGTCACCCAACAGAGTCGGAACGGGATTAAGAGTAGAGAAGATCCTAATAGCGTTCACATCCACAAACTTGTCGATGTTAGGGAACAATACTAACCCATAGATGAGAAGTACAAATATGGCCTCAAAGGCGTCCTCACTCATGGCCTTCCCATACATAATAGCTTGAGCAATGAGGAACTTAGAAGGGAGACCTTGAATTCCACCTTTGGTAGTCATATGAGCACCAACCGGAGATTCATCTATATGCAACATATCTGCTATCTCTTGAGAAGTAGGAATACCCTCCAAGCCACTAAACGGAAATTGGTCTAGAATAGGTATACCCACAAGATAGGCATACTCCTCAAGCGTGGGCAAAAGCTAAAAATCCGGAAATGTGAAGCAACGGTACAAAGGATCATAAAACTGCACCAATACACTCATCAACCCTTCATCCACCTGAGTAGTCGGAAGAGGAAGAAGCTTCCCAAAACGAGCCTTGAAACCCAAGGGATCTAATACATAGGATGTCAGATTCCTTAACTCTTTCAAATCTGGTTGTCTGAAGCTGTACTTCTTTGTATTCCTTCTTTGTCTTTCCATGTCTGAAAATTTGCAAATAGACCTCTTAAATTCCTTGAAAATTTTCTTCATTATTGATGATATGGATGCAAATGGATGCATGAATGCATGAATGCAACAATCACACTTAAGGATCAAGCAAAGCACACCAAACAAAGGTCGTGGGATGGATCATGTTATCCTTAATATCAATCATCCATTTTGGTGGATTACGATTTACACCTTATCAACACCCAAGTTCCATTGATATTAAGGACACATGAACGGATCAACCACGAATCAAGGGTTTGTTGCGAGTCACGAGCATGGGGTTTCGGTTAAGAACCACCCAAAGGGAGTGTACTAGGGTTTAAACCTGCCAAACATGTTCTATAAGAGGTTCCCATAGTCATCATCCCATCTTTCGGATATTATCGGATAAACGACTACTCGTATTCCAAAAATATTCTAAAGAGAGACTCTTATGAGTGTAGTATCGCGTAACAACCGTATCAAATCTTACACTTGAACGACTTTCGCACTACATCCTAAGAATAGGCCAAGATGGGCTTGGTAAACCAAGGTCCTTGGCTTCTAAGGTCTATATTGGAAAGAGTAATGTCTAACCACAACTACTTGTGTGACATTATTGATCCCAACATGACCTCCACCAAGTGAATTGGCTTGCAAGTCAACTTGCTAAGGAATAACTCCACACAAGTTAACAAGACTATGCCATTCTCCTATCCTAAGTGCACTCGAGTTCGGGTATAGAACTCATCTCACAAAGATCACCAAGCATACACAGAATTAATATTCAAGCAATTCAATCATTACATACAATACAGTAATCCCAAATTGCACAAAAATATGTCACAAAACACAATACAATACAACAAATATGAAAAGTAGGCAAAACCCACTAGGCAAATATTCCCCAACAGAGTCGCCACTTTTCTGTAGCGGGGTATTCGTTACCATTAGAGATATTGATTAAATCCAAGGTAAATCATACAAGTCGAGTCGTCACCGCACTTCTATTTATCCAAAGGAATGGTTAGAAAGCGAACAAAAACCTAAAAGTTTTATCGAATCCAAAACTAATAAAAGAGAATCAGAGATCTGGGTAAGGGGGTTGGTTATGCAATGGGAAGGTGTTAGGCACCCAAAACATCCTAGGTACTCCTAGGGAGCCCTTTTCACATTAGTTGTAAGGTTGTTGTTTTGTGAAAAAAAATGTTTGTGCAAATATGATTGAAGAGATGAGAAGAGAATATACAAGTTATTTACATTTTGTGTTTGGATGGATAAACCCATTGCCTACGTACCATCTTATAAAAAGATTAGGATCAAAATCTCGTAGTTCGGGGTAAAAATCTCAAAATGAATTGGTGAATTGATTGGTCCAAAAGCCTTAAGGTCTTTTGTTATCCAAGGGAGAAAACTCTACCTAAAACCATAAATCCACCATGTGAGGATAGCTTCAACATGCTAGTGAGGGGTTAACCCTATAATAAGCATGGAAGACTCATTGTCCATCACTAAGGATATAGGTGAGTATTACATCTACCACAAGTATAACTCATACCTAATAGCTAAAGGTTATGGAAAATTTGATTAAGAAAGTGGCCATTGAAACCACAAAAAAGACATTTGAATTGTTTATACTTACCAATGAAAAGTATGTACAAAATTTGTTCAAAGTTGACTTAGAAGTTCAATTCAAAATAAGTGTTATGAAAAGAAAGTTTGAAAATCAAAAGCATAAGGATTAGGTTTCTAATGTTTGAAAACAATTGTTAAATTTTTGCACAAAAAGTTTTGGCTTGGGTTAGAGTGGAGGGAAGAAGAAGAATGGCTAGAGTCCTAAGCATATAAGAGGTAAGGAATAAGAAACAAAACCACAAATGGAGTTCCTCTCTTGAGATCATATTGATGATCCAAGTAGCTCCCATCCTTTGGAATAAGCAATCACATAAGCAAAACTCAAGCAATCAACAAGCAAGTCTCTTAGTAAGCTCCTCAATGTATCTTGGATTCCTCTCCCTTAGAAGTTCATGGTAATGGTTCCTCAATTTGGCTCAATGTTGGACTCCCTAGCACAAAGACATACACATCAAAAGATTCTATTAACAATTAAAGAATGGACAATAGGGGGTTCAGAATATGGTCCTTTCAATGTTCAACTTCAAGCTTTAAGCATTCTAAAGGTATGAGGCCTAGTTGCTCTTTGACATTTAAGCATTCTAAAGGCATGAGGCCTAGTTGCTCTATAAACTCCATTAGCTTGGGTAAAGTCCTAAGATCTAAGTCCATTTTGTCCAATTCTTTGCATTAAAACAAAACACAAGCACAATAAGATATATTCACAATTATATGCTCAAGTGAGCAAAAGGCAAATGGCATTAGCATAAACATGTGCCCAAGTGAGCAAAAGGGAAAAGCAAATGAATAATATGTACAAGAATAGTAAATTGCATAAAAGTAAAGTGCAAAAAGTAAATGTTAATGGTTAATGGTTAATGATTAATGTTAGTAGTTAGTGTGCCATAAGGCAAATTTAGCGCTATGTTAAGCAATCGTAATTGGACTTATGTAGAAGTCACAATTATCTGAGGCCGGTCAATAATAATGTAGACAATAACACAAGTTAGAAGTCTTGATTAGTGAACCAAGTTCCAACAACTTGTCATGCCAAAAAGAAAAAAAAAATGATCTTGTATTGGTTTAAGTCCTTTGCATGTTTAGGAAACAACCTATCCTTAATGCAAAGCCATTCACTTGATCAATTGATCAAGATGAATTAGATTTGAATCAAGGAAGATTAAGTCTCCCTAATCAATGCTAACTTATCAGCCTTTAACTCATTGATAAAAAAGAAAGAAGAAGAAGAAGGAGATGAATAATGGAAAAGGAAATGGAAAGATTAAAGTGCATTAAATGAAATAGAATGTACCAATCAACATATGTTGACCAATGATATTGAGGATCATGGTCAAACACTCAAAAACAGAAGTGAGATGAAGATTGGAAGTCAAGAAATGAATAGAAATATTTTTTGGTATTTTAATATTTAAAATAAACTTGAATTAAAATAATAAAGGAAGGTCAAACTTCAAAATCACTTCAAATCAACTTTGAAAGGTTCTAGTGATTTATCCCAAGTTCAACAAGGTCAAACAAAGTTTGACAAAAAATTTCAGCATTTTTAAAAGTCAGAAACTATTTTTAGTCAATTAAAAATGAATAAAAATAACCTAATTGAACTAAAATCTCAAATAAATCTCAAATCAATTAAAAAATTGATGAGAATATTTTTCATGGATTCATCATCATTCAAATAGGTTGAGAAAATGTTTTTGTATTTTTTGAATATCAAAAACTATTTAAAATGAATTAAAAATAACTAGAAAAGAGAAAATTCACAAAAAATATCAAATGACAAAATAAAAAATGTAAAAAATCAAAATTAGAAACTAGAATTTATTTGGAGAAGAATGCAATTGGTCCCATATTTTTTGGATTAAAAATGAAGAAGTTATTAATTTTTGAAAATAAAGGAAATAAAAGAAATTAAAACAGAAATTAGAAAATTCAAAAAAACAAGGAGCGTCTGGTCAAGCCTCATTAATTGACGTGGCTGATCAAACGCTCCAGATGCGCGCTTCCATGGTAGGCTTCAGTCCACGCGTAACACAATGAATTATTAAAAGTCATAAGAAGCAAAGGCCAGGATTAGATCTGGAAATAAGAATGGACGGCCACGATTGGATCTGGAGACCAGACGGTGGCCAGCGCCACCGTCTTCTCCGGCTAGCTCCGGTGAGAGCTCAAATTTGCAGAAGAGCAAATGTGCACCAAAACACACGATCCAGACATCAATCAAAAGAGGAAGTGATGTACATCACTCCTATACCATTCACTTCCACTCTAGATTCCTATTTAGAGAGAAATCATAGATGGAAGCTCGATGGTGTTCATCATGAACTTGCTTGATTTTGAAAATTGAATACATAGCAATGATGCCTCTATGGAGAGGACTTCAGGCAACACAATATCCAAGCAAATAGATCAAAGAATGGTGAGTTTCGAATAAAAACCAGTTGGAGAGAACCTTTGAATTGTGGTGATCTGAGCTTGCTTCCTTGCTTCCTTTGGCCAAACAGAAGTACAATGGACTATAGGATGAAGGTCTAGGAACTTTAGATCTAGAGATTCAACCAGATTTAGTTGAATTTCAGATCTGAAAATTTTGAATGAAAATGAAATAGTTCCTTTGGTGAGGTTTGGTTTTCAATTCAGCAGCATTTCAGGTTGATTCATCGATGGAAATTGAATGGAATGATGCTTCTATTTATAGATGGAGAGGCAAGGCAAGTGTGATCAAACTCATGTGCATGAAATTGGACCCTCCATGCATGGGCCTGTACAGGCGCATGGAGGGCCCAAAAGCAAGTGCAAATGCAAGCTGATATCATATCAAATTGAAATGGACGTGTACTCTGAACTGCAATGGCTTGTGCAATGAATTCCAACATGTTATGCACAATTATGCCTAAAACTTCTCCTCTTCGAAAATGCCAATTTCCAAATCCAAACATGAGCATGTAAGTAATGGTTGGAAAGGTCTTGATGTAAGGAACAAATATTATGTTGGGAAAAAATCCATTTGAAGTGTGGAAATTAGTGAATTTTGAGTTTAAAGTGTAAGGTGCAAAACATGTAAAGGTGAGGTTTCCAAATTTGGCCAATGTTCAAGCCCCTCTGTTTTGATGATGGAAGCCTCAAATGAAAAAACCACCAACATAAAAGTTGTATATCTTTTCAATACAATCAAAATGGACTTAAATTTTGCATCATTTGGATTTTTGATGAAAGAGTTATGGGAACCTGAAGTTGGATTTTTTTGCTTTTTAATGCATTTGGTCCAAAGTGACCTATAATATTTTGCATTATCACATGTATTTCCTTTGAGAATTTGAAATTTTGATCAACATAACATTTGAATTAGACATCTTAAGCTTTCCAATAAATTTTATCCCACCCCAAAATCATAAAAAAATAAATGAGTTATGTTCTTGGGAAGTTGACCCAAAATTAGGGTTTCAGTCAAAATGACCTATAATGTATTGGAATGGGATATGACCTTCCAAGCTTCAAATCAATTTTTGATGAACATGAAGGTTGTTCATATTGTCCTTAAGAACATTTTTTCTTTTGGGATCATCTCCATTTGACCAACACATAAAAAGTTAGGTCTCAGTGCATTTCAAAATAGTCAGATGAATTGACTGATCAACTTCTCAAGTCCATGACTCATATCTTGATGAATTGATGATTGAGGACACTCAAATAAGTTCAAATATGCATGAAATGATGATTTAAATAACTTCCCTTGATTTTATTTGATCATGGGCTGAGGTTGCTTCAAGAGCAAGGCATTGTGGTACACAGATGAATTAGGGTTTCCTTGAGAAACAAACCTCAAACTCTTTGACTTGATTTGATCAAAAATGATGAATTGAGATGCTAGGGAGGCATATTTGATGGATGAGACCTTTGGGAACCATTGCCATGTTTGCCTTCATCTTCTCTTGGCCATACCTTTGTACTTATGATCTCCTAGAGGCTTTTGCCCTTGTGATTGCTCAAGCTACAAACAAAAGATGTTAATGACATATTTTTGTGCTTTTGGTTAGTAAACAAAATAAGAAAATCAATAATATACAATTCAAGCATGCTTGGTGATCTCAAACCACTCACAAGAGGTCCCACCCAAAGGTAAGGGGAACCAAGATGCTTATGATCCTTGAGGCAATGTAAATGCAATGTTATGATGCCATGAGGGATCTTAAGGACAAAATTGGGGTCTTACACTATCATATTATTTAAATCAGATACAAAGTAAAATTGAAACATTACAAAAAGGTCGGAATTTCGTTGATCTTCAATCGCGTCCGCTCTTGAAGGATCCCCGTTCTTCGCTTCTTGTCGCTTCTTCAATCTTGATCGTTTCCCATTCTCTATCGTCTCCAAAAAGTCCTTTTTTTCCCAATTCAAATCCACTACAAATAGTTCCTGATGACAAATTTCCTTGCGTAAAAGTCCAAAATTCCCTCCAGGATAAGTCGTGCTAAAAACAGCAAAATTTTGGAAATTCAAGTGCCCAAGCCAACACTGGCCGTGTTGGCCTCTGGGCATAATTATGCTGTGACACGCCCTTCAGGGAGGCTGACACGGGCCGTGTCAGTTGACACGGGCGGCTGTGTCAACTCCCTGTTTTCCATTTCCCAACCTTCTCTCCTGACACGGCCTGTGTTGGCCAACATGGATGGCCGTGTCAGGGCTACTGTAGGTCCATTTTTCTTCTTCTATCGGGTCCATAATGCCTGTTTTGCCTGTCTATCCCTCTGGTGCACTTGTTTATACCTGAAACCAAAAGAACTACCACAAAAGGATATAAAATGGAGTATGATGATGCATATAATATGTGCTCCATAAATAGAGACAACAATATCAAACATATAAATAACGCAACAAAACAATAAAACAAGTGACTAATGTGTTACTGATTCCTTACAAAGGTGTCGAATGAGTGTCAAAAAACAAGGAGAATTGGCGACTGATCAATAGGCATAAGATGATGTATAATGAAGTATCCCTTGATATATTTTATCAAATGTTAAAGAAACTTGTTGAGGAAGTCACATAAGACACCCAGATGAATTATGGCTTCCAAGGCAAACAAGCTTCAAATTCTTGATGAATTATTGATCAAAATGATAAATGAAGATCATGGGGACCCATATGTGATGTCTAGAATCAATGTGAGCCATCTCTTAATTGATCTCCTTGCATTGAGGGTCTCAAACCCTAGATATGAGCTTGATGAGGTATTGATGGATACACACACTACCTACAAAAGGAATAAAGCTATACATAGACATATTTTTGGGTGTTTTGGTTAGTAAATATCGAAAAATAAACATGATACAATCAAATGTGCTTGGTGATCTCTCCCAATACAAATCTAATGAATGAGGGGTAAGGAGGGTTCCAAGGTGTGATCCCAAGGCCAATGCATATGATGAGATAGCATGAGGGGTCTTAGGGTCAAATTTGGGGTCTTATAGTTACCCCTATTTAAGGACATTCTAACTGAGGATGTGAAGGTTAAAATCTTCATATCAACTCTATAGAATGGACTTAAATAACAACATATAGAAACAAATTTTGTTCCCTAAGAGACCTCATGATGCGTATGGCATGTATGTAAAATAATCTTTGCGAAGAATAAATTGCCACAAAGGAAAAGAATCTAGGGAGACAGAAAGTCCATATAAGCAAACTGCATTCCATAAGGGAAACTCACTGAGGAGATAGAGACTCTGTGGGGATAACAAGTTATGCGCATGCCAGACTACCACTTAAAAACTACTGGAGACACGAGGGGATTTCCATGAAAATAAATCAATGGAAGGACTCGATCCGGGGATAAGGGAAATCTGCAAGGGATAGGAATATATCAGAACAAGACTGAAGTATCCAAACCAAATAGAGGGTTGGTGATTTCACTAAGGAAACACGCACTCAAACTCAACTGGGGAAGAATGAACTTCAACACAGGAGTACCAGAGATATATTATCTACCACCGGTTACTGGGTAGAAAGATAATATACTCTAATAGAGGGACATCTGTTACTGGTTACGGTAAACATATCAAGGATGACTCGCTGAGGGGAAAGAGGTGTACTCGTTACCAATTACTGGGTAAGAATAACCTACTAGGGAGAGAACTCAAATGGGGTTTATAACTGCCGGTTACTGGGCAGAAGACCAAAGAGAGAGTATCTGTCACTGGTTAAAGTGAACATATCAAGGATAAACTCAAAGGAAAAATATCTGTCATCAGTTAGGATAAACATATCAAGGATAGACCGCCTGGGGAATGGGGAAGAATACTCATTACCGGTTAGGGTAAACATATCAAGGATAAACTGTCATGGAGAAATAGGAATTATATTTATCAGTTACTGGATAGAATACCAAAGAGAGAGTATCTGTCACTGGTTAGGATGAACATATCAAGGATAGACTCAGAGGGGAAAGATAAAATAGGAATTATAACTACCGGTTACTAGGTAGAATACCAAAAAGGGAGAGAAAATCTGTCACTGGTTAAAGGGAACATATCAAGGATAGACTCTCTAGAGAATAAGAATAGGGATTACAACTACCTTTTTACTAGGTAGAAAACCACAAAAGGAAGAATATTTGTCACCGGTTTAAGTGAACATATTAAGGATAGACTATCTGGGGAAACATGAAAATGAATCCACTAGGGAAAGCAGAGGAAGTAGGTTACATTTTACCGGGTATTGGGAAAAGTAAAGTACTCAAGAATCAAGAAAAATATTACCAGTTACTGGATAATAAACTCTCAGGGGATCAAAATGTCTATCTAGGTAAAAACTAGAAAGAAACGATCAAACAAAGACTCAACCCAAAGAGGATCTAACTCAAGGGGAGTGGTTCCATCCATATAATTAACTAAGGAGGAAACTGAAATAATAATCATCCATGAGGAAATAACTATGTGGGGAATTGAGAAAGGTTAAACTTTTTCTGCTTAAGGGGTTGACACTCTACAATTGAAGGAGGACAGACACACTGAATCTGCATGGGGAGATATTATCGCCAAAGCAGGGGATCAGAAGAAAAATCAATGCGATTAGAATGCATAATAAAACATCTGATGATGTGCTTTATGCATGCATATGCATGTATGATTATGATTATGTTGACAAAACAACACAAAGGATACAAATAGCAAGGATTTGAATCACTACTGCAACACTCGACTAATCTCAACATGATGGAAACACCAACTGGAGAAAATGCTAGGAATAAAAATAAATCATCCAGCTCTGAACAAATCAACTCTGGCTGAGAAATTCATGGAGGACATACTTCCCATCAATCATAATAAACTCTACGGGGGGAAAGAGCACTTGTTGAAGGATAGTCAACCAAACATGCCAAGGATAGAGAAAAGATCTGCTGAGGATCAAAGTTATCAACACTGAGGGGAATTTTTAAGTATACACTATATCAAAGGGGAGACAACCCCATAGGGGACAAAAATCAAATACTGCTCTAAATCCCATACTGCCAAGAATTTGGGATCTTCGTATCAGAAGATGAACTCTGTCGGGGGACACAAGAGATAAAACTCCACATGGGGATCCAAGCAAGTTGTTGGGGATGTTATGACCGAGATCATCACATATATCAATAATCAACAAACTCTTCTTGGAAATTGCAAAATAAACCAATTCCAAGGCAAAGATAACCGGATCTGATTCACACAAAGGAGAAACTGCCAAAGTTATGCAAAACAATTATACAAATGGAAACCAAATAAAGGTTATGGATCTCCAGGTTCTAATCATAAGACTGGGGGATACCAAACATGAATACCTCAACTGGGGAACATGAATTCGCAAAAGGGATCAATCATCAGTTCAACTAGAGATGAGACTCACTGACTTTACCGGGGATGATGAAATATTCGGGGAGAAACTCATCAACCAAGCCAGGGATAAATGACAAATTGTTGTGGAGGAAAATATTTACCAAACCAACTGCTTGGGGAAGACCAACAATGCTTCACACTTCAAGACTTACCTGTTCTCAGATTGCTATTGACATTCCTTGCCGAAATCGATTATTCTTAAAGCGATTGTTTTTATTATTTTAAGAAAAACAATTATTATTCATTAATTTATTTTAAAATTATCATCATAAAAATTCAATTTTATTTAGCAGAAGTAAATAAGAATGGAAATGATTGGATACAAGCTCAACTTTATTTAATAGAATGGTAGTCCGTAAATAACGTGACTCCATAGATCTTTACAAAGTTGAAAAATGGTAATTTACATAGAAAAAGGGCTACATTGAATATAATGATCACTACTCTCCCTACCACCTTCAAAATCCATTGTGCTTGTCTTTAGTTGAGAATGATAACTCAAAACCAAATGACCTGCTCCAAACTGCTTCCAAGATCGGGACCATACGAATGCAGTTACTTGACACAATCCCTAATTTTTGCCTAGATTTCCCAAACGTGAGGTACTCAATCTACCAGGATAAACTTTTTCTTTTATGTCTCTAACTTTTTCCTGGATCGCCCTTTCGAGTTTTCAATCCCCCGAGACGCTAATTTTTGCCTAAGTCGCCCTTTCAGGTTTTCAACTTAGCGAGCTGTTCTTTTCTTTTTAGGCGAAGTATTTCTTGACTACATCGACATTCACATGACGTGTGAACTCTTCACCATCCATAGTTGTAAGAATCAGAGCACCGCCGAAAAAGGCTCCTTTCACAACATATGGGCCTTCATAATTTGGAGTCCATTTTCCTTTAGCATCAGGTTTGAACGATAAAATATTCTTGAACACAAGGTCACCTTTTCGAAACAAACGAGGCTTGAACTTCTTATCAAAAGCTTTTTTCATTCTTTGCTGATACAACTGACCATGACACATGACAATCAATCTCTTCTCTTTAATTAAGTTCAAATGATCATATCTGGTTTGGCACCATTCAACTTCTATCAACTTAGCTTCCATTGGCACACGCAGTGATGGGATCTCAACCTCAACGGGGAGCATAACTTCCATACCATAAACAAGAGATAAGGGGGTTGCCCCTGTTGAAGTGTGAATGGATGTACGATACCCATGCAAAGCAAATGGGAGAATCTCATGCCAGTCTTTGTATGTCACAACCATCTTCTGGATGATCTTCTTAATGTTCTTATTTGCAGCTTCAACAACCCCATTCATCTTAGGTCTGTAGGGAGAAGAATTCGATGTGCAATCTTGAAGTCTTTGCAAAGATCTCCCACCATATTATTGTTCAAGTTTGATCCATTATCAGTAATGATCTTACTTGGCACACTATAACGACATATAATCTGATTCTTGATAAACCTTACAATAACTTGCTTATTCAAATTTGTGTATGATGTCGCTTCAACCCACTTTGTGACGTAGTCAATAGCCACTAGAATGAAACAATGTCCGTTCGAAGCTTTGGGCTCAATCATACCAATCATATCAGTTCCCCACATGGAGAAGGGACATGGAGAGGAAGTCACATTTAATAGTGTCGGAGCAACACGAATTTTATCTGCATAAATTTGACACTTATGGCATTTCTTCCAAACTTGCAACGGTCAGATTCCATTGTCAGCCAATAGTAACCTGCTCCCAACATCTTCTTTGCCATAGCATGTCCAATGGAATTAGCATCAAAGGAACCTTCACGGACTTCAGTCATCAATATGTTTGCTTCGTGTTTATCCACGCATCTGAGCAGAACCATATCAAAGTTTCTTTTGTAAAGCACATCACTATTCAGGTAGAAGTTGCCAACTAATCTTCTCAACATCTTCTTATCTTTCAAAGATGCCACAGGCGGGTAAATTTGACTTTGGAGGAAACACTTGATATCAAAATACCAAGGTTTTTCATCTTTGACTTCTTCAACAACAAACACATGAGTTGGTCTGTCAAGACGCATCACGGTCAAATTGGGAACTTCATTCCAAAATTTCACCACAATCATTGAAGCCAGCACTGCAAGAGCATCTGCCATCCGGTTTTCATCTTGAGAGATGTGATGAAACTCAACCTTTGTAAAGAAAGTTGAAATCCTCCTCACATAGTCTCTATATGGTATCAAATCGGGTTGATTCGTCTCCCATTAACCTTTGATCTAATTCACCACCAAAGCTGAATCTCCATAGACGTCAAGATATTTAATTCTGAGATCAATGGCCTCTTCGAGCCCCATAATGCAAGCTTCATACTCAGCCATATTTTTTGTACACTTGAAAGTCAATCTAGCTATAAATGGAAAATGAGTGCCTTAAGGAGTAATAATCACTGCCTCAATACCATTACCATACGAATTAACAGCTCCATCAAATACCATGCCCCAACGGGAACCGAATTCTGGCCCTTCTTCAAGCAATGGTTCATCACAATCTTTCATCTTCAAGTACAAAATCTCTTTGTCGAGAAAATCATATTGCACTGACTGATAATCTTCAATTGGTTGGTGAGCCAAATGGTCAGTCAAGACACTACCTTTGATAACTTTTTGAGATCAGTATTCAATATCATACTCTGATAACAACATTTTCCAATGGGCAACCCTCCCAGTTAAAGCAGGATTCTTAAAAATGTACTTGATTGGATCCATTTGGGATATCAACCAAGTAGTATGATTCAACATATAATGGCGCAGGTGCTTAACATCCCAAACCAATGCGCAACATGTCTTCTCAAGCATAGAATACTCAGTCTCACAGTCGGTGAACTTCTTAGTGAGGTAGTAAATTGCATATTCTTTCTTTCCTGATTCATCTTGGTGATCAAGAACACAACCCATACTATCATCAAGCAGATTCAAATAAATGATCAATGGTCTTCCTTCAACAGGTGGAGATAGAATCAGAGGCTCAAGCAAATACTCTTTGATACTATCAAAAGCTTTTTGGTAATCTTCGGTCCAATCACAAGACTGATTTTTCCAAAGAAGCTTGAAAATAGGCGCACGTGTGGTAGTCATATGCGATATAAATCTTGAGATATAATTCAAGCAGCCGAGAAAACCTCTGACTTGCTTCTCAGTTTTGGACGCAAATACTTCTTGAATTGCTTTGGCCTTGGCAGGATCAACTTCGATATCCTTCTCACTGACAATAAAGCCTAACAACTTACCATAACGAACACCAAAAGTACACTTATTGGGATTCAAGCGGAGTTTATACTTCCTCAAACGTTGGAATAACTTCAATAAGTACTCAATATGTTCTTCTTCATCACTTGATTTAGCAATCATATCATCAACGTAAACCTTAATCTCTTTATGCATCATATCATGAAAAACAGTGGTCATAGCTCTCTGGCACGTTGCACCAGCATTCTTTAAACCGAAAGGCATCACTCTATAATAGAATGTTCCCCAGGGTGTAATGAATGTGGTCTTCTCCATATCTTCGGGTTCCATCTTGATTTGATTATAACCGGAAAATTCGTCCATAAATGAAAAGACTTTGAATTTAGCTATATTGTCTACCAACATATCAATGTGTGGTAGAGGAAAATCATCTTTCGAACTAGCTTTGTTCAAATCTCTATAGTCAACACACATGCAGACTTTTCCATCTTTCTTTGGAACATGCACAATATTGGCCACCCACTGCGGATATTCGAAGGTTACAAGAAAACCAGCATCAATCTGCTTCTGCACTTTCCTCTTTGATCTTCATTGCCATATCAGGATGAGTTCTTCTCAACTTCTGCTTGACCGACGGGCATTCTGGCTTCAACGACAATCTATGCTCCACAATCTCATAATCCAACCCAGGCATGTCTTGATAGGACCAAGCAAACATATCCGAATAATATCGAAGAAGATCAATCAACCCCTTCTTAGATTCTGGGTACAGTTGAGGCCCAATCTTGACTTCCTTCACAACATCCTTGGAACCCAAATTGACTAACTCAATCTACTCTTCAAACGACTGAATGGCTTTTTCCTCGTGTTCAAGAAAATAAGATAATTCATCAGATACTTCTTCATCATCAATCTCTTCCTCAACTTCAAACACAGGGAAATCAAAGTTTGAAAAGGGAGTAGGATCATTGTATTCAATGGGTTTGAGAACCAACCTGCATAATGATTTGATATTTTGATTTTAGAGAAGTGGAGTGCAGACAAATATTATGTAGATAGAAAGATTATTATTTATTTATGTTTTTTTTTGTGATTACCATTTTCAGAAAAAGCAAAAAGTAAAAAAAAAAACATCATAGATATGGATGAATAAAATTGTATTTTATTGATGATAATAGTAAAATTCCCAACAATGTTCACTTCTCCCTTAGGCATAGGAGAAAGATTTTTATTAAAGTAATAAAATAAATTACTTAGAACGATGAATGACAGAGGAACATCTACAGCAACCCAATTGTTGAAAATCTGGCCATGCGTCACAAAGTTGGAGCAAGCTTCATCTTCATCACCATTGTCTCCAATAACGACAGCTGAGTATTAATCACTCTCATGAATGAACCCTCCATTGCGGAAAATTGGTTGCATAACTTTGACTTTGGCGTTGAACGACCCTGATTGAAATCCCAATCCGACTTTATTCTTGTTCTCGACGACCTCTACAACACATCCCCATTTGTCAATGCTGCCATCTTGAATAGCCTCATGTGCATCTTTCAAAGAAGACATGTGTGCTTCGGTTTTCTTCATTTCATCTGCAATAAATAAGGCTTAGAACGACGTCCCAACCTCCTCCTCAACATCAATGTACGTGAAAAATGACAGATGGATCACCAATAATGCCTTTTCTCCACCACCAATAACAATCTTGTCGTTCTTCACAAAGTTCAGCTTATGGTGTAGAGTAGACGTCACTGCTCCAGCTTCATGAGTCCATGGCCTTCCTAACAAGCAACTGTAGGCCGGGTGGATATCCATTACCTAGAAAGTAATTTGGAAATCACTCGGACCTATTTTCACTAGAAGGTCCACTTCTCCAATGACAGTTTTATGAGAACCGTCGAACGCTTTAACAACTATGCCATTGTACCTCATTGGGGCGCCTTGATAAGAGAGTCTTGACAAAGTTGATTTTGGCAACACATTCAATGATGACCCTGTATCAACCAACACATTGGACAAAGCGTCCTCCTTGCAATTCATAGAAATATGTAATGCCAGATTGTGATTTCTGCCTTCCTCGGGAAGCTCTTCATCACAAAAACTCAAATTATTACAAGAAGTAATGTTGGCAACTATGTGGTCAAACTGATCCATGGTAACATCATGCTCAACATAAGCCTGTTCCAACACTTTCTACAATGCCTCTCTGTGCGCTTCAAAATTCATCAGCAGTGACATCACAAAGATCTTTGACAGAGTCTGGAGCAGCTGCTCTACAACATTGAATTCATTTCTCTTAATCAACCTTAACACCTCATCCTCATCGTTAGTGTTCAATTTGCTGGATTCACTAGACTGGCGCATTTGAGCATTAACTCGATTCGCTACTGGAATCTCTGCCTTATTACTTGCTGCAACATCTTCTACAATATTCGGAAAAACTGGACTGAATACACGACCACTACGGGTCACCTTTGCTATATCTACAATATGTACCACTGAGTCTGCAACTAGTAGAGGAACCTCTTGATCATTCTCAATCATAGTGACATTATATTGGTATGGCATAGCTTTATCAGAAGAGTATGGAACATGGTCCGCCAACCGTATAACCAACGGTGATACCGATCTATTGACGTTATTGCTACTGTTACTATCAAACTGAATGACTACCTGCTAATGGGTATTGAATACTGGTACAATAACATTCACATTTACCAAATCCCTCGACTGTTGAATCTAGATTACATTCTCATCCATCAACTTCTGGATATCTCTCTTGATAATCATACACCCACGAGGGTTCACGCTACAGATTGCACAACCATCATGGTCATATTCATAGTCACTGATTAAACATAAGGTCTTATGCATATCCACCAGAGATATTTGGATACGTCTTACATCAAACACTCGAAAATTCCTTGGGCAACCGTCTACCATGTTGATAGAAGTGTTACCATGGACAGGCAACGAATTGGCTTTCACATTAGGCGCTCTGTCCTTAAAGGACACCATACCACTCTTCACAAGCTTCTAAACTTCATACTTCAATGGATAACATTTCTCTATGTCATAGCCAGGGGCTCCCTGGTGAAAAGCACAATGAAGATCAGGCTTGAACCGCCATGGTAGTGGCTCAGGAATTTGTGGAGGATTTCTTGGCTGAATGAGATTCTTAAGAACTAATGACGTATATAATTCTGCATAAGTCATAGGAATAGGGTCAAAGGAGACTTTCTTCCTCTCAAAGTTTTGTTGATGATCATTGTTGTTGTTGTAGTTGGTTCTTTGTTGCGGTTGTTGATGTTGTTGTTGCTGAACTTGAACTGATTGATTGTTGGAACTGATGGAAAAAAATGGAATTACTGAAGAAACTTGGTGCTGATGTTGACGGGGTTGAGAACTCTTTCTGACATGAGGCCTCCTCTGCCTCCCCACTGATACTGAATTAGTTTATCCTTCATTCCTCTTGGAGAAACTCCCACCATACTTCTTGCTGGCAGATGCTTCTTCTTTAGACAAACGTCTTTCACGAACTCCTTCTTCTAGCCTCATCCCCATGTTTACATTTTGGTAAAGTCATTAGGGGCACTTGCAATCATACGTTCATAATAAAGAAAACTCAACATCTTCAAGAAGATCTTCGTCATTTCCTTCTCTTCGAGGGGTGGACTTATCTGGGCAGCCAGTTCACTCTATCTCTAGGCATATTCTTTGAATGTCTCTTTATCCTTATGAGACATAGACCTCAACTGGTCTCTATCAGGCGCCATATCCACATTATACTTATACTGTTTGACAAAGGCCTCACCTAAGTCATTGAAAGTACAGATGCTTGCACTGTCCAGACCCATGTACCACCTTAAGGCAACTTCAGTTAAACTGTCTTGGAAATAGTGAATCAGCAACTGATCATTATCAGTCTGAGTAGACATTTTTCTGGCATACATAACAAGATGGCTTAACGGACAAGTATTCCCTTTGTACTTTTCAAAGTATGGGACCTTGAATTTCACTGGGATCTTAACATTGGGGACCAAGCAAAGTTCAACAACGCTCTTCCCAAACAAGTCTTTCCCTTTCAGAGTCTTCAACTCTTTGCGCAACTCAAGGAATTAATCTTTCATTTCATTCATCTTCTCATACACATCTGGACCCTCAGACGACTCAAAGTGGCAGATAGTGTCCTCAACACGAGGCAGAGCGTGAACAATTGGAGGTGGTATTGACGTGATCGGGCTAGATGCCGACAGAGAGACAAAGGTGGGCGCATACCCTTCTGGCATAAATTTTTATGGCATTCCCTAAGGGAACCTAACAGGCATAGAAGGAACGGATTGACTGGTAGCAACAACAAGAATATTTGAGATAGCAACTTCAGAAATAACAGTCCTTTGGGGAGGATTTATAGGAGTTGGTGATGACTGGTTCTGGTTACCAATCACAGATTCCATCAGAGCCGTTAATCTGGAGATCTCATCCTTCATCTCTGGTTCTCTTGCTCTAGATGATACATTCTCTTTGGTTGATTAGCGCGAGTATTATAGCGGTGAGTCAGTTTGGCTGATGCACAGAAGAAGAACTGATAAGACATTTGGCGACAGAAACCTATTATGCAAATGATGCATGAAATGCGATGTTTTTTATTGTTTTTAAGTTCAAGGAATATATGAAGTCCTATTTTGCATATATATATATATATATATATATATATATATATATATATATATATATATATATATATATATATATATATATATATATATATATATATATATATATATATATATATATATATATATATATATATATATATATATATATATATATATATATATATATATATATATATATTCAAATAATAACAATAATAACTATTTGATTAATCATAAAATCTCTTTTCATTTATAAAATTTGGAAGGATTACACTGAGTACAATTTTAGAAGCCAAAATATAAATACAAGAGAAAAGGGAAACTATCATCCTAAGGATCCCTAGCAACTGCATCAGATGATCTGGCTATGGGTGCATACTTTCTTCGAATGCATCGAATCTCATACTCAAAGGATGTCTTCATTTGAGCCTTCTCAAGAACTAGCTGATCAACAATCTTCTTCCAAGCACCGGAAGGTTGAGGCATGCTAGAGGAAGATAGACCCTCCGGTTCTCTCTGTCTCTTCACTACTCGGTCTTCAAGAACCTCAATAAGCACATCCTTATCTTTCGACTTAAACTGCAACTCTTCATGCTTTCGGCTCAAAGCATGAAACTGCTCTTCCCACATATCTCTCTCTTGTTTCATCTTGGTGAGTGCGTATTCCAACTCCTCTAAATCTTGGTTAGGGAGGGTTGATGGCTCAACCATAACCATAGACACAGGTCTTTCACAAGCGTATGACATCTTCATCTCCAAAGCTTTCTTCTTCACCCAAATAATGTAAGCTTCCAAGGCTACACATTTGCACGGACCAAGCTCGGATCTTTCTTTCCTATGCACATTATGCCACGCATGCACCATCATTTGCTTCAAATGTTGGGGATTTTTACCCTCTTGATAGAAAATACCTTCTAACTGAGTGTTATTAGGTTTATCTCTCAAGGGGAACCCAAGTTGACGATGAGCTAAAGCAGGGTTGTAGTTGATTCCTCCTTGTGTACCAATGAGAGGCACATTAGAGAACTCACCATAAATATCAATAATATCCAAGCTACTCAATGTAGAATCATACCAAACAATATCATAATTAGTGAGAGACATAAGTCTCTAAGACCACCGTAGACATTGCTTGTTCTCCAAAAAAGCAGGCATCCGAGGCAAGTGCGAAATAAACCAGTTGTACATAAGAGGAACGCAACACACAATAGTCCCACCTCCTTTAGAATTCCTCAAATGCAAAGATAAATACATGTCACCCAACAGAGTAGGAACAGGATTCTCAATCAAGAAGATTCTGATGGCATTAACATCAACAAAACCGTCAATGTTAGGGAATAAAGCTAAACCATATATGAGCAAAACAAAGATGGCTTCAAAAGCATCCATATTAGTGGCTTGAGCAAAGACAATAGCCCTACCAATGAGAAACTCAGAAGTCAGACCAATAATTCCTCCTTTCTTTACCAAATGAGCATCAATCTCTGATTTCTTCAGATGAAGAGCTTCAACTATGACATGAGATCTGGGAATCTCCTCCAATCCACTGAAAGGTACTTTGTCAGATACGAGTATACCCAAGAGATGAGCATACTCCTCCAACATAGGCACAAGATAGTAATTAGGAAAAGCGAAGCACCGGTAGAGAGGATCATAGAACTGAACAAAAACACTCAGATGTCTTTCAACCACATCAGCAGATAACACAAATAAAAGCTTCCTATGGAGTGGCTTAAAGTCCAAGGGATCTAATACGAAAGATGACAGCTTCCTTAACTCTTTCAAATCAGGACATCTGAAACTGTACTTCTTAGTGTTCCTTCGTCCACAATCCATGGCCTGAAAATATTTGCAAACAAGACCTCAGTTTCCTTGAAATTTATTTTTCTGTGATGAATGTTATGATGCGCATGTATGTATGAATGCAACAATCACAAACAAGGGATCACACACAAGGCAAACACAAACAAAGGTCAAAGGATGAATCAAGTCATCATCAAGATCAATCATCCGTTTTGGTGGATTATGGTTTTCACCTTATCAACACCAAAGTTCCATTGATATTGACAAGACTTAATCGGATCAACAAAGAATCAAAGGGTTTGTTATGAGTCACGAGCATGGAGTCGGGTTAAGAACCATCCCAAAGGAGTGTACTAAGGATAAAAACATGTAGATCATGTTTTAAGAAGTTCCCAGAGTCTTAATCCCATCTATCAGATATTATAGGTTAGGATGATTGACTCATCAACCGATAATATTCTCAAGAGAAACTCGTTTGAGTTTAGTATCGTGTAACAATATCCATACTACATCCTAAATATGCCAAGTTGGGTTAAATGTTCTACGGTCCTCAACTTCTCGGATCCCAAATTAGAGAAAGTAATACCTATCTACAAATGACTTGTGTGACATCAATAACTCCAAAGAGATCTCCATTGAGTAGATGGGTATCAAGCCAACATGTTAAGGACTACTCCACACAAGTTGAACATGACTATACCATCCTCCTATCTTAATTGCACTCAAGTTCGGGTTAGAACTTATCTCACCACTCAGAGATCACCAAGCAGAACAAACAGATTATATCACACAATCAATATACAAACATCAAATATACACATATATACACATAAAAAAGTAGGCTAAACCCACTGAAGACTACTCCCCAGCAGAGTCGCTACTTAATTTCTGTAGCGGTAAATTCATGACCATCAAGCTATGGATAAACTTGACGTCAATAAAACCAGAGTCGCCCCTGCGCTTTTATTGTTTCTAAAGGAAAAGGGAAAAGTACGAACAAAACCCAAATATAAGAAGTTTTCAAATCAAAACTAATAAAATGTCAGAGATTACATGTAAGAGGGTTGGTTACACAGAGGGAAGGTGTTACATCCAAAGTGTCCTAGGTACTCTTAGGGAGCCATTTTTTATGTGTGTATGTGTTTTTGGTATAAATGATGTTTGATAAAATAAAGTTAGGGGATGAGAAAAGAATTCATTAATTATATTTTCGTGTTTGACAAGACCTTCGGACTTGTGCCTACGTACCAACGTAAAAAGAGGGATCAAAATCTCCTAGTTCGTGGTAAAAATTTCAAAGTTGGTGAATTGCTTTTAACAAAAGTTTAAATAAAAAGGCACAAAGGGCCAAAAGTTTGAACGAAATTGTTATTTCTTTTTGTCTTTTTGAAATTTTAAGTCTATATGATTAAGTTTACTTACAAATTTGATTTAAGAAAGAGTTTGAAAATTCATTGGCATAAGGCCAAAGTTTCTAATCATTAAAATAAAGTCTAAGTTTAAAATCACAAGCAGGGAAGTTTTTGAAAAGGGGGAGAGATATTGAAATTTAAGAAATTGGAGGAGATGAAGAGGTTATCCTAAGTATAAATTTAAAAGTTAAGAGTTGAAAAGATCTGACCAATGGGATGCAATCCACCTGACAACAATGTCATATAGAAACCCATTTTCCCTTGGACTTTAATCAAGCAATAATCAATAAGCAATTAGCAATATCCAAACATCATGAAGATCAAGGCATCAAATAAAGATAGCCACATCCAAGCAAGCAATTCTCATAGCTAGTAGTCTTCTTTGTCTTCCAATGTATCAGATGGAATATTCCTTGATCAACTCAGAGCAAAGCATCAGACACGGAATCAAAATAAGAATTAAGCACCAAGATAGAGTAGCAGATGAATTCAAGTAAATCCTAAGGTTTGCATCAGATGAAGGCTCAGTTCATAATAGCTCTATTTCAGAATGTTGGCATTGGCCAAGTCCTTTTTGCACAGGAAATGTTGCCTAATCCTAAGTTCAAAGGTTCAGATAAAGTTCAACAGTCCACCAAATGTTTTTTAGGGTTTTTGTTATTATTAGGTAGTTTAAGGTCCTAAGACCACAAACAAAACCAAAACACACAAATAATATATACAATCACAAGATATGGCTCAAATGAGCAAAGCGAAAATGACATAAACATAAACAAGTTAAATGAAATGTAAATGGCAATGAATGATAAATGATTGAAATTTAAATTGCATAAAGTAAATGACATGAATAATAAAGAAATATTAACAAGAGTTAGTCAAATATTTGTCAAAAGTTAGTGGTGATTTTTAATTGATTAAGTCATTCTTTGGAGAACACTCAACCATTCACTCACAAGTATGAATCCTTAAACCAAGACATCTTCCATGAGAAGGGCTCCAACTTGGATAATTCGACAAGTATGCCACTAGCTCCCATGAAAGGAAAAAAGGTCAAGTCTCCATACAATGCCATGAAGAATGGGAGACTTACAATCTCACTTACTAGAATGGTATGCTTTGAGGGTCAAATTTAGCTCTATGTTAAGCAATCGTAATTGGACTTATGGAGAAGTCATAACTATCTGAGGTCGGACAATAAAATTTAGGTGTTAATGCATGTTAGAGATTTGGTATGAAGAACCAAACTCCTAAAACATACCACACACTAAAATGAAAAGATCAAAAGGGAGGGACCTATCTCAATCATACTTGTATTGGTTCATTTGACACTAGGTCATTGATGAATCAATTAGCCTTTATGCATTAGAGATTTCATTGGTCAAATGAGGGAATGGGGAAGAATAGAGACGAAGATGAAGGGGGAGGGGAAAATAGAAACACAAATTGATCATGGGAGGAATTTCATCAAATCAAAACCATTCATCCATTTTGGGAGATGAAATATACATTTCATCAATCCCTTAAATCCAATGGTTTTGATCCAACGAAAGTCAAATCAACCTTGACCAAGACCCAAACAGAAAATCAAACATCACAAGACCATAAAAATGGCTCAACAATATTTTTAAATATTTAATCAATTAAAAAATCAATTTAAAAATGAATTAAAATACATTTTAAATTCGTCAAAACCTAAAATCCATTCAAAACACCAAATAAATGGCCAAGGGATTTATCTTAGGTCAAACAAGGTCAAAGGACCTTAGACAAAAATTTTCACTATTTTTGAAAAGTCAGAAGTATTTTTAAACAATTAAAAATATGCACAAAAATATTTAATTCATGAAAAATATCAAAGTTGTTCCAAAAAATAATTTTAATTTATAATATGGAAGAGAAAAATATTTAAATATTTTTGGTGGAAGCCCCATATTTTTTGGATTAAAAATGAAATTTCTATGAATAAAATAAAATAAATGGATTAATCATAAAATCAAAATTAAAAAAGAAAATAGAAAAAACAAGGGCCATCAAATCTCCCTCATTAATTGAGGTGGCAGATCTGATGGCCACGTGCGTGCTATCTGTCGCAACCTGAAAAATACAGTGCGCGAAAAAAACAACCGGCGAAAGAAAAAGACAGAAGAGTCGCCACCGTGCGTTATTCATCCCAAAGGAGGGAAAGGAAACGCTCGAAGTAAACCTGAAAAAGGAAAGGACAAGACGGGGTCTCGCAACCAAATCTTGGGTTCGGGAGTCGGTTATGCGAAGGGAAGGTATTAGCACCCCTACGCATCCGTAGTACTCTACGGGATCCACTTTTGTAGTTCTTGTCTAAAGGGTGTGGGTTTATCTTGTGCTGTTTACCAAAAAAAAAAGGTTAAATGAAAATGACTCGCGCGGATGTCGCATCCACTGCATACGTATCTCATCTGAATATGAGAATCAGAGTCTTCGTAGCTCGGCTGACCTATGGGTTGGGGGATGTGTGCTCGCTAAGACATCGCGTCTTATGCCTACGTATCTCATCTGGAATGAGAATCAGAGCAAGCCGTAGTTCGGCTAACTACGGGGTTATGGATTGGGTTTTGGACGAACGACGTTACTACGCAATCTACCGGATGCTCGACCTTTGGAGACTTACTCGCCTGTGGTAGAAGGAGTAAACGTGTTGCTTTAGGTTTTAGGGTTTGGGATGCTCGAGGGCAAAAAGGCAGTCCTTGACGAAGGAACCGCGCTACCTGCAGGGATATGAATACAAAACACAAAACATGTATCTCAAAGTAAAATGCCACCAAGGGGCTCAAACGTTGCCTCCTATCGAGGTCTTCCAGCTAGGAAAGCAGTAAAATGCGGGAAAAATGTAAAATTACCACGCGGATAAAGATCCGAAGTTACAGCAATTAAAGGATTAGCAACCCTGAGATCTCTCCAGCTAGACCATCAAAGAAAATCAGTCAATACGATTAATCAGGATAAACCTCCGGATGGTATCCCTGCAAGAGTATGTGAGCCCTCGCGAAAACTCAACAGAAAGGTTAGACAAACAAGGTGAAATCCAGGGAAAACAATGCCATGGCAACACAAAGACAGGTTAGAGAAACAAAATAGGGTAACCCAGAGTTGCCCCTAAATCAAAATGTAACCACATGAATAATTCCATCAAAATTCACAAAAGGCTCACAAAAAAGGTATCAAATTCACCCATAATACCTCATACATTTAGAGCATTCAAATTAAAGGCATAAAGATGATGGATATAGGGCAAACCTGATTGGAGAGCTTGATTGAAATTGAGTTGCACCCGTGAGGTTTACAAGTTGAGTTCCCTTCAGGGTTTGGAGGTTGCTCTGAGTTCTCTGTCAGGTCTTCTCTCACTATCTTTTTCCTCGGGGTTTTGTTCCAAGGAAACCTCAGAGTATTTTTGCTTCTCTCCCTTTTTCTCAAGTGAATCTCCCAGTGTAACTCCAAGTGTAACTCCTCTACTGAAACTTCAGTATTTATAGACTGATTTTCGTGGGTAGTGGGCTCAAATGAGGGAGACCCAAGTCCAAAATAATTTGTTATATTTTATTTATTTATTTTATTTATTTATTTATTTAATTAATTAATTAATTAATTAATTAATTAATTTTTTTTTTTTTCGTTTTTATTTTCGTTTTTTTTTCCAGGAAAAATGAAGGGTAAATTTTGGGGTATTACAGCTGCCCCTATTCAATCAACTGGAGACCTGGAAAGAAGATAGCAGCGGCTTTCGTGCTTTCGAGGTATCAAGGGATTGAATACAATAAAAGCCCAAAAATTTGCACTGAAGTGAAGTGAAGTAACAATGTCTGTCAGAATCGGCAAAGAGGTGGTCTTGAAAGAAGAATCTATCTGGTACGGTGAGAGTCAGTCTGAATATCGAAAAAGAATGTTAAACTGGATACCAAAATAAATGGTAACACAGAAATAACCATGGCCTGAATGCCGCTCATCAGTCTGAATACTGGAAAGGATTTCGATCTGAACATCGGAAAATTGGCCTGAATGCCACAAGTCGCATCGACCTGAACGTCGGAAACTTCTTCGATCTGAACATCGGAAAGACTTGGCCTGAATGCCACTTCGATCTGAATATCGGGAAAACCGGCCTGAATGCCACAAGTTGCATCGACCTGAACGTCGGAAACTTCTTCGATCTGAACATCGGAACACTGGCCTGAATGCCACTTCGGTCTGGATACCGGAAAACTGGCCTGAATGCCACTTCGGTCTGGATACCGGAAAACTGGCCTGAATGCCACTTCGGTCTGGATACCGGAAAACTGGCCTGAATGCAATAAGTTGCATCGACCTGAACGTCGGAAATTTCTTCGATCTGAACATCGGAAAACTTCATGCCTGTCAGCATTGACAGAAATAGGGAATGATAATAGAGGCGGCGCATGGGCCAATGCCACTTGCTGGGGATAACAAAGGTAAGTCATGAACAATCTTCAGTCTGAGTACTGGAAACAACTTCTAGCTTATCACTTGGGATACCGAGAATATTTTATGCTTACATGCGTATGTTTGAATTTTTCAATGGCGTAATGCTCCATGAAAATGGAAATGCTACACGATTTGGAAGGATGCAATGCAATATGATTCTACATGCAGGGATGCGAAATGCTGGGTAGAATGCCAAGCTGAGGCAATGGGATCTACTGGGGAAATGATCACCATCTTCTGGACCCTGGCAAGGCTGTTGGAGATACACACCACAATGAACTCTGTGGGGAGATGACTAGCCATGCGGTGTTCTGGCCATACCGAGACTCTGATCGGGGAAAGAATGGCATTGGAAGCCTGCTGTTGAGGAAAGCTACAATGGTTCTGGCAACCACGGTTTGCGAGAGATGACTCAGCAGGGGGAGCAAACACTGATACGGTACCGAGGTTCTGCTTCAAGGAAAGAAACCATGGATCTGGCATTGGGATTATCGATCTGGCATCGAACTCTAAGGAGCAGCCACTTCTGCTGGGAAGATACAGTCTGGCACTGTCAACCCCGTTGGGGATATGTAGTCTGGTACTATCAACTCTACTGGGGAGTGTATGTCCTGAAACAACCGCTTGGGGAAGTACGGTGGTGAGAAACTGCTGGGGATTGAAGAATCCAACGCTCTGATCAGCTCTGCAGGGATAAGACACCGAATTTGTCTGTTGGCGACTTCACTGGGGAAGATATTCACGATCGTCCGCAGGGGATTTTAAGGAAATGCCCCGGGGGTATCTGTTCTGAATAGACGATCCAAAGCACTTAAAATTTACAGCAATTTTAAATGTTTATTAAGCATGTACCTGTAAAGCCCTTACGTGTCATGATGCAATGTTTATCAAAAATTCGGACGTCATTTTTGCAAACAAAACAGTAAAATGAAAATGAAAACAGAGATATACTGAATAACATGATTTTATTGATTGAATGGCCTTTGAATAGGCATTTACATTAAGAAGCAATCCCTGGAAAGAGGTAATCGCACAATAGATAAAAACAGAAATTAATCTAATGGCAATGTGAAATGGATTTCTATTGGGTTCCAATTCTGCTATGACTTGCCCGTCTTCAAGATCCTCCAGATGATCAGCTTTCTGAAAGAGTGATTGGATTATTTCCTATCCTTCAAAAATTTCCAGTCATTGGCACGAGATGAGATTCAGAACTACTCAGAACGCAGTCATTCGCTTAATCCCTAACTTTTGCCTGGATCGCCCTTTTCGGGTTTTCAATCCACCGGGATACCCATTTTTGCCTAAGTTGCCTTTTCAGGTTTTCAACTTACCGGGTGTACAATCTTTTTTTTATTTTTGTCCCTTTTCATTTTCTTGGTTCGCCGGAATGCCCATTTTTTTGCCTGGACTATTCTTTTTACTGTCCAGCGGGTCTATTTTATGCGAAGTATTTTTTAACTGCGTCTGAGTTCACAGGGGAAGTGAGGTTTTCACCATCCATAGTTGCAAGCATTAAATCCCCACCATCAAAAACCTTGGTGACAATATACGGTCCATCATAGTTAGGAGTCCACTTGCCTCTGTGATCTGTCTGAGGAGGAAGGATCCTTTTCAACACTAAATCTCTGACTTGGAAACAACGAGGACGCACTTTCTGATCAAAGGCTCTCTTCATCCGACTCTGATACAACTGCCCATGACAAATGGCTGTCATTCGCTTCTCTTCGATAAGACTCAACTCATTGAACCTTGTCCGAATCCATTCAGCTTCATCTAACTTGACATCCAACATGACTCTTAGAGAAGGAATCTCCACTTCAACAGGTAGGACTGCTTCCATACCATACACCAGGGAGTAAGGGGTTGCCCCGGTCGATGTACGTACTGAAGTGCGGTACCCATGCAAGGCGAAAGGTAGCATCTCATGCCAATCTCTGTACGTGACGACCATCTTCTGCACAATCTTCTTTATGTTCTTATTTGCCGCCTCAACAGCGCCGTTCATCTTAGGGCGGTAAGGGGAAGAATTGTGATGCTGAATGTTGAAGTTCTGACACAACTCCTTCATCATTTTGTTGTTGAGATTAGAACCATTATCAGTAATGATTCTTTCGGGAATCCCATAGCGACAAATGATTTCTTTCTTGATGAAACGGGCAACCACATGTCTGGTGACATTCGCGAACGACGCTGCCTCGACCCACTTGGTGAAATAGTCGATGGCAACAAGGATGAAGCGATGCCCATTGGAAGCAGTCGGCTCAATCTTTCCAATCATGTCAATGCCCCACATGGCAAACGGCCACGGCGAAGACATTACGTTTAGAGGATTCGGCGGTACATGCACCTTATCAGCATAAATCTGGCATTTATGACACTTCCGAGCATACTTGAAACAATCTGATTCCATGGTAATCCAATAATAACCCGCTCTCAACAATTTCTTAGCCATTGCATGTCCACCGACATGAGTACCGAAGGAACCTTCATGAACTTCCTGCATCAACATGTCCGCCTCGTGTCTGTCCACGCATCTGAGTAAAACCATGTCGAAGTTCCTCTTATACAGCACATCGTCTTTGTTCAAGAAGAAACTGCCTGCCAATCTTCTCAAAGTCTTTCTGTCATTGTTGGATGCCCCTGCAGGGTACTCTTGATTCTTCAGAAAGCACTTGATATCGTGATACCAGGGCTTGTCATCGACTACCAGTTCAGCAGCAAACACATACGCGGCCCTGTCAAGGCGCATCACATCGATCCTGGGAGCATGGTTCCAACGAATTACCTTGATCATGGAGGATAGAGTAGCAAGTGCGTCTGCCATCTGGTTCTCATCACGAGGTATATGATACAATTTTACCGTTGTGAAGAAAGTCAAAAGTCTTCTCGTGTAATCTCTGTAGGGGACCAGAGTGGGCTGGAGAGTATTCTAATCACCATTCACTTGATTGATCACTAGAGCTGAATCTCCGAAGATGTCCAGAGTCTTGATTCTCAGATCAATGGCTTGCTCAATACCCAAGATACAGGCCTCGTACTCAGCTTCATTATTTGTGCACTCAAAAGTCAAACGAGCGGTGAAAGGCATGTGGGCACCCTTCGGAGTAGTAATGACAGCGCCAATTCCACTACCTCTAGCATTGACAGCCCCATCAAACAACAAAGTCCACTTTTCGTTTGGATCAGGTCCCTCCTCAACAACTGGCTCTTCACAGTCTTTCATCTTGAGGAACATGATGTCTTCATCAGGGAATTCAAACTTCATCGGTTCATAATCATCAATCGGTTGCTCGGCAAGGTAGTCTGACAGAATACTACCTTTGATGGCTTTCTGGGATGTATACTGAATATCATACTCTGTTAAAATCATCTGCCAACGGGCAACACGTCCGGTGAGAGCCGGCTTCTCAAAGATGTACTTCACTGGATCCATCTTAGAAATCAACAAGGTAGTATGGTTCAACATATACTGTCTCAGTCGGCGAGCAGCCCAGGCCAAAGCACAACAAGTTTTCTCAAGCTGCGAATATTTGACTTCACAGTCGGTAAACTTTTTGCTAAGGTAGTATATGGCATGCTCTTTTCGACCAAACTCGTCATGCTGTCCCAATACACACCCCATCGAGTTCTCAGTCACTGATAGGTACATTATCAGAGGTCTCCCAGGAACTGGAGGTATAAGGATTGGAGGTTTCTGCAAATACTCTTTTATCTTCTCAAAAGCCCTTTGACAATCTTCATTCCACCTGATAGCCTGATCTTTCCTCAGCAATTTGAAAATTGGCTCACACGTGGTTGTTAGGTGAGAGATGAACCTTGCAATGTAGTTCAACCTCCCTAAGAAACTACGGACTTGCTTCTCTGTTCTTGGCTCTGGCATTTCCTGTATCGCTTTTACTTTGTCGGGATCCACCTCAATCCCTTTTCCGCTAACGATAAAACCCAGCAATTTTCCCGATCTCACCCCGAAAGTGCACTTGTTCGGGTTAAGTCTCAGTTTGAATTTCCTCAAACGCTCAAATAGTTTCTGCAAATTCAACAAATGTTCTTCTTCTGTCTGAGATTTGGCAATCATATCGTCCACATAAACCTCGATTTCATGATGAATCATATCATGGAACAGAGTCACCATTGCTCGCTGATATGTTGCTCCGGCATTTTTCAGACCAAACGGCATCACCTTGTAGCAGAAGGTGCCCCATGGGGTTATGAATGTTGTCTTCTCCATGTCTTCTGGTGCCATCTTGATTTGGTTATAGCCAGAAAAGCCATCCATGAAGGAGAATACCGAGAACTGAGCTGTATTATCCACCAAAACATCGATGTGAGGTAATGGGAAATCATCTTTAGGGCTAGCTCTGTTCAGATCCCGGTAGTCGACACACATCCGTACCTTTCCATCCTTCTTAGGTACTGGGACGATGTTTGCAACCCATGACGGATAATTGGTGACTGCTAGAAACCCTGCATCCAACTGCTTTTGTACTTCTTCCTTTATCTTGACAGCCATCTCTGGTCTTGTTCTTCTGAGTTTCTGCTTGACCGGAGGACAACCTTCTTTGAGAGGCAAGCGGTGTACCACGATGTCTGTGTCCAGCCCGGGCATGTCCTGATAAGACCAGGCGAAGATGTCAACGTATTCTTGCAGTAATTCAATCAACCCTTTCTTCACATCATCTCCCAAAGTAGCCCCTATCTTGATTTCTCTCTTGGCGCCCTCGGTGCCGAGATTAATCACTTCAACAGACTCTTGATGCGGTTGAATGACCCTTTCTTCCTGTTTTAATAACCTGGTAAGTTCTTCAGGGAGTTCACAGTCTTCATCACCCTCTTCTTCAGCTTGAAAGATTGGATTTTCAAAGTCGAAGCGAGCCATAGCAGAACCGTTATCAATAGGATCCGGTGTTGTGCATCTGCATGAGTGATGGTATGTGCTTATGAGTGTGAACAAGAAGTGAAAACTAAACAAAACATTGCCATTTTTTTATTTTGAAAAACTGCAAAAATAGAAAGACAGGGAACGAAATATTTGAATGCAAAAATACGTCCTTTATTTATGATAAAAATGCAAGTGTCACATAGATGGGCCCTACAATGAGTCATTACGCCCTGGGCGGAACGTAAGACTTGGATATGCATGAATAAACAAAGAAAATTACTCTTCAAGAAGAGTGACTTGGATAATCTCCTCAGAAGACCAATTGTTGATGACTTCACCCGGGATCCTCGGACGCACCCAGTTGTCAATGTCACAATCACTATCCCCATCTTCTTCGTTGACTGCAGCGACTAATTTGACTTCTCCTTCAACCATGTTAACGTTGGCTCCACCATGCTGGGGCATGGGATTGTTGACGACATTCGGAGATGGTGCAAGGTCGATGGCCTTTGAATCTATGAGGTCCTGAACTACGTGCTTAAAAGCTTTGCAGTTCTCAATGTCATGGCCAGGTGCCCCATAGTGGAAGCTACACCTAGCGTTGGCGTCGTAACCCACCGGAAGTCTACCAACAGGAGGAGCCAGAGTGCACAATTGCACAAGTTGTAGTTGTTGAAGACTAGAAAGCAACTGGGCGTACGACATTGGAAGGGTGTCGAAACGCCGGTCCATCATCCTTTGCCTCTGTTGATAAACGGGTCTGTTACCCGGTTGTTGCTGCTGTTGATACTGAGCTGGTTGACGTTGTGATTGTTGTTGTTATAGTGGTGCTGCAGCTGGAATGGTCACCCCTGCGGCAGTACCTGTTATGCAAGACATGCTAATGAATATGCAAATGCAATGACATGTTTATCAATTCCAAAGGTATTCTACCCCCTTGATTCCAGTCTCACATTTGATAAACAGTGTAAGAAAAGACTAAGTCGTTGATGAGAACCAAGAAAATTCCAACTAGAATCAAGTGGAAGATATAAACCCCACAGAAATGGATAAACATGTGTGAATGATTATGAATGCAAAATGATGTGATGCAAAATGATGTGAATGCAATGCAGTGGCATGTCAATCAGGATTGCTGTATTTGCTTGAACATCTGTCAGGTTGCACTGTCTGGAGAGAAATTAAGAGTACACCAAACAAAGGTCATGGGATGGATCATGTTATCCTTAATATCAACCACCCATTTTGGTGGATTATGGTTTACACCTTATCAACACCCGAGTTTCATTGATATTAAGGATACCTGATCGGATCAACCATGAATCAAGGGTTTGTCGCAAGTCACGAGCATGGAGTTTAGGTTAAGAACCACCCAAAAGGAGTGTACTAAGGTTTAAACCTGCCAAACATGTTCTACAAAAGGTTCCCATAGTCATAATCCCATCTTTCAGATATTATCAGAGGAACGACTACTCGTATTCCAACAATATTCTCAAGAGAGACTCTTATGAGTGTAGTATCGCGTAACAATCGTATCAAATCTTACATTTGAACGACTTTCGCACTACGTCCTACGAATAGGCCAAGATGGGTTTGGTAAACTAAGGTCCTTGGCTTCTTAGGTCTATATTGGAACAAGTAATGTCTAACCACAACTTACTTATGTGACATTATTGATCTCAACATGACCTCCACCAAGTGAATGGGCTTGCAAGTCAACTCGCTAAGGAATACTCCACACAAGTTGACAGGACTATGCCATTCTCCTATCTTAAGTGCACTCGAGTTCGGGTATAGAACTCATCTCACAAAGATCACCAAGCAGCCATAGCCAGCCAACAGATACAACAATGATATGTACACAATGCAATAAGGTAAAGCAGGTAAATAAATAACTGTACAAAAGCATGAACACCCAATAAACAAACAAACTACAAAAGCTAGGAGGGACTCGCTTAGGGAAGATGGACCAGCAAGAGGTCAACTTCTTAGGGTCCCCAGTGGAGTCGCCAGCTGTCGCAACCTGAAAAATACAGTGCGCGAAAAAAACAACCGGCGAAAGAAAAAGACAGAAGAGTCGCCACCGTGCGTTATTCATCCCAAAGGAGGGAAAGGAAACACTCGAAGTAAACCTGAAAAAGGAAAGGACAAGACGGGGTCTCGCAACCAAATCTTGGGTTCGGTAGTCGGTTATGCGAAGGGAAGGTATTAGCACCCCTACGCATCCGTAGTACTCTACGGGATCCACTTTTGTAGTTCTTGTCTAAAGGGTGTGGGTTTATCTTGTGCTGTTTACAAAAAAAAAGGGTTAAATGAAAATGACTCGCGCGGATGTCGCATCCACTGCATACGTATCTCATCTGAATATGAGAATCAGAGTCTTCGTAGCTCGGCTGACCTATGGGTTGGGGGATGTGTGCTCGCTAAGACATCGCGTCTTATGCCTACGTATCTCATCTGGAATGAGAATCAGAGCAAGCCGTAGTTCGGCTAACTACGGGGTTATGGATTGGGTTTTGGACGAACGACGTTACTACGCAATCTACCGGATGCTCGACCTTTGGAGACTTACTCGCCTGTGGTAGAAGGAGTAAACGTGTTGCTTTGGGTTTTAGGGTTTGGGATGCTCGAGGGCAAAAAGGCAGTCCTTGACGAAGGAACCGCGCTACCTGCAGGGATATGAATACAAAACACAAAACATGTATCTCAAAGTAAAATGCCACCAAGGGGCTCAAACGTTGCCTCCTATCGAGGTCTTCCAGCTAGGAAAGCAGTAAAATGCGGGAAAAATGTAAAAGTACCACGCGGATAAAGATCCGAAGTTACAGCAATTAAAGGATTAGCAACCCTGAGATCTCTCCAGCTAAACCATCAAAGAAAATCAGTCAATACGATTAATCAGGATAAACCTCCGGATGGTATCCCTGCAAGAGTATGTGAGCCCTCGCAAAAACTCAATAGAAAGGTTAGACAAACAAGGTGAAATCCAGGGAAAACAATGCCATGGCAACATAAAGCCAGGTTAGAGAAACAAAATAGGGTAACCCAGAGTTGCCCCTAAATCAAAATGTAACCACATGAATAATTCCATCAAAATTCACAAAAGGCTCACAAAAAAGGTATCAAATTCACCCATAATACCTCATACATTTAGAGCATTCAAATTAAAGGAATAAAGATGATGGATATAGGGCAAACCTTATTGGAGAGCTTGATTGAAATTGAGTTGCACCCGTGAGGTTTACAAGTTGAGTTCCCTTCAGGGTTTGGAGGCTGCTCTGAGTTCTCTGTCAGGTCTTCTCTCACTATCTTTTTCCTCGGGGTTTTGTTCCAAGGAAACCTCAGAGTATTTTTGCTTCTCTTCCTTTTTCTCAAGTGAATCTCCCAGTGTAACTCCAAGTGTAACTCCTCTACTGAAACTTCAGTATTTATAGACTGATTTTCGTGGGTAGTGAGCTCAAATGAGGGAGACCCAAGTCTAAAATAATTTGTTATATTTTATTTATTTATTTTATTTATTTATTTAATTAATTAATTAATTAATTAATTAATTAATTTTTTCTTTTTCTTCTTTTTTTTTTTTCGTTTTTTTTTTTCTTTTTTTTTTCAGGAAAAATGAAGGGTAAATTTTGGGGTATTACACTATCCATGGTGGACTCAAGTCAATGCAATGCACGCGTGGTAATTAAAAGGAATGACTCAAATTAAAACATTTAAACATGATTAGATGGTCAAGAGGCGTGCCAACACATCAACGGAGCTAGGGCTTTGGTCTTCTTCTCTAGTGGACCTCACCGGACTGGTCTACCATCAACCACCACTAAAGTGAAAAACAAGGACATGGCTTGACTTCAGGAGCTTGCAGGAAGTGAATTGGATCAAGGAATGACTTGGATTCTTGGAGTTTCAACTTCAAAACAGAAGTGAAATTGAAACTAGATTTTCAATTGAAAACCTTCAAGTTTATCCTCTAATGGTGAATGGTAGGGTTGCAGGATCAAATCTTGGACAAGATGTCCATAATTCTGAGCATGAGGCAATGTATTTTATACGCTAAGCAATTGATTTCCACACACTTCCATTAAAATACCAAAAATAGAAATTCTCACTTGCATGGATGCATAGGCGTGTGATAGGCCCATGAAGTGATATCAAAAGGTCCAAAATTGATCATGAGTAATGCTGAAAGTGTGTCATGAAGTCATGCAATTGGATTTGGGAAATGCTAATGAGATTCATCCAAATGGAACCTTGAAGGAAATCCATGCGCAAGTCATTCAATCCTTGGTCAAATAAAGTGATTTTGGACTTTTGGGAAAGGTGAGATCAAGGGGAACAACTTTCATGTCGAACACTTTTCCATTTGAAGCTTGTATAATGATGAATTTTGAGGTTGAAGTTTGTAAAATCAAACATATTTGAAAATTTTCTAAGTACCAAGTCAAATGTTCACTTCTTCCACCTTGAATAACTTTTTCTATGTGCTTCAAATGGAAAACGTTCCTTCATCAATGTTGTATATCTTTGAAGCCTATTAAATTTGGTTACAAATTTGACCTTATTTGGATTTTTCATGAAGGAGTTATACATTTTAGAAGTTGAGTAAAATCTCTTGTTCAATGGTAATGGCCCAAAATGACCTATAATGTTTCCTCTTGGCACATAACCTTGCAAGTAGAATTTGAAGTTTCGCAAAGAATAAAAGTTGGATAGGAAATCTTGAAATTGATCATGGAAGTTATATAGCCTTCATCTCATAAAAATTGAGCAAGATATGATCCTTAGAAGTTGACCTCCTAACTAGGATTCAGACAAAATGAACTATAATCTTTCACCATAAAAAATGACTTTCCAAGAAAAACTAGCTCTTGACCTCAACATGAAAGTTGTTTGGAATGTCATAAGGAGTAATGTTTCTCTTGGAATAATTTTCATATGATAAAGATTGTAGGAGATAGGGTCTAGGGAACCCCAGTTTTGACTAGTTGCCTTTCTCTGGTCAACCACCATGAACCAACTTGCACATTTGAAGTTCTCTTGATCTCTTGGACTCATGGAGGATCATATAGGCATACTATGATGTATAATAAAGTATACCTTTATATATTTGATCAAATGTTGAAGAAACTTGTTGAGGAAGTCACACAAGATACCCAGATGAATAGGGCTTCCAAGGCAAACAAGCTTCAAATTCTTGATTAAAATGATAAGTAAAGAACATGGGGATCCATATATGATGTCTAGAATCAATGTGAACCATCTATTGATTGGTCTCCTTGCATTGAGGGTCTCAAACCTTAGATACGAGCTTGATGAGGTATTGGTGGATGCACATATTATCTACAAAAAGAATAAAGCTATACATAGACATATTTTTGGTATTTTGGTTAGTAAATATTGAAAAACAAAGCATGATACAATCAAATGTTCTTTGCGATCTCTCCCAATGCAAATCCAATGAATGGGGGGTAAGGAGGGTGCCAAGGTGTGATCCCAAGGCAAAGGCCAATGCATATGATGAGATAGCATGAGGGGTCTTAGGGTCAAAATTGGGGTCTTACAGTTACCTAAATCTCTTAATAGTCTGGTATAGAGTCAAAAGTCTTTTGTTTTATTGCTAGAGCATTTGAAGTCTCTTGCTTTTATGTTTGAGCACATAAGTCTCTTACTTGAGGGTTTGAGCATTGAAAGTCTCTTGCTTATGTGCTTGTGCATTGAAGTCTCTTACTTGTGGGTTTGAGCATTGAAAGTCTCTTTCCAAGTTCTTGAGCATTTGTAATCTGGTTATAATGAAAATCCTTTGGAAGTGCAAGAGGATTGGACTACTCTCAAGTTGTGAGAGGAACCATGATAACTGCTTGTGTATCTTGCTTTACTTAACTTTCTTTTGAACTATATTCCGCTGCTATCATTTATTTACCTATGAGTCATATTATATTGCAGAATCTGATAAAGATATTTAAGAGTTCAGACTATCAGTGACTCTGATTCAGACTCTAAACTGAGTGTTTAGAATCTAATTAAGATCAATCAAAAATAGAAGGAGAAAAAGTTTGTTAAAGAGAACACAATTCAATCCCCATCCTTGTGTTTTTCTCACCTTCATCAAGTTCTCCGTACTCACCAATACCAAAAGCACCTTCATCAAGTTCTCCGTACTCACCAAAACCAAAAGCATTTACGGAACACAAAACCATAAAATAAATAATGTCACTTTTACATTGAAATTTTGGAATTCAATGTAAGAAGAACATATATTTCGCCAAAATCAAATGTCATTGAATCTAAAATCCGATAAGGTTAATAACCCAAACAAACCGACCAAAATAATCCATAATCCGTGCTAACCCAACACATCAAAATCGATTTAAAAAATAAATAAAAATAAATCTAATTTATTTAACCGTAATTTGAGTCGAATGTCACTTTTAGATTCAAACCCGTCCTATCCAACTTTGTCCATGCTATTTGTATACAAAATAAATAAATATTTATAAGAATATTATATTTTATAATTCAATTTAACCACATATCAACATACTTAATTAGTTGACTTAGTAGTCTAAAATTAGTATAGGAAACTGTGCTTGAACATAGAAAATTGAAATACTTAACATAACAGCCAATCAATATTTTAAAAAGAAAACATTAAGCCAATAAATTAGTCAAAAGTAAAATTGAATAGAAAATAAAAACACAGCTGGCTCAGCTGTTTTGTTCTGCTTTTCACCTTAACTTCACTTCATACAAAATAATCCATTTTCCCTTTCTTTCTTTTGTTGAATTCAATTCTTCTACCTGTCAATCTCTCTGTACTGAAAAAGAATCACATAATAACAAACAACATTAACCTTCTTCTTTTCATTTCATTCTCTCTCTGCAACAACCACACTTCTCAGCTTCGCTGCTTATCTTTATTTCCAGAGAGACCCACCTTTTCATTTCGGTAAAGTTCTTTCCTTTTCCACCAATTCCACCTTCTTCATTGTTTTTCCTTCCCTAAATTATACCGAAAATCCATCAATCTTCTACTTTTCATTTCGGATCTTATTGCATTTTCTCCTTCTTGTACATTTGGAACAATTCACGTATACCCAATGACACAAGTTTTTTTTTTTTTACTTTTGTTGTTGACATTTGATAAAGTTGCTTGCTTGCTCCAGTTATAGTACTGCAACTAGAAAGGGTTTAAACAGTACTTTTTGCCTTTGTTTTTCCTTATCTTTTAAGTACTTTTAAGGGCATTTGGATCTGGAAGTGCTTTTGGATTTTTGGGTATTCTTTTAGATTATTAATTAGGATTTGGGACCAGCTTTGTTGTGAATTTGAATTTTTTTTTTACTACTCACTGGTATTGGATTCCACTAATTCATGTTGTTTTTCACAGGAATTGGATATTGATAGCTTTTAGTTTCTGTTGAGCTTCTTAAATATATGTCTTGTTTTTGAATTGGGGTTTTATAAGAAGCTTTGAGTTGTGAAGATGGTGGAGATTGGAGAATTTTGAGTTTTTGCTTTTCAGAGAGTTAGTTGTTCAGTGGAATTGTAAGCTCATCTCATGACGCGACGTTGCTATGAGATACATGTAGAAGCAAGATGATTGAGCAATTCATCAATTTCGTTATTAGGCCGCCGAGGTATTATTAGTTTTTGTTTCATTGGTTGGTGGTTTGGTAGGTACTAACAAATTTATGTCTAGCATTTAGCTCCCTTACATGTTTACATGTAGAAAACTCATTCGATTTTAATGACCATGTCATCTTAGTGGTTGAGCATTAAGGGAAAAAAAGCACTTGATCATGTTATTATTATTTTTGCAAATTGAGTACTTTGTGACATTCATAGGGCGGACTATAACCCGGATCAGTATCTGTGGGAAAAGGAATTCTCCCTCGCTGGTAGAACGTACCAAAGGCAGGATTTGGAGGCAAGTATGGACTATTTATTTCATAGGTTATTGCAATTATTGTCTCGTCTATATATAGAAGTTACATCACGATTCCAACTGTTTTCCTATATACTGCTAGATTATTTATTTTCTAATTGTGCAGCTCAAGAATGCCAGAGGCTATACCTTGAAGTGTAGTCATTATCTCCCTTCTCCGTTTCCTGAAGATACTTCTCTTCCTTGTGTTGTATATTGCCATGGAAACAGGTATGAATATGTTACTTTTATGTTCACTGCTATTGATTCTAGTTATAATCGTAAATATTCCTTTTAGAGCATTAACTTATCGAAATGACATAGCAGTTCCCGTGTGATATGTGTTCAATGATGCAGTGGATGTAGGGCAGATGCGAATGAAGCTGCTGTAATTCTTCTTCCATCAAATATTACTGTTTTTACCCTTGACTTCTCAGGGTCTGGTTTATCTGATGGAGACTATGTTAGCCTTGGTTGGCATGAAGTAAGTTACGACTTTATGAATGTGTTCATTTGATTAATTAATTAAAACAAAATATTACTATTTTTTACCCTTGTCTTCTCGGGGTCAAGCTTGTTTCGTGGAGACTATGTTAGCCTTGGTTGGCTTGAAGATTGTAATGTTGTCAAGTTGAATGTTACAGTTACTATTTTATACGAAAGAAACTTTAGACTCTTTTTGACCATTCTTTTGTGTGGTAGAAAGATGATCTGAAGATTGTGGTGTCGTATTTGAGGAGCAACAAGCAAATATCCCGTATAGGTTTATGGGGGCGATCAATGGGCGCAGTTACTAGGTATTACATCTTCCAATGAATTTCAATATTAGTTTTAAAGAATTCATGTGGTTTTGGTACTGGAACAAGATAAAGAGGGAAAAAAACCGATCCTTTTTTGAAACTTTGTTAGCATGTAGTTATAAACAAATAATCTCTAATGTAATGGAGTATTTTCTTTTGCTTTGATGTGGTGTAGCCTTCTTTATGGAGCTGAAGACCCTTCAATTGCTGGAATGGTATTGGATAGCGCCTTTTCTAACTTATATAATCTCATGATGGAGCTCGTGGATGTTTATAAAATTCGACTTCCAAAGTTCACTGTACTCCTTCTCTCTCCCTCTCCCTCACTCTCTCCCTCTTTGTGTGTGTGGATGCCAAATCCCTTTGTTATGAACGCTCAATTGAAACAGTCGTGGTGTATTGGAAAAAGTAGGATTATATATGGTTGTAACCGCAAAAGACTTGAAAATTGTTGCTGTTGTTGTAACCGCATCTTTGTTAATATGCTGTTTATTTGTACTTGTTATTTGTAAACTTTTTTCATAAGTAGTTGCTGGAACCTAAAGAGGTTAAATTGTTATAAGCTCTAGCTTCTAGGACTGAAGAGCTTGAGAAGATGGAAAAGTCTTAACTTAGTAATCCAATAGGCTCTCCTTTTTGTTAAGATGGAAAAGTAAAGTAACATGAAACCCTAGGATTGAAGACTAGAATTAGTTTTGATTAAGATTTTATTTTGGATCTAGGTTTTCTTGTTATAATTGCGGTTCGTCTTTTTATTAAGAAATTGTTTAACATGAAAATTGGGGATTTAATAGTTATGCATCTTAGGGGATATTGCCTAGTTTGCATGATTTTGTCCATACATTTATTAAGTCAGATATTTGGCTGCATTTTTTCCCCAATTAGGTAAAAATGGCTGTACAATACATGCGCCGGGTTATTGAGAAGAAGGCAAAGTTTGATATTATGAAACTGAACTGTGTTCTGGTAAGTATTAATTGATCATATTTTGTTTTTACGAACGTAATTATGTTAACTTTCATTGATCATTCGAGTCCATTTTTATCTTAAACTAATGCTTTTAAAGCCTACAGGTTGCACCGAAGACATTCATTCCTGTTTTATTTGGACATGCAAGTGATGACAAATTCATTCAGCCACACCACTCTGATCTCATCTCTGAGTCGTACGCGGTAATAATTTTACAAAATATTTGAGCTTGATACTTTCTAAAACCAGTTTGCATTTTCTCTCTCTCTCTGATAGCCAAAATATCTAACTTCTGGTTATGAATTTGTAGGGTGATAAAAATATCATAAAATTTGATGGTGACCACAACTCCTCTCGACCACAATTCTTTTACGATTCAGTTTCCATTTTCTTCTACAATGTCCTCCGCCCTCCTCAAGTTTCCATTGCTGAAAAGCTCGAGAAATATTATGATTTGGGTGATTTGAAACTCGGTTCCGGTGTGGATGAGGTATTTAGCATTTATATTTCATTGTCTTGAAATATAAATGATACTACAGAAACTGATTTGTTTTTTTTTCTTTTCATGTTAGAGCGTATTATACGAGATTCTCTCTAGTCTGCGGTCTGCAACTACTGATGCTGCAAGTTCATCTTCTGCATTTCCAACAATATCTGCAACAAAATCAGTTACGGAACTTCTTTCAGAAGCAGCTCCACTGGCTGATGCAGTAGGGTTCTATCTCCATTATTTTCTTCAAAACACCTTGTTCTGTTTAGTTTATCCATTGCTTGTAACGCAGGAGCCTTTGTTTGAAGATGACACTACAGATAAAAATGATGGAATTGGCCACGATGAAGCCGCAAATGTGCAGGTCATCTTTATATAACCGTCTCTGAAATTAATAAATGGTTCGGGAATTTTCGTTTACTTGAACTATACCATGAATGACTTTATAGGGTAAGCTAAATGGGCAGATTGAAGATTGTTGCTCATATACAAGCTCAACTAGAGAAAGCTGGGGAAGATGTTCTTCTTTAGGAGGCAGTGATCAAGAATCTTTTCCAGATTTAAGTGCTGATGATAAACACTCTCAGGTCTCTCTCTAGGCTTTATTCATTACTAGCAGCAGATAGATGTATATTGAAAATGATTCTCGAAGTGACAGTAAATTATTTGTCATGTCAGAATACGGTGAAGGTGTTTGCGACACCTTTACGAAACATGAAAGAGAAGTCATCTGATCCAAAAGAAGATGAAAAGACGCACAAGAAGAATAAAAAGAAGAAGAATAAAAGCGAAACGGTTGGGAAGAAACCGAAGAGTGACAGATTTGAGAAGCTGGAGGCTCTCAGTAGACGCCTGCGGCTTTGCCTTCTAAAGGGGTCAATCCATCGAAGAAACAAGTCAACTTGACCTCTTTTGTATCATATCATAATCATCAAATGGTAGATCTAATTGTTAACAATATCAAATTTGTGTGTAGGTTGTGGCTAGTGTAGTAGTAGATTTTAGTTTTATTTTAGGAATTGACGAATATTGGTTTCTGGTTGGCTTTGTTTTCACTGCTATGATTGTTGACTATGAATGTGACTGACTCATTTTAGGAATTGCTAAATATAGACTATATAATACTATCACTAAAAAGATTGTAATTTCGACCAACATAAATTCACAGATCAAAGACAAGGACAAAAAAAAGTATTAAGAATGATTTTTTTTCTCTATAAATACTAGAAATCTCAACCTTAACTTGCTCACAAGATTTAGGGTTTATGTAACAAAATGAATTTGGGCTAATCAGATCAGATAATGTAGATTTGAATGACAAAATTTTGATTTGTCATTGGTTGTTTAGTTCCTTATTTGCTAGCTCACTCTATCTATCTTTAGGAACCATTTTATTTTTAAAAAATAGTTTAACAGTTTGGTTTGGGAAAAAATAACTTCTAACGATCCGGTACGGGTTAAAACAGTATACTAAATCAATAATTATGGTTTCAAAAATTAAATCAATAATTATTGTTCTAAGTTTTATGGTTTGATTTCATTCGTGAATGTTTTTACTATGATTTAGTTTGATTTTCTTCATAAACCATATCTTGAACAATCCTAATATAAACACAAATGAGTTTCAAAACATAAAGAAATTTTAAACTTGGTGAACGGTGGAAAATAAAAAAGAAGATTTTTTGAACTATGTTTTAAAATATTTTTTTAGAATCAATTTTATTTTAATATCTTTAAAAAAAGAGTAATAGTGCGATTTTGTAAAGTAAAAAAAAATTAATAAGAAAATTGTGTTTTAGGGTTAGAAAATCCAAAAATAAAAAAATACATTAAAAAAAAATATAATTAATGATATGAACTTGTATTAAATATAACATAAAATTTTTAAGATTTTTTTATTTTATTTATCTCTTAATTTGTATTTTTGGACATAAATTAACATTTCTAGAAAATACTATGGTTAAACTTTCTTCTACAATTTTTTGAACTAAAGTTTATAAATATATATGACAAAAAATATCTATTTAATAAATGTTTTTCATCATAATTTATAGTTTATTTTACTATTTTATAATTTATTTTCGGGCGTCATTTTAAATAACGTTTTAGTTTATATACATAATTAATTATTTTTACTTTTAATTTTTATTCTTGTTATTTTAATTAAAATTCATTATCTTTTATAATTTATTTTAATTTAAATAAAATAATTATAAATTAAATATTTTTTATGTTATTTTAATTTATCAATTAATTTAATTGTTAATTATCCTAAATATTTTAATTAATTTATAAATTATAAATTATAAATTATAAATATGACTCATTAATATCAATTATAAGTTAAAAATTTTTATAAAATAAAAAAAAGCCTTAGGATTGTTTATTTCTTTTGTACGTAACTATTAAAAGAACATCCATCCAATAATAAACAAATATAAAATAAGTAGCTCATGCTTTTTCTAATAAATACTTTGAAAATTTATTTAAATTATTGAATTTTTAAACGAGGAACAAGTAGGATCTAAGAAACAAACCCCACGCACAGCAAGCATCGCCGCCATCTAGCCGCCGGCGCTCCGTCGTCCCCACTTCACCACCACGATCTACTCCAATTTCCTCCGCCACTTCCTTTTACCGCCGCTACTACCCGATCCCGCAGCCGTATCCACACCAACGATCTCTGCCGCATCAGTTGAGCCGTTCGATAGACAAAAATCATCAATGTCGGTGCAATCGGAGTGAAGCGGTGTTTTGATCCACAATTCACTCCATCGATAATCAATAATGGAAGATGAATTCGAATGTTCAATTCCAGTTGCAAGAGGTGGACCTATTTACGTTTCCAATATGGTTGCTTCCGTCACTAGGGTTCCTCTTTTTATGGATTCACTTCAATCTGAACTTCACACTCTAGAAGCTGAGTTACCACCTCAAGATTCTTCTCATGATGATTTCTCGTATGTAATCTACTCTTTTTCCTTCTAGTATTCTGCAATTTTTACTCTATGCTCACTATTTTATTCACAGGGTTGATGACCTTAAAGTGTATACAGATGATGATTTGATGGACATGGCTTTCAAACAAGTATTTCAGGATAAAGACAACAATGAAAATCATCCACCACCATTGAATCAACCTAATGCAGAGTCAGTTTTTTTCCTCACTATTCTTACCTGCTGGTTATTCTAATGTTGCCTTGTTTCGTAGTAGTGTTTCTGGAACATGATAGAGAATGAATCAGAATTATAGTCATGAATATAGTTATCTGTGAACTTTTATAGCGTGTTAGAGAATTATATATAGTTTTACTATAGTTGTTCTTAGTTTATTACTGTAAATGCTTATTATTATATTAATGAGAATCTGAAAGTCGTTCTCTCTAAAATAGATTGAGTAAAGAAATTCTTGTTGGATTTGGTTGCAGGTGTCAGAAGAAGCGCTACAAGAGAAAGAGTAGTGGAACAAATAACCCTATTCTTGATGTATGTTAACTCTCTAAAACCATTTATGCTTCTCTCTTAATATCTGATGCTTAAATGTTTCTCCTGAGGTAAGGAGTTTTATTATATTTATGCGAACCTGAAAATTGTTCTATCTGAAATATAAGTTTAACGGCATGTCTTGGTTTATGAAAAGACCTAAATCTTTCTTGCACAAACTAAATCATTTGGTTTCAGTTTTATTCATATGTTCCAATTAGAATGTTAAATCTTGTCAGCTCATATTATCAAATGAGTATAAGCTAGTTTTTTCAAGTATGTCCTCCCCGATAACTATTTCTTTAATTATCGTCGCATATAATTTCACTGAGTTTTCTGTTAGCATTAGTTAGTCATATAATATAATGCTAACTTTTAGAAGCTACTTCACATTGGACGGCAAGGCGATGAATGTGTGCTCTCTGATTTGTTTATTCAGCTATTGAAAGATTCTTAAAGCTTGTACTTTATTAAATTAAATTTGTGTCATCAAACAAATATATCCATATTTATCCGTGGAAGTTTCGGGGGATTATGTTTCTTATATTTAATCAATGTCCAGAGTAATCGTATAGAAAAGGTGGAGGAGGTTGTAAAAATCAAACAGAAGCAGGAAGCAGACAAGGCAGAAGTCAAACTTCATTCATTTGAGTTAGTATTTTGAATATTTATCTGATTATTCCATTTTATATGTGAGATTGTAAGTTCTAATTCAGGTTTCTTGTTTTTTGGTTTAGTCCTGTTTGCAGGATCAATGAACTTACCAACAAATCAGTAGGAACTGAAAGGATGATGTCTCTTAGGTCCATAAGTTCTGCTAGAAAGGTTGCCAGAAATTCATTGCTTAAAGTTGTTATGTTCTATTTAAAGCACTTTACTTCTGTATCCTATGTTTAGATAAGCTAAGCAATTATTAAAGTTGCAGCCTTTTTTTTAATCTATGCCTTCTAAATTGCTTGTTGACATACCTATTTCAGTTAGATTAACTTTTATTTGAATTTTATTTCAAAAAGAAGTTTACAACCGACTAAGACCACTAAAAAATAGAAATCAAATCAGAAATTATTTGAGGGTTCCTTCTATTGGTGATACACTTTACTTACTCATTTTGTATCCATGCACAAATCTCATGTGGCTGACTACTAAGGTTGGTTTTATGCATAGTTGGTAATGGGAATTCCAGGATTTTTTTCTAACTATTCTTACTGATAATTTGATAGTTTCAAACCAGTATTTAAGTTGTATGCATTTCCCCTCTTTTTTCATGTTCATAATCCCTATCTTTCTACTGTTTTAATGTTTTGCAGGTGAACACAGCGGGCCTTCAGGAACACATTCCTGTGCAGAATCCAGAAGTTGTTCTCTTTGTAGAGATTTACCATAATGTTCGAAAAGGTGTTAAGGTATTCAATGCCATGCCAACGTAATGAAAATAATGTTTTGATTTTGAAAATGAATCTTGGATAACTACCATCGAAATTAACATGTAGGGCCTCTGTTCTTTTTTCTTTTGTGTAGATCCAAGAGTTGTTAGTTCTTGGTGGACAGACTTTAACAGTACTGAGGGACAAGATCTGTTGCTCAACGGACCAGATTATGCAAAAAGCTGGACAACATGATCCTTCTGGTTATTTTCTCATTGAGGTATGCACCTATATTTTCTCATTGAGGTATGCACCTATACTTCCTCATGTGACAAGATGATCATTTCTTCATCGAATTTGATGAAAACCAGTTCTTTGCAGGATGTATTTTACACTGATTTGAGGGATCCATCTGCTATTGATTTGACCAGACCCATACTGGATTGGCTCCGAAATTCCAAGGAGGAGGCACAGAAGAAATGGGAATGTATTATAAATGGGAAACTGCAGCTAAAACAAAAGGCAGTCATCGGGGAAGCATCTGTATCACACTTGCCTCGTTTTGCATCTCTTCAGATGCACATGACACGTTTTTGTGACTTAAGCTTTCGACTTGGTGCTGGATACCTTTATTGTCATCAGGTACTTTCTTTTATTTGTCCCGAGTTTTTTGTTTTGCCGTTGTTGATGTTATTGTTGCCTTTACATTGTTCTTTTAATTTTGCTTTAAATGGGGCACTGCTTATGAATCTTATCTTATGGGTAATTGAATGGAAGTTTGGCCGAGGTTATTCTATTTTACAAGAGTACAATGCCCCTCATGTTAAAAGACAAAACTTGAGCAATGTTTTAAGCAAGGATAGAATGGAATGGAATATCATGTTCTGTACTGCTCTTAGCGTTTTGTTTGGTTCCATAATTTTTGGTAGAACCAATGTTTAATTTTATGGTTCCATGAAATAGGGTTGCATTCACTAAGATGATGTTTCGTGTGGCCAAATTGATAGTTGTTTTCTTAGAAAGTAGATATTTAACATGGCGCATTTTCTATCTACGTGCAGGGTGACTGTACCCATACCTTAGTAATACGAGATATGAGGTTAATTCATGCCGATGATGTACATAATCAGGCTGTTTATCCAATAGTCACATTTCAACTGAAGATGGTTTTTAAAAAATGTAGAGTTTGCAAAATATTCAGAGCTACAAAGGTCACAGTGGATGACAAATGGGCACCCGAAAACCCTTGTCATTTTTGTGATGAATGTTTTTCCCTACTTCACCTAGCAGAGGATGGCTCGCCATTGTATACTAACTTCGTAGAATATGATTATAATCATGATTAATTGTTTTTAGCCTTGAAGTGCACATACCCACACTATCACATTTTTAACATTTTTACAATAATCTTATTCATTGTGGATTAAATTGTGTACCTTTAAAGGTAAAATATTCAAAGAGGGGAGAGATTGTGTGAGATGTTTAATAGGAGTATAGAAAACAATGTAAGTCAATGGTTTTTGTTAGGAATCTAAATTTAGTATACATAGCACTAAAAAGAAAGCGAAGTTTAATTAAGAAAAATACATTATCACAAAAAGTTACAAATAATATAATTTAAGAATGTTTTTTTAAAGTTATATTTATATATTTATCTTCGTGGTTATTTGTTTGATCTCAAAATGTAGGCCACATATAATTATAAAATAATTATAATGTATTATAATTTTACTTTGAAGAATTAGGGTTTTTCGTTTTTTTGAGAAAATTCTTTTTATGCAAAGAGATATGAACGATGATGTGTTGCGAAGTTAATTTCATGTTTGGGTGTTGCTAAAAACACGAGTTCATGATTTATAGAAATTGAGCAAAAGTTGAATATGAAGTCTAGTTCACGCGCCTTGGTGTAAAACATCTGAATCCAATCAATCATATCCTTTTAAGCGTTTTTTTTTAAATCTTAGTAATTGTTGGTGCCCTAATTTCTTTTTATTTTATTTTTTTTATTTCTTTTTCAAATTAATTTCTCTTTTATTTTAAATCCATTTTGATCCAAATTTTTACAGAAAATCTTTAAAAATGTTTTGCATCACATACATTATTTTTCATAATTTTTAAAATTATTTTTTCATTCATTAATATTTTGTTTTATTTTTAATTTTAATTTTAATTTTTCATTTTATTTTTGATCATTTTCAAACATTTTTGAGATCCAACTTTTGAGATCTAATTATTTATTTTTATTGACTTTATGTAATTTTTTCAATCATTTATTTTATGTTTTGGTGTTTGATTTGAATTTTCACATTCCTTTTTTAATCAATTTTAATTTTTTTTTAAAATTAATTTTTGTACAATTTGATGTTTAAGCTTGAGTTGTTGACTTGGTTGATCAATGCCTTTATGTTTTAATTCATCTATAGATGGACTCTTAGGTCGAATAATATTTTCTAATTCAATGTTAATAGATGATCATTTGATCATATTTTTGGCACTTTGAGTTAGTGATAGATCATCCCTAGATTGTGCCATATGTTTGGGTCTTTTGACTTGTTTGATAGTTGATAGAGTAATGTATTAGTTAATATTCTGTATTATTACAGTGTTGAGCTGTAATAGTTAGTGACAACTATAATAGTTAGTGACAACTGTAATAGTGACAATTGTACTGTAATAGTCAGTTACAACATTCTTTCTATATAAGTAGAGTCATTGTATTTTATTTAAACAAAATGTAATATATGAAATTCTAACAGAATTCTAACTGATTTCTCAGATTCTATCATGGTACCGAGAGCTTCTTCTTTTTCGATCCAGTAGAACTCTACCATGGCTTCTCCGTTTCACAATGATAATGTGTTTCCATCTTCGCATGTTAAGCTTTCACATCTCATCTACGTTAAGCTTGATGATAAGAACTTCAAGCAGTGGAAGCAACAAATTGATGGCGTCATTCGCGGTCACAAGCTTCAGCAATTTGTCACCGTGTCGACGATTCCTCAACAGTTTTCGGCTAGTTCAAATTCTGTTATAAATGGTGCTAACCATGTGTATCTTGATCGGGAACAACAAGATGCGCTTATCTGTACCTGACTTCTATAAACCATTTTCGACTCCCTACTTCCGAAGCTCGTTGATTGTAGGCATTCATGGCAGATCTTGACTGAAGCTCATCGTTACTTCAACAACTTACTCACCACCAAGGTGCGTCAATTCCGATCCAAATTGCGTCGCCTCACAAAAGGATCGCTTATGATAGAGGAATTTATAGTTCGTGTTCGCGAAATCAGTGACTCGTTGATTTTAGTTGGAGATCCCGTTCCTCTTCGAAACCTAATCAAAATCGTGCTTGATGTGCTTCCTGAGGAGTACGATCCAATTGTTGTAGCAGTGAATAGTAAAAAGGATCTAGGTTCTCTTGATGAGCTTGAATCATGTCTCCTTACGCATGAATCCAGACTTGAGAAGCATCGAAAAGCTGTTCTCAATGAGCCAGTGTCGGTGAACTTGACGCAGGCGCCGCTGTCATCATCGCATGTCACAACTGACCAGTCTGGTGCTGCTATGGAGTCGTTTCCTCTTGGAACTAGTCATGTCACTGCAAATGCTGAGAATCATGGTTATCACTCAAGAGGTGGTCGTTTTGGCCATGGCGGTGGCAAATTTGGCCGTGGAGGAGGTCGTTTTGGAAAAACTCAATGTCAGATTTGTCACAAATCTGGACATGACGCCTCTAAATGTTATCACAGATATTCGAATTCCAATGCTCCTTCGTTCTCGCCTCATAAAGCTTTCTTCAATCCTTTCATGATGACCGCACGACCTATGTATCAACCTTTATTTGGTTATGCTGCTCCTAGGCCAGCTCCTCCTCGATCTCCTCTACCTCAAGCTTTTCTCACTGGTTCAGATCCTAATTTCAACAATCAATTGTGGTATTCAGATTCAGGCGTGTCTCACCATGTTACACATGATGCTTCAATCTGTCTGACTTTATTTCATTGCTTGGATCTGAGCAAGTGTTTATGGGAAATGGTCAAGGTTTATCTATCAACTTTGTAGGCTATATGCAATTTTCATTACCAAACTATCCTCACATATCTCTCACCCTGCACAATTTACTACTTGTGCGTCACATCACCAAAAACCTTATCAATGTTAGTAAATTTGCTCAGGACAATCATGTTTTCTTTGAGTTTCACCCTCAATTTTATCTTGTCAAATCGCAGGCTTCGTCTAAAATTCTTCTTTGCAGTGTTGTTGGAGCTGATGGTTTATACAAATTTCCCAACCCTTCTTCACAACTGTCCAAGTATTTTCCTAGTCTTAATACATGTGTATCTTCATCTTCTGAAACTTGTAATCTCAGCAACTCTTGTAATCATGTCCTGCATTCTAATGCTAAGTGCACTTGTATTTCTCTCCGTACTAATGATTCCTATATGAATGAAATTGGTTCAGCCTGCCATAATATTTCTAATGTTAATGTTACCACTCATAATATTTCTAAATCATCTCAGCATGTTAATACCCCTGCTTCCATATTCCATAATAAGTATGTTTTATGGCATACACGTTTAGGACACCCTCACCATCATGCTCTTGCTGAAGTGCTAAAACTCTGTCACATACCTATTCCTTCAAAACCACCAGCTGAACTGTGTGTTGCCTGTTGTTTAGGAAAGTCTCACAGGCTTCCTACCTCATTATCCACCACTGTGTATAACCATCCTTTTGAATTGGTTGTCTGTGACTTATGGGGTCCAACTCCTGTTCAATCTTCAAGTGGCTACACCTATTTTCTGACCTGTGTTAATGCCCATTCTACGTTTGTTTGGATCTTTCCCCTTAGACTAAAATCTGACACTCTCACCCAGTTTATTCAGTTCAAAACCATGGTTGAACTTCAGTTTAATTGTAAAATTAAAGGTGTTCAAAGTGATGAAGGGGGTCAGTTCATACCTTTCACGAAATATCTCACTGAGTTAGGAATCATTCATAGGTTTACGTGTCCACATACCCACCATCAAAATGGTATTGTTGAACGTAAACATCGTCATTGTGGAAACTGGTTTAACATTACTTGCTCAATCCACAATGCCCGCCCTTAAAATTATGGGATCACACCTTTGTTACAGATGCCTATCTTATTAATAGGCTTCCTAGTCTTACTCTTCATAACCACTCTTATTATTCCAAACTTCTAAACAAAAACCCAGATTATACATGTCTTAGAGTGTTTGGTTGCGCATGTTTTCCTTTCCTTCGTCCCTATAATTCTCATAAACTTGACTATAGGTCTCAAGAGTGCATCTTCCTAGGGTACTCCACTATTCATAAAGGATATAAATGTCTTGCTTCTAATGGTCATATATACATTTCTAAGGATGTTCTTTTTCATGAATCTAAATTTCCTTACTCCACATTGTTTCCCTTTTCTTCTTCCAACAACACTGCATCTTCCTCTCCCATTTCTTCCTCCTGGTTTATGCCAGTAGTTTCATCATCTCCTCTTCCTTTTCATCATATCAACCCTACTCCCTCTCTGTCTCTTCCTTCTACACCTCCTGTCATTTCTACTACTGACTCTAGTTCTTCTCACAGTCCACCAAATCCTCTTGTGACTCCTGACTTATCTAGCTCCCCTACAACACCCTCCTCCATTTCAAATATTTCCCCTGGTCATATTCTTTCAGATTTAGCTGAAGCCAGTACTATATCACCTACATCCTCCCCTGACACTACATTCATTGCTAGGCCTATTTAAGTTCCTCATAACCCATCACAATCTTTAATTAATCCCCTAAATGTACATGCCATGCAAACTAGAGCCAAGAGTGGTATCACTCAACCTAGACTTAATCCTACACTTTTGCTCAGTTACATGGAGCCTACTTCAGTTGGTCAAGCCTTGGTTTCCCCCAATTGGTTTAAGGGTATGAAAGAGGAGTATCAGGCCCTTTTGAATAATCAGACCTGGACTTTGGTGTCACCATCTGGTTCTAGAAAACCCATTGGTTATAAATGGATTTTTTTAGTGAAGGAAAATCCTGATGGATCCATCAATAAATATAAGGCTAGACTTGTGGCGAAAGGGTTTCATCAGCAAGCTGGCAGTGACTTTACTGAAACTTTCTCACCAGTTGTGAAGCCTGTTACAGTCAGAATTGTTTTTACTCTTGCAGTCACACACATGTGGACAATTCAGTAGATTGATGTGAATAATGCTTTCCTCAATGGTACTCTTGAGGAGGAAGTTTATATGCAGCAACCTCCTGGGTTTTAGGCTTCTGATAAGACACTTGTGTGCAAATTAAACAAGGCTATCTATGGGCTTAAACAAGCACCTAGGGTCTGGTTTGATAAACTTAAAAGTGCCTTACTACAACATGGGTTTTAGGCCAGCAGATGTGACCCCAATTTGTTTCTACTTCACACTAGGAGTCTCAATATTATGGTCTTGGTCTATGTTGATGATATAATCATCACTGGGAATTCTGAAACTTTCATTACTTCATTGATCAAGAAACTTAATGTTGCCTTCTCTCTTAAACAGTAGGGCGTGTTAGACTATTTCTTAGGAATTGAGGTCACTCACTTGCCAAATGGTTCCCTGTTTCTCTCGCAAACCAAATATGTAAGTGATTTGTTAGCCAAAGTAAATATGTCTAATGCCAATGGAATGCCCACTCCAATGGTTTCTAGTAGCAAACTCTCCAAAGTTGGGTCTGATGTAGTGTCTGATCCTACTCTATTTAGATCTGTTGTTGGTGCTTTGCAATATGCTACATTGACAAGGCCCAAAATCTCATTTTCTGTGAATAAAGTCTGCCAGTTTCTGTCAAATCCATTAGAGGATCACTGGAAGGCTGTAAAGAGGATATTGAGGTATCTAAGTGGCACTTTTCATCATGGTCTTATCATTCAGCCTGCATCAGTTCAGCAACCTCTGTCTTTGCTTGGGTTCTGTGATGCTGATTGGGCATTAGATCCTGATGACAGAAGGTCTACTTCGGGGGCTTGTGTGTTCCTTGGTCCTAATATTGTGTCTTAGTGGTCTAAAAAGCAACAGTTGGTTTCCAGGTCAAGTGCAGAGGTAAAATACATAAGTATGGCTCAACTTGCTGTAGAAATACTTTGGGTGTAGTCCCTTCTTAAAGAACTACACTGTGAGTTTCAAATTCCAAAGATTATGTGTGACAATCTCAGTACAGTCACACTTGCTCATAATCCTATTCTGCATAACACGACTAAACATGTGGAATTGGATATCTTCTTTGTAAGAGAAAAGGTGCTCAATAAGAGTCTTGTTGTGGCTCATGTTCTTGCTCAGGACCGGGGGCAAATGATTTAATTAAACCATTATCTGCAGTGAAATTTCTTCCTCTTCGTGATAAACTCAGGGTACTCAAAAAGAAAAGCTTGATTGACACACCCTCCACTTCTAAGGGGGAATGATAGAGTAATGTATTAGTTAGCATTCTGTATTATTACAGTACTGAACTGTAATAGTTAGTGACAACTGTAATAGTTAGTTACAGCATGCCGAGCTGTAATAGTTAGTGACAGTTGTAATAATGACAACTGTAATAGTCAGTTACAACATTCTTTCTATATAAGTAGAGTCATTGTATCTCATTTGAATAGAATGCAATATATGAAATTCTAACAGAATTCTAACTGATTTCTCAGATTCTATCAATAGTTGATCATAAACCAAACACTTGAGCTTGCTTTCATCTTCCCTCATGTTCTCTTCTTTCCTCTTTTAGTTTTGAAACAGATGTGCTTCAAGCCTTACGAGTTTGACTTTGTATCAACACTCTAATATGATTACCACATGCATTACTTGACTCATGATCACTAACTTATCACATCTAACCTCCTAACATTTACATTTATGTTCCTTACATTTATGTCATTTACATTCATGTCATTTATATTCTTGCCATTTCACTTTATGTTTCTTATTGTCTTCTTATTGCAAAAGAACATAAACATGATAAACTGGCTAAGACCCAAAAAACTTTAATCCGATCTTACGAACTTTGTGTTACTATCCCTTGCTTGAGGAGTATTTTGGACTTTGGACATGATGGACTTAGTGCTTTCTCTTTGCTTGGAGATTATTTGACACTTTGATTCATTTGAAACCCTATGATCTCTTTGGACCCTTTGATCTTCAATGCAAGACTTGGATGTTTCTCTGTGGCCTTGTGGTTTTGTTGATCATCTGAATCTTTTGATATTCATGTGATCATGTGCTTATTCATCTTGTGGCTTGACCCAAAGGGAAATGCATACTTATTTTGATCAATGTCATTTGCTTGCTTCATCTTGTGGTTAGTACACTTGCACATACAAAGGGTTTATCATGGGCTACCTTACAATGGGACCTTATATTCATGTCATTTATTTTTGCTTTAGGATAGTCTTTTCATCTCCCTCCCACTTCTTCAATTTTCAAAAATTTCTTCCTCTTTCAAAAACTTCTTGTTTTCAAACTTCACACCTTTTCTTAACAAACCTTGACTTTTGTCAAATGATCCAGAAAATCTTTTTTCTCAATAAATGCTAAAATATTTAAGCATATTTAAACTCTTTTTTTCAAACTTCTAAAAAAGTCAAACCTCATCAAACTTCTTTTTTGTGCCTTTGTGCACTTTCTTTTAAGAGCTTTTTTAAAAGATTGGATATTAGTATATTCTTGTAGTGATGCAAACCACTATACTTCTATAATATATTGAGAAATGATTGATATTTTCCACTTGAGTGTTGAGATGTTCTAGTGAGAAAGTCCAAGTAAAAGTCTCCCATATCAAGATGATGCTAATGTTAATTTCCTCATACTTGTGGGTAGTAAGCTGAGTTTTCCACTTGAATACGACAACATATCTTTTCAAATTAAAATCAATCAACAAAAAACCAAACCTTTTTATAAACACAGATTTACAAGTGGTTCTTATGGAGTGCCATTGATGTGAGGAGTGTTAATACCTTCCATTTGCATAACTAACCCCCGTATCCAGATTTCTCTTTTGTTTTACCTTTTGTAGGTTTTGTTCGACCTTTTTCACATTTCCTTTGAAAACAATAAAGTTTGGTGGTGACTCTTGCTTTTTCTGAGTTAAGTTAATCAATAGCTTAATCTCAAATTTTTCCCGCCGCGATAACACGTATGATGAACCTTGATTTTCAACTTTCTCTGTTACAACAAATGTTAATCTAGTTAAGCCATAATAATGTGATTTTGGTCAGGAATTTCACTAATGGACATTGTGTACCAAAAGGATATGTTGAAGAGGGGAATTATGCGAGAGATTATCAAGAGCCAAATCCTTACTTCAAAACCTATAATCTATGGTAGGATGATCATCCAAATCTTAAATGGAGTAACAATCAATGTCTAAATTTTAATCAAGAAGCTCCTGAAGATCTACCACCAAGGAAGCCATCCCTTCTAGAAGAGATTATGAAAGAATTTAGGAAGATGACTCAATTTAGCCTCAAAGCAATAAAGATCAATCAAGAAATATCCAACATGAAAATTAATGCTTCCATAAAGAATTTTTAAACTCAAAGTGAGCAGTTACCTAAATAAGTGGCAACTTAATTAAGTGGAGGTTTTAATGTGAATATGTTGGATAATCCTAAGAATGATGAAGTTGAGAGAGAAGTCAAAGAGGAATGGGAAGTAGTCGGTGAAGGAAGAGTTGAATAAGAATAAGAAGATGAAAAATTCACGCCACCAGATGAAAAAATCAAATCAATAATCAAAGAACTCGAGGTTAAATAGAGATATGGGAAAGGAGAAAGAATGCGAAATGGGGATGATCTAGTTTTGGATTCAACAATTTGTCTAGATGAAAATATCCAACAAGAAAATCTCCAATAAATTAATGTCCCTAAACGTTATTTTAGCAACAAGGCAGATGGAAGAGAAGAAATTGATAAACTATTAGATCCCATTTATTCCTTGTTCGCTACTATCAAGCTGAAAAAGATATGAAAGCAACATCGTCAATACCTCAAGGGCATGTGATTCCTAACAAATAAGGAAGAAGAAAGATGATGTGTTTTTGTGTCATATAAGCCTTCCTAACAGAGGATCAAATGGTCAAGCTAAAGACCTTAAAGAACGATATGTGGGAGGCAACCCACAAATTGGTGTCATTTATTTTTCTTTCATTTTGTCTTTTTTTGCTTTCCCGTTTTGTGAACTATATTGGAAATTTATTTAAGGAGTGAATTTATTTCTGTTATTTTCTTTTGTTCTTAGCAGGATACTTTACCAATGAAAAAAATAATGAAAGACACAGGAAAAGAAACACATAAGAAAAGAGAAAGCGTATTTATTATAGAAGTCCCAAATGTGGATTGACAAAGTATGAAGAAGGATAATATCTAACATCTTATTACCCAATCACCATATACCTCAGCGAGTAAGGTTTGAGTCAAATAATTCCATTATTTACCTTATTTATTGTTATGAGTGTCTATATGATTGTTCATCTACTAGGATTTTATATATTTCTGAATTGTTGTCTGTCTGTTCGATTACATGTTGAGTTAAGTTATTTGTTTATAACTTAGAACCTTCCTTAGGCGACCCTTACAAATTTTTATCCATTGTTAAACTCTTTGAGTCTGAGTCATTTCTTTCGGTGACTTAGCCACATATTTAGTCGATTGACCTGAAAGAGAAATCTTTCCTCCCTCTCCTTGGAGTTAGGTGGATTTTTTTTAGTTAATGCAAAAAAAATTAAGTTTGGGGTTGCTTTTGGAATGAGAAACAATTTAAGTTTGGGATAGGGGTACTAGAATCTTAGAATAAAAAAAAAGATGACAAAAAATAAAAATAAAAAGAATGAATAGAAGCTAGAAAAGGTCTTTATAATGTTCAAAGTTAAAGCTTCTAGAAAAAAAAGAAGAAAAAGTTCGGAACTCTAATACCTGTCACTTAAAAAAAAGAATATGTAAGGATGGTATGAAAATAAGAAGGTAGCAGGTACTTAACTCCAAGGAATGAAACCTACTGGCCAAAAATATCTCAACCTGACATAAGGCACATTACAACCTTTGAAAGACCTCAAATGTTTGTTTTCAAATAGAAAGTGACAAATTTTTAGAAATCTCGCAAATTCATATGTTTGATGTCAATTATATGTGAATGAGTGTTTATCATATTTTTTCAAATAAGAGTGAATGATGAGATTGAGAGAAGGTCGAGTATATAGAAAGTTGAAGAAAAACTCTTTGGTTTATGCTAGATTGAAGTAAGGAATGTAAGTGATAACCCAACTATGATTGGTGTCTGTCATTGGTTTGGTAAGTACAAAATTCTGCGGAAGATCACAGTTATGAATGAGTTCCTTAAGAATAAGTAACCGTGTAAGTTTGGGATTGTGATGATACTCTTTCATCATGTAATTTTTATATGCATTTGCATTGGTTTTTAGTCATTTGTAGTTGATTATATTTTTGTTTTATTAAGAAATGGGAAGAAAGTAAAAAAGTGAAGAAACAAAGGAAAAATATGAAGAAAAAAAAGGTGAAAATTTTTGTAAAGAAAAAAGAAAAAGCCACTCGAAAATAGTTGGCGTGATCGTGCCACGATATAGACAAAAATAGACTCATCACAGCGAGATAAAAAGGTTTTGTACCTCGATTCATTAGTTACACATAACATCGCAACGAGAGAAAAACGGATCATGGCGTGATGTGACCTAACTTCTAACACGTTTTGACTACTATAAAAAGGGGAAACATAAAGGAAAAAGGGGTTGGGTTGTTTGGTACTAAATTTTAACGGAGAAGCAAAATTTGAGGTTCTGGAACAAATGTTTTCGTCATCGGAAGTCAAATTCTAACCGAAGATTCATGTGTTGTTTCTTTATTTCTTCATTTATGATTCCTATTAAAATGAGTAGCTAAATTTCTATTTATTAAAGTTTGTTAGATGTACCTGTATGAACTTGTTGGTTTATATGTCTGCGTATTATATTATTGACACTTTTGATAATTCAGTATTGTTATTCAGTTAATTTCTTATTCATTTCTTTATATGTGTTGATGAATTCATATATTGAACTTAGAATCGTACCGATCTTTAACCATAAATATATAAATCTTATCTAATTTAACTGTTCAACTTAGTAATTGATTAGGGATAAGAAATTAAATATTGTGACCCAAGGTTTAAAGCACCTAATATTTCTTGTTTTAACTATCCAACCGACCTAAAGAATTAGGGAGTTATAGTTTAAAAGTGGGTTATACACCAAGTATTTGGGTATAACGACTAAGTTAAATCGTCGTAATCACTAAGAAATCAATATAGGGAAAATAGACACCAACATCAACAGTAACATAAAGGGTATTCGAAACAAGGCCTATTCACCTTTAATTTGATCAAGTTTCCAATGGTTTATTTACACATTTATTTTATTTAATCAAACCTTGAAAACACCTAAATTTTACTTTCAATAGCACGTGATTTGTCTTGTTAAAATAGTACAATCTTTGTGGATACAAACATGTTTTTATTTTTTCGATAACATTTAGTACACTTGATAAAAGTCTATCACCAGACACGTTTGGGATGGAGATGTAAAATAAATCAGTATTTATTCTTCGAAACATATGTGTTATAATATTTGAACTTTGTGACGATGATGTATTATTTTTGATGTATTGTGATGCTTTAAAATGAATAAACCATGGTAGAAAGATTGTGAAGCTACATCACCTTAAGGAGAAATTGAGAGGTAAAATAAATCAGTATTTATTCTTCGAAAAACATGTGTTATAATATTTTAACTTTGTGACGATGATGTATTGTTTTTGTTAAACTGTGATGCTTTAAAATGAATCAACCACCGTAGGAAGATTGTGAAACTGCAACACCTTGAGGAGCAATGGTTTCATGGCATCATACAACTATTTGGATTGCACAATTTATGCTTGACTGATTGTATTGTTATTTACCATGGTATGTTGTAAGCTTTTATGGAGAGATGGTACTCAGAGACATCATCTTTTCATCTTTCGTTTGGTCAGATATCCATCGCATTATATGATATGTCATCCTTTGCTACATCTTCTAATGATGGGAATATTATTAAACTACTTCAGAATCACCAGACCTGATGCACTGACCTATTTGGGAGCTGACCCAGGTGATGCCCAAAAGGAGATGGATAACACCAAAGAGTGTCATGCTACATTTTCATTTCTAGACGAGTTGTACAGAAACCACTTGGTTATGATAGTGGAGGTGTTAGCTCATATTTTCAACGCCTATTAAGAATTACCAAAAAAGGAAATAATATGTATAGCTATTTTTCGACCAGGAGGTGGTATTCGACCAGTTGGGAGTGATTTGACTGGACAAGGGTAATAAGGATCAGAATACCGTTGAGATTCCAAAAAGATCTCTTAAAAACGGTTGAAAACGATTTTTGATCAAAGATTCAAAATTCAAATAAGGGAGGGAACTTCGCCCTTATCATAAACCGTTGAGAGTACACGTGGAGCATAGTAGATAATTTCGTACATGCAAAGTGCCATGTGTCTCGACGTGATTGAAGAACCATCAGAAACGGTTATCTCGATCCAGTATAAATATAAGGTCTTAGTGTTAGAAAGGGTGTGTCAAAGTATGTACAAAAACCTGTGAATTTACCAAGTACTCGTGTGAAGAAGGATCGTAAATCACAGAACGTACGTTTGTTTACACCATTGTTAGTTACTTCAAAGCAATACAAATTTATCTTTACTTTTTTTCCTTCCAGAAATATACTTCTTTATTTCTTCATTCCAAACACTCTTCTTTTACTTCGTCATTTACAGTCTTAAAGTTTCCTTGCTTTGAACATTTACTTTTGTCAGTTGTTTATTACTATAAGTCCTTTACAATTTCTCTCATTCATATCAGCCTTTTTATTAGTTTTCAAACTCTAATTTTACGCTTATTATTGGAGTGTTCGTTATTACCAAAACTCATTTTCAAAATAATTAGCACATGTCCCAGGATCAATCTGATTGATCCTGCAAGTAACTAAATTTAGAAATTTGGAAAATCAGCAGTTGTTTATCGATTTTCTAGGTAAACAAATTGGCCCACCTGGTGGGTCCAGTGCTAATGTTACGAATTGTATGTAGTTCTGGTTGTTAAGTTTTTTTGGGAAAAGATTCGCTGTATGTTATTAAGAAGCTATAAAATAGCCATAAACAACGAACAAAGAACATGGAGAGAATCCCATACGAGGATGGAAAATGTGAACGCGCCAGATACCCAAAACTCTCAAAATCCATCAACCAGTAACATGACGCCCCATTCTTCTTCGATAGGGGAAAACACGATCACATCGCATGTGTCTGAAGTAGTTCTGTCTATGGTGAGTTCGACTCCTACGCATTCGATCTCCCATACTGAACCAATTTTGACCTACATTGGGCCTAGGGGACCTCCTCACACTCCTCCACCAATTAGAGATATTCCAAATAGGCTGTTGGTACCCCCTGGTTTCTTAATACCATTTGGTAGTCGAGAAAAATCGTATGGAATGCCAACTTCAGTAATGACCAATTTACACAACGCTGGTTCTACTTTTTCAGAACCAGTGGTTTACATAAATTCTCCAGTACAAGGGTATGGGGTTAACATGGGTCAAACTAACCAATCTTCAGGTTTGAGACACCCAACACAACTACCTACTATTACCAATACCTCCGCGGGAGCATGGAGGCAACAAATGGATGAAAGCAACCATGAAATGGTTCAAATGTTGACTCAGACTTTGACCACCGTATTGAATCCTCTGATTTAAAATACGACTCAATCGAATCAACAGATGACAACACAGGTGGCACGAATGTTTGAATTCCTTGGTGTACCTCAACACCAACAACACCCTCCTAGAGATTGGGTAAGAGAAAATTAAGAGGCCACTTTTGAAGAAGACCTTACTATTAATCAGATCCCACAAAACCAAGGGGGAGTAGCAGTACCCCATAGGATCGAACTACAAATAACCAGGGAACCAAGGGTATTAATGGCAAATAGAAACCAAAATGCTGATGAGATCATACGGCAAGTTCGACATGACGATGTGGCAGCAGATAATAATCTAGCAGCTATAGTCGAAAGAATTATGGTTCAAAATGGGGTAAATTTCGGCCTTAGAAGGCTAAATTATACGTCACATTTGTTAGAGTATATCTTGCAGGCAGAAGCACCCCCTAGAACCAAAATCCTAAAATTCAATAAGTTTTCTGGGGATACCACTCACTGTCGAGCACGTGGCTAGATATTTAATTGAGGCTGGAGATATGTCAAACAATGAGAGTCTTAAGATAAAAAAATTTCCAAGTTCTCACAAAGAATGCTTTCACATGGTTCACCACCTTGCCCCAAAGTTCGATCCACACTTGGAACCAACTGGAAAAAATGTTCCATGAACAGTTTTACATGGGGCAAATGAAGATAAGTTTGAAGGAATTGGCTAGTATCAAGCGAAAGTTCACTGAGCCAATTGATGACTATCTAAATAGGTTTCGATTACTCAAAGCTAGGTGTTTTACATAAATACCAAAGCATGAACTGGTCGAAATGGCTGATGGGGGCCTCGACTATTCAATTAGGAAGAAATTAGATACTCAATACCTGAGGGATATGACCCAATTGGCTGACAGGGTTCGACAATTGGAATGTTTGAAGGAAGAAAAGGCCCGGGCAAATAAAGGTAAAAGGGTAGCCTATGTCGATTTCAGGAATGATGATGAAGGTTCCTATCACTGACTTTCAGACTTCGACGATAATGAGATCGACCTTGCTGAATTGACGCAAGGGCCACCATATGCGTGCAAAGTTTTAGCACCTTCGAATGGGAAAAATACCGTCGAACCAGAAAAGAGTGACAAATTTCCTAAGAAAACTTATACGTTTGACGTTACAAAATGTGACGAAATTTTTGATTTGTTAGTCAGAGATGGTCAAATGATAGTACCTCCGGGTGCTAAAGTACCACCTTTAGAGCAAAGAAAGAAAATAGGGTTTTGTAAATACCATGGTTTTCTGGGTCATAAAACGTCTCAATGTTTTCTTTTCAGGGATCTTGTGCAAAATGCCATCCAGGAAGGAAGACTCAAGTTCAGGGACAAAACACAGATCCAAATGAAGATCGACTACAATCCTCTACAAGTAGTTGAGGCCCATTATACTGAACAAAAAGAAGTGAACCTTATTGAAGTCGATGAAGATTTCAACATGACTGAAGTCACTGAGAACTTCGTCAATAGATCAGTTATTGCGAAGGTTCATGAATACTTCGAGCAAACGCCTATTGATGATTTCGCTCAAAAGGCTAAAGGAGATATACAAAAATGTTGATGCCTCAAACGCTGAAAGTTCAAAGCTAATGATGATCACCAAAGAAATCGGTGATGGTTTCGTCTAGATGGACAAGACCACAGAGGGCCTTCAAATACAATTCCAAAAGTTAGATATAACTGAAGATATCCACATGGAGGTCAATATGGTCGAGGTATCTCAAGAGACCTCTATGGAGGTCGACGATGAATGTCGACAAGATGAGTATAACAAAATAGCATTCCCTCAAGAGGAAGAAACATTGTCTGACTTCCTCTGAAGGTGTTAGAAAATAATTCGGAAGTCATGTTGTACCCTCGGTGTAGTGCTGTATTTGACAAGAAGGCAACTCAAAATATTAAAGGGGTTAGGAGAGTAAATTACCGAGATGGTCATAAATCCGTCCAAAATCATCTGGTGGGTAAGCCAAGAAGGGATTTCGACCCCAGGAGATACCCTGATCCAAGACGACCCATGGTGAAACTTGGTGAAGCCAAGCAAGCAGGGTCAGATATCAAACCCATTTCCTTGAAGCCTAGTGTCGAAGGGTCAAATGGAAAGTGGGTCAAGCTAATTAATGGCAAGAAACACAGCCATGGAAAATGGAAGAACTTAGAGGTTGAGAGAGGTTCGACATTGGCTTACCGCAAGGAATTTCAGGCTGACAAAAGGACCTCACATGTGTCTGAGAACTATAAGGGAAAAACCATATGACCAGATCTCAATGGAGGAGAGAGTAAAGAAGGAAAAAAGCCCAGAGAGAAACTGATGAGAGAGACCAAGATGAGTTGAGTACCAATGTGACTGCGAAGAAAAGGGAAGCCTCAAGCTTTGTCGAAAGAAAGCTCAATACTCTAGTCAAAACGGCTAGTGAAAGATACAATCAAGAGGCCACTAAAGATGAAATGCTGACTGACAACTTCGACTAAGGGTCGAAAGCCTCCATAGACATCCTAATCGGGGTGGTATCCGTGATGCCAAGGGAATTTGATCGAATTATTAAAGTTGAAGACACCGACAACATCACACAGAGAGAGAGATGGTTGCTCACAAGCCAGTGTGTTACTATGTGATGAATAACGGTTGTGTTGAAGAGAAAAATGCCTTCTTCGAGAGGCTCAGTGAAGCCATGAGGAGCCACCTTAAAACCCTCTTCATCACTGGAAAAGTCGAAGACGTCCCTGTTAATAAAATATTGGTGGATTGTGGAGCGATTGTAAATTTAATGCCTCACCGCATGCTGAGGAAAATTGGCAAGTATGATACTGATGCCAAACCTCATAATATGGTGCTAACCAACTATGAAGGTAAAATGGGTTCCACTATGGGAGTCATCCAAGTCAAATTAACTGTAGGGACAGTCACAAGATCCACAATGTTTATGATTGTGGAAACAAAGGCTAACTACAATCTGTTGCTTGGAAGGGAGTGGATACATGAGGCCATAGTTGTCTCTTCTTCAATGCACCAGAGGATAATAATTTGGTGCCCAAATGGCATCGTCGAAAAGACAGAGGCGGATCAGGGGTACTTTAAAAACTCTATCAATCATGTCGACAAACGCCAATTTGACAAGCATTTGGCCACCATAGCTCCCTATGATTCGGCTGAGTTTGCATTTACCCCTGATGACAACGCTTATTGTTCCCTGTCACTGCACCCTCACTATGGTTTTCGTTGGGACAGAGAGATAGTAGGCGAAGACGACTTCAGATATTTGGGAGTGTCTAGAATCGACCCCACAGGATGGGGAAGTGAATTTAGTAATGATGATTGAGTTTACATTGCTAAAGAGGATTTTGACTTACATAACCGAAAGCAAGCAACAATTGGCCTTAGAGGCCGAAGTCAAAAGCATGGTTGTCGAAGCCAGTGAAGTTTCTCAATCGATAGGTCCTGGGAAGGACTTTGACCCAATGCCACCTGACAAGGGTCAGAATGAAGAGCAAGACCAAAGGCTCGATGCGATCTATGACGATGAACCTTTGGGTTTTGAGAAGGATCCGCTAGCAACAAACAATAAAATGCTGGCTCAGGATCCCCTCGAAGAAGTAGACCTGGGAGAGAGAGTGATAAAAAGGCCAACTTACATCATTGCCAATATTCATCCTCAATTCAAGGTCGAAGTGGTCCAGTTGCTGAGAGAGTTTAAAGACTGTTTCGCATGGGACTATGATGAAATGTCTGGTTTGAGCAGAGAGCTGGTCGAATTGAAATTGCCGATCAAGCATGGAAAGAAGCTTGTGAAGCAGAACCCAAGGAGATTTTCCCCAGCAATACTTTCGAAGATTAAAGAAGAAATCGAAAGGCTCCTTCGCTGCAATTTCATTCGCACGACCAGGTATGTCGAATGGTTAGCTAATATTGTCCCAGTTGTAAAGAAGAATGGTACTTTTCACGCATATGTGGCTGGTTATATGAGGATGACTACTATGAGGATTTGTCACGTGCTTGCGTGTTCGTTCCTCTCGCTCAGAGGGAATTAGGTGATCGATTTATTCCAAAAAAAATTGATCGTATTGCAGCATATGATATACAACACACCGTACGACGATTACCATCAGACGCGTCCCTTGGATGACATAGTCTTCTACTCCATGTGGCTGGCTTAAGGATCATGCATAATTTATTCATATTTTCCTAAGCAAGTCATGCACCAGTTCGAGTTTCCAAAGGGTATTCCAAGAGACCCCTATGTGTCTGCTTCTCCTGTTGTCGTTTTTAGAGATGATGATGCGATGTTTGATGATTTTTATAATTATCAAGTACTAGAGGAAGCACAAAGTGTGTCAGCTCCTCAGCCATGGAATCATACTTTCGACTACATCCAATGATATTTTAGAGTGTCACATTCTTACATGACACCAAATGCTCATGGAGATCCACCTAAGTCGGCTCATCAAGAGATATTAGAGGATGAGCAGACTAGGGCAAATCATGTCGTTGATGTGTTAACTGCATGTTAGCGTATTATGGCTATTGCGTGAGCGGGTATAAGAAGAGAATAGTTTCCGAAAGCACTCTAGTGAAAACCATTTTAGAGGTCATTCTATCCCGAAACACGAAATGCCTTGCAATATAGGAGGCAAAGATGGAATACGAGAGGGTTGAATATACCTAGTAGTTCATTTTTACTTCTATTTTGATAATATTTGTATTATGATTTGTAATTTATCAACAATGGTGTTTGATTATGGATTATGAATTGATTCTAATATATGACATTTTAATTGAATTACATTCATGTATGGTTTAATTGACAACAAATATATTTTGACAGTATACTTAGTATAAATGATCTATAACATAAAATTTATTTTGGCCAAATTTATAACAATCTTATTGCCAAAAGGTAATTACGGAAATATTCTTCCAAATTATTTTTAGAGATGTGAAATAAACACACTACCATAAATCAAAATGTGTCTAGGAGTTACTATAGAAATGCGCAGATTCACCATTCTACGACTACAAAGATACATCTTCAGAAGACTAATTTTTGATAAAATTGAATGGATGGTTTACTTACGAAAGTATGTGGTATATTTTGAATGCGTACATAAATATACTAGTGGATTTTGAAAGAACAATTTTGAATTTTAAAAAGGTGAATATTTACCACTAATGATAGAAAGAGCAAACCCCGAAAAGGTGACTATTTACCACTAATGATAGAAAGAGCAAACCCCGATTGAAACCACAACAGGTAATTGCTCGCTGAATTGCTTTCTAGTCGACCCTAGGCTTGTCGGGCTTGTAATAAATATATTTTTTAATACCCAAAACTTTGAATAGGGTAGTGTGTTTATAAATGACTAATTGAATATGATGAGTAGATATAAATGATAAGTAATCCGTAATTTGATTGATTGACCCTAATACTATATTAAAATTAAAATTTTAGTCTAATACAACTCTAAAAAATCAACTTCAACTCAACTTTTAAACTGAGAGATGTCTCTCTATATAAATTTTATTCAAATTTATAATTAATGTGTGACTTAGAATTTTTCTACTAATAAGGATTCAATTCAATAATTGTCAGTTAAAAAAAAAAATCTACTAATAAAGATTCAATTCAACAATTTTGTTAGTTTAAAAACAAACTTAAAATTATTATATTACAAAAACAGTAATACGTAATTGCTCCATCTCCTACTAACTAGTCCATCTCATTTAAGTCATGTACCTGCAATCCCACCCTTCACGACAAAGCTTTTACTTCAAGTTTAATTATAATGAAACCCCACAACATAAAGTTTTTGTTAAGAATGACATAGGGCTCCACCACCACGTGATTACAAATGTGAACCAACCAGATGGACACACACAGTTACTATGGTTGATAGCCTCCCCATGAATATTCTAGCAATGTTTCTTAGTCACTTGTCTTGCTTCCAATCTCAACCAACCACCTGCTACACACTAAGAGGCAGTACTATATTGTCGGTCTAAAATGAATTTCATCTGATAATAGAGTTACACTTCAATAAACACACTTCAGGAAGCACAGTGTGAAAATGTTTTTAAGGCTTAAAGGACATTATTATGGTTTTTAAAGAGAATGTGCACTCATACAAAAACATATACATGAAACACTAAAACAAAAAAATAAGTGATTTTAAAAGAATAATAAATAAATCTCTACAAAATGAAATCTTTACACAGATGGAAATGTAACCTATAAGGTGCATTGATCATAGCTAAGACCAAGAAACTTGGACGAATAAAAGGTACTATGAGACCTGTTATGGATTGATGTTGCATTCTCTCAAATATACAATATTATAATCAACATACTTCATCCAATAACCACGAAATTTCGGAATACTTATCTCAAGCCATGGTTTCATGTTTCCATTATAGTGTATTACAGCAGCCCTTTCAATATCTTTTAGGTTGACATTGGGGTTGTAGCCAAGACCCAGGACGTGCCAAGATCGGTTCAGCGCAAAAGTGCGTTTCCAGAATGTTATAAGACCGGGTGGCAGGGTTCCTAACTTCCATAGTTGTCTATTATGATTCTGTATTCAGATTAATTAGAGAAGGAAAATCGTTAAGATCAAAGAGAGCAATGAAAATTGGAAAGATACGAGACAAGTTAACAGTATATGCATTTTGCTCAATTTTGTGATGTTTTTAAAAAGTAAACAGAAGCGTGCTTACCAGCTTCTGCCAGTTATGGTACACCTCTGTGATGTTTTGTTTCTTCCATTCGACTAGATCAAAAACATTCATACCATATGCCCATCCACAAGCACGGGGGTCAAAATTCTTTGCAATAAGAGGATTTGAGAAGTTGAGGTAACGATCAAACCGATGAAAATTTTCTGTACAAGTTTCGACAGCACCATTTACATTTCCCTTCAAGTTAATTGACCAAAGACCAGTAAGATCCTTCTGCACAATTACATCGTCATCCAAAAACAGCACTTTCTTGAGGTTTGGAAATATTTCAGGCAAGTAGAAGCGGAGGTGGTTCAACATAGATAAATACTTAGGATTCCGAAACTTGAGGTTTGAATCAGAAGAAGCACGGTGAGCCTTAAAGTAATAATCTATCATTGAAGGAGAACTTAACTGCTTAAGAACTGGACTGTAACTCGAATTCAACCATGCAAAATCTTCGATGTTTTGAACTTGAACTGCCGCCTTCCCAGGTGGATTTGCCAAAAACCACATCCTCATTGCCGCATAATTGAGCCTATCAGTTACAATGTGGAAAACATGTTTGGAGGAGTCCTGAAAGAAAAGTACCACCATTATATTGTAACAGATTAGTTTTTTCTTTTCATTTTTTATCCATCACTACCCCTAGGGACAAATAAAATGAAAACAGATTAGTTTGTTAAAACATTGTGAGGAAAGCAATTTAACTGCAAAGATATATATCAAATTTTATTTGGTAATCAGTTTCATAATCCTGGCGAATAGAAACAACTCAGGAAATCTCCCTGTGAAAATAACTTACCTTAGCATGGGCAGCAGTAGAATTCACAACAACAGCTGTTGCCAATATGTTATCTGAGAATATTGCATAATGGTATAGACCAGGGTCTTCTAGCTTCTCATGATTGGGGAATTGTTGCTGAGAAGAGTTCAAGCTATAGTATTCAGTTGTAAGGCGCAAGGGAAGACAGTGGAGACCTTTAGGCAGTGTTTTAGCTGTCAACTGTGTTAAGAACAAGGTTTGTTTCTTGTGCACGCGAAGCTGGTCCTCTGATGAGTGGAGCATAGCCCTAAGCTTCTTCACAGATGTGGCACAATCATCGTGAATTTGCCTTGCTTTCATCAATGATTGCTCCATTGCTTTCATTCTCTCATTTGCACTGCATTAGTAGAATTACAAATGTAAGTTTAAACTGAATAAAATGTAGATCACTGCCTGAACTATTCAATATATTTATGTTACTTTCAAATAAAGCTAAATATGAAATAACTAACTTAATAGCTATAACAAAATTGGAAAACCTGGTGACATGTACCCACAACATACATTCTTAAAAGCTCACTTACTTCCTTGGCAAGTCGGAATCTTTGCTTGCCTCTCCGATTGTTCGTGAAACTTCCTTTACCCGTAACCGAAGCTCCCGAGTGAGATGGGGAATGTTCCTAACAGCCTGAAGGGAAAGATAAACTTTAGCTTGGATGAGCTGATCCTTTAGCTTCCGTACCCGAGCATCAGGCGGTGTTTCTTCACTATGCTTGATATTGTTTACTTTGCTAGAAGATTCAATATGCCGTTTCCCTTGCTTGGTAAGCTGAAAGAAGATGCACCAAATTTAAAGAAAACATTTTCAATGTAATTTTCAGAGACATGAAAAAAATGAATGTTGATGGCAACAGTCATTTATTCTTTTTCCATGTTAACGGAGCTAACCAGGTATGGAAGGAAATGGCTTAAGTTATACATGTACGATCCTAAAACCGTGACCATAGATAGAGTTCCCATAAAATGAAATATAAAAGTTATTAATTGATATCTAGATATAACTTCTATTCTTTCTGATTGTTTCAAACTCAGATTCTTACTTAAGAAAATATAAAATATACATTTGTCAAAGTAAAAAAAATAAAGAAATGGAAGCAAATATTGAATTCAACCAACATGCCTGTGTTGTGTTGTATTTACACTGACATGATAGTACCGATATAAAGTAACTTTGTGTCACAAGTGCATACAGAAGATATTCATCATGGCAACATCACCTTCACATTTAGATTACTGTTTCACTAAGTCATCAACTTGGCTTGACGAAGAACATTAAACACGAAAAGACGTTCTCAGTTGTTTCACAATTAAGAATTGTGTTTGAGATATCAATACAAACCGCCAGATTTTAAACTCATAATAGGAAAACCAATTAAAACAAGTATACTAAATACTATATTTGATAAATAATGCACAGCCCACTCATATAAATAGACACATATAATTTTCCTAGCATGATCACAAACCTAAGGAAAGTTTTGTACCCACCCTTAATGAACAAAGTAACAATCACAAGCAAAACATGAGGTAAATATGTCACTTACTATAACTTGAGATGCCTGATCAGAAGCATTAGATGATTTAGTAAGTTTCTCATCGTTGTCGTTAGCATCAATAGCATCTTCCTCATCTGTCACCAGTTTGATGGAGTTCTCCCCTTTAACTCGACCTTCCTCGTTTGTAGCTGACAATACCCTGGTTACTACATGCTCCCCTAATTTCACAAAATACAAATCTAGATCAGCCAAACAATTAGAACGGACAGTAATTAAAAACACAATAAACAGAATCCCATAAGAAAACGGGAGGGGAAAATTGTCGTATGGCTCATCGTTTGTTCATTGTTTCCGATCATCGTTTCTTTACTCTTTCTAACAAAACTAATCAAATTGAAGAACCGAGAACATACCTCGAAGCAAATTGTTACTGTTTGAAGAATTCTCTGAATATACAACCCCAATCGGTTCCTTAACGATGGTAGAGGTCTCCTATTTTCAAAATGAGAAATTTCAACAACAAAAAAGAACATCAAGAGTTTAATTTAATTCATCAACATATGCAACTAACTATGCATATAAATTTCTTCACATAACAAAGAAATTTCACCTGAGGCAGCAAATTTAAATGGCCAGAGTCTACTCCACCGACAGTCTAACAAGAGAAATTCAACAAATTCAGAGATCTCAATCTACAAAAATTACAAAAAATAAAAATAAAAATAACAAAACTTACGAAAGTTGTTACATCTTCAACAAACTCCTGGTGAGCTGCAAAATACACATAAACAAAAAAGTTAGGTTATTAAAAAAAAATAAGAGATTGCAATTGAGAAATCAAATGATGAAAAACACAAACACACCGGAGGAGTAATTGAAAGTTGTAAGACGATCAGTGTAAAGCAGAATCGGAGTAACAACAGTAATACAAAGCAACAAAATCACAATACTTCTGGTAGCCACCATTTCTACACAAACCGAAACCCTAAAAGTTTCAAATTACAGCACAATCCAACACTGCAATGTTTGGATTCAATTTCAGAGAAATGAACGTAACAAATAGACTTAATTACAAATCTGAGAATCGCATTTGAGATGCGAAAGCATTGTGTATTTCAAAGCTCGTAGTAGTAGTATTAATTTGTTGTCGCAAGTTTCAGAAGAAGATGATGATGAAATAATGGATAGCAGAAAATTTAATGGAAATTGATGAGAGTGTGTGAGTGAGTGCGCGCGCGTGTGCACTGTGTTTTTGTCTCTTAGTGATTAAGTAAACTTCAATTAAGATTAATTAAGAAACAGTATCCTTTAATAGTAATACTAATGCGTGATTGTTATTATTGAGTTTAATTAAACTCTAACTGTTTATAGTATAACCTAATCTAATTTTGGAAAACGCGTGCTTTAATCAGAGATGTTAAATTATTAAATATTTAGACTCAAATATTGTTTAGAAAAGTGTATATCCAATTTATAGAAAACAAGTTTTTTTTAAGGTAATGTTTTGATTTTAATATATATACTATATATACTTAAGGCATAAGTTTAGATAAAGCTTTACTTTTCATCAGCTTATAAATTCATTTTATAAAGACATTTGAAAAGTCCTACAAAAATAAAAGACGGTTTAAAAATAATTTTAAAATAATAACTTTTTATTATACATAAAATATAAACTTAACCAAAGTATTTAGATGAGATAATAAAAGATTTTCTTTTATTTAATCAAAGGTTTTGAGTTCGAACTTAATCATTGATTCGTTGTTGTACACGAGTCAAAACAAATTACTAAAGGATGATATAAGGTAGCGACATTTGAGTTGTGTCGCACAAACTCTTGATTAAGATTACAAATTGTTAAAAGAATTTGATGAAGAATAGAATTAACAAGTTAATATACTTTTTTTGTATCGTCGATTACTATAACTCTAATTCTTTAAGTGGATTCAATCCCTATTTGATTACAATGCCGATCAAACAAGCACAATCGATACTCTATGATTTACGCTCTTATTTTTCGAATTAAGCAAACGGTTAAAGATTGTGCGAATTAACGAGAAAAAAACTATGTTAAACGCGATTAAGCTTAGGAACATGAATCTATCGAATTAAATCAACCTATTTTACGAAACTCGAATTAAACATGCAAGAAACACAGAATAATATTGAAAGGAATCGAAATTTAATTGGAAATTATAATAACCTCAAAGTATCGGTGAAAACACAAATCAGTAGATCAAACTTTGAAAATTAGTTCTCCATAGAAATTATAGTCGTATTTTCTAAATTCGTGTAAACTGACTACCTAACTTAATGATGACAATTTATTTTAAATAATACAAGAGAAATCGGTCCCTAATAGAAACCGATCCGCAAAACATAAAAGTCGGTCCAAAACTAATTATGTTTTAAGTCTGACACGAAAAGACAATATTTAACTCTTTTGCACTCTGAATTGACTTATGACTTCAACATAAAATTTGTAGTTTATCCTCTCATTTTTCCAAAGGATATTAGAACGCCTCAAACGACACCTCGTAGCTTAAGTTATGATATGCACAGCAAGAAAGTGTCAAATTACTATTTATTTAGAAAATAAATGATAAATAAGAGCTAAATTAAATTAAAATTATAAAACACACTAAAATAAATAAAATAAAAGCAACAAGTCATAGATTTCTCTTACCACAAAGTAAAATATGGTGTATTAATATACATTGATCAGTCATGCACATGCAGTAGTGTAAATTCTCTTGAGAAAGAGTTTTGTTGTCCATTGTGGTTCTCTCCAGGTTGATTAAATTCTATTGAAAAATAGTTTTGTCGCCTATTGTGATTCTCTATGGCTCTAGGAGTCTCTGCAATTGCTTAGAGAGGATACTTGATTTCTATTTGGGAAAAGAGAATATATACTTGGAATCTAATATAAAGGGGTAAGACATACATGTGTTCACCCAATAAAGGAGTGAGTCTTATAAATAGTCTTGAAAAGAGAGTGTTGCTAACATTTATAGTTGACTAAAAAATCTTATATGGTAGATAATACTAGGTTGCTAGCACCCCCTTAAATACTCGCAAAGGTAACAACGGATGGTTGAATATGATGACAGAAAAATCTAGAAAGAGGGGGACGATTGAATAGATTATTCTTTTTTAGAATTTAGAAATCAAAGTTTAATGCGGAAGTAAAATCGTTAAGAAAACATATTAAAAATTTCATTATTGGGTGAATTATGCAATGTAACTCTAGGATTATAAAATAATGATAAATAGATAAGAACAATACGACAATTTTATCTAGCTTCAATTTGAGATATGTGAATGTGATTATATTAAATCGTTAAACATTCTATCATTACAGTTTTTACAGTATAATCAACATGTATATTTATTTAAAAGATAAGTTTAATCAGAATTATACTTATAAAATTAAATACTATAAACAAAGACTGAAAACCTGAGACATACAAACAACCAAAGCAACTAAATCTATAATATTTAATTTATAAAGTAAGTGTGTGTGTGTGAGAGAGAGGGGGAAAGATTAAAGTGCGAGTGGTTAAGTCCCACATCAACTAGAAATGAAGTAAGTGTTGGATATATAAGAGAAAAGGCTCACACCCCTATTGTCTTAAGGTTTTTGCTGGATAAGTATTATCAAGGTCTCCACCCAGACACTTGAGATATCCTTCTTCGTTTTCCGACGCCTGGTAAATGTCATCTCCATAATAAGAAATCCTACACATAAGATATTAGAAGGGGTGAAGCAAGATAATAGACCTCAACTAAAGAAGATGAAGGAAAAGAAATGTACCTTTGAGACAATGAAAATAATGGAAAACATCAAAGGAGTCGTGATACGAACAAATACGAATTAAATCTAAGAGCCCAAGAATTTCGGTGACGATCACAAGTAAAGCGAAGAGAAAGAAGAACTCTTCAGATCCATGTTGACATGTGAGAGGGCACGAGTCAAGAGTTCCTCACCAAAAAGACATGATACAGAAAATGCATTTAATACACAAGTTACCAATGTTGACGGTGACCCATCAATATCCTTCATTTCTAATATCTAAAGGCGTAATTTCATCATTAAACTTACCATTTGATTTGATGTTATTCAAGTATGAATTTATTCAAATATGAATTTATTCAAGTATGTTTGAGTTTCTAAATCCATATTTATACCACATTCCTAATAATATCTTCAATATAATTGTCAATCACATAACCACGCCTTTTATAAATTTTTGATAATATTAACAAATCAAAATATCATGTCATTTTATATTTTCCATTAAAATATCAATTTGAAGCTCTACTTTTTTTTATGACATTAAATACATGTTTTTTGGTACAATACATTGAATACATTAAAATACACAAAAACAAACAAGATCGTACAATATTATCATACACAATTTTTATTTTATAATTTATCCAACATGTACGTCATATACTCTACATAGTCTCAAATGTAATAAGTCATATAAATCATATATTTTATATAATCTTGAACGAAATAGTTTAGAGTTTTTTTTTCATTAAAAAAATATTTTCGTCTTAATTATCATATAATTAATATTGCATCATAACTTTTGTTTCATGTTCCATGATTAAATATGATATATGGTAAATTCAAAAAAGAATCACAATAAAAAAAAGAAATAATGATTTAAATTATTATTTTTTAAATTTTTTTCATGAAAATTTGTTAAATGACAATAATTCATGATATAACTAAATTATTGTTTATATAAAAATAAGCAAGAAAAGAACTTCTTTTTTTAAATGATATTTTTATCAGATCCAAAACATATTTAAATTATATTGGACCATAATGACAAAAAGGATTATCTTCAATCCATTCTCTATTTCGAACATGGGCATATTAGTTCAATAGACTACAACATTTTTTGCTCTATTGGCATACTGTTGCTTGAAAATGTGTCACATGCAAGCATATATTTATGCTTAAAAATAGCGAGTCATAAAAATTAAGGATATTGTATCCAAGGGGAGTGAATGTTACTTAGATTGATTTTGCAAGAAACTATCTTTTGAAATTAAGCATGAGAAAGGATAAAAATAATATATGAGTGTCACAAGTTCAATTTTCTTCTTAAACCATATCTAAACAATGTAAGGTGAGAGTGAGACTATATCAAGAGAGTGTATGTTGAGCTATGGTCCATTAATATTAATGAAGTAAATATGTGTTTATGATGTGTAGTGTCGTGCTAGGAAAGGTCGGGGTGATCTAGAAGTATATTTCTACATCAAAACATGCATTATAAGGCAAGGGAACAAATCTCTAAGTCACACTTAAAACCCTAAAATACGTATATTTGTATTCTGAAAGCCCTTATAGTTGTAGTTATTATCTCTAAGTGAACTAATCAAGTGAATATCTTTATCCTACACTTTTCAATTACTTTTATCATGAAATCCATTTGTTGTTGGATCTCTCGCAACAACAAGTTGTTATCTTTTTCTAAGTTGATCATTCAAAGAATCGGATTCATATGCAAGTTATCACATAATAAAACAAGACACTAAATAACACATCACTTAACATGAAAACTGTTGGTTCTTGTGTTGACAGCAATTTTGGTAAAACCTATAGTGTTCACAAGATATCACATGTGTTGTCTTCTTCATCAGTCCACTCAACTTCTGGCTTTAAACTTAATGTACCATCTTGAGAAATATTCACAGGACGCTTCCAACCTTTTACCACAACCTTCCATGTTTTGTTGTTCGTGGACTTGAGAAAAATAACCATCTTGACTTTTCAATTTTCATAATTAGTGTCATTCAAGACAGATGGTCTATTGACCGGCCCTCTATCCTTAGTGTTATCCATTTAAACAGAAAATATCTTCCTAGGAGCTCACCAAAATGAAATAGGGTTCCTGCTCTGATGCCAATTAAAGTTATGTTCTTAAGGGGACAAATGTCGGACCAGATGCTTAAGCAAGGTTGTTCAGCATCTTACACTAGAATTAACACATAATTGATAAACAAGATGATGAAGCAGAAAAGCAATACGTGAATGCAAGAAAATGTTAACCCAGATCGGTGAAACCACACCCACATCTAAGGGGAACTCTACCCAAGAAAGGAAATTCATTATCTTGAATTATTACAATTAGTCTTATAGGAATATCAACCCCATGATGTTCAATGCCTCTTCCTAATCCTAACGACTTTCTATTTAGGTCTCCCCCTAAATATGAGAATCCCTCTCGCTTTCTTTTAATCACTAATCCCAAGTGATAAACTTCAACAAAAAAACTTAGAGAATGTTGAATTATAATTCAACTAAACAAACCAACATTATGCCTTATGATATGAATGAAGGCACTAGCATGGTGTGCAATCAACACAAGCAAATGACTCAAATAAAACCCTAACACTAGGTATCTTCAATCCTTACACATGTGCTCAAACATTAGGTTTGAGTCTCCTTAAATAACAATGCTTTTTATGGGCTTTCTTCCATGGGCATAAGCAACTTTGATCTCGTCCAAAATTATTGGAGATTCTGATTTGATTTGTTCCACAAAGGCCTCCAAAATATATGATTTATTTTTTATTTAAATTCAAGTTTAAATCTCCACTTAATTGATTTAATTATGTCCAATCCAATCAAATAAATCCACATAAATGAATTGCTAAAAAATAGCAACAAATATGCAATAAATCTGATTGAAAGCACCAAAAAAACATGCACAAAACAACTACAACAATGACCTACTAACAAGGGTCAGATGTTGCACCATGCTGGGACATTTGTTCCCACATGTGTCATTTCTTCATAAAAACTGCTTGAGCATACTATGTTGTTTTATATAATGCAGCCAATCCAAAAAGGAACAACAATTCCACTCCATTATCCCTCAACCACGAGATCTTGTAAAGGATGAAATGATTAACTCGAGGGCACTACTATCTCATGGACCTCATGATAACAAACCCTTGGGTAAGCTTTTAAATTTGTCACCAAGACGAGTCATTTAAAAGAGACTTTGATAGTCGATTCCCTAATGCGAGACTTGAAAAGTTGTACCTCTCAGGTGATAGTAAAGCTTAGTCTCTCAGATGAGACATAAATAGTTGAGTCCCCCAGGAGTGACTTAGATAGTCGAGTCTCTAAGGTGATACTTCTTAAATGTGAGTATTTCCAAATCTTAGACCTTTTTCTTTATATTATTTGTTTTATTATCCCATTAGAGGGGTTCTGTAACATAATCCTTCATAGTCTTATTAATCAAAATGTTCAGATCTTTTGGCGATTCTCTTTACTTCATTGGGATTTCTTTCTTTGTAATTTTAATTTTAATTAGTTTTGATGTGTATTCCTTTATGTTGCTCTAACAGAGTAAATTTCCCTCATGGGATGAGTCCCTCATGCCTTGCATGAATAAGTCCCTCAAGCGTTGCTTGTGGGTGAGTTGAGTATGCTTTGGCAGGGAATCAAATAGTAAGTTTCTTGATAAGGTGGTCATGGTCATTAAGTAAAGGTCCAACAATCTATTTTCCCTTAGGGTGACAAGGATCCTTCAGTTATGGTTCAATAATCATATTGTCTCTTAGGGCGACAAAGACCCTTCTGTGAAGGTCAACAATCATATTGCCTCTTAGGGTGACAATGATCCTTTAGTGAAGGTCTAACATATAATCGCCTCGTAGGGCAACAATGATCCTTCAGTGAAGGTCCAACAATTATATTTCCTCTTAGGGCGACAAAGATCCTTTCATAAAGGTCTAGCGTATAATTGCCCCATAGGGCAAAATGATCACTTAGTGAAGGTCCAACAATTATATTTCCTTTTAGGGCAACAAAGATCCTTTCGTGAAGGTCTAACGTATAATTTCCTCATAGGGCATAAATGATTATTTAGTGAAGGTCCAACGTATAATTGTCTCGTAGGATGGAAAAATTCCTTTAGTAAAAGTACAACGTATAATCACATCATATGGAAGCAAGGATCATTCAATGAAAGGTCCAATGTTATTGGATTTATGGCGCTTTCATGATTATTTTTGTTAGCTTGTTCTTGATACTCGTGAGGTAGTTTGACACGTTTCAATTCTTTGTGGACAACTTATTAGCTTTTGTGTTAAAACTTTGTTTCTTTTATGATTCACCAAATATGTTTATGATCTTGCACTTTCATTAGTAAAATCAATAAACTATAAAGGAAACAAGTATTTATATTTAAATTTCCAATTAGCACATTCTTTGATCATCTCTTAAAACGGACAGATTGCCTTTGAATTCATACTAGAGCATTGCCAACATGGAGGTAACTACACATTATTTCATATATGTTTCTTGTAATATAAGCAACTCGCTATTCACGTCTAAAATATGATGAATAAGTAAATAACCATATCAGTAGTCTTTTTCGACAATTCTCATGGTACAAGATACTGAAATCGCAATTGAAAGAGTAAACAAAAAGTTCAATGTTGATTCAAAATAACTTAATCCTAGCTTTATTGCATGTTTGACAGAATGGACTGTCATTAGTCATTAATACGAAACGAAATACATAGATCAATGAATGATTTTACACATAATGTATAATGATCTAACTCAAAACCATTACTCTGCTGCCATATTTTCTAATAGTGGAAAATGTTGGAATATTTTAATAATTTAGTATTATATTAGTATTTCAATAATTATGTGTTCAAATATATTATTTAATTATATTAGGTATCTTATTAATTAAATGCTTACAATAATTAAGTGATTAAATAGAATTAAAAAACTGATTAAAAATTATTTAAAATTTATTTAATTAATTAAATAATTGAGTATAAACTCAAAATGTGTGGATGTGAGGATCGTTCATTTAAGAATAATAGAAACCCTAATTGACAATCACAGTCTATGATTCCCAATCTACTGCAAACAAACATATTATCTATTATCCCCATCTAAATAATATCGATTGAGGAAGAACCAAAAAAATCATCAACCTCTATAATCAAATTATCGATTCTATGACTTTTTACATGTTTGTATGACTATTTTAATTCCGCATAAAATATATATCATAGTATGTTGAACATGTATGTCGAATCGATTTAATTCTCACAATTGGTATAAGAACTTAGATTATGAATGAATTATTAACGGGGATCAATATGTGTGATTAGTAAATTTAATTTGAGCACGCCGTACAGGTGTTACTGGGTTTATATATTTATAAAAGGTGTATCCTATTTATACAGTAACAAAAGAGATAGAGTACCGTGATTTGTTGTTTATTTTTGGTCCTAACAAAAAATTTCGTAACAAATTGAAACATGTGTTACGGGAACGAAAACTTATAAAATCATTAGGTGTATCTCTGTGAATTCTGAATGAAAGTTTATTTATTGTTGCTTTCTATCAGTTATGTAATGGTTCCGATAATGGTGTTGCCACATCATTACCTTTATGAAATTGAATTATTATAAGTAATTTTATTTACTTTTGTATAATTGCTTCTTCTATGAAATTATGAGTAATATAGATACCCAATGGATATAAGTCACTAAATTTGTGTTGGTTATATATATATATATATATATATATATATATATATATATATATATATATATATATATATATATATATATATATATATATATATATATATATATATATATATATATATATATATATATATATATAGATAGAGAGAGAGAGAGAGAGAGAGAGAGAGAGAGAGAGAGAGAGAGAGAGAGAGAGAGAGAGAGAGAGAGAGAGAGAGAGAGAGAGAGAGAGAGAGAGAGAGAGAGAGAGAGAGAGAGAGAGAGAGAGAGAGAGAGAGAGAGAGAGAGAGAGAGAGAGAGAGAGAGAGAGAGAGAGAGAGAGATTATTATGCACTATCAGTTAAAAAGTTTTACACAGTCGGTTCATCACCATCACCCATTTGTATTACTTTATAGATTTTTAAAATAAAAGTCAAATTTCTTTTAATATCCAACGTCCATGATTAACTGACGGTATAAAATTATTTTACACTGTCAGTGTATTTCAATTAAACTTATATATATATATATATATATATATATATATATATATATATATATATATATATATATATATATATATATATATATATATAATTATTAAACTTTTCTATATCCCCTTCGAGTACAATCGGTTTATTAAACCGATGTGTACATGATATAAACACAATTAGATAAATATATAATTTTGTAACATTAAATTTGTAGGTGATATTTATGTGAATTTTAAAGATCTTCCCATTTAATTTATTAAATTAAAAATGTCTAGTGATTTTGATTGGATTAGTTGAAACAACTGATTGCAAAAATAACTTCTATTTTTTGAATTTGATTCAATTAGAATTATAAAAGATGTAGCGTGTAATTTTCATACGAACTCTTATGGTCGACCAAAAGGAAGACACAATTTGACCAAAAATTTCCATACATATAATGGTAAATTTGTAGTAATTATCAAGTTTATTTATGTAGCTAATGATTGATGTCAAATGCATCCATTATCTGACATGATTTATTACTAATGTTTGATCATTACGTGAGAGTACCACTTACAGTTAATTCTTGCAATCAAAGATTGAGAATCGATGGTGTTTTTTGGTATCTTGCTTAGGTCTTATTAAATACGTATATAAAGAATATTGTGTATGTATATATATGGTTATTTAGCATGCCTACTAATGTTATTGTATGTTTGTTGTTCTTTTCAATTAATCCAGTTGTCGCCGCTACCGTTCCAATTTTTTTTGCTCAGATTAACTCTATCCCTATGCCGAGTGGGATGGATTTTAAGTCTTGGAAAGAATCTATGAAGATCGTTCTTGGATGCATAGATTTAGACTTGTGTTTGAGGGAGGAGTGTCCCACCGCCACTGTTGAGAACCCAAATGAAACTAAAATAGAAAAATAAGACCGATCTAATCGAATGTGCTTCATGATGATCAAACAATCCATACCTGAAATGATTAGGGGCTCGATTGTTGAAAGTGAAAGCGGAAAGAAGTTCCTTGAAACTGTGGAGCAATTATTTGCTAAAAATGATAAGCCTGACACAAGTAGTACCTTATCTAAACTCATTTCAATGGTTTATAAAGGCAGATGGAACATAAGGGAGTACATCATGGAGATGTCTAATCTCGTATCAAAACTCAAGGCATTAAAGTTAGAACTTCCTAAGGATTTAAGGTTTGGCTGACAGATGGATGACAAGGCAATGGCTCACGACTTTGGTGTTTATACTTTGAATGTCTGAAGGGGCCCAGACGAATAGGTCAACGTTTCTTCTGAGTTAGTTGACTAGTTCCTTCTCCTCCGCTGAAAATAATGAGGTGTTTGTCTGTGTGACTTGATGGGCGTGTGGTTCTATTTGGACTTTCTTCAAGTATTCTATGGGCGTGATTCATTCAGCCTCTACGCCTAATCTGGGGTCCCAATTCTCAAAGTTGGTATTTGAAACTGATGTGAGCTCTTCTCTGACTGTGTTCAAGCTGCTCAAATAACATTTGTGAGTTGCTTGTTGATCTCCCCGGATGGTTCCCACTCTACCATCTAGGAGAAAATATTTCAAGGTTAAATATCAGGTGAACACGATCGCTCCTAGGGCGTTGATGGTCGGGCGTCCCAAGAGGATGTTGTAGGGCGGTGTGGTGTCTATGATGAGGTAGTTAATGTTGATGATTTTGACGTCAGCTCCTTCCCTGCAGATTGTTTTTAGGGTCACATAGCCCATTATATGTATCTTCTCCCTCGATAATCCTAACAGGGAGCCTATGAACCCCTGTACTTCATCCATACTCAGTTGTAAGTTCTATAAGACATCCTAGAATAAGACATCAGTTGAGCTACCCGGGTCTCTCAAGACGCACTTGATATCCCAGTTGCCATGCTGAACAGTGATGACTAATGGATCATCGTCATGAAGATTGATTTTCAGGGTATATTCTTCAGAGTATATGACATTCGCAGCAAGCACCTGCCTCGCATATCTTCTTCGAGCGGTTCTGGAGAGGTCCCTTTCATAGATACCTATGATGATGGTGCTTGGTGCTTAGTGTGTGGTGTAGGACCATGTCAGTCATCTCCTACAAGAAAGGAAAAAAATGGATGAAGGGTTGGAGTAAAATTTGTTGTTTATTAAAAGGAGGTGTGACCCATGTTAGTTTTATCGGGCCCCACAATGGGCACCATTGTACTGTCCAAAAAAGTACAGGTGTGTGTGTTCCCCCTGCAAGGGCAGGAGACTCTGAGGCCCTAGTATGTATATTACATGAATGAGTTGAGTTCAAACTCACGGTGGCAAGTAACCTTATACAGTGTTTTTTTAGGCTGTTTAAGGGACCAACTCATGTGAGATGAGATACCTTGTTGGCGCTCGGCGCTGCTAGGTCACAAGTTTAAGGGACCAACTCCTTTTGGGCGACCTTGCATCGTTGTCCCTTTCCTAGGGCGGTCCAAGTTGTTTCCCCAGGCAAGGTTATTTGCAAATATAACACTACCATTTTCCATCATTTCCTTTTCCTTCGCAAGTTTTTTTTTTGTTTTTTTACGATATTAAGATTTACAGCTCCTCGTGGGATTCTCACTTAGCCCAACTTGAACAAGTTCTTAGTTTCTTGGGCCATCACCAGCTATTTGCAAATTTATCTAAGTGTGGATTTGGGTCCACTACTATCTCTTATTTAGGGCATGTCATATCTCAGGTAGGCATGGCAGTAGATCATGAGAAATTGAGAGCAATCCAGGAATGACCCAAGCCCAATTCGGTCACAGCTTTGCGGGTTTTTTTTCTGGCCTAATAGGTTTTTAGAGTCGATTTGTGCAAAACTAATCTCACATTGTGAGCCCTCTGACGGATTTATTGAAACACCAGTCATTCATTTGGGATGCCGCAACACAACAAGCTTTTGATAAGCTTAAGGCTTCCATGACTTCCCCTCCGGTTCTTGGAATTCCAAAGTTTGATTAGGTTTTTGATGTAACAAATTATGCCTAAGGATTTTCTATTGGTGTCGTTCTTTCTCAAAACAGTCACCCATTGCCTTCTTTAGATGCAAATTATGTCTCTGCATGTGCAATGCCTCAGTGTATGAGCGTGAAATGGCTCCCATCACTATTGCAGTAAAAAATGGCACAATTGTCTTCTCAATCGTCACTTTTGCATATATATCTAACAAAAGCGTTTGAAAAGTTTATTGGCTCAAACTATTCAGACTCCCAGGCAACATAAATAGTTAATAAGCTTTCAAGGTTTGATAATGATATTATTTATATGCCGAGACAGTCCAATGTCATCGCTGACTCCTTGTCACGCAAGTCTGAGGAAGTTGCACGGAGTTTCCAAGCTCTGTACACCACCAAACCACTATTGTTTGACCGACTCCGCACCTACTACGCAAACACCGACAAGTCATACCTTAATGTTTTAAGTTTGGTCATGTTGGCGACTTTGTTTCTCCTTTCCGGATTCTGCAGGGGCGATTACATTTCAATTCACAATAAGCTTACTCACAATCATTACATCTTCTCTTTTTTTTTTTTAATTATAAAACTTCTCTAATTGTCCCTCTACTCGTCTCATAATAAATAAATATAATTTGATAAAATTATTAGTCTTTACAAGGGTATCATAAAATTATCATAATAAATAAATATAAGCAAATGTATTGTTCATATTGTAGGTACAAGGGTATCATATTCACTTAGAAAAAAGAATTTATCACAAGATAAATTTTATTTTCAATTTCTATGTAATATATATTACTAGTTAAATTATATTGCCTAATAAATTATATATTATCTTTGATCATGTTAAGACAAAAAAATTCAATGATCTTAAATATAATAAAGAATCATCTATAATTATTATATTTAATGTCAATATTACAAATATATCTCTATTTTTTCAAAATATTTTTATGTGTAACGATTCCCAAAATAAAAAAATAGAGATACAATTAAAAAAAGTGAGAATTAAATATATTCAGTTTTCTTAAAGGATGAATATTTTTGTAAATTCTCTTATATATGAGATAGAATAGAGTACTTTTTTTCTTCCAATTATATGAAAATGTCACTAGTTTTGAAATTTATTAATTATTATAATTAGTTTTATACTCTTATTATAAGTGTATAAATGATTAAAAAAAATTGGAAAAAATATTTTTGTTTGGTTATTAAGATAAAAAAATATATATATATATATATATATATATATATATATATATATATATATATATATATATATATATATATATATATATATATATATATATATATATATATATAATATGATAAATATAATATATTGTGTTTCAATTCAATGTTCGATGAAATATGATCAAATATTTTGAAAACTTATCATACATTATTTCTTTAATTTAAAGTTTCCTAATTAAATATCATTAGAATACAAAATTATTGATTTTCCTTGTTATTTTTTATATTAATATAAACATTAATAATATATAATTAAAAAATTATCAAAAAAGAATTTGATATTAGCTTTTGGAAATAAGAATATTCAATGAAAATTTTATTACAAAAATTTAAAATATAAATACACTTTTAATGCAATGTTAGTTTTGTCAATTACATATAATATAAATATCATATATTGACTTACTATCTATAATAGAATTATTTATTTATTCATTGTTTTTTTAAACAAATAAAGTTGTTTACTTATTAGTTTCAATGGGTTTTTAAAAAGTTTAATTAAAAATATCTAATTACTTCTAGAATAATGGTATTTTCTTTGCTCTTTTATTAAATTTAAAATAATTTAATTTAAATTAAAGTATTTTAAAATGATATTTTTAATTAAAGAATATGTAGTCAAAATAATTTATATTTAAAATCATCAAACATAAATGGGTGCAACTAATCCACATATTTTACACAAATAAAAAAAAAATGAATTTTTAGTAAATAAATTAAAAAGTATATATAGGGTAATGCTAACTTTTACCTTGGGCACATGTTAAGAAATCCACAAATAAAAAATTTGTATTGAAAAAATAAATAAAATTATTAATTATAACTTTCTAATAAATTCAATACACAATTTATAAGAATTTACTTCTATATTTATTTCTTAACTTGTACCCCAAGGACACAAGTTAGCATTACCTATATATATATATATATATATATATATATATATATATATATATATATATATATATATATATATATATATATATATATATATATATATATATATATATTGCAGACTATTATTTAAATATAATAAAAATGAAATGGTTACTTTTATATATATATATATAAAAGTAACCTTTTCATTTTTATTATATTTAAATAATGACCTGCCAAATATTTTTCTATCATAAACTTTAATTTTCATTGTTAATAACTTTAACAATATGATTTATAGATTGACTAAAAATAGAAAATATATTTATTTTCATTGTTAGTGGATAGAATTCAACTTTTAAAAATAAACAAACCGTCTATATAAATACCAATTCAATTAACTTATCAAGATTTTTTTAGTTATTTAATAATATTGCTCAAATATATATATTCCGATCGACTCAAATCTATTTTAAGGTTTTGTCATTTTTTTAAAAATGGCTTGTTAGATATTATAAAGTGTATATTTTATATAAATTATAAGTTATAAAGTGTTTATGAGATATTGTCCATTATATTTTACAATTTTTTAGAAACACTTCATTGAGTCGAATTTTAAATAATGTGAATATTATGAAAATATTCATAAAATTATAATTTGAAGAAAAATTTAAATTTATATATATATATATATATATATATATATATATATATATATATATATATATATATATATATATATATATATATATATATATATATATATATATATATATTAAGATTTGACTAGAGTTAATTAATCAATCACACACCCGTTTTTCGTACAGGCAACCACAATGATGAAAAATGTTTGAAACGAGTCATTGGTAGAAGAATTACTAATCATAATTTCCAAGATGGATAGAAAATAAAAGTAACAAATATTGTGGCTGGCAAGTTTGGCACTATTGAATGGAAGTTTGAGAGTTTAGTACTATAAATAAGTTAAGAATAAAGCTTTGTTTTGCCGTCTTACATTAGTTCCATCTCCTTTCATGGATTTTCTCTTGTCTCTTTCTCTTCACTCCAATCTCCTTCAACAAAATCTTTCACTTTTTCTAAACTATATATATAGTTATATCTATCATTTCATATACTACTTCAACAACTCATTCCATTCATTATATAGTTTTGTAATCAATTTCTTTAGGAAAAGTTTGTTTGTTGGTTCTAATGCGTTTGCCTGGCTCCCTGCATGCCATATAAGAGGTTTTTCAAAAATGGTTGATCATCCTTTTACTTGGCGTGAAGGGAGTCATGCAGGCTTTGAGATACTGATTATTTCAACTCTCAACTGCTAACAAATTGAAATTTTCATCATTAATTGTTGATATTATTATGATCTGTGTTCATATTGGATTACTCCTTTAATTTTCTCTTGAAATGAAGTCATGTCTTATCACATGTAACTTTGAATGCAGGTCATGGTGAAAGTGTGAAAATACAGCGATGCTACTACACCACTACTAGGCCCAAGGAGAAGAAGATAAATTGTATGGTTAAATCATAAATGAAAGAGTTACGCAAATTATATATGCTGTTCAAGTTTTTTAAGATTTTAATTTTTGATGTTTAGCTCATGTGTGTACAATATTATGAGACACGGCACTCGGATTACCTTTCAAATTATTTATTCACTCTAAAATAAGTTTTTTATTTTTATTTTTATTGTTGTAATGTAGGATGTAATCAGTTAATTTATTTGTAAACCAATATTGTTATTATTTTGTAAAAAATGCTTGTGTTTAATAAATTGTTTATCGATTAACTTATAGTTATTGAGAAAAAGTAAATATAAAGAAAAACAAGTACATAATAACAAGATAAGGTTTGGCAAATGAGAATCAAATAATAATATTATGTGAAAATTGTTATAATACATAGGCTATTCTCAATCACTTCAAGGTCTCAATACACTCGCACTCTCCAATAGATTGATGCATCTTGGAATGAAGAAGTTGAATCATATATATAGTCTTAAACTTTCTTTTCCTTCACAAAATTAAATGATGTGAAACTTCAAAGAACTTGTATTCTATATATAGTCTTGAACTCTCTCTTCATTCACAAAACTAAGCGATTTGCGACTTCTTTAACATGTATATTTTCAAACAATCTCCACCTTGATTGAAAATAATACATAAGTTTTCATTGTCTTCATCGACAATCGTACTCCATCATAAAAAATATAGTCACTTGAAATTACACCACTCAGAGAATTTTCACATTGTCTTCACCGACAATCTTAGTTTTAAAAAACTTGATGGGTATTCACAAGTGCACAGAAATATCACTTATAATATAAAAAATATCGAACCCACAGAAATCTTTGTCAACCTATCGTTATCTACTATTGCTTTGTAAATCTAAGGCTACCGGTAAAAGTTTTGTTTGAAAACATATTGAAATAACTAGTTTATGAATAAATAGAAATGGAGACCGGAATATAATTTTTGAATACCTTCGGGACTCAGATAAAATTCAACACTTTACTTTGTTTTAAAAATCATTTTCGGAAGAGTTGTTAATTTAAAAACACCACTCACTTTTTCGCAGGCCATGTTGGATTTCAGAACCGTAGTCGTCTGTTGTCGCACGTACAAGTTACAATTTTTGAACACTTTTTGAAAACCAATAAGTCTTAATTAATTAATAAAATCGAGATTTTAGAAATAAAAAATCTGAATTTTAACGATCGAATACCATTTTCACACTTTCTCGTTGAAATCAATATTTGAATATTTTTCGCTTTTGCGCAAAACTATTAACCTTTTCAAACAAAATTTAGAACTAGAAAATTATTTTAATATAAATATTAAGTGTTGTTTTATTTTATTGAGTCTCGTCGAAACGACGATCCTCGCATTCAGGCTCTCTTAATTTAAGCTAGCATATTGAATACGTGAACAAGCATAAATAGAATATCAATAATAGTAAACAAATTAGACATGTTTATGAAAGTAATGATAGCGATGGAATAGAAATTGATAATTAATATGGTAAGACAAGATTATTAGCATATAAATTTATCAATTAAAATAACAACTAAGCAAGATTAAAGGTAATTTAGTAGAAATGACATGTAAAAGCTTCAAACAATAACAATGACAGTAAGCTTCAAACAATAACAATGAAGTAATAAATAATTGAAAGAAAAAGTCAATTAAATTTGAAAATTAAACTGCAATTTGCTCCAAACGGAGTCTTTAATTCGGTATAGGAAATAAAACCTTGGTGGAAGTTAGATGCTGGAATATAATTTTTTTTTTAAAATAAACACCAAGCTTAACACTAATTTTTGCAATAGTCCCTCGATGTGAGAAATTGAAGCTTTTAAGAACTAATATGTATGCCTAACTATGCTTGGATCCCTTGAAAGTGTGAGTCCAAGGTCTATTGATAGGAGGATTTTCGAGTACTAACTGTCCCAGATCATGTATGAGCAATGGAGAAAGTGGGAGAAAACTGAGTCCAATTAGTGCTATTTTTCAGGCCTCAAAGTCCATGACAGACATCATGGCCTCGTGGTGAACACCATGAGTTCAAATTGTGTAGAACGTGGATTTTATGCATATAGTGAATGCCATGAGTTCAAAAATCCCGCATGTTGACTTTTCTTGCTTGCTAGGTGGAACCCATGATTGCCACATCATGGAAAGCACCATGACAAATGCCATGAGTGTAAATCTTGGTCTTTTCTCTGTTTTTCGCCGTTTTCGTCCCGATTCCTCCCATAGATGCTCCTACCTGGAAAATACCAGAAACAAACACAATATACCAACATAACACCATAAAAAGAAGACAAAATAAGCTAAAATTTCATGTGTATCGAGTCAGAAATGCGATGTGTTTTATGGTTATCAAAAACTATCATACTCCACCTAAAGAAGAGTATACTTCACCTGAAGCTAAACCACTTCAAGAATTTTCACATGTTGAAAACCAGGTTGAAACTTTATGGTGCAACTTCTATGTTAGTCGGAAGCTATTCAACCATCAACATAATCTCATAACACACTTTGCATCAATGCCCACGCGTTAATCCGCTAGCAATAACTCTTCCTTTTCCATGAAAGCGAAAATGTCACGAGGACACACTTCTCAATTTTCACAGAAAATCATCCTCTCTCATAGCGAGAGAGACAATTCTAGCATTTGACTCATAGCCCTTCTCTGACGCTGCTCAATCGGGACACTTATACTTTATTTGTCCAAGCTTTTCACATATCCAACATCTCACACATGTTTCATTGTTTTTCCTCACATACGACCTTCCTCTAGTAACTAACACTGAGTTTGATAAAGTACTCTTCTCACCCTTTTAAAGATGAGAAAAATACATAAGAATGAGGGATTGAATTATGTATACCAAAAACTCGATTTCACTTTTGAACTAGCAAGTTCAGATTTTTAATTTGATTCAGAGTCTAATACAGAATCAGATATAGCAGCAGAATAAATGTTAATCAGAAGTAAGCAAGCAACACACAAAGATTATCCTAGTTCCTCTTCTCATCTGAGAGTAGTCTAGTCCCCTTACCTCAACAAGAGCTTTTCATTATAACCAAACAAGTTACAAATTACTCAAGCATACTTGCAAGAGAATTCAATCCTCAATCAACCTAAAAAGAGACTTCTCCTCAAGAAACCTTGCAAGAGACTTCTTGCTCAATCAAACTAGAAAGACACTTTCTTGCTCAAGTACACAAACAAGAGACTTATACTCAAGCAACCTTGCAAGATACTTCTGGCTCAGTCAAACTAGAAAGAGTCTTTCTTGGTCAAGTACACAAACAAAATACTTCCTTGCTCAAGCATGCATGCAAGAGACTTCCCCTATTTTAAAAAAATAGTTTAGTAGAAAAACTAGCTACTATACTTTGATACAAAATCAGAAGTATACAGTGCAACAATCACAAAGGTTTTCAACCTTTCTAAGATTTCTAAGATAATCAAAGATAAGAAATCTTATGATCTAAAGCAATAACAATTACATAAATAACAACTCAGAGTTATGGAAAAGATATTGTAATATGTTGTGATGTTGTAACCTTCCTTTGAGTCTTCAACTTCCTTTTATAGATGTGGAGAAAGAGTCGTTGGATGGTTTAAACATAACGAGCAAACTTAGTAAATAAGTATATTAAGAGAGACGTTGGAGACTAGCATTTAGTCTACAGCATTGTCCGCCGAATAATGACATAGTCTATAGCACCTTTCAAAGTACTAGGTATCTACCAAAAGGTAGAACAAACTGAAGATGTCATATCATCATTCCTTGAGCCTTGCAAAACGAAACCCAAGTTGACTTTTCTAGAAATCTGGGGCTTTGATAAGACAAGTATGCTTTGGTACAGTGTACGAATCATCTGCTCTCCACGTCTTCAGAAATTGAGTTTTCATTAGAAGCTAGGTCATGAGACCAAAGTTTGATGCCTTCAGAGGCGCTGAACAAGTTCAAATTCTGATCAACCAGAATCAAACTGAAAAACACTTCCTCACATATGCTTTCAATCAAGATTGATTTTATGCTTGTGATCCTACACACTTAAACATATGTTAGCATACCCATTTGTTCTTTAAATATTTTATTATCATCAAAATATTACGGGATATGAACCATCTTGTTCCAACAATCTTCCCATTCTTTTATGATGACAAACAAATATATTTAACAACAATGGTTATTCAATTTTAACTAAGTTGACAACATCAGAGTCTGAGGTTTGTAAGCTTCCCCCGAGTCTAATAGTACATATGTTGAGTTTTGTAAGCTCCCATTAAGTTCTATCTATGTTAACTTAAACTTATTTTGATAAAATAATGTTCATATGAAATCACTATCAAAATAATTAATTAATCCGGGTTCGGGATTACTAAAAGTATTAAAATAAAATTAATCTACTTAAGTACTCCCATGAATTTCTCCCTCTTTTATCATTAATAAAAAGTGAGTTTATACATGTTAGCATATAGGAGAAAAAATATTTAATAACACAGAAATATATGGGAAAAGTTAATTCTAATAAACATTGTCTGAATACCCTTTACTCTTCCCAATGCAGCAAACGACTAAAATGGTTGAACTATTTCTTCTTTTCTAAAGATGTTACACGTCATTCAAGAATATCGACCATCAGAAGTCATCATTGCAAGCATTAAATGATCAGATGTTCCATCTTTCATTGCACCGTTCAAGACACACAACTTCCTTTATAAAAGCACACCATTAGAGACATACTTCTCATTTTTTTCATCCAACTCTTCTTCTTTCTCTTAGCAAAAATGAGTTCTCCAACAAAGAGGGTGACTAACATCGTCTCAGGGTAGGTCACAGACTAGCAAAAATGCCTTGGAACGGATTTTTGTCTGATTTGATTCGAATCAGATTTTGTACATGATTCGAATCAATTCCAATTTTCAAAAATCATATTTGATTTTATTTGATTTGATTCGAATCAAACTTTCAACATGATCCAAATCAAATTGGTTTTCCTAAAAATCATGTCACTTCTGGGTTATCTGACTCGAATCACATTTTGTTCTTGATTCAAATCAAAAGGCATTTGATTCAAATCATGTTCCCTTTGATACGAATCAACTGACATGTTTTCCAAAAATGAGATATATATTTCATTTCACCTCATTTTTCTTATTTGATTCAAATCATATTTTTCTTTATTCGAATCTAACCACCTTTTTTCAACCATTTTGTGTGCTTCATCTCAAGCACATATAAATCATTTTTTCTCATCACATAACATTTATCATTTTGTTAATATTTTTCAGAGTAATTTTGTGTGAAAATCAATTTCCTCTGATTTGAGTGTTCAAAGTCTTGCTACGATTTTCTCACATCTTCAACTTCAATTGAGTTAAGATCTTGATAACGAGAGTTTTCAGATTGATTGAAGAAGGCGTGCACTTGAAACTAACCATTCTTTGAGATCTTGTTGAGTTTTCAGGTTGTTAGCAAGAAAGAGGGATTGTCAATGACGGTGACAAATTCCATGGAAAAGAAGTAGGTTCTACTCTCTAACATTGTCTTAGTAGTAACTGCATGGAAGACTGCAGATAAGACGAAGTTCTTCTTGGATCTTCGAACAATATCACCGCTCAAGTAATCGGTAGGATCAAGGGGTTAATAGCTACACACAAAGGCTTGGAGCATAATTGGTGTTATTGGAAGGTTCAAGAAACATATTCGAGTAAAGATTACTGATTCGCGACTTTATGAGTCTATCGGGGTACTAACTGCAAGCGCACAGTCTAATCGCGTAGTTTTAAAAGATATCGATCCCACAGGGACTTAATGAATCGATCTACCATTTTTCTAGGGTTACTGCGTAAAGCTAAGGCGGATGATACTTTAATGATTAGGGGGAAAAAATAAAACTAAATTTGGATCTAGATAAAATATCAAATAATATGGATATCAGTATGTAGTTCGTCGTATTTGGGGAATCAAATCTTCGTTGGTCTTTTTCTTTATTTTAAAATAAGTCTTTTCAGTAGACACTATTAATTAAAAGTCTTTTCCTCAAACTCTCGCTCTGTTGAATTAGACTATGACTTTATATTTTAACGTATGCTCTCACTATTTCGTTAAGTCTAAAATCACTTTTGAAAATAATAGAATCTATAGAAACTCTTTTTGAGAAAATACTAACCGTTTAAACGCCCTCGTCTCAAACTCTCGCTCTGTTGACTTAGATTATATGATTAAACTTAAATGCTTAACTCTCGTCCTCACATTTAACTTTTAAAAATAATTTTTGAAAATAATTAGAATTTAATTAACCTTAAAAATTGCTTTCGCCCTGATTTAAAGTTAATGTTCAATTTACACTGTCCAGTTAAAAACTCAAATCGTCGTTCTATTGATTTTAACTTCTTTATGTCTTTTAATCTCGTACAAAAACCTTGGCATTAACTTTGTAAATTGAGACCAGAAAAAGAGTGACTATATTCTGAAATAAATTTAAACCAACTCAATTTGGATTCCTTTATTCCGCTTACTTTACATACCGATATCTAAATTAATTAGCCAGACATGATAAACATGCATAAACAATAATCATGCATAAATACGGCCATATCAAACAAACAACATATATAAGCAGCGGAACAAAGCATATGTAAATTAAAACGATAAATCAATTAATTAATGAACCTGGAAAAATACTAGAAATCTGGATTTTATCTCCTACGCTTCGGTGCTCGAACACTCCACCACAAGTCGGTTGAATTTGTTCTTCACAATTCTCGATCAGATAGGAAAGTAAAAACAAGGAAATAAAATACTATGATCTAACGTAAGGTTAGATCCAGTAAAAATTACACAATGGTTTCCGGTGTAGAAACTATCGTGAGAAAGTAAATTGTATGCTTCGGAAATTAAACTAGAAAAAAAAATAAACTGCTTGAAAAATTAGAATGCTGGAGAAATTGTACGGCGAAGAGAGAGCTTTAATTGGCTTTTGTGAGGTTTATTTATATTAACCTCCCAAGATAACCGTCTCCTAGAATGTGTCTTCAGTATGGTTCAAAGCGTCTCCGAGTGCATGAGAAAATTTAGGGGAAACCGTCCACTCAGTTACGCACGTAAAGCCCAAAATATAGGAGTGGAATGTGTGACGTCCGTCACACTATGTGTTACGGTCGTAACACTAGGTCTTAGGACGTGGCGATCGGCACGTGCTTGTTGCGGTCGTGACGGCAATTTATTTTGTTCCAAACTTGGGTTGGGCTTTGGTGCTTCAGCTTGCTGCTTTTCCTAGAAAATCTTCTTTTTGCACCCCTTTTCTTTCTTTTTCACATGTGCTTTAAATAATGATTCCTGAAATAAATAATAAGAAAATGCCGAGTAATATCGAATAATATAAAATAAATTGAATCAAATAACGATATAATTTAATTAAATCAAGTCTAAAAATGTGATATAGTTTCATGTTATCAAACTCCCCCACACTTAGACTTTTGCTTGTCCTCAAGCAAGAAACAATGTAGAAATCGATTTTTATTTATTTAAATATTAGCCAGATGAAATTTCCAAACACACATCAGTTCGTAATAGGTTGCAAGTAAATCTCGTTAGAAATAACCTGAGTTTAATCTTAACATCAATAACTACCGTAACAACACTAAATAATCCCACCTTATGCAAACCAGTTCGAGTCATGCTATTATAGCTCAGCCTATTTCTTTTACTCTTATTTCACCCGTTTTCATTCGAGCGAAATCACATTAAGCCCTTTATCTTTTCGCGCACATAATGGAGTAACCGGTTAGCGATTCTGATCCCCTTTTAGTTAGAAGTTCTGGTACATAAGTTGGATAACTTCTTTATTTAGTCTATTGCAAATTGCGGGGGATTGGACCGTAGTCCGCCCTACCAAGTTCAGCACCAGAAACCGCTGAACCAACTCACAATGGATCGTTCATACTATGTTTTTGTAGGGTCCGCAACCTTTGGATTAAATGATCAGGTAAGGATCACCTAACTTAATTAGTGCATTTCTTGATTTTTAATATGTTGTTTTGGGAATCATTCACTTGTATTCATCGGCTCTCCACGTAGTTTGCTATTAAGATGGTGCCGACTTCCCGTATAAACTACTCGGGGTTACTATAAAACTAAAAGTTCAAGGAATTGGTATAATAGGTACTTAAACTGATCTAACATGCTGAGGTTTTTAGAGTGTTGGGACGGTAATAATTTTGTCTTAATTTCACTCAAGTTTTATAAAATAAGCAACCTTTATACTTATTGAGTGTGTTGAATTTTGTTATGGCTCAAGAAAATTGAGGAGAATAGATAATAAAAATTTGCACACTAGGGACTTGACTTAAAAAAAAAATATTATTGAAAGGGAAATAACATACTTGAAATGGAAATAAACATACTGATAGGAAATCTTAACATGAATGACAAGGAACATACTTGTATGAACTCTTAGAAATATTGAAAGGGAAATAACATACTTGTATGAACTCTTAGAAATATTTTTTAAATAACAAGGAACTATGCAAATTCCAATGGGAAACCATTGAAGAGTACATGTATGCCAAGCGAGGACGAACGCTGAAGCACTATAAATTTAGGTGTCATCTCTCTAACTCTACTCGTGCATTTATATTCGTAGTGATTGCGTGTTAGGTTTTTCAATTCCTTCATATTATATCGTTTTGTTCTTGATAGTGATTAGTTACGTAAAATTTAGGTTTTGTTAGAATTGGACAACTAGTCAAGCTAGTATTGTGATTGATAAATATGAAAACTGTTGAATTTACGACTCCACTTATTGAATCAATTATGTACACTTCTTGTGACTACACAAATTGAATCAAATTCATACAAAGTGTTCCATTATTTATAATCTTTGATATTTTTGAAACGAACTGTGTTAGCTTGATCAATAATCAATTGTATAATTTTCATTTTTGTTTTAAACCTTCCATTCGCAACTCATTTTTGAAAACACTCTGATTTTGAAAAATTGCGCTTGCGTTTTTTTTAATATGTGTTTACTTGCCTCCTTTAGACTGTTTTTCTACTTCCTTATTCACACCCAACAAATTTCTCAAAATTGAATCAACCTGGAAACTTCTTTTCTCAATTAAAAATATATGAAAATGGATTAATTGCTGTAATACCCCAAAATTTACCCTTCATTTTTCTTGGAAACATGGGATTATATTTTACACCTCATTGGCATCATACTAGGTCATACTCATTGCATACTGCATTAGTGACATGGAAATCAGGGGGCTCCAGGCATAAAGCAAGATTGAGAATTGGACTTCATTTTCTAAATATACAAGTCTCAAGGGTCTCAGGGGGCTCCAGGCATCTCATTATGGTCCTCAGTTCATTAGTAAAGGATTCAGAGCTCTCAAAGTGTGCATCTAGATTTAATCAGAAATTAGGGTTTCATGGCTACATGCAACAGGCAATGTTTGGTTGGAAGTAGAGGGGCTCATCCATGTCATGATTAGAGAGGCATCTTGGCCTAGGAAGATTCATAATTATCTCAGAAAGATCCATTGGCAAGCAGTGCAATCAGTTCCTGATCAATTTTGCCCTAAAACTAGGGTTTGGTATATAATCAGTTTATTTCTGATTCCTTGGGTGAAACTCCTTTCCATGGCCCTCCATATGTCCACAAGGGTCTGCATACAAAAAATCAGCTCTTTATTTGAGCCAGAAGTACATCAATTGATCATTGGAATCGGGAATTAGACAGTTTGGGAAAAGTCAACTGTGGGGCCAGAAAAGTCAACTCCTGACATTTTGAGAGTGGAATCTTAAAATTCATGCCTAGGGGATCCTACTTGTGAAATTTGATCAAGGTTGGATCATGGATTCATCATTTAATCAAGATTTGGCAAAGTTACTTAATTTGGAAATGTTTGACTTTCCATTTAGGGCAAGTTTTCATGATTGTTGCACTCACTTTAAGCACATTTTCCATCAAGATAAAAGCTCCATTTGAAAATTTCTCCAACCTGAAAGTTGTTCCTCTTGTTCCAAGCTTTCTAGGGATATAATATTTGCTCCATTTGGATCAAGATTGAGAAAGTTATACTTAGTCAAAGTGAGACATATTTTTAGGACACTTAGAAACATTTCTAAGTCTCAAAATCTTTAAAGTTTGTCAAGACTTCTTGGCCAGTTTTCTTTCACTTCAAGGCATCATTTGAAAAAAAAATCTTCACAACAATTGTACCTTGCCATGTCCTCTTTCACATTGATCGCGACTTTATGAGTCGAATTGAGGTACAAACTGCAAGTGCACAGTTCTATCGCGTAGTTTTAAAAGATATCGATCCCACAGGGACTTATGAATCGATATACCGTTATCTAAGGTTACTTCGTAAAGCTAAGGCAGGTAATACTTTGATTGTTTGGGGGAAAAGCTAAAACTAAAATAAGATCTAAAATAAATATCTAATAAGCGGATATCGGTATGTAATTCGTCGTAATTAGGGAATCAATTCTTTATTGGTTTCTTGGTTTTAAAATAAATCTTTTCAGTTGACGCTATTGATTAAAAGTTTTATCTCAAACTCTCGCTCTGTTGAATAAACTATGATTTTATATTAACGTAGCTGTCACTTATAGTTAAGTCAAAAACCACTTTTTGAAAACAATAGAATCCGTAGAAACTCTTTTTAAGAAAACACTAATCGTTTAAACACCCTTATCTCAAACTCTCGCTCTGTTGACTTAGGTTATATAATTAAATTCAAATGCTTAACTCTCGTCCTCACATTCAATCTTTAAAAATACTTTTTGAAAAAGGTTAGAATTTAATTAACTCTAAAAATTACTCTCGCCATGATCTAGAATTAATGTCCAATTTACACTGTCCAGTCAAAACCTCAAACTCTCGCTCTATTGATTCTAACTTCTTTATGTCTTTTACTTTCGTACAAAAACTTTGTTATTAAACCTGTAAATTGAGACCGTAAAAAGAGTGATTTTAATTTTAAACTTAATTAAACCAACTTAGTTTTGATTCCTTCTTTCCGCTTACTTTACATACCGATACCTAAATAATTTAGCCAGACATACTAAACAGATCTAAAAAATCAGCATGCATAAACAGACTCATCTCAAGCAAATAATATAAATAAACAATAAAACAAATCATATATAAATTCAAACAATAATTAAAGAACCTGAGAAATTAAATAGCAGTCTTGAACACTCCACCACAGGTCGGTTGGATCTGTTCTTGAATTCTTCAATCAGGCAGGAAAATAAAAGCGAAGGAATAAAATAAAATAAAAACTAGATTCTAACGTAAGGTTAGATCCGGTAAAAGATACACAATAGTTTCCGGTGTAGAAACTATTGTGCGAAAAATTAATTAAGTGCTAGAAAAGGAAATAGAATTGCAAAAGAAAACAATACAAAAATTGTAAAAGAAGTACTGTAAAGAATATGCTTAAGCTGCTGGAAAAAAAAGAAAAATACGGAAAAGCAAAAACTGGAAAAAGTCTGGAAGCATGGTACCGAGGAAGGGTTTGCAAAGCTGGTATTTATATTGGTACTTTCTGTAACGGTCTTCAGAAGTAGTCCGCGTCAAGGGGTCTTCACGTAACGAAGGGATAGGCGTGCAAATAGGACTCAGCGTGCAAATAGGACTCAACGTCTCTGAAGGCAAAAATATAGGGGAATGGTGTGACGTCCGTCACACCATGTGTGACGCTCGTCACAGCCCTTGTGACGCTCGTCACAGGCACAACGTCTGTGCCTTCTTTGGGCTGGGCTTTGGCTTTTGATATTTGTTTCCAAAAACTTCTTTCTGCACCTCCTTTTCTTCCCTTTTTTTACTTGTGCTTCAAATAAACTACCTGAGATAAATATAAAGGAAATACCGCGTAATATCTGATAAAATGAAATAAATTAAAGTAAATAATAATATAATTTAATTGAATTAAGTCCTAAAATGTGATATAATTTCATGTTATCAAACTCCCCCATACTTAGATCTTTGCTTGTCCTCAAGCAAAATACAGTATAGAACTTGTTTTAAAAATTTTAGCCAGATGAAATTTCAAAACACACATCAATTCGTACTAGGTTGCATGTAAACCTTGTTTAGAAGTAACTTGAGTTTAATCTTGACATCAACAACCACCGTCACAACCTCAGATAACCTCACCTTATGCAAACCAGTTCGAGTAATGCCATTACAGCTATCCTAGTTCCTTTACTCTTATTTCACCCGTTTTCATTCTAGCGAAATCACATTAAGCCCTTTATCTTTTCGCGCACATAGTGGAGTAACCGGTTAGTGATTCTGATCCCTTTTTTTCTAGAAGTTCTGGTACATAAGTCGGATAACTTCGTTATTCAGTCCATTGCAAATTGCGGGGGATCGGACCGTAGTCCGCCCTACCAAGTTCAGTACCAGATACCTGCTGAACCAACTCATAATGGATCTCTCATATTATGCTTTTGTATGATATGCAACCTTTAGATTAAATGATCTGGTAAGGATCACCTAACTTAATTAGTGCATTTCCTGATATATAATTTTTTTATGTTACTTTGGGAATCATTCACTTATATTCATCGGCTCTCCACGTAGTTTGCTATTAAGATGGTGCTGACTTCTCGTATAAACTACTCGGGGTTACTATAAAACTAAAAGTTCAAGGGATTGGTATAATAGGTACTTATCCTGATCTGACATGTTGAGGTTCTTAGAGCGTTGTTATGGTAATAATTTTTGTTTTGATTTCACTCAAGTTTTATAAAATAAGCGACCTTTATACTTATTGAGTGTGATGAATTTTTGTTATGGCTCATGAAAATTGAGGGGAATAGATAATAGAAAGTTTTCACACTAGGGACTTAACTTAAAATAAATCTATATTATATAATAATATTTTTTTTTATAAGGGAAATAACAATGAAAAGAAAAATACATACTTGAAAAGGAAAGAGGGGGATAGAAAGAACATGGTTTTCCCCCCCATACTTGAATGAAACACTGTCCTCAATGTTTGAAGGAAAAAAAAGAATTACAAAAAGAAAGGGAAAAACTAAAGTTAAGGTTGCCTTCCGCCTCTTGTTCTTGGGCCTGGTGATCGCTGACGTAAGTCTAAGTTGTCGAACCTGCTAAACAGCTCAGTGAACCGCTGATCGGTTATGTCATTCCTCTCTTCCTGCTGTTGTTGCATTTGGCGCATCATGTGCATCATTTCGAGATTCTGTGCTTGCATACCATCAATAGCGTCCATGATGTCGTCGTTGGTTGCAGGCCTTCTTCGTCGACGACGTCGGGAGGATGGGCCAGCTGCAGTATCAGAAGGGTTGAGCGGGACTGATTGTTGTTCAGGAGCGTTATCACCTTGCTCCATTTCTTCGAACTCGTCGGTAGACGGGTTTACATGTGAAGGCTCGGTGGCTTTGGGAGCATTCAGATCATAGAGGTGGCGGTTGGGATTGGTGACATCGGTTAAGGCAATGTTGGGGAGAACAACACTTGGGACGGCCTGGTTATTCACCATAAGGTAATATTTTCCGCCTACTCGGTTCTTTATTAGGCGGCTGGACCGACAATAGCCTATATCCATAAATAGGGGAGGTAAAGATTCTAAAGTTTGGAGTCGGTCCCCTAGGTTTAAGCCAAGTGCTATGGTGGTGATTAATCCACCTATTACAAAAGGTTGACGGCCTCTAGCACATAAGGTGCGGATATGATGAAATAGGAAGGAGGCGGCGTTTACCTTAGCCTGCGGTTCGAAGACGCATTCGAGGAAGAAGAGTTCCTTTGCGTTGACCTTGCTGTTGTTCGGTCTTCCAAAAACGGTGTTTTGTAGGATGCGGATAAAGTACCGGATAGTTGGGTTATGTATATGGGAAACAAGAAGCTCTTCCCAGTTGTTGGCATCTACACCGGATATTTTCTTAAAGAGGTCGAAAGCGGCAACTGTGCTCCAGTTTAGGTTTGGAGGGATTCTGGGGTAGACTTGACCTTCTGTGGGGAATTGTAGCATGGTACTCAATTGGTTTTGGGTTAAGGAGTACTCGGTGTTGAACATACGGAAGGTTGCGGTACCGGTTAAGAATTCGTCCTCACCGGCGGGAGTGTTGTACGCGTATGAACTTAAGAATTCTAAGGTTAGGGATGGGTAGGTGGGTTGATTATGCGTGCATAGAAAGGTTAGATCGGCAAGGCGGAGCATCCACTCGATACCTTGAAGTAATCCTAATTGTTGTAAACAAGTTGAATCAGGATACCTGGTAGAGACGACGCCTCGCTGTTGAAAGCGCTCAAATTGCTCCCTTTGATAGTTTTCATCTTCGGATCGGAAGATGATATTCCCGAAATTCTGATTTCCCGCCATACTGATGAATGAATTTAAAGGAGTAATAAAGAAAAGAAATGTATTTGATATTAGAGAGTGGTTTGTGGTGAATGAAGGAGGGTTTGGTGGGTATTTATAGGAAAAGAATTTGGAAGTTGGAAAAGAGGTGGTTGAAAAGTGAATAAATGTGGGTTAATGTGAATAAATGGGGAAGGTAAAAAGTGAAAGGGTGTAACGTTCGTCTCCAACGGCACTGTAACGTTCACCTAGTCAGAAAGGTGTTACACTCGTCACAGGGGCGTGACGGGCGTAACAAGTACTTGGCATGCCGTCCGTCATAGATTGTGTGACGCTCGTCACACAGTCTTTTTGGCATGGCTTCAGCTAGCCTTCTTCAGAAAACTTTGGTAATTTATTTTTTTATTATTTATTTTGTTTTGCTTCAGATTATTTTGTTTTGCTATTTAATTTTCCTGCATGTTATTCTACTTGGTTTAATAGTGCATAAATGTATTATGTTCTTAATAATAAGTCATGTAGGCAGCAACAGTAGAGAGCATAATAGATATTACATAATAAAATAAATAAATAGCTTCAATAAAATAATCATAATGTGACAATGGAGAAAAACAAAAATGCGAAAGAGAAACAAATACGAACATAATTTGAAATAACATTAAATAAATAATCTAACTTAAAACTAAATAACTAAGAAAAATAAATTCTATCCATCTGCACGATCTCTGGCCGGAGGAGCAAAGGAGTTAACACGGTTTAGCAACTCGTGAAACTGATTTGTCATACCGTTCATGTATCCTTGAACTTCGTGTCTCATGTTAGTGAACTCTTCTCTGAGGGCTTCTTGTTCTGACATCAAAGCTTCAATGGCAGTGTTATAATCAGTTCCGGGCATATGATGTCTAAGGTCGGGTATTGCCGATTCTTCGGTCTGAACAGGTTGAGGAGGAGGATCAATATCATAATAGCCAGAGGGTGTCTGAGGGTCAGATTCGGCATAAGGAATCTGGTCATCACAAATCTCATAGTCCTGGATGGATTCAGTGGATCTAGCAGGAGAGGGGGTTTCGTTCAGATTGTAGAGCCAGTTACTGCGGTTATGAACACTAGTCCTAGGATCGGGCATGGTGAATAGGCAAAGAACTTGGTTATCAATTATAAGCTCAAACTCATCAGATCCTAGGTTTGCTATAAACAAAGTATTGAAGAGGAAGGGTATACTCATAGTAGTAATGCCACAAAAAGGGCTTAAGTCAAGCATAGGCTGACGTAATCCAATAGCATTACCAATTATGGTTATCAAACCGCCTATTCGAATTGGTGCTCGTTCATCTTGGATAAGGTGGTCCAAATTTGCTAACATAAAAGTGGCACCGTTCACTGGACGGTTCTGGGAAGCACAAAATATGATGAAGAGTTCATCACGTGAAACTGTGGTACTGTTTGGCTTCTTCCCAAATAAGGTGTGGGTCAGGATCTTATGGAAATAACGGAAGGTCGGGTTATGTATGTTTCCAGAGAGAAACTCATGTTCCTCGGGATCGTCATTTCCAGTCAAGTTACCCCAAAAGTGTTCAAGTTATCTATATTCAAAAAGTTCTTCTTGGCTCACTGTGAATGTGTCAAAGGATGTAGGGAAACCTAAAAGGTTGGTAAAATCTTGAATATTAAATTGGTACTCCATGTTAAACATTCTGAACTGGATAAAACCTCTGCTTATTCCTTTTCCATGGCTAGGTAGATAGATCAGAGAACTAAGGAATTCTAGAGTCAGTCTCCGGTAAGTGACAAATTGTCTACGGATAGGAGCGGTTTCCCACCCTATCTGATTCAGCAAATACAGGACACTTTGTCTTAGTCCAAGGGCAGTCATTGCCCCGCTATGAGAATACTATATAGAAAGTTATGCAAAGTGTCATAAGTTATTCTCATGGTGATAATAGTGTATTCCACTCTTCGACCTGAAACCACTATGGATCCTAGATGTAGAGTCGAGTGCTTTATTGCTGATCCAACATTGTCCGTAACTGGATAACCATAAAGACAGTTGATGGGTACTCCACAAAGCATGCTGAGGGACATGAGTGTCCTAGATGGAATTTGCCCATCCTGCGTAACAGGATAAATGTCTATGGGCCCAATATTGAACTGGACAAGGGTGACACGGTCTATACCTTGTGTTCAATATAGACATAAGGGCAAAAGGGTAATTATACATATAATTATTATCACAGAAGGTTTTGTCAAATCACATGATATTTTCGTGTCTTGGGTAGCAGTGATGTGTTGCTAGATACCGCTCACTGTTTATTATGTTAAATGCGTGATTTAATATAATTGCCAACGTCGCGAAAACCTACAGGGTCACACACAAAGGACGGATTGATGAGAGATAGAGTAACTAAGGAATACCGTAAGGTACGGTGCCCTTAAGTGAGTTATAGAATATCGTAAGGTACGGTGTACTTGAGTAGAATACGAAATATGGTAAGGTACCATGAGCTTAAGTGATTTTGGGCATATTATAAGATATGGGCCAAAATACACTTAAGTGGGCTTTTTAGCTTGAAGCCCACACAAGTGGTTCTATAAATAGAACCCTTGTGCAGAAGCATAAAATTGCGGTTGCATTATTTTCGTTTTCTCTCACTCTCTCTCTCTCACTCAAAGCCTTCATTCGTACTAGCTAGCACTGAGATTGAAGGTACCCGTTCGTGTGGACTGAGTAGAGACGTTGTCATCGTTCAACGTTCGTGATCGTTTCGTGGATCTGCATCAAAGGTTTTGATCGTCACAAGAGATCTGCACCAAAGGTTTCGATCATCACAAGAGGTAAATATTCTATCACTGACCATGACCATTCGTAAGGATCTCTAAAGGAGAAATTTTAATTTCCGCTGCGTTTTGGACCGCAATTCTCCATCAGAAACTACCTGGGTCTTTAAGTTTAGGAGGCATATTCTGGATTATAGCGCTACATTCAGCGGTGAGTGTAACGGTTTCGCTATCTTCAAGTTTCCTTTTATTAGAAAGAATTTCTTTTAAAAACTTGGCATATGAGGGCATCTGCGTAATAGCTTCTGTAAACGGAATTGTGACGTTTAATTGTTTTAGTAGGTCGACAAATTTTTTAAATTGGCCCGCATCTTTGGTTTTAATAAGCCTTTGAGGGTAAGGGATAGGTGGTTTATAAGGTGGTGGAGGTACATAAGGTTCCTTCTTTTCTACGGTTTCCTTATTACTCTCTTCCTTTTCCTTAGGTTCACTTTCCTTCTCAGTTGACTTTTTAGAGTTTTGGTTTTCTATCCTTGGGTCAGACGGTCCTTCCACTTCCGTTCCACTTCTCAGTATAATTGCATGAGCGTGGCTTCTCGGGTTAGGTTGGGGTTGGCCAGGAAATGTACCAGTTGGGGCAGCAGTAGGTGCTTGTTGTTGAGCTACTTGTGAAATTTGCGTTTCCAGCATTTTGTTATGAGTAGCCAGGGCATCTACTTTACTTGCTAGTTGTTTAATTTGTTCTCCAGTGTGTATATTCTGGTTTAAGAAATCTTTATTGGTTTGCTGTTGAGAAGCTATAAAGTTTTCCATCATGATTTCCAAGTTGGATTTCCTAGGGGCGTTATTGTTAGATGTAGATGGAATCGGCTTCTGATATCCCGGAGGTATAGCTGGGGCTTGATTTGGAGATTGTCCAGGTGCGTATAAAGCATTATTACTCTTATATGAAAAATTGGGATGATTCTTCCAATTTGAGTTATAGGTGTGCGAGTAAGGGCTTCCTTGAGCATAGTTTACTTGCTCCGCTTGGATTCCTGTTAGGAGTTGACAATCTGCAGGAGTGTGACCTTGGATTCCACAGACTTCGCAATTCTGAGTTATGGCAACTACGGTGGCTGGAGGTGATACATTTAAACTTTCAATTTTCTGGACCAGAGCATCCACTTTTGCATTAACATGATCAAGGTTACTTATCTCGTACATGCCAGTTTTCGTTTGAGGTTTTTCCACCATTGTTCGTTCGGTTCCCCACTGATAGTGGTTTTGAGCCATGCTTTCGATAAGTTGGTAGGCATCAGCATAAGGTTTGTTCATTAGTGCACCACCTGCGGCGGCATCTATTGTTAACCTCGTGTTGTACAAGAGACCATTATAGAAGGTATGAATTACTAACCAGTCTTCTAAACCATGGTGTAGACAAAGTCTCATCATGTCTTTGTATCTTTCCCATGCTTCGAAAAGAGACTCGTTATCTTTCTGTTTAAATCCATTTATTTGGGCTCTTAACATAGCTGTTTTGCTTGGCGGAAAATATCGAGCAAGAAAAACTTTCTTCAACTCGTTCCATGTGGTGACTGAGTTGGAAGGAAGAGATTGAAGCCATCTTCTAGCGCTATCTCTTAGTGAGAAAGGAAAAAGACGAAGTCGAATTGCCTCTGAAGTGACACCATTAGCTTTAACAGTATCAGCGTATTGGACAAATACTGATAAATGAAGGTTAGGATCCTCGGTAGGATTTCCAGAGAATTGGTTCTGTTGCACTGCCTGCAACAGTGAAGGTTTGAGTTCAAAGTTGTTTGCTTCGATTGCGGGTGGAGCAATACTTGAATGCGGTTCATCTTGCGATGGAGCGGCGTAATCTCGAAGAGCACGAGTTGGTTCTGCCATCTCGGGTATCGAAGGGAAAATATTTTTGAAATCGGGAAGTTCTATAGGAGGTAGATTGTTTGCAGCACGATATTCCCGAATTCGTCGTAAGACTCAGAGATATAGTTCGATATCGTTGATTCGTAAGTAGAACGGCTCGCCTTGTGAGCGAGTGCGTGGCATACAAATCAACGAAAGAAAGAAAAGAGAAAGAAAAGCCTTAGTCTCTACAGCGTAACACAAGAGTTACAATATCGACTAAATAAAAGTCCCCGACAACGGCGCCAAAAACTTGATCGCGACTTTATGAGTCGAATTGGGGTACAAACTGCAAGTGCACAGTTCTATCGCGTAGTTTTAAAAGATATCGATCCCACAGGGACTTATGAATCGATATACCGTTATCTAAGGTTACTTCGTAAAGCTAAGGCAGGTAATACTTTGATTGTTTGGGGGAAAAGCTAAAACTAAAATAAGATCTAAAATAAATATCTAATAAGCGGATATCGGTATGTAATTCGTCGTAATTAGGGAATCAATTCTTTATTGGTTTCTTGGTTTTAAAATAAATCTTTTCAGTTGACGCTATTGATTAAAAGTTTTATCTCAAACTCTCGCTCTGTTGAATAAACTATGATTTTATATTAACGTAGCTGTCACTTATAGTTAAGTCAAAAATCACTTTTTGAAAACAATAGAATCCGTAGAAACTCTTTTTAAGAAAACACTAATCGTTTAAACACCCTTATCTCAAACTCTCGCTCTGTTGACTTAGGTTATATAATTAAATTCAAATGCTTAACTCTCGTCCTCACATTCAATCTTTAAAAATACTTTTTGAAAAAGGTTAGAATTTAATTAACTCTAAAAATTGCTCTCGCCCTGATCTAGAATTAATGTCCAATTTACACTGTCCAGTCAAAACCTCAAACTCTCGCTCTATTGATTCTAACTTCTTTATGTCTTTTACTTTCGTACAAAAACTTTGTTATTAAACCTGTAAATTGAGACCGTAAAAAGAGTGATTTTAATTTTAAACTTAATTAAACCAACTTAGTTTTGATTCCTTCTTTCCGCTTACTTTACATACCGATACCTAAATAATTTAGCCAGACATACTAAACAGATCTAAAAAATCAGCATGCATAAACAGACTCATCTCAAGCAAATAATATAAATAAAAAATAAAACAAATCATATATAAATTCAAACAATAATTAAAGAACCTGAGAAATTAAATAGCAGTCTTGAACACTCCACCACAGGTCGGTCGGATCTGTTCTTGAATTCTTCAATCAGGCAGGAAAATAAAAGCGAAGGAATAAAATAAAAAAAACTAGATTCTAACGTAAGGTTAGATCCGGTAAAAGATACACAATAGTTTCTGGTGTAGAAACTATTGTGCGAAAAATTAATTAAGTGCTAGAAAAGAAAATAGAATTGCAAAAGAAAACAATACAAAAATTGTAAAAGAAGTACTGTAAAGAATATGCTTAAGCTGCTGGAAAAAAAAAAGAAAAATGCGGAAAAGCAAAAACTGGAAAAAGTCTGGAAGCGTGGTACCGAGGAAGGGTTTGCAAAGCTGGTATTTATATTGGTACTTTCTGTAACGGTCTTCAGAAGTAGTCCGCGTCAAGGGGTCTTCACGTAACGAAGGGATAGGCGTGCAAATAGGACTCAGCGTGCAAATAGGACTCAACGTCTCTGAAGGCAAAAATATAGGGGAATGGTGTGACGTCCGTCACACCATGTGTGACGCTCGTCACAAGAACAAGGCGTGACGCTCGTCACAGCCCTTGTGACGCTCGTCACAGGCACAGCGCCTGTGCCTTCTTTGGGTTGGGCTTTGGCTTTTGATATTTGTTTCCAAAAACTTCTTTCTGCACCTCCTTTTCTTCCCTTTTTTTACTTGTGCTTCAAATAGACTACCTGAGATAAATAGAAAGAAAATACCGCGTAATATCTGATAAAATGAAATAAATTAAAGTAAATAATAATATAATTTAATTGAATTAAGTCCTAAAATGTGATATAATTTCATGTTATCACACATCCTTTTGGAATCACCTAATTTGGATTCATGGTTTGAGAAATACATTCACCTAAAGTTGGCATCATGACTTGATTTTCTAGGCAGATTTTGGGCCTAGCTGGCCCAACCAGTTTTGCAATGTTGTGACATGACTTTGAGACCATTTTCACCTTTTTCCACTCATCATTTCCACTTGTGCCCTACATGAAAGATGCAATACTCCATGAGACCTTTCTACTGTTTGCATTATTTCACCAATTGGTAGCTTGATCATCAAGTTACATGGCCATAAAGTCACCACCTTGAGATGAATTTCTTGCTTGCCAAGCCATGCTGCAAACCAGCCCACGTTTTTCTACCTTATTTTGGGCCTTGCAGCAATATGTCCATTCATTTAAACTTTGCCAAATAACAACATTTCACATGCCCTAATACACCTCACTTTGCATTTTTATTCTTATGGATAACAGTTGTTTCAAAGCCCATGAGAACATTTGTTTCACCCTATTTAAGAGATGCAAACCCTAAACCTAAAAGGGCAGTATGAATTTTCGTGGCAAGCAAGGCAAAGAGCATCACAAGTCAGAGTTCATGCCTCTTCCATTCCTCAAGGTGAAGCTTTGAAGCACCATCCTCTTCTCCCATTTTCTCCACAACAAAGGGGCAGTGGACCTAACCTCCACTAGGTAATCATCTTGCTTCTCTTCCATGGCCATGTATTGATATATCCATGTTCATCATCATGTTTTCCATGCTTGCTCCATGCTGTTTGCCATGCTAACCATATGTTCATGTTTGTTTCATCATCATTACCATGCCAATCACATGCTTGTGTTCTTGTTATTGGTTTATGTTGAATTTTTTGCCCTAGCCCGTGCCCATGTTGTCACCTTGTTGACAACATTGCTCCATGATCAAGCCATCATTTTACTCAAACAGGGATACCATGATAATCTACACATTTTATACTTGAATTTTGGTTTTTATTTCATGTCATTTAGTGCACTATGGCATGCGTATTATTGAGTGGAAGTTTGGAAAAACTCACTGCATGGGCTGCATTTTCGTGGTTGCATGGCATTAGGGTTATCTTCATGAAGAAGACGATGATGTGGCGCTTCATGAGCCCTTGGATCCTTGGCTTGTGTTTTAATCGTGGCCGTCCAGCCTTTTTTGTCTTTTAGTCACTTAAGTGACCTTGCCCAATTGATGATATGTCCACATGATTTATTTTATTTAAATGTTATTTCAAGTGTCACGCTGGTTTAATGATGGCTTGGACTGGGCCTTTACGCTTTTCACTTTCCACACCCCCACATTTCAGGGCCCATCAGCAATGATCCATTCCCATTTTATTTTCTTATTTTAATTTCCATTTATTTTCTGTTTTGATTTTAATTAATTTAAAATATTTTCTTTATTCATAAAAATACCAAAAATATTTTCCATATTTCTTAATGTCTTATTTAATTTTATTTAATTTTTATTTTCGTATTTATTTAATATTAATATTTTATTTTAATTAATTATTCCAAATGGTCCATTTTGACACACATTTTTTTCTTGATTTTATTTCCATAGCTTAAAATTATTTTTAGCTTTTGATTTTTGGGATGAAGGTTAAACAATGTTCCATGGTCAACCTGACCTTTTCTTGGAATTTTATTTCTCATTTTCAATTTATTTTGGATTTATTTTTAACCTAGTCTTATTGGTTGACTTTTGTTTTGACCTTTATTTTATTTCAATTAATTTATGAACCAATTTTCATTATTTTTAAAATATTTTTGAAGGATGATGATATCCTGACCCCACCTTATTTAGTTTAATTTTTCATAATTTTATTGATTAATTTGCTATTTATTTGATATTTTTTAAGTTGACTTGAGTTTTCAGTTGACTTCTTTATGATCGATGTTTGACTTAGGGGTTGCTTATGGCAATTGAAGAGATCTTTTGATCCTCCCTTGTTCATATCATATGCCATGTGTTATAGGCCTTGTATCTTGATTTTATTTGATCCTTACCTCATTTCCTGATTAAATTATTCAGTGGACCCTTTTGTGCATTTCTTTTCATCTGTCTGATCCATCTGTCACCTGCTATACTTGTTTCTTTCATCCATGCATACCATTGCTTGATTGTTTAACATGTTTATACTCCCATGCATTGTTTAATGCTCCATTATTTGATTCTTTGATTTGATTATACCTGTTTACTTATCTGATTTGATTAATAACTGTTGTCTACTTGTATGATGTATGAGGCATATATTCTTATTATTTGATTGCCATGAACAATCCCCATTCATAACAAATGTACCCCTCTCCCATGAAGTATATAATATTTATTATTTCATTCTTTATTCATTTGTTAATACAAGAATTAAAACGAACATCCGATAATCATTTCAAAACAAGATTAAAAGCTCGATCCAACATCGAGTAATCATTTTCAAAACTTAACAAAACCAACACGTATTCATCCATCCTTTTGTAAGTCGATTGCTTCATGCATCGCCATTTCTCTTGTAATTCGATTGCTTCATGCATCGCCATCTACCTGTAAGTCGATTGCCTCAGGCATCGCCATCTACCCTTATTTGTGGCTCCTCTCCTTGCTCCATCCGTCGACTCTTGTTCCGTTTAGGTAGCACCCATTAGATAGAACCCTTGGTATGATAACATAGGTAGAATTCCCTTATTCTTTGCATGCTAACATTAGGTAGATGTTCCCTTATGTAAATCCTAACACATAGGTCCACATTGCATGACAACGCTAGGGCAAAGCTTCCCCGCTTTTAGACCTTCCGTGCGTCTCTGATCTTGTGGCATGTCAATCCGTTCTATTGCAAAGAGGTAACTGCCTAAGACTCGATTCAGCAAGCTGCGACACCTACTGCTAGGACGTTGAACACATTGCCCACTTTCCTTCAACACAGCTGGTGTCCTCTTTTGTAAGTCCATGTTCAAATGGCAATCCTTAACCCCTAGTTAGTCGAACTACGACAACTCTGATTCTCATGTTCAGATGAGATACGTAGGCACGAGATGCGATGTCTTGCCGAGTTTTGACTGACGACTAACAACTAATCCTTGTTTGCCTTTGCCCTTGTTGCGATTCTTTTCTCTCGCCCTCGTAGCGATCGAGACCTTCCCTTTCTCTTGCCCTAGTTGCAATCGAGACCTTTGTTCCCGTAGTTAGCTGAACTACGTTTTGCTCTGATTCTCATTCCAGATGAGATACGTAGGCATAAGATACGATGTCTTATCAAGCACACTTCTTTTAACCCATAGGTAGCCGAGCTACGAAGACTCTGATTCTCATGTTCAGATGAGATACGTAGGCAGTGGATGCGACATCCTTGCGAGTCATTTTTTCTTTTAACCTTCTTTTAGCAGATAGTACATTAGATATACCTACATTCTTTAGACTAGAACAACAAGAGTGGATCCCGTAGAGTACTACGGATGCGTAGGGGTGCTAATACCTTCCCTTCGCATAATTGACTCCCGAACCCGAGATTTGGTTGCGAGACCTTGTCTTTTCCTTTTTCCTCAGGTTTTCTTCGATTGTTTCCTTTCCCTCCTTTGGGATAAATAACGAACGGTTGCGACTCTTCTGTCTGTTTCTTTTTTTCGCCGGTTGTTTTTTCGCACCAGTTGCGATAATTGGGCGTAGACCTCTTTTTCCCCCATTATTTTGATACAAGTCGTATAACTTGCCTTTTGAATGCTAGTCTTTCGTTAAAAAAGTACAATAATTAATCGAATTTAGTTCATTCTTTCATGGAAGAAAAATGATTAATTGGACATATGTCTCTTTTTTCCTTGAGTATTCGGATAGAAGCCGTATAGCTTGCCTTTCAGATGTTTTTCTTCGGTTAAGGAATTGTGACTTAGTTCGCCTCACATATTTTATCATGAAATAGGATGAAAAATGATTAATTAGGCGTAGGCCTCTTTCTTCCCTAGTATTCAGATACAAGTCATATAACTTGCCTTTCAAATACTCGTCTTCAGCATAAAAATAACTTTAACTCGTCAAATCTTTTTCCGCCTCAGCACGACACGAACTATTCATAAGCGAACAGTGTGTTATCCATTCCGAAGCGATATACAAACATACGCTTCAACCTCCCATGCGCGAGCAACAAGCAATGTTTAACCGCTCGAGTGTGATCAGAGCAGGATCCATTCTGACACGACATACAAACAAATGCTTTAACCTCATATACACGAACACCGAGCAATGTATAACCACTTGAATGTAACCTAAACATCTTTCACTAAAATAAACCAACAAACAAATAGGTTCTACAAAGAACTACATTGCTTTGAGTTCCCCATCGCACCTGGAGATACGTAGGAACAAGATTCAATGTCTCGTCAAACACCATAATAAAAAATCTATTGCTACAAAGAACTACATAGCTTTGAGTTCCTCATTGCAATTGGGGATACGTAGGAGCGAGATTCAACGTCTCGTCAAACACCTTAGTAAAAAGATGATTTTCCCCCTTTATTTCTTTTTGTAAATATATCATAATAATTAGAAGAAAATACCATACACTAACACTCTTATTCGTAAAACTAATTAAATGGTTCTAGTTGAATACAAAGGATATCGTGGGATGTTAATACCTTCCCCATGCATAACCGACTCCTGAATCTTAATTTCGTTGCGACAATCATATTTTTGTTCTTTAAGGGTTTTATCGATGTTTTTCTTTTTAAAAAATAAAACTTCGATAGAGACTCTTGTTGATTTCGAGCGTTTGTTTGCTCGGGTATTCTTCGTGTCGTGACAGAGAACAAAATAATAATTAAGTTAACTTTTAAAAAATAGGTTTTATAATTTATGCTTTTGTTTTAAACATAAGACATTACCATGAATAACCATTTACCCATGTTTCAATTAGTATTATGACTACCGCCGACTATCATTGATCATAATTCCAACCACGGTTAACAATAATGATCTCTAATTGTACCATTACTGATTATCATTATGATTATAATTGGTCACCATTTTGATCACCTTCAACCTAGGGGTGCACACAGGATATATTGGATCGGATTTGACTTAACTTGTTACTCAACTCATTCAAATTTCAATTGGTTGGTTTCGTCTCCCAATCCATAATTTCATTTTCAGAATTGACCTGAACCGACTCATTCATTTATGGGTTGAATTGAGTTGGGTTCGCAAATTGTATTTCAAATAAAAAATATATTTTTTATGATTCTTTTTGTCTGATTAAAAAATATATAAAACAACTCAATATAATCATATTCATTTATAACACTCAAATTCAATGAAATACGTCATATAATATCTAATAAAATTTATCAACCAGGCATAACACTTGATAATAACATAAAATTCAACAAGACACATTATTTTCATAAAATACATTAGTTGAAAATGATAAAAGAAAATAAGAAAGAACATTTAATCCTAGGATTATGCAAACTCATTAGTCTAGTAGTATAATTAATGGAGAATAATTTTTTTTGAAAAAATTATGGTTATTATTGTGATGTTAATTTTATATTTTTATTAAAAATAATAAGAAAATATTAAAGCCACATTAATGGATTGGGTCCACGGGTTGTAAAACTCAAACTCGATAACCGACCAAAACTATACGGATTGTTATAGGTTGGTTGGGTGGAGTATACAGATTGTTATGAGTTTAGCTAATTTATGAGTTAGTTAGGTTTAAGTCAGAGGGTTTGTGAGTCGACTCGCACCCATGAAATGTTGAGAATGTATCAAGTGTGAGTAGTATGAATAATAGTCCCACATTGTTTGAAAATGTGGAGACTTAACATTTATAAGTGAGAAAACACACCCACATATCACCTTAAGGTTTTTGATGAATATGTAGTATGTCTCTTACAAAGGTGTTGATGTTCAATGCTCCCTAGTGAAAAACTCCCCAAACTGATAGTATGATTCGAGAAATGGACTGACTTATTTGTATCGAAAGTCAACGACGCAACAAAGATGGTAAGTAAGAAACGAAGAATGTCCTAAGAAACTTTATGTACGTTACAAGAGTTTGTGTACAATGTGAACCATGATAAATATTTCTTTTTATATTTATGTTTAGAATTGATTTTCGTGAATTTTTTTTTAAAATAACCATGTTTTTCAAAAAAAAAATACAAAAATAACCAACTTTTCAAAAAAAAAATCCAAAATAACCATGTTTGGGGGAGAATGCGCCGAGGGAGTTGGCGCACCCCCCAAAAAATAAGAGGAGGCGCCAGATGCATTGGCGCACATGCATTGGACCTCATGAAGAGGCGCCAGATGCATTGGCGCACATGCATTGGACCTCATGAAGAGGCGCCTGCATGGCCCTCCAAGAGGAGGCGGCAATACAGCTGGCGCCTATGTGTTTCTTTTGAAAAGAAAATTTAATTTTGCAGCAAGAATTGAACACACAACCGTTACCATTGCACCACAAACCCTTCATGTTAATTTTTTTCATCATATATTTAATATACCGTGTATAATTACAATAGATTAATAAATTAATTAAACTTAGTTGGACCACGTGCATGAAATTCTGAAACAACACAAACAACAAGTAATTATTTTTATTAACTTCCAATATTCCAATACTATCTCATACAAATTGCTATTTCCATTTTAAATTATATGTTACTCCTATTTTGTAAAATATTTTATTTTATATTTTAAGTTGTTTTGCAATATAAATTAAATATTAATAAGTTTTTCTTATCATACTATCTACTATTTATATTATTCTTTTATCTCATCATCTTTTCATATCATTAATAAATGATATATAATTTATTTATTTATAAAATTAATTATAATCTAAATTTGTGTGAAATATCATAAAGAAATTATTATTTAGGACGAAGAAAGTATCTCATTTAAGTTATGCACGATTTTAAAAAAATAATTGATAGTATTTATTTTATTATTAAAATAAATCTGATTTATTATAATGTTTTATTTTTAAAAAATATATTGTTCTTTTTTCATTTTATTAAATTTTATCTCTATTCTTTAATTTTTAAAAATATTATATATTAATATATTCAAATTAATATTCAATTATTTTGTGTTTTATTTTATAATGTATTTATATTTTATTAATTTTTTATATATTAAATATTTAAGTATTATTTTATATAACTTAGACATGTATTAATATATTATATTATTTATAAAAAGTAATATAATATTTAAAAATATATTATATTTAAAATAATATAATTTTTCAATTGTATTTATAATAAATATTATGAAGTTTTATTTGAATTTTTGTGTAAAAATTAATATAAAAAATAATATGTTTAAGGTTGAATAATTCAAAAAATTTAAAGAGGGATAATAATTTTTAAACGCATAATACAATGTAAACAACCCTATAAAATCCAAGATAGTTTGAATTGGTGTATTTAATATGGAATAATTTATTTTTGATGTATTTAATATCGAATAATCCATTTTTTGTGTATTTAATATCGAATAACCCATTTTATCAGCTATACATACTCGGTCGAAAGGTGTTGGATAGTTTTAAATTGATTATAAATAAATTATATAAATATTGAAGAATATAACTCATATATTTAAGATATTAAAATTTAAAATAAAAATTTAGTGTCTTTCTCTTATGATCTAAGAACAATGGCTCATTAAATATATGATGAAACAAATTAACATGAAGGGTATGTGGTGCAATGGTAACGTGTTTCACTAAGTTGTGTGTTTGATTCTTGTTGGCTGCAAAATTAAATTTTGTTTTCAAAAAAAACACATAGGCGTCAGCTGTATTGGCACCTCTTCATGCATCTGGCGTCTCCTCTTATTGGTTATTTTGGAAAAAAAAATTAAAAAATTTGTTATTTTCGTATTTTTTTAAAAAAATATGGTTATTTTAAAAAAAAAACGATTTTCGTTTTTTTGAGAAATTCATAATTCAAAAATAAAATGAGTTATACTTTTAAAAATTTTAAAACATATAGAAAACCAGCTGAAACAAACTAAGTGCACAAGTGTTGTCATAATACACACACGCGTGTAAGTTGACGTGAATTTTGATGTATAAGACATGTCAAATAGACTGAATACCACGTATTAATCCCTAGCGTTCGGCTATTCATAGTTCAAAATACAAAGAAGACAATCCTGCCATTACTCTCTCATCAATTCATCTCCATGGATGATTCTTCTTCTTCTCATCAGCTTCCAATCGTCACACACTTATTCGAACCCATCAAACTCAAAAAACTTCCACATCTCACTCACTACATATCAAACCTTCAACCCCTCCCTAATCCACTCGATCACAACCCTTACTTCAACACTCTCCATCTCCAAAATTTCTATATCACACCAAACGATGTCGTTCTCTCTCACGCCACGCGCTTCGCATACCGCACCGCTGGTCCTCGCAATAACGTCTACTTCAACCCTCCGGAGGTAAGGGTTGCCATCGTGACATGCGGTGGTCTTTGCCCTGGACTCAACACCGTTATTAGGGAGCTTGTTGTTGGTCTTTGGAATCTCTACGGTAATCGTGAGATTTTCGGTATTACTGGTGGTTACAGAGGGTTTTACTCTACTGAACCGGTTCCGCTTAATCCTAGCATTGTTCATTATTGGCATAATAAAGGTGGTACTCTTCTTCAGACTTCTAGAGGCGGGTTTGATCTCTGCAAAATCGTTGATGCAATCCAAAATCGAGGTTTCAATCAGGTTACTTACTTAGTTTCTTTCCGAAGTTTTGTTTGAATTTTAAATAGACAAAAATGTGAATGAAATAAATGGTTTACTGATAATGCGCTTGTGCACATCAACAGGTATACATTATAGGTGGAGATGGGACTATGCGAGGGGCTGTAAAGATATTCAATGAAATACGACAACGCAAACTAAATATTGCAGTTGTTGGAATTCCTAAAACAGTGGATAACGACATAGGAATAATCGACAGATCTTTTGGATTTCAAACAGCAGTTGAAATGGCTCAACAAGCCATCAGTGCGGCTCACGTGGAAGCCGAGAGCGCAGTTAACGGTATAGGCCTTGTGAAGTTGATGGGTCGAAGCACCGGTCACATTGCTCTTCATGCAACACTCAGCAGCCGCGACGTTGATTGCTGCCTAATCCCCGAGCTAGATTTTTACTTAGAAGGAAAAGGAGGGCTCTTTGAGTTTCTTGATCAACGTCTTAAGGAAAACGGACATGCTGTGCTCGTAGTTGCGGAGGGTGCTGGCCAGGATATAATACCTAGAACTGATTCGCAGAAGGAAGAGCGAGATGAATCGGGTAATTTAGTTTTCTTAGACGTTGGTGTGTGGTTAAAGTCAGAGCTGAAAAGGTGGTGGGATAGGGAGCATCCTGGTGAGCTATTTACAGTGAAGTATATAGATCCTACATATATGATTCGTGCGGTTCATGCAAATGCTACTGATAATCTGTACTGTACACTGTTGGCACATTCTGCAATTCATGGTGTTATGGGTGGATATACTGGATTTGTTGCTGGTCCTATTAATGGAAACTATGCATACATTCCACTGGAAGATGTAGCATGTGCTAATAACCCAGTCAATACAAAAGATCATAATTGGTCTTGGGTGAGATCTGTCACCAATCAGCCTGATTTTCTAAAGAGCTAGACATTTTGCAACACAAACTCTGAAGGGAGATCAGGTTTATAGGTGATTTTCATGTGATGATCTCAACAAGTAAGAGATGGATGTGCATAATAATAAATGATGTATAAATTTGTTTCACATGTATAGTAGTAGTACATTGTAACCTAAGTTTTAGGATTGTCAATAAATTAACTTTTATACCATATTCGTTGTTGTTCTTCATCCAATATGAAGATCTTTTCATTTAAAAAATATGAACTTAATGTTTTTTTTACAACTTAGATTTTTTTCTATAAAGGATAGAAAAATGTAGAATTTATGTGGAATCTGAACAGTCAGTTCATGTATTTTATCAAAATGTGTTTTCTTTTTATAAGCAAGAACTGATTTGAATTCCACACTTCCCAAGAGTGTGGTTTAGGGATTTTTGGAATTTAAATTATACTACTAATCTTTTGAATAAGATCGCTAAAACTCTCAAAACATTCTATCCAACTTTGATCCACAAAACTTCCACCCTTAAAAAGTACATGTCATTTATAATATATAGTGATACGATGCTGAAAAATTGATGTCAAGAGAGTAGAAATCGTGGGAGAAAATATAGGAAGAGTGGAGATGAACCAAGTCAATAACTGTTGTTGTTTTTTAGGTTTCGAACTGCATGGCGTTTTCCATGTAGTGTGGCGGTCGCCATCAGTCTAATATTGAAGATCGTGGTTGGTTGATAAGGCGTGGCGGGCGCCATGAGCTTTGACTTCGTCTTTTCACTCTTTGCTGACTCATTCGTGGGTCTCATGTCATCCTAGTCACGTAAAGCATCATGGAAAACGCCATGGAGGTATCGGCAAGTGTATTTTCGTCTATTTTCTCTGTTTTTGTTTGATTTCTTCTTATATCGACTCCTACCTGCAAAGCACCTGAAACAAGCACAAAGTACTAGAATAACACTACAAAATGTAATAAAGTGACATTAAAACACGTGCAAATCGAGTCAAAATACACTATATATTTTAGTGTTATTAGGTACAAGCTGACAAGTTCCTCGTATTTATGCCGACACACTGGGGAATAGAAGCCAACCTAGACAAGTGTCAATCCATCATTGACATGAGTAGCCCGTCATCAATAAAAGAAATCCAACAACTAATAAGGAGGCTAACTGCCTTATCCCGTTTTTTATCTTGTGCAGGCGATAAATCAATACATTTATTTGTAGCTATCAAGAAGTCAAGCGAATTTGTATGGACTAAAGAATACGAAATGGCATTTGTGGAATTGAAGAAATTACCGTCTTACCCGTCGATTTTGGTAAGACCCAAGAAGAATTCAACTCTCGTCTTATATTTAGTAGTATTTGAGAAAGCAATAAACTCTATATTGGTAGAAGACAACGGTGGTGAGGAAAGGTCGGTCTACTTCGTTAGCAAGGTTCTCAAAGAAGCTGTGATTTGTTATCATAAGATTGAATCATTAGCTCTGGAAGTGGTAGTAACTTCCATGAAACTCATGCAATAATTTCAGGGACACCTGGTGATAGTCAAGACAAATTATCCAATAAAAAGAATTCTCAAAAAGCCAAATATAGCAGGCAGAATGGTGGCATGGACGATGGAGTTATCCGAATATGATAGCACAAACTCACCTAGAACAAGCATCATGTCGCAAGTATTGGCATATTTCCTGATGGAATTAAGTGCACCCAACCCGGAAGAAGAATCCGAATAGTGGGTCTTATAAGTGGGCGAATCATATAACCTCAAGGGCAACCGAGTTAGGATAACATTAGAAGGACCGGGAGAGTTGGTACTAGAACAATCTCTTTGTTTCGGATTTCAAGCCAGCAACAACCAAGCAGAATATGAAGTAGTAATAGTTGGTTTAAAGCTAGCAAAATAAGTTAGAGTGTCTTGTTTAATGGTCAAAACCGACTCTCAATTGATAGCTAGTCAAATCAAGGGAGACTTTTAGACAAAAGATGCATTGCTGCTTAAATATTTGCAGTGAGTCATATAGTTAGCCAAAGGTTTTACAAAGTTTGAGGTGATGCATATTCCACGAGAGGAAAACACTAGGGTTTATCTGTTAGCCCGGTTAGCCATCACAAAGGGAATGAGGCTTAATAGAACGGTAATTGAAGAGACTTTCGAAGTACCAAACACGGAGGTCGAGGAAGTGAGGGTATTGGAAAATGCTAAGAGCTACATGACACCTATAATTCAATACTTAACACAGGATAAGTTACCAGAGGAAGAAATTGAAGTACGACGTATCAAGAGAGTATCTTCTCGATACCTCACGGTAGCCGATCAATTGTACAAGATGGGTGGATCATCTTCGATGCTGATATGTGTCATTGAAGAAGAGGTCGGACTCATAATGAAGGAAGCGCATGAAGGGATATGCGGAAGCCACATTGGAGGAAGATTTTGTCTGGAAAGATACTCTGAGTTGGGTACTACTGGCCGAGTATGCTACAAGATTGGGCATGATTCGTGAATCGTTGTGAAAAGTGTCAAGTATATGCTTCTTTCATACATTCTCCAACGGAGTTGTTACATTCAGTGATATCACCCTGGCCTTTCTATCAATGGGGGAAGACATCCTCAGACCTTTTCCTATAGCTGTCGGAAAATTAAAACTCCTCATAGTAGCAGTCGACTATTTCTCCAAGTGGGTGGAAGTATAGGTCGTATCTTGAATCACAGCAGAAATAGTAAGACATTTTTACTGGAGAAATATTATATGTCGTTTTGGTTTACCTGGAAGTATTGTATCTGATAATGGTACACAATTTTCAAGCTCTAATATTATAGAATTTTGCATGCACCTTGGTATTCATAACAAGTTTGTATTGCTTGAACATCCACAAGCTAACGGTCAAGCAGAAGCAACAAATGGGATCATCTTGTCAAGAATAAAAAAGAAGATGGATGAAGCCAATGGGATTTGGGTCGAGTACTTGCATGGAATATTATGGTTTTATCACACCACTCCCTATTCAACCAATAAGGAAACACCTTTTAGAATGGTTTATGGAGCGAATGCAACGATACCAGTGAAGATTAATTCTCCGACCTGGAGGTGGTTAAACCTCAACGAGGGTCTCAATAATGAGGGGCTTGACAACTCGACTAACTACATAGAGGAAATCAGAGGGATGGCTCATGTACGAGAATGCGTTGCAAAATAGTGGATGGCCAAAAGGTTCAACAACAGAGTTCGGACAAGAAGTTTTCAAGAGGGGGATTTGGTTATCAAAAGAATTACAGACACACATAAGAAGAGAAAGCTTTCTCCAAACTAGGAGGGGCCTTACTGGATCAAGAAGAGATTGAACAATGGAGCTTACAAGCTCGGGAACTTAGAAGAAGTAGATATGTCGAGGGCTTGAATTATTTTCAACCTTATATTTTATTACAGTTAAGCTTTAATGTAATATTATTATTTGAATAAAAATTGAAGGTAGCACTTTTTTCCCTTGAAGGACAAGGGTTTTTAATGAGGCACATTCAATTCATATTTTTGTGTGTCGCTTTTGCATAAAAGACCAAACTCGTATCGGTAGTCGAGATCGTGGCAAACTTAAACCAAATATTTATCAAATATCTTTAGACATAAATGTCTATTGAGTTATTTGATTTTCTATGCCAAATAATATTGCCGCGTAAAATAGTTGTCTATGAATAATAATTAGAAGGAAATTACTCTTTCCATTTTTATATGGGCATATCACATCTTTAAAAAATTAAAATTATCTTTCATGCGTTCGGGGATGCATCTTTGAACTAATATGGTCCGGAGATGCATTTGCGTATGTTATTTGGGTGTATCCAAATATGCATCTTCGAAATTTTCCCTGAAGTCCTTTACAAGGTGTTGGAAATGTGGTTTATTTTCGAGATGCATCTTCGGATACCCGTCTAAATCATTTCAGAGCATCACCATTGTCCCATCATCTTGATTTTTTGCCCCAACTTATATTGTAGTAAAATCCATATAAAATGTAGTTAAATGGAAGAAAAAAAAGTCACACATTAATCCAATACATAACATTTGTTTGAAAATACAAAAAAGTAAAACATCCAAACATAAACTAACTACTGGGTATGTTTAACCTCTTGCTTCCTCTGGTGCATGTACTGCACAATATTTCGTAACTTGGTAACCATGGTCTCCGCGAGGGCCTTTGGGGGAGTGTCATCCCCAAAGAGTCCGCTTGTATGGCTTCTATACCCATCTCTACAACATGCCAACAAATCGTTGTCAAGCTCTCGGTCTTCTCATCCTGAACTTCAAGTCCCTTCAGGTTAGCTGGTCTAGGTGGTCCTCCAGGAGCATATGGTGTCATGATAGGGTGTGACACCCTATAGAACCATGTCAAGTAGCCCTCGGAATAAGTCCAGTGTACATGAGATGGTTCCCGATGATACTCCTCTAGTACCAGGTGACTCTCAAAATCATCTAGTATAGCACCAAGATCTTTGTGGTGGACGTTGGGAGGAGCGGCCTCACAGGGAGGTCTTGGAATGATCTGCATGTAGCCAAATTGGCGTATCACTCGCTCGAGAAGATAGGGATACATAATGACCCACATGCTACCCATCCAGAGTATAAGGAGATGACATCAAACGAACGTATCTGGAGGTGACCCTTGTATGAGCAGAAGCAAACGTCATCTGGGACCATAAGGTCAAGAAAGACTTTGAATGGATCGACTACAAAATTCTCCCTAAACAAAACAAAAGAGGTTGCACGTGGCCAGTCCACATCGTAGGCGGGCGCATATTTCCAACCGATGATGCGAGTGAAGTGGGAGATGATACATCTCTAAAAATGGGTCGAATACAATATTAGTAACAAGTGTAACAAATGAGTTATGAAAATATTAGTAACAAGAAATTACCATAAGAGTGTGCAACTCCATGTAGACCAACCTGCATATCATCGCCTACGGCATCCAAGGCCCACTACAAATGTTTTTTATAAAGCTTTTCCAAAAAAATACTAACCCTAGCACGAACACCTCTATTGTCATGTGCCTCTTGTGAAGCCTTAGCAGGGTCAACCCCCAAATGAGTGACCATCAAATCAACATCATTCTCTCGTACGATCCTCTCATGGTCCAGTAATCTTCCTTTGATGAGAAGATGCAGGAGGCATGAAACGTCATCCAAGGTGATGGTAATCTCATTTATAGGTAGGTGGAAAGATGACGTCTCTGAATTCCACCTCTCAGCAAAAGTCATCTACATGTCGTGGTTTATGTTCATGTAAACAGAAGAACATAAACCGCCAAGCCCGGAATATCGGATAACGTTAACGAACCAAGCAGCAGTGGATTGTCCCAACTCTAAAATCTTCACGTTGTTGTTAATCGATTTCAAATAATCACGCTCCTATAAAAAGAAAATATAGTCATCAGTGTTTATTTAATTAGTTGACAACACATATATTGCAAAAGAAAAGAAATATACCTCTCCATGGCAGACATGCCTAAAACATGGACTTCATAATGATGAAGTAATGAGGTGTCAAACGGCCCACCTGGGTAACTCTCTAATAGGGCATCAAGATCGGTAATGGATTTCTCCTGGGGTTCAGGGTCAAATGGGCTTCAGGAACTACAGGTTCTGCTATATCATATACTTGAGAGGCCTGAGAGAGTCAGCTACAAGAACCATACGGTCGATGTTGTGAAGTAGATGTACCATCAAACAAGTTATCAGCAACTCATGGAATTGTGGTTCTCATTGTCGTGGTCCTCTCTCGTCATTCTGACGCAGTTTAGGACACACGTCCAAGCCTAATCAAACTTGCGTCATCTTCAGCCATTGCACCTGTGTTAGAAACAAATACATATATAAAAAACATGTTAGGAGAAGTTCACAAATTTCACAAAATCACCTAATTTATGCCTGAGTCCAATTCGGAGGTGCATCTCCAAAAACAGTTCAGAGCAAATCCAGAGATGCATCTCCAGACAAATCAGTGAGTTTTCTCCCATGGCAGCAACCTATTTTCTTCCCCAACAGTTCCAAAAAAAACTTAATGCATGTTGTTCTAGCCTACCAATTTCGTTTGCACTACTACCTAATGTGCCTAAAACAGCTAATGTATCCTAAAAAACTAACTACAAATCAAAACATAAAAAGAAAATAAAATTTGAAAAACTTATCAAATGAAATTGATTGATGAGAAAGGGAAACTTGGATGTTATGAGATGCTGGAAAGGAGGAGAAAGAGTTTTGTTGATGCTTCAATGGTTGGAAGAGGGTGATGTGAAATGTTTTTTTTGAACTTTTGAGAAAATGAAAAAGGAGAAAGGCAGGACTGACAATGAACAGAATCAACTCGAATATAGTTCGAAATTCGATTCGACAATTAAATCGTTGAATTAGGTTCATGAACCATATGAGCTGAATATGAACAAAAAACTAAATTCATTAACTAAATAAGTTGGACTTGAACTATACATAGTTTGACACGTTAGGTTCATAAGTCAACTAGAGATATATATATATATATATATATATATATATATATATATATATATATAGATATATATATATATATATATATAATATATATATATATATATATATATATATATATATATATATATATATATATATATATATATATATAATATATATATATATATATATATAATATATATATATATATATATATATATATATATATATATATATATATATATATATATAATATATATATATATATATATTATATATATATATATATATATATAATATATATATATATATATATATATTATATATATATATATATATATATATATATATATATATATATATATATATATATCTATATATATATATATATATATATATATATATATATATATATATATATATATATATATATATATATATATATATATGATTATATTATCTTTAAGAGTGGGTTTAAAGATGCATTCTAAATCTCAACCTTATATTTTCTTTTAATCTAATATTTTTAATTGATAATTTATATTCTCAAGTGAGCAAAATATTTTTTTTTAAGTTATACATATAAAATCATCATCATATAAATTATGTTTTTAAGAAAATAATTTAAATATCAACATATATTTTGTAATTTAAAAAATATTTTATAAATTTCCCTAAATTTAAGAAAATTAAATATATATTCTAAATTTATTTTAATTTAAAAAATATCTTCTAAGAAAAATATACATCATATAAAATATCAAAATATATAAAATAAAAAATTGACTTTAAAAATGTCTTTTAAATTCGTGAAGCAATCGAGTTGAACCTAATAAGTTGAACTGAGTTGTTCATGAACTTGTAACAAGTCGAGTTTGAGCTTAAAAAAAGTTCGCGTCGAACACGAATCGAGATTGAGTTGAACCAATTTTTAACGAGTCGAGTCGAGCTGAGGCGAGTTCGACTCGACTCATTTCCAGTCCTAAGAAAAAGGGAAGAAAAGCGTCTGGATATGCATCTCTGGGTCACCAACATGATATTTGAATAAATGGTATTTACAAATATGCATCTTCGGACTCACTTTTAACACATACGGAAATGCATCTCCTGATTAAATTTTAACGTAAAAGGGGTGTCTCTTCAATTTGGCTTGAGAAATTGCTAAAAAAAAGGTGCGTTTGGAGATGCATATTATATACTTTTCACGGTGGTATGAGAGCATTCATAAGAGTGGAAAGAGCATTTCTCTAATTATAATTCATTTTATGTTGCGATGTATGAAACCTCTAATTGATCATTTCATATTTACTACCATGTAAAAATATAATAATTCCTCCAGATTCCGAAGATGCATCTCCGAACGCACCCCAAACACACGTATTATAGGGCAATTATGAGTCACGCCCTAGGAGTGTGGCTTTTTTAGATTCGGAGATGGATCTCCGTAACTCGTCTGTTGATGCATCTCTAAAGCATATTGGAACAGAAACAAAAGCAGAAAACTAGAAATTTATATTTTTACAACATAAAATTACCATTTATAACATAAAATCAGCATTACATGGGTGATGTTAACATAAAATCAAACATTTCATTTCAATATCTAGGTGGATGCTTTAACATCTTCACAATATCTTCTACCGATCTTAAAATCGTCGCTTCCACCTCGATTAAAAAATTTATTTCGAAACGGAAAAATTTATGTCACACAACCCTTACATCTGCATCCGTCTTGAGCTCATAGTTGTTGAACTCAATCTTGCCTTCACTGTTAACTAACGGTGAAACGGTACTCGAGCTTCACAATTTTTTGATTATCTCCGTAAGGTAGTGTAGCGGTGTATTCGTCACTTTATGATTTATTGATTAAACCAAAAGCAAAGCATACAAGGAATCGAGTCGCCACCGCACTTTTATTTATCCTAAGGAATGGCTAAAAAACGAACAAAAGCCTAAGAAGTTTTACACATAAAAAACTAATAAAAAGATCAGAGAATCTGGGTAAGGGGTAAATTACGCAATGGGAAGGTGTTAGGAACCCAAAACGTCCTAGGTACTCCTAGGGAGCCCTTTTCACACTTGTTGTATAAAAGTTTATTTGTTTATGACATATTGTGCAAACATGAATGGGAAGATGAGAAAAGAATATACAATTTTTATTGTTTTTGTGTTTGAACGGATGAACCCGTTGCCTACGTACCTTCCATGAAAGGTAAGGATCAAAACGCCGTAGTTCGGCTAAAAAAATTCCAAAATATCAGTTAGTTCATTTTAAAACAAGAGCATTAAGGCTTTTCATTACCAATGGGAGAAAACTCAACCTGAATCAACAATCCACCGTGCGAGGACGGCTTCAACATACTAGTGAGGGGTTAACCCTATAATAAGTATGGAAGACTTACAATCAACTCACTAAGGATGAGGTAAGATTTACATCAACCACTATGGTAATTGAAACCTATGGCTAATGTGTGAAAAACTTAACAAGAATGGACAAAGCCACAAAACAATTGAATGGGTGAAGTTAATTGATTATGAGTATTCACAAAATATGGTCAAAGTATGATTAAGGTTCAATTCAAAGAAGTGTTATGAAATGGAGTTTGAAAAGTCAAGGACTTAAGGTCCAAGTTTCTAATTTGAAAAGCCATGAAGATGTTTGCACGATAAGTCAAAGTTTTTGAATTAACAATGTGAAAAGGTTTAGGATAAAGAGGGAATGGATAAAGGAGTGTAAAACTTCTCAGAAAGGTTCACCTCTTGAGATCATATAGAAGATGATTCAAGTGTGTCCTTAGGAATAGGCAAATGAGCAATAACATATAAGCACAACAGATGATACCGGATGCCAATTACTGGACTTATACCAATCTCACAACAAAGGTGGATACCGGATACCAATAAATGGATTTACACCAGTCTCCTAAAACAAACGGGGATGTCAGATGCCAATAAATGGACTTATTCCAACCTCCTAAAACAAAACAAAACCTGGATATCAGATGCCAATCTATCTGGGTTTATTCTAATCTCCCAAAACAAACAAAATATGGATATCAGATGCCAATCTATCTGGGCTTACTCTAATCTCCAAAAGATGATCATAGGAATACAAAAGCCAACAACATGGTCTTACAATTGCATCCTCCCATACAACAAACAAGCAGAAGCACTAAGCAAAGTGGACATAAGTTGCCAAATGAAATGGTCTTACACTCTATCCCTTCCAAATCATAGGAACAATGGCCAATTAATGGACTTACTGTTGCTTCCTCAATGGGCAAACCAAAGATGGATCACAAAGATATGAAATGATGATCATGCAATAATGAACAATTAATGATGATAAATGCACAAAGGCAAACAAGCAAACATGTACAGATGAACCAAGCAATCAATCAAACAATGTCATTTAGCAGACACTATATCCAAGCAATTAGGCTCAAGCAAGGGTTAGACTTTAAAGTCAACTGGAATGGGGTAAATGGTGCTCTTAACCTTAACATTGAGAGTTAAGGTGAAGCAGATGAAAGGATATGAGGGGTGTGCCTCATTGCTCTTATCCCTGGTCAGGGAGAGCTTTGAATATCAGAAGGTGTGGGAGTTCAGAAAGTTGGAACTCTCTCCACAAGTTAATGACTCTATAGATCTTGGGTTAAGATCCACAATGCTACAACATGTAATGTGAGCAAAGGGATGACACACAGAATACAAGGAGATGGACTACACATCTCTTCTATCTACCAATTGCCTTATCAAAAGGACTTTTCCTGCTTGGGGACAAAAATAAACAATCACAAACATTGCCTCTTAAGGAGGACTTCAGACAGGTGCCTGGCCAAGTAACAGGCCAGGTCTTCCAGACTACATGAAGAGGAGATGTTATACCTCAATGCTTAAGCTATCAAGCAAAGCAAAAGCAAGTTCACAATGAACTATAGCAACTAAATGTACCTGTGGAAACATCAAACAAATCAGTATGCTATACAGGCAATCAACCAACAGTTAATACAACAGACAACCAATATAGGCAAAGGCATAAGCCACAAGTCAATCCCAATTGAATCAACTTCAACCTACAAAACACACATTAGTAAGCAAAAGCAAATATCAAATGCTCTCAAGATGAGGTATCATCAATTGTGTAACTTGCATATGCAACCTGAAACAAAGCTTCAAACATGAGAGGCAAACCCTTAGGCCAAAGCCTAGGGTCAAAGATGAGGAAAAAATTTAAAACAGAACATGAAAATTGACCAAAATCAAGATTAATCAATTAAGAACAAAGTCCAAGTGGTCTCAGATCAAAACTATGCACCAAAATTCAATTCCTAAGCAAAACATGTCAAACAAGCAAGTTGGAATCACATTGGAGCAAACAGAATGAACCACTTCAAATCAAATCAAACATGGCTCAATAAATTCCAATAAAAATCATGCCTAAACAGAACACATTGAATGAGCAACACACCAAAAATCATGTCATTTGGATAAGTATAAGCATGTCAATTAAAATCAACAAGTCAAGGTATGCAAAAACAAGCTCAAACAAGGCCACAAATGGTGCATCAACTTAAGGCAATCCTAAAACAGTGATGACAAATGATAAATGATCCAAACCAAAACCACAATGAATTTCAACATGTTAATAATCAATGTAAAAAATTTCAAGTCCATATGATAATGCATGAGAATTTCACAAATCATGGAAGTTCAACACTCAACAAAAGTTCACAAATGACCAAACAGCAAAGAAAATCTCAAACAAATTGGAAATGGATCCAAAAATTCTACAAAAAATCATGCTCAAACTTAACATCCAGAAGAATCAACATGCAAAAAATCAGACTAATTGAAGTTCATATGGCATGGTAAATAAAATCAGCAAATTGGACAAGAAATGGTGTGACACACATTGTCACACCTACAATGATCATATCATATCTCACAAACCAGAAATGCAAAAATAGCAAACTCAATTCCAAAATGCTCCTCAAGGTGTCTAGATTATGCATGTAAATTTTCAGCTTCATTGGATTAATCATCATTTTTCACAATCAAAATAGCAAGCAAGGTGCAAGAAATGACATACATGAACAAACCCTAGGCAATTTTTAAATCCAACCGAGCACAAATTCTGTAAAAATATCCAGAAAATAGTAGACATTACAAGGAACATTGCACAAAAAATCTCATGTCCATTGGACACTTATTCATGGAGTTATGATTTTTTGAATGGAAAGAAAAATTAAAAAAACATATGGAATAAGCATGTGAACATGGAAGGCATATCATGGAAAAATACAAGGCAATTGGATTTTTGAAGGAGCGGGGAATCGAACCACGCTTGCATTCAAATTGCGCGCCCGGTCAAAACGCCGCGTTTCATTTAAATGAAACGCTGGCCAACCAGCGGTCGACACATGGACCAACGCATGGCGCAGAAACACGAATTCACATGCAAACACGGCCAGGAATGGATCAAAACGAATCTGGAAATAGAAACCCTAATGTTCTTCACGTGTTCATCATGTTCATCATCATCATCATGATCCAACTTGCACAGAAATTCATGAAACATATATCATTGGATTCATCTTGCAACACACATCAATAATCCAACATTTATTCAATCTAATTCTACTCATATCAAACGCATCGATCAAAGAAAGTTTCATCAACCAACATTCAAATCAACATAACTTTCTCAAAACTCGATGAAATCAAGAGATCTAAAGTGCAGAATGACCTATGTTCCACGATCTACAAGATGCACATGATAATTGGAAGAATTAGAGCAATCGAATTTTTACCTTGCTGATGATGCCGAGCTTGAATCGTGTGAATCTGGCTTGAAGGAGCTAAAACAGATGCTCTATAGTGTTGAGGAAGATGAATGAATGATGGACAACAGCTCAAGAATGCTCAAACTCGATGGAATCTTCAACTGCCATGGAAATGCACAAAGTTCAACATCTGCGATTCTTCAAGAATTCTTCACAATCTTGCTTCAACAGATCTTCAACTATGCCTGTAGAAGATGAATAAACCAAAAACAAAGCAAAAGCTACCAAGAAAATTGATGAAAAAGTTGAGAGAATTTGAGATGAAAAATTTTGGATCTGAGTTTGTGAAGTTGTTGTTACTGATTTTCTGTTAGGATTATCATTATATACCCTCTGCTAATCAAACTTGTTAATCCCAATTAGGCTAATGCAAAAAGGATTAGATGAAATGAAGATTTATGCAAAATGACCAAAATACCCTCACATGTGCATGGCATGCTACAGTACTCGTGGCTGCATGAAAATGCACTCAAAATGTGATTTTTGAATCAAATGCAATGGAACAATGTAATGGCAATGCATATTTTTTAAATTGGAGATTTCCCTCCAAAATTCAAAATGAATTCAAGTGAAAAATGCATTATTTTTGTGATGAAAATTTGTGAAATATGATGCATGATTATGATAGTAGGGATCAAGAGAAAATTGCTCCAAAAAGAACCACATGAATTGGCCTTTTGGTGCAAAAGTTATGCCTTGTTGAAGTTCAAAATCCATTGCCAATGATTTGATCATAACTTGCCAACCACAAATGAGAAATGGATGTTCTTGGACTTTTTGGAAAGGTGAGAGAAAGATCTTCAACTTTCATGTTGGACAAAATTTGATTTGAAGCTTGCTTGATGATGTAAATTGGAGGAGAAGACCTTTCCATTTTTGGCAGTTTGAAATTACAGGTCACTTACTATTTTTGGAAACTTTTCATCTGACCTTAAATTCTCCAATGTTGATGTTTGACATGTTATATGAGGCTTGTATGGACATGAATGAGGTCTTTCCAACCATCTCTCACCATCAAATCCCTGATTTTATGCACAGTTGACTTTTCTAGGGTTTCAGCTAACTGAAGAATGTTCTGATGAAATTCAAACCTCTATCACTTGAGATCTTGATTCAAAATGATACCATGGTTCATATGAACTCTTGATGAATGATCATGGTGCCCAAATTCTTCAGAATGGCCACCATCTATGGCTCAATGAATGCCTTTGACTGTCTTGACCTAATTGTTTCATCTACAAGTAACAAGGTTAGATGACAATATTTTTGTACTTTTGGTTAGTAAACAAATGAAAAGCAATGATATACAAATGCAAAACATGCTTGATGATCAAGAACCACTCTCAAAAGACAACTCACCCACAGGGAAGAAGGCAAGGTGCACAATGATCCTTGAGGCAATGATATGATATGATATGATGCCATGAGGGATCTTAGGGACAAAATTGGGGTCTTACAGGTAGGAGATTTTGCACTTCGTATTGAAGATTTGCAAAAGGGGTGTACTGATTGATCTTAAATTCTCGCACGGGTGTCGCGTTGGAAAAGGAGACATTTGTGACATTATCAGATGATGTTTATATGCGACATTTGTGATATTTTCTGTTTCTATGAGACATGATACAAGAGTCTATATTTATAGTAGTTGTAGACAAATATGGACCTAAAAAATTATAACTTGTATTAGTGGAGGTTCCGGAGATGCGTCTCTGATACCACCTTATTCTCTTATTCAGGAGATGCATCTCCGGAACCTCTCCTGATCCAGACAGAAAACAGAATATGTGTGTTTTATTTGGCAAATGGACAATTTTTTTAGCAAATATCAAAATTAAAATATTTGAATTGTATATATTATGCTTCATTAATATTAATTCACAATTACATACAATTAATTATTGACAAAAAAATAAAACGAATAGAAAGATTTGTCGTCAACTAAATTTATACGTATGGGTGATTCCCCCTTTGATTTGTGTGCATTTTACTCTGGAGTGACATTCATTTGATGTGTCATAAGGTGGTGCAAAGGTGTGTCTGAAGATACATCTCCAAAATTTAAGTGGCAGTTTGAATTTTTCACATTGTATAGGAAAGAATAAGAAATTTCCCTAATATATTAGTAACATTGAGACGAACATTCACGTACTCTATTTCTAATACATATAAAATATAAACCGTGTTATATTTTTATTTAATTTTAATTTTACTTTAAATCATTTATAAAATAGTTAAAAACAATGATATGAAAAATAATAAACCGACCTATAACCAGTGTTTGTGGAAAAGAAAAGTTAATGTTTAAAATAAAACTGAAAAGGCTATATTTCAAAGAAAATAATGCTTCGCTAAATTCATGTTTTGAGTTTTGCCTTTATATATATTAGTATAGATGTTATTCTTTAATCTAACTCATGTGCTGATACTGTCTTCAATAGCATGTCATCAATTTCAGTGTTGCAACGCAGTATTTTGTTATAAACATGTGTTGTTTGTGGAAACACCTAGGAAGATAAAATAGTGACAATTATAAGAGCCAGAGAAAATACAGGTGCAATTTTGGTTCTAGGCATGGGCTCAAAAACACCTTCACAGCTTGCCCAAGCCATTGCACTAGACTTTTAACAAATATTTTTATCACCAACATATCCAAATTTCTAATGCTGAAAGCCTGAAACATTTAAATATTCTATATGGTTTCCTTTTATTCTCAAATGAAGGAAATCAATAAGCAAACCCATTTTTCCAATCTACAAACCTCAATGATCCAAAACATGAAACAAATTTCTATTCGGCAAAATATAAACAACGTCTATATCCATCTTGAACTTCATCCTCAAACAAAATCCCAGTATTCACAAGCGAAACATAAACCATTGATATTCAAGACCAATAAAAGTGACATGGATGATGCAGCTGCCTCAAGTATCATCAACTTGCGAGTGAAAAACAAAACTAGGAAATGTGGTGGTTATATCTCTGCCAAAGAAACAATTTAAGTCAGATCTTAGATGATAGAGTTGATAACAAAATTGTCCTTGAGAAATAAAATATAAAGATATATTGAAAATACAATCCAGGACAAATTTTTGTGATACGTTTATTTAGCAAACATTTGAAATGACAATAATTTAATACTTCTGCAATTGAAAGTGAAGAAAAACTATGTTCTTAATAATAAAGTTTGAAGATTATGGCTCATTTTAGCAAACAAATCCTAACATGTTAGGCAAATTTTCACTCCCTGACGAGAGAACTTCAAAATCAAATTGGTGATTAGTAACAGGAAGAAACTCACTTCAAATACTGAAGAGTCATATTTTTCAGAAGGGATGGATGCCGCAAAACTAGGTTTCGCCATTCTTCCTTGTCAATCTTCCCATCATGTTTTGTATCAGCTTCCTCAAATGTCTAAATATCATAAAAGATGTTGGTGACAGATCTCCAGAAAATATTATGACAGCACAACAATGATATCATATGCCAATGTCCTCATTATCAATTCCACACATAAAACCATGTCAACGCTGAGAGAAGGTTTGCTTTAATTAGCAGAGAGATCATGTGGAAGCTTAGGTCGAATGCAAGGGAAACATTACCTAGAGCACACATAAGTTTTCCACTAATAATTAACTATGATATACAATGATGAACAAAAATGCACCATCAAAAGGGGTACACACTCAAAATTTGGAAACAAAGAAAAATCAATTAAAACAAAGAAACGTAAACAACTGGTTTTCAAACTATGCATGCAGCTTGTGTTACCTATCACTTATATACAGGCTTCCATACGATTGATTTAAGACACTTTAAATAAGAGAAAATTATTCATAAGTTTCTTGCTTAACCAAGTAGCCGACAAAAAAAAACAAAAATAACATCATAATAAAGAAGCAGAAAAACAACTTGTAATATGATTCAAATGTGTCCTAGTCTAATAATGGTCATATAGATATGGCATGCAATATTAGTTGTCAAGTAAATGAATCACCTTGTCAATAATACTTTCGATCACGTCATCTGAAAGATTCATACCAGATTCAGCTAGAGTAGCCACCACCATTTGTTTTACCTACACATAAAAACACTGATCATCGATGCATATAAATCTAGGTTGTCAATTGTGGTGGCTAGATTCGCTATCACAGCACAAAGCGGGTGATGGCCAGCACAGGGCCCTCGGTGGGTCACAGTATAGTGATGCTCGTACAGGCAAAGTGGCGGATGTCGCGGCACAGAAACCAGGAACAGATCGCATGTGGTGTGGCACTTATGGGCTGAACCAGAGGAAAGGATGGAGAGGTATAAAAAACAAAAGGACTTTGACACTGCACTAAAGTTCTTAACAGATTTTTAAAATAAACTCAGTTAAATCATCGGAAAATCTCAAAGTCACTACCAACTTCATCTAGGTTGTTCACAGTTCCCACATCAGTAATCTACTAGACCAGTTGTCAAATTCTGTCTTGAAATAAGGTCAGATACCTAAATATTATTAACAAATAATACTATTGTTTAATTGCTGAATAGGTTATCATCTATCACAAAAAATCTGAGTGACCAAGTGTAAATCCTTGTCTTGGCCTTTAAACAAAGATGAACCAATCAACCTATTAAAACTCAAGAGCTAGTTTGGCTTTCATCTATGGCCTTGGACCACAAACAGTTTAAAAATACAATTGCAGAAGTTGCAATGGGCATCAGAAAAATAAATTATGCAAGTGAAGGCTGATTCAAATTCCCAATAAATGATTCAATACCCGGTTGGTTATCTTGTGTCCTAAACACTATAGAGTAGTGATCCAATATGGTGTGGACAAAACTTATATAGTTGATATCAACATAAAAATTGTACCTCCTGTCTTTCAATAAAACCTTGCTGTTTGAGATCATACAATTGGAAAGAAACTGCAAGAAGGAAAAGTTGGGAATTCCCAATAAGTTTATACATTACTACCCATAACAAGGCAGTAAGGGAAATAAATAGACAATTGTAGAGAAACAATAGATATCCTTTACATAGTACACCCCCCTCCAATGAATATTGAATACCCTTTCCATTCAATATCCAAATGAAAATATTGACTAAATGTTGGTCATTCTTACACTCAATCTTATCATCAATTGGTGCGTTGGGATGAAAAACAGACAGAGCACGTGCAAACTCTTCAAAATCAAGTATCCCATTGTGCTTTGTATCAAACAAGTCAAACACCTACATAATTATAAAATCATGAACCGGACAAATTAAATTTATTAGGTTCACATCATATTGTACTCTGTATGTGCAGCTGAACTCATAGTCACATTAGATCATGACAAATGCCCCAAAAAAGAACCCGTCTAGCTAATAAATCAGGAAGAAAAAACACTGAAGGCCCAAAAAATATCATTATTGTTTTTGTCTTCCGTCAGGTGGAAATGAAAAAAGAAGTTGTGAAAAAAACAGAAAATGATGCTCAGCAGCATACCCTGTCTGCAAATAAGCTCTCCTTCTTGTTTGACTTGAACAATGCCAACTGAAATTCTTCCTGTCATGTAAAATAAAGAAACCATCATGAAAAAAAAGGATTATGAACAAAAAAAATACAATGGACGATATGAGTTACTATTAGTTGTGAGTTATACATGGAGCATGTAGACTTGCTACAATTATAGGGTAGGCAAGGAAGAAAACCATCATTGATAAGAGTTGAAAACAGTAAAACACAAATTAATGACATGAATTGATAGAAGAACAGAACATGAGTATAGCTGACCTTATTAATTAGCCCATCGTCAATCACTGCACTGCTGATCTTCTTGAAGAGTTCATATAGTGCTTCAATCTCACTTACACTAACTGCACCGATAATAAAACAAATAAATATCCACTCTTTTTTCCTTCCATTATTCTTTCCATTTTCTTATGATTTTCATTTTTAAAAAACTTGAGAGAGATATGAATATTCATTCCAGTGAATCAAGTCTCAGCAACAGGTTATATAGACTCGTTGTAATTTAACTAGAAGTCTTGAAAAGGCCTTTACAAGTTCTCCTTCAATAATTCGATAGCCACTTATGAAATCAAAATGCAAGAACATAGTAATTCCTTAACAATTGATTTGGAGAAAAAAAAGGGCAATAACATCATACACACTGTCTCTCTTGCAAGAAGTTCTGGATTTTCTAAACCTCTAGGTTGATTTATCGAATCAGAATCGCAACAATTTATTACAGCACCACACAAATGCTTTAATCCGTCTAGGCACTGCAACATGATCTCTTCCAGATGTCAAAACACCCCATACCTGAAATCCAGAAACAAAAAGATAAATGTGTAGCATTAAGGAGAAAAAAAATATACTTTAATAATTCATACAGAATACAAACCAATAAAACAGAATCAAGCTCTTACCACTGAGCAATATCACAAACAAACTTCATTATATTATAACTTTACTATGTCATAAAACAATTCAATAAAGATAAAACTATACTTTAACCTAATAGTTGAATGCAATAGTGTAAAGAAAAAGGGATTAACAGTACTACTGAACAAGGTGGTGCCATAACTAGAGAATTTAACAATTGAAGCAAAATTCTATATCAGACCAAACAAAAACCGATTCTCCTAAATTCAAAAACAATTAAATAGGGTTACAAAAACAAATTGAGAGGCGCAAACAGTTTCAGCATCATAGCAACAACAAAGGCATAAAAATTGAGATTAGGGTTTGGGCCATTAATGGCAGAATCGGAAGAAAAAAACTCACATTGATATTAAAAAAATGATGAGGGTTTGAAAATTGGATCTACAGAGATTGATTATTGATTAAATAATAATAAAAAGGAGAAATGGAAAAATGAAAATTAAAGAGATTGATTTAATTTATTAATTAAGGTTTCGGGGAGAGTAGAGAGAGAAAAAGAAGAGATTGAAAATTGGTAAATTATGAAGAAATCAAGGGGATAGGTAACTGACCCTGGGAGTAGGGGAAATGGAATTGGAATGGATGGTAACCCTAACCCCCTTCCCTCATCGATCACCAACCATCACACGTGCCTCTTTACCGCTGGTTCACTCCACAGTTGTAAATCCATCTTTAAAATGGTAACACAAATAATAACTTACCATAAAAGCTTAAATACTATGCAAATAGAATATGATATTGGTGTGGGCATGACACGTTACGAGTTTGAAATAGCATTTATGCATAAAGATTTTCATACACAACTAGTAACTAAATTAATTTTGATGTAGAATTTTATAACTTAAAAACTATGTTTTATATTGCGGAGTTTTTACAAACAATTGTTTTTATTTGTGTTAATCAGATCAACTAATTAAAATAGATCAAATAAAAATTATAGATATTATAAATGTATGGATACGTTAAGGAAAAAAAAATAAGGAATGGAAATATTTGGGCTCAAATCTCACTTGATTAGATATTTAGAATTTGAATACAAGCAATGGATTCCCTTTTCATTATCAATTATCACTCGGTTCGAATACATCAATCTCGATCACTTTATTCATTTTTTTTGTGACTGTTTTTCTATTCAATGGTAAGATAGTAACTCAACTGAAAAAAGAAACAAGCACGAACAAATTCATTAATTAGGAAGAACAAAACAGTACAAAATTTGGGGCAGAGCAATTTTTAGTAGCGCTGCCTCTTTATCAGATTAGTACTTAAGGGGCATATAACAAAACAAAAAACATTACAACTAATATTGTTGAGTTTATATATTATCGTCCAGGCGGCAGAAATTCGTCTGTGCCAGAGGGCAACACGGTCACGTTGGAATCCAACACGCCAGCGTTAATTCCATTGGTGACTTCCCTTTTTCTTCCAAAAGTTTGCTAAGACTCTTTTCCTCAACGCTACTTGTTGCTTCCATTGGTGAATTCCATTTTTCTTCCAAAATTTCGTTAAGACTCTCAGCTCCTTGCCCTTAACATTGAAGACCTTCGAGCCTCCGGGATCCTTCACTTCAACACTTTCATCCTCGCAAATGTTTTGAATTGTGTAAGGCCCAGATGTCTTACACTTAAACACGCTCAGTAGACCCTTTTTCCTAGACTTCCGCCACTTGACCTTCTTCCAACTTTCAATTTTGTTCTTGCTAACTTTTGATTTTCAAGTGATTTACTCATTTTTCTCACCTTATAGCTTTTAGTTTGTTCATATTGGTGCTTTGTGGCTTCAAACACATTAATGACCAATTATTCTTTGTTAAACCTCGGTGCTAACTCGCCCAACTCCACATCAATCATAGTCCTTCTTGTTGCCAATAATGGCCTTCCAAGAATCAATGGGGTTTCAACGTACTCAGACATGTCTAAAATTATAAAGTCAACCAGAAAAACAAGGTCATCCACCTTAACTGAAACATCCTTCAAGATTCCATATGGATACGTTATAGAATGGTCGGCTAATGTGAGAGTCATATGGATATACTTAGGCTCTTCATAACCCAACCTCCTCATTTGATAGTGGCATTAGAGTAATGATTGCCCCCAAATCATAAAGAGCTTATGCAACTTTTACAGACCCAATAGAACGAGGGATGGTGAACTTACCAGGATCGGTAAGTTTAGGTGGAAGCTTCCTTTGAATGATAACACTACACTCCTCAGTCAAAACGATATTTTTATCATCTCTCAAACATCATTTTCCTGAGAGTAACTTTTTCATAAATTTAGCATACACCAGCATTTGGTTTATGGCTTCACAAAAGGGGATGTTGACTTGAATTTTTTTGCAACATCTCTTTGAACTTTTTGAACTGCTTTTCTGTTTCATCCTTCTTTTCAGGTTTCTTTTTCAAGAAAGGATATGGTGTTTTGATATAATCAAGGAGCACATAGTTATGGTCATTAAGAATTTGTTTCTTGGCCCTCCTCCATGGTGAGTTCTTATATGTAAATTGGTCAAGAGTCCAACCCTTACCTTCATCCTTACTCTCAATCTCACTTGTTTCTCCCTCATTTTTCTTATTCTCAGCATCACCTTCTACCACCACTTTCTTTTCACTCTCTTTCTTCTCATCTTCACTCTTTTCTTCTCCCCACTATCTTGTTTGTGTGTGTACCTACCACTTTACTCCTCAATCCAATGACACTATAATGTGTTTGACTAAATTCGTAATCCTCACTATTTCTCCTTACTTTGATCCGTAAAATTGTGTCAACTAATCCAAGATCTTTCATCTTGAATGTGGAAGTTAGAAACATTTTTGTCTCTAAAATTTCATCCATGTTGTTTCTAATTATCAACATATCATCAACGTATAGACCAAGTAATATTAAAATATTTTTTCATACCTTTGTGTATAAACACTTATCACACGAGTTAGGAGTGAATCCATTTGAAAGTATGATATAATCAAATTTTCGATGCCACTGTTTTGGTGCTTGTTTTAGTCCATATAGGGATTTGATAAGTTTACACACATTTTGTTCATTTCCAGGAAGCATATAGCCTTTTGGTTGTTCCATGTAGATTTCCTTATCGAGATCTCTATTTAAAAATGTTGTTTTAACATCCATTTGATGAACTATAAGGTCATTCAAAGAGGCTAAGGAGAATGATAATCTAATTATTGTTGTTCTTGCTACCGGTGCATATGTGTCAAAGTAATGAACACCTTTTTTGTCTAAATCACTTTGCCATTAATATTGCCTTATATGTGTTTAATGTATCATGACTATGATACTTATTTTTAAACACCCACTTACATCCAACGGGCATTGATCCCTTTGGTAAGTCAACAAGTTTCCAAGTGTGATTTGACGTGATTGAATCCATTTTATCATGGATAGCATCCTTCCAAAAGGAAGAGTCCCTCGAAACCACTACTTCCTTGTAAATTTTAGGATCATCTTCTACTTGAAGAATAATAGTAATATTTGTATATAATTCTCATAATTTCCTTCAACTAGATAAAAAGTAATAAGTTGAGAATCAATTTCGTTTGGTCCTAGATCCTTTGTTTTCCGATCTCTCTTGCTTATCCTAGGCTTAGGTTGTGTTTCAATGATCCGAGAGGTACTTTCGGGTTGTATCTCGATACTCCGAGAAGAATCTTTCTCACAAGATTCTTTGTTTGTGGGAGACTCATATTCTTTATCCTTAGTAATAAGGTTTTTAAAGAATTCTATATCCCAGGATTCAACGATTACATTAGACTCTAAGTTTAAAAGTCTATATGCTTTACTATTTGGTGCATATCCTAAAAAGGCATATTTTATCCCACGAGGACCTAATTTAGTTCTCTTATGATCCATATTTTTATAGTAGGCTACACACTCCCACAATCTAAAGTAACCGGTATTTGGTGCTCCACCTTTCCATAACTCATATGGGGAAATACCAGTTTTCTTCAAAGGAATTATGTTAGTTATATGGCAAGCAGATAGTAAGGCCTCACCCCACAAATTAAATGAAAATTTGGAATGTATTAACATGACATTCATTATCTCTCGATATGTTCGATTCTTCCTTTCAGCTACACCATTTTTTTGTGGTGTGCGAGGTGCGGAGCATTCATGTATAATGTCATGTTCTTCACAAAATATATCAAATTCTGTAGAAAAGTGACCACCGCCCCTATCACTCATAAAGACTTTGATACTTTTGTTTAATTGATTTTCTATTTCTGCTTTGTAAAGTTTAAAGGCATTAAAATCATCATCTTTATGCCTTAATAGATATACATGTGTGAACCTAGAAGAATCATCAATGAATGTAATGAAATATATGTTTCCCCATGGGCTAACATGCCATTAAATTTGCACAAATCTGAATGTACAAGTTCAAGAAGATTTGTATTTCTTTCAACACTTTTGAAAGGTTTCTTAATCATGATTGATTTAACGCATAATTCATATTTTTCGAAATCATTTATATTACATGAGATCAAACCATATTTAATTAGTCTCTTTATAGAACTAATATCGGTATACGCTAATATATTATGCCATAAAGAAACAGACTCAAGCATGTAAGCAGAATTACAAATTTCATTAATAATATTGTCGGTAGTACATAGTTTGATCATTCCCTCAACAAAATATCATTTTCCTATAAATACCCTATTATGGGTCTATATAAGTTTACCTGATTCATATTAAGATTTAATTCCTAGTTTAATCGGAAAATCTCCACTAACAATATTCATATTCATATCGGGGATATAAAGCACATCAATAAGAGGGACTTTATTTTCGGAAGTGAAGTTGAGTTCGACGGATTCGGTTCCAACAACTTTAGATCGCACTTCATTTCCCATTTGTACTTCTTGTCCATCATTTTCCTCAAAGTAGATTTTAAAAGCATCCTTGTCATAATAGACATGCATTGTAGAACATGTATCATACTACCATCCTTGCACTTTGCCTTTGATTGCCATTATTTCGCTCACCGTAGCGATTATGTCGTCATTTGCATGAACAACATTGATCTCATTTTTTGACTTGTTGTGCCTGCAATCTCAAGCATAATGTCCGAGTTTTCCACACCCAAAACAACCGCATTTTGGACCTTTAAGACCTCCAAAATGTTTGAACTTTTTATGTTCCTTTTTAGGTCCAAGATGACTTTTCATGCCATCATGTTTCCTTTTTCCTTTGGCGGACACATCATTGGTATTGGAAATACCAATAGATTCTGATTTTTCCCTTTCCTTCGATTCCTCCTCGGTTCGATGGTGTTTCTGGATTTTCTATAGAGAGAAGTCCTCAGAACTGTGCAACAATTTCTTTCTATAGCCTTTCCACGAAGTTGACAATTTTGCAATGATTGCATCAACTTGAAAGGTTTCAGGAATGTCTATTTTCACGAATTTTATTTTATTCACGAGAACCTATAACTAGTGCACTTGGGAAAGAATGGGCTTGGAATCTATAAATTTAAAATCAAAGTATTTATAAATTAAAAACTTCTTTGTACCTTCCTTTTCGGCCTTGAATTTAAACTCGAGCGTCTTCCAGATTTTCGTTGCAGACTAAGTATTTGTATATAGATCGTAGAGACGATCAAATATCATATTCAGAATATGTCCACGACATAGAAACTCGTCATCTTTACGTTTCTTGCACTCCATCTTGAGTTCATCATGGCCATCCTTAGTTGGTTCAGGAATTGGTGTTAAGTCAGGATCTAAGACATAGTCAACCTTCAGAGTGGTAAGTAGAAATGTCATCTTATCTTGTCATCTATTGAAATTGGTTCCATCAAAGCGATCCAACTTGACGAGGTCTTGGTTCATAACTTTGATGCTTGAAACTTCAACATCGAAGGCCATTATAGGAATAATTTTAAGATTGTTAGATAAATCGGTAAAGTTGAATGGATCCAGGATTCAATCGTGAATGAAGTCACTTTCCCTATAAGTATTTCAAGAACTCTCTTTATGTCTTAGAGTTTGAACGCAGGAATATCTAGGATAATTAAGCCTTATATCGAATTTGCGCAAGACCAACAAAAACTTGATTTGTAGTGAAGGGTGTTTGGAATTTGTTTAAGAGGATATTCGGTTTTTGTGATGTTTTTCTAAGTTCAGAGTGATGTATTTATAGTCCATGCATGTGTTGTTTCACAAGGTTGCGACCATTGATGAAACAACACCTTTTAACAGTATTTCCACTGAAAGTTGCATTGTTTCCAAGCGTTGCCTATTTTCATTCTGTAACACTTCACAAAGTGTTGCTTCTTTTCGAATTGAAAAATGAAACGCATGCATCGACCAAAACGAGAGCAATATTGAGTGTGGAGGAAGGTCGCCTGCCTGAGCGCCACCAACATCGCCTCATAACGCTGCGAGGAACACGATTTCTATAATGTGTCGTGTTTAAGTGATCAATTGCCGCCTAAAAATCACCACTAATACTTCTACGCCCATGCCCTCGGACCCGGTCACGGATTCGAAGTTGATGTTGGCGAGGGGTGTATGGAGGAGACAAGTTGCATGATGCTTGGGACTGTCATATTTGTCCATGTAACACTTTATCCTCTTTTGTCCTTTTGTTGAGTTAATGTTCTTAACTCTTTATAAAAGACTTTGAATGTAAGTAAATCTTTCTATGTCGGACTATTTTCCTTGCATTTATTAGCATTTACTCAATTTCACTTTTTTTTATCATTTTGCAACATACACACAGACATTTAATGTTCATGAGTTTATAACAACTATTTCCCGGGAAAAAAAGATATAGGAACAAATATAAAAAATATGCAAATTTACAAGGAACAAAAGACTATTTAAGTCTAAAAAAATAATTATTAATATATTAAAATCATTTTGGCAGAAAAAACTCTTGCACTACTTGTCTCTTCTGTTCCCTTTTTTCTATCTACATTTGAGGAGATCCCTTATTCACTATGTGAGTATATTTTCTTTATCGATTCTGTTGATTGTAGTTTTATCAATTTGTTACATTATGTTATTATACACGTGATGTAGTTTAGTTAGTTTGTTTGTTTCTTTATTAATCTATATTTCATATGTTGGTACTTTTTTCTGTCTACAGTACAAACGTGAGTTTGTTTTGGTCGATGGAGCATCTAGTTAAGGTTTAGAGTCAAGCCAACAATAAAAAATCAGGTGTTATTGTTTACTAACTTATTACTGTTGTTTATTCATTATGTTTATAGGCTTATTGTTTGTGTTTTTTGAGTTGTTGAAATGTTGCCTAGAAAACAACTTTTTAATCATCAAAAGAGGAAAAGAAAAAAAAAATTGTTTAAATCTCAAAGGGGCGCTTTAGTTAATGGTTTATGAGAATATTTTTGATTTTTTTTTTTTAAATTTACTTTCCTTTGTTGAAATACATCATCCAAATACTTAATCTAAACACGAAACACAAGAAAAAAGAATTAAGAGGAAGAAAAACAACTCTATTGAAATGAAAATGTGAGATATTTGTTTGTGACTTTGACACCACAGTGTTGTAACTTCTTTCTACCATTGAATGATCCAAAAGTTTCTTTGTATAAAAAGGCAACAATATTGATTTATTTTCTATAGTCCCATCCTACATCTTGTGAGAGATAAAATATAACAAAATTTTCCATTTCTTTGTATAAAAACTAATAATATTAATTCATTTTCTATGGTCCCATCCTACATCTTGTGAGAGATAAAATATAACAATTTTGTCCATAATTTTTTTAAACGATAATTCTATTATTTTTTTACTATTCTTCAACTTTTTTTCATGTATTCTTTATTCGTTTTTATTTATTATTTTATTTATAAGAACTTAATTTTTTATAAGTTATTATTTTATATTACCTATCGATATATAATTATAGTATATGAGTTATATATTATCTATAATTTAATTTCATAAATATTTTAAAAGATTAGATGGATGATCAAGATTGAGAAAATAATTTATTTAAAAATTGATCTATTTATTAATATTTTATTTATTTTTTAATATATTTGTATTTAAAATATTAAATATTTTGTGTTTGAATATCTATGTTGATTATGAATTAACAAATTTCTTTTTTTTAATATTGATTTTGTTTTTATTTGATTTAATAAAGAATATTATAATATTTTAAAATAAAAAAGTAAAGTAGTTTTAAAACACGTTTCCTTTCTCATGAATTAAACATATATTTGATTAAAATTTCTTTCTTCCCTTCTTCTTTCCGAAAACAAATTCATATTTAACTAAAATGCATCCTCCAAACTCATCTATCCTCCCTTCCCCTTATTAAAATTTCTCTTCTTAAAACAAACAACCTAAAAGTGTCATAAATTAGATGAGTTCCTCTAATCCAGGGTGTATTATTATATAAATAAGAATAATGAGAAGTTGTGTCTCAAAAACATATATTAAAAAATTTATAAATAAAATATTTTGTGTTTTAAAATTGAACATTGGTTTGATTAGAAATTTTTTATTTAATTTTTTAACACAAAATTTGTATATATAATATTTTAACATATATCATAAGAATATTATATTGATAAGATATGAAATGATTAAAAGACCAAAAAATAATAATAATTAAAAAATGTTTAAGATATTATTTAATAAAATACACATTGATAAGAGATAAATGTTACTGTCTCCGTTTCTTTTTAAGTGTCGTTTTAACATAAAGCTCTTCAACCAAGATAAATGAATTGTTATAATTTTTTTCCCATTGTACCCTCATTTTAATCCACCATATACTTTCTCTTTCTAAATAAAATTCATTAATATAAATACTCATTAAATTATTTACTTCAAATAACTAATTCCATAATTTTCTCCACATAACTCTCTCTCTCTTCCGTTGCATTTTTCAACTACTCCTAAATTTTTGGAATTAATATTGCTTGCTATATGAATACGTACTGCTTGCATTTTCATTAATGGAAGTTATCATTTGAATTTAATTTTTATTGACCAGCCAATACTTTGAATAGGAATGGGAGTTATGTATGGGAATGAGAGTACGTATTAAGAAAGAGAATTTTATGGAAAATGTGGAGTGAGTTATTACATATATTAAAAAAGAAAAATTTATGGAAAATATAAAGTTGAGTTATTTAAATAGTAAGGGTATAATTGACAAATTGTAATATTAAAACATCAAAACGACACTTAAATAGGAACAAAAAAAATCTTCTAAAACGACACTTAAAAAGAAACGGAGGGAGTAATATTTTTTTAGTATTAAGAATATTTGAAATATGCAAATTCTCTTGTTAAAATTGTTTTATTTTTTATTTTAATTATATTAATTAATACTCCCTCCGTTTCTTTTTAAGTGTCGTTTTAGCATAAAGCTCTCCAACCAAGATAAATGAATTGTTATAATTTTTTTCCCATTGTACCCTCATTTTAATCCACCATATACTTTCTCTTTCTAAATAAAATTCATTAATATAAGTACTCATTAAATTATTTACTTCAAATAACTAATTCCATAATTTTCTCCACATAACTCTCTCTCTCTTCCGTTGCATTTTTCAACTACTCCTAAATTTTTGGAATTAATATTGCTTGCTATAGGAATACGTACTGCTTGCATTTTCATTAATGGCTAAAGGAAAACTTATTGCTTATTGTTTCAATGAATGGCTAAAGGAAAAAATATTCCCTCCAATTATTTTAATAAAAACTTAAGTTTCCCACCGAAAAATTAAAACCAGTAGTACATATAGTATGGTTTCATATTATAAGTTCAAAATATTTACAACTCATAAAATATGGATTTAGATAGTGATACAGAAACATCATTAACAAACCAACATATATTTGAGTTATATGAGTTTGATGAAGATAACTTAGAAGAGGAGTTTGAGGCAACCAATACTTAGAATATGAGTTTGATCAAAATAACTTAGAAGAGGAGTTTGACCAGCCAATACTTTGAATAGGAATGGGAGTTATGTATGGGAATGAGAGTACGTATTAAGAAAGAGAATTTTATGGAAAATGTGGAGTGAGTTATTACATATATTAAGAAAGAAAAATTTATGGAAAATATAAAGTTGAGTTATTTAAATAGTAAGGGTATAATTGACAAATTGTAACATTAAAACATCAAAACGACACTTAAATAGGAACAAAAAAAATCTTCTAAAACGACACTTAAAAAGAAACGGAGGGAGTAGTTTTTAACTACACAGCCTTATAATTAATGAGCAACTCAACCTGTAATTTATGTGATATAAAACTGTTTATGTTCTTTTTACACAAATTTGATATAAATATTTTTTTTTACCTTTTCTATGGAGTATTTTCTTATTATATTTTAAATTACTAATTTCAATTATAATTTGGGAGTTTACAATAACTTTATAATTTATTCGTATATAATATTTATTCTGACATGTTTGTATAGCATAAGAATCATGCTTAGTATATGATTAAGAAGAGAGAATGGATTCTCATGATATATCAAACTAGAGTGTTTATTAAAAAATTATCGTTAATATATACATAAAAATATATTAAATTAAATAGTAATAAATATAAACATTATTTTTGTGAGTAGGCGGTTTAACTTGGTTATGGAGCAATTTTCATGTGGAGCAATTTTGTATAATGTTAAACACTCACAAAAATTTACAACTTAAAACTTAATATGAAATAAATTAAATTACTTTTAAATTATCATATAAAATTTTTAAAATATGATAAGAAAAATATAAAATAATTTTTAGAATGTATTTGATTAAAGTGAACTATGGTAACAAAAATATAAAATAATCATGATATAAAATATAATTATAAAATTATTATATGAACCAAACTTCTTTGAATTGGAGTGGAGTAAAGTGAATCTACACTTAAACGAGTTTTAATTGAATTTAAATTTATTTGTGTTGTCGTTGAATATAGGCATGATAATAAAGGGGGCGGGATAGTTTTTATCTCATTTATATTCAAATTTGAATTTTAAAAAATCTATCCAATTCTAATTTTTATGAGAATGAAGAAATAAAATTTATATATGTTTTAAACAAATTTAAGTTGTATTTAGATATCTTCAAACTACGACCATCTTTAATTCTTTTTTTCAAAATATAAATAGTTTATTTTTCTAACATCATATTATATTATAAATAATAAAGTAAAATAATCTCAATACATTTTAAATATTTCAAACAATAAAATATAAATTAAAATATTAGTGTATTCGTTACTCAATTGTTTTCATATTTGTAATTAGGAAAACTTAAATTCAAATCTAAATAAATATTTTCATCAAAATCATGTCGGACTCGAATGGATCTCCGCAAATATGATTTATGATGTCATATTTAGTTGAATTTATTATCCAAAACATCTGATTTTTATGTTTCACAATTGAGTAAAGAGCATTTCTTAATGCACTCTATATATATCTTAGGTACCACACAAAAATTCAAAAATACCTCTAATTTTTGGAGATGCATCTTGGGACGCACCGTAACACACTTAACACAGATCATTATGAGTGACGCCTTCTTATTTAGGTTTTTTTTAATCCATAGATGTATCTACATAATGTTTTCGTAGTTACATTTCCATAACGCAGACACATCAGTAGCAGAATCAAAAACATGTAATTTTCCAAAATGAAATTAAGATTTATAAAATAAAATTAGGATTACATAGATCATTTCAAATAAAATGCAATATTATTTCAATATTCAGGTGGACACTTCAACATCTTCACAATATCTTTGACTGATCTTGAAATCATCGTTCCAACTCGAGCAAAAGTTTTGTTTCGAAACGGAAATACGTAATTCACATAACCCTTACATCTGCTTGCATCTCGAGCTCAAATTTGTTGAACTCAGTCTTCCCTCCATTGTTAATCGACGGTGAATGGTACTCGAGCTTCACAATCCTTCGCTGAGCTAAAACATTCGCCTAGGTATAGAGCTAGAGAAGAAGACATTTGCGACATACCAGCCAATGTTTATTTGTGACATTTGAGACATTTTCATTTTGTCTGAAATATAATATAAGAGCACCTTAATTTATAGAAGTCATAGATCAATATGGACCACTCAATAACTGACATGCTAATTCCGGAGATATATCTCCGATTTTGTACCTATTATCTTGTTCTAGAGATGTATCTTTGGAATTTTTCTTGAACCAATTCCAAAATAGAACTTTAAAGCATAACCTTTTTTTATACAAAAGAACAAATATTGTTATGGGGATGATCAAGAATGCATTAAGACATAATATGAACAAATGTTGAATATATTACACTTCATTTATATATAGACATAATTTCATACACTTATTTTTCCGGATAAACAAAAATTAAAACGAATCAAAATATATGTTTTGGCTAAATCTATGGGTGGTACCCCCTTGGACTTTTGTGCATTTGATTCTCTTTCAATGTTGTTCAATTTCTAGAACTCCTGCATCCTTTTCATAAAATGATTCAGCCAAGTCTCGAATTTCGTTGTTGAATGAGTCGTCCAATTCGGTGATGTAAGTGGTATAGGGCATCCTGGTTTCAAGTAAACTTGAACAAAATGACTTTATTTTGAAAGTCACCCAATACACATAATCCAATCATTTGGATTTTGAGGTAGGTGGGGCGGTGCACGGTGGAAAAAAGGTTTCCGAAAAACCTGTAAGTATAGAGTGCACCTAAGAGAGGGTGAATGAGGTACATTGATTGATTTTCGGTTTATTAAAATTTTGTTGTTAACTTTCTAGTTTGGTGATGATTTAGAACGTAATAAATTGCGGAAATGTAACGAATACGGCGATATATCCTGGTTTCCCTCACAATTCGAGAGTAAATCCAGTCCCCTTACGCAGTAAGAGATTTCACTAAGTATTTGAACTTTGTACAAACCTATCATAGCTACTATACACAAGTTCCTAACTTATCAATAAGGACAATCCCCTTATGATCTTTACAAAGTGAAAGAAGAGAACAATTCTCTCTTTGTCACTCTCTTGCTTCCAACAATCCTGGACATCAAAGTATTCACATTAATCTGAATTTTTATATAAGAAGAAGTTGATAGATGAATCATATGTATTGTTGAGAATGTATAAAGTGTGAGTAGTGTGAGTAATAGTCTCATATTGGTTGGAAATAAAGATACTTGAGCATTTATAAGTGAGAGAATTCACTCACTTATCACCTTAAGGTTTTGGGTGAATATGTGGTGCGGAAGTAAAAAAGAGCTTCCACTTGAGGGGGAGCATTGTGGACTCGCACTTGAGGGGGAATGTTGAGAATGTATCAAGTGTGAGTAGTGTGAGTGATAGTCCCACGTTGGTTGAAAATATGGAGACTTGAGTATTTATAAGTGAGAGAATTCATTCACATATCACCTTAAGGTTTTGGGTGAATATGTGATGTGTCTCTCATAAATGTGTTCCTCTAAAAAGAAGAAGTCTCACAGTATTAAATTCTCCATAGTAAAAAAATCCCCCAACATGTATCAATTACTATAATTGATCTTCTCTTTCAAGTAAGCAATTCACAAGATATTATAAAGGTGCTCAGAAATAATGTTGAAACTTAAATGATGCAGTAAGTTTCACACAAAGTTTGTATCCAAGACACTTGTTTGAAAATTTGAGAGAATAATAAGTTTATATTGCAACTAAAGATATCCGTGCGTCCACACGGGTAATTGTTTGTTAGAATATAATGATGTTTACAAATACAATGTATGAAAATAAAGTTAAATTTAAACAAAAGTTACATCATGAGCAATTTTTGTCTTAAAATATAATGATTTTTACAAATACAATGTATGAAAGTAAAGTTAAATTTAAATAAAAGCTACATCTAGGCACATGTATTGTCACATTGATATAATTGAAATGAAGTTGATACGAATAACGTTTTTGCATAAGTATGTTACATGTAAAAATAGAACTACTTATATGAGTAAAATTCCAACAAAATCATTGTAACATTGGTAAGGTTGCGAACCATCAAACATTGCACTAAGTGTTTTTCCTTCAGTAACTATTTGGTCAATGGTTTTTTTTAACTTAAATGTGATGGTGTTATTTCAGATAGCAGAATTATGGAATCATATGATATTGGAGTGAAAATGTATTTCTTAGTAATATTTGGTATATCAAGTGAACTTTTATGTCTCTTTGAATGTTTGTCTTTCAATAAAATCATTCTACGTGCTTATGCTTTCTTAGCCATTGACCATGTTATATATATATATATATATATATATATATATATATATATATATATATATATATATATATATATATATATATATATATATATATATATATATATATATATATATATATATATATATATATATATATATATATATATATATATATATATATCAAAATTTAATTATTTGAGGTTTTAAAAAGGTTGCACAAATTCATGAAGGATCATCATATCATGAATGTTCAACATCAATGATTTCCCGTAACAATTGTGTGAACGGAATATTTGGAAGAAAGTTTGATGACTGGTCTATACTACATTAGTTATTGACATACTATACCTTATGCATTAATTTTCTGTAAGCTACATTTATAAATTAATTTGTAATTTCTAAAACTGCCTGAATATAAACTAAGTTGTGTATATGTTGTATGTTGTTTTGGTTGTAAACAACTATAGTAATTTTGCAATAACAACAACTTAAGTCATAAAGATTTCATACAATGGAAAAGTCTATAAAATTGAGAAAACATGACTTAAAAAATCAGAATGATGAATTAAAATTGATTACAAAGTATATATAAATATAAATGGATGTTGAGATTACCTCTAGTTTGAAAAGTATATATCTGGATTGGACTTGTGCTTAGTTGAAACAGTCTTATGTTTAGAATAAGTATAAAGAGGATGATGACTTTATTCAAAAGTAAATATCTAATTTTGGGTGGAAGGTAAAATGGAAATTGAAAATAATTTAATTTGACAAAATCTTATATATGGAAGTTTATATTTGTTAAATAATTTAGTTAGTACATCTGGCTTTTACTGAAGTAAAAATAACTTACGTTTTATATTATATGTTATATAGTAGGGTCATTTGAAACTTAAACTAAAGAGGGAAAAAATTAACCTCTCAACAAATAGTAAGCATGATAAAAAAATTCAATCACAACAAGGTTTTTGAAAATAGTCAGCATGTTAAAAATTTAAAGAGTTGGATATGAACTAATAAAAGTGAGATGTATGTTTTGTTAGAAAATGAAGGTTGGGTTGGGAGGATGTGAAAGTAGACCTGCTCATTAGAATCCTAGTTATCTACTCAGTAGAATCCTAGTTAGAATCCTAGTTATATACTAAGTCAGCCACTATAATACAATATGTTAGCTCAAGCTAGGCATTTTCATGACATGTTACCATCAAGGAGTGCATTTTCCCTGACAGCATGAACAAAGTAGTACTCATTCAATGTAATACTAAGACATGTGTTTTGCAAGAAACAAATATAAAATTGAGACAAAATCGGGTGAAACAAATAAGATTAACAAAATGAAAATTATGTTTAAGTGCTGGAAAGCACATACCGATTTTATTTCGGAATCAATGGTTTAGTATCTTGTAGCACCTACTAAATTCATATTAGTCTCAATGACACATTAAAGAATCACGTAGACCGGTGTTAAAAAATTAGAATGCAAGAAAATCTTCACCTAAATTAGTATTGTTTTTAGCTGGAAAAACAAATATAACTTAAAAATTCACATACAAATAACAGATCTCGAGTTCAAACTCGATTAACCCTAAAAAATGGTCAATCAAACAATTCGACATTATCATTTAGTGTTCTACATATTCACGTACTAAATTAGTGATTTACCTTGTCAAACCATTATAACATCGGATAAATTCACAAAGAATCGAAACCTAGTCATTTGTATTCATATCAAAGCAATTAGAACACAATTTCTTAAAATCTTTTTTATGATACAAATAATATGTAAGTGTAGTTTTGATCCTGTCACAAAATATGTATCAGCCGGAGTATTATTTACAAAGGTAAAATTAATCTTCTTGTTAATCCAACATCATGAATAAAACAAAAGGTATAAACAACATCATAGCACTATAGTGCTTCATGTGAGCCTGAAACCCTAATATCAACAACCGATAATCTCCATATAACCGTCATTATCCCTTTTGGTCAAAGCTCAATTATAAATTTTGAGTACACAATTACTGGAGCTACGAACTGGTTGGATCTGGCATGAGGTATGTACTGCATTTACCATTGCTTGAGCATGTTACATTCAACTGGTTTCCAAGCTATTTTACAGCAATTTTAAGCACTTATAACATAAATGTTTATCATATAAATGCTTATCTATAAGCGATTATTTGCAAAAATATAATCACAAGCCTTGAAACAAATGTCTCCTAAATGTTTAAATCAAGGATATTTTTTAATCTATACAAAGTATAATGAAACATGAAAAGAGATTTAATAATATGTTACTTATTTATAAAATAGTTCGTGTTAAATAAGTTTGTTCATGGGATCTAATAATATTATTTAGACGAAGATACTTTCATGTAAAATGCTTACCAAATAATATGTTGCTTCATCATGACAATTCCATTTTGAAGTTGGAACACATGATAAATAATGACACCAGGAGCAGTGATCGTTTGCATCAATACCTCAGAGCAGTGCAACCAGTCCAACAGAAAGCATGTGATATTTAGACAAATTAATAGACGGAAGTTGCAATTTTCTAATTCACGAAACCGAATTTTTGTTGAATTGTAATTCCTTGTGTCAACCTACCCACTTATTACCTTAAGGTTTTGAGTGAATATGCGGTGTGTCTCTCACAAAGGTGTTGCTCTAAAAGAAGAAGTCTCACAATGTTCAATGCTCCCTAGTAAAACATCCCCCAACAAATGGTATCATGAGCCTTTGGTTTTAGAAAGGGACACTAGTACAAAAAGAATAATATAATTTGTAAATTTACACCCGTTTTACAAAAAACGGGTGTAAAAAGCAAATGCGGTGGCAGTTTTGTAAATAAAGTCTTATTTTGAATTTTAGTACGTAACAATAGACACCCTATTTTTAAATAACGGGTGTAAATTCAAATATTATTTATTATCAACTCTATATTACACCTGATATTCAAAAAAAGGGTGTAAATTTAAAAATAAAAATAAAATATTCGTGCCTTAAACAATAACTTTTATTATTCTTATTTGTTTAATCTTAAATTTTCTTAAAAAAATAATAAATTTTAATATTAATATATAACAATAGACACCCTATATTTAAAAATAGGGTGTATAATTATAACAATATAAATGACTAAATTTATATTAAACCCGTTATATTAAAATAGAGTGTAAATTTTGGAATATTAATATAACAATAGACACCCTATATTTAAAAATAGGGTGTATAATTATAACAATATAAATGACTAAATTTATATTAAACCCGTTATATTAAAATAGGGTGTAAATTTAGGAATCCCTAAGTACAATTTATCATTACCGCCTAAAATATAACCATGACTTCTCATGTTCCAAATTTTCTTTTCATTTCACATTTTAGAAACTTTTCATCATCGATGAAGTGCAAGAAATAGTGAAAAAGGAACAAAGAACGTGATTGCTCGGAAATCTTCACAACCCACAACGGCTTCATCATTCTTCTTTACCGTTTTCTATACTCTCTTTTACGCTGCTTTGGATATTAAAGTTGATTCATTCGTTGTTGTTCTTACTTTTCTTTGCTGGGTTTCTTCTAGTTTCATCGTTAATTCCATCAGTTTCGAACTCGCTTGGAAGGTACTTTATTCATTTATTCGTTTGTTTTCATTCATCTACTCATCAAAATTGATTCGCTGACGGTGAATCATCCACGTGCTTGACGGTTTACAAAAACGGCGGTGCTCCGCCGGTGTTCCAATCCCCGAAATGCCCTCGCTGGAGACTCTTCGATTACGATTCTTCTCCTCGAACTGCAACGCGTTGTCAATCTTCGATGCTCCAGGGTCGAAGAAAATCACAAGAGGATCGCACTCTCTGTGTACTCGATGTTCGCATTCCATTCCCCGGTAAACTATTCACTATTCCAATTTCCTTTCTGTTTCGTGTTCCAGAGGCTTCTTCGGAAGATTTATTTCTGATTCTATGTGTTTGTTGCTGGAGCAGGTACGATGGGGATCAGGGAGGTTGTAGTTGGAATTGTGGCGGTTTTCGATGGACATAACGGTGCTGAAGCTAGTGAGATGGCGTCAAAACTTTTGATGGAGTATTTTGTTCTGCATACTTATTTTCTTCTTGATGCAATGTATTCTGTTGTATCAAAGACTTCCACAGGAAAATTGCTTCACAGGCGAGACCATGATCACGGAAACTTATCTCATCTAAAATTACTTTTCCAGGTTGCAGAATGTATTTTCTGCTAATTTTGATGATTCTTTTCACTTGGAAATTTTGAAGGAAGCATTGTTGAGAGCAATCCATGATATTGATGTAAGGTTTTCTGAGGTGAGATTGAATTTTTGTTCACTTTTACAAAACTCTGTTTGATACAGTTTTGTATGTGTTCTTTATTGACATCTTTCAATTGACCTATGAAGGAAGCCTCTAGAAATAACATTCATTCAGGATCTACAGCAACAGTTGTATTGGTTGCAGATGATAAGTTTTTGGTTTCCAATATTGGGGATTCTAAGGCTTTCTTGTGCTCTGAAAATTTTCAGTCTCCTAAGGAAGCTAAAGGTGAGAAAGATTATGAAATACAGTATAACCAAACTTCCATTATTAAAGATATAAGTTTATCATGTCTTTATTAGGATATCGCATAAAGATTATATTGTTTCTCCTTGCTTCTGTCTAAACTTTAGACATAAAATATAAATATAATATTGTGTGTGGTTATGATAAGGTGACCGGCATACTTTTTATTTAAAGAAAACATGACTATTGTTGTTAATTTTAATATATATTTCTGTAGCCTCCTTATTAGAGCTATATAGGCAGACAGAGCGTGATGGTTCTGTTTCTGTGTGGGATCGTGAAAAGTATAGATTAGCTTCTTCCCATGGGCTCAATCATTTTGCAGTGAAGGAATTGACTAGGGATCACCATCCAGACAGAGAGGATAAAAGAACTCGGGTGGAAGCTGCTGGTGGTCAAGTTCTAAATTGGGGTGGTTTGCCTCGCGTAAATGGTCAGCTGGCCATTACACGAGCTATTGGTGATGTGTTATTTAAAAGGTAGGTTCAGTTGAAATTATTTTCGTAAACTCCAAGCTTATATCAACTTATCAAGTGTATATGCCTTATGTCATGTGCAATGTGGTTCATGTTGAAGATTGTTGGAATTCTTTTCTCACGAATGTGATGAGAGAATTCTCAACTGAATTCTCTTGATTTCTGTATTGTATTTTTGTTAACTGTGATTACAAAGGATTTAGATCTATTTAAAGAACCATAGATTTCAACTGGGTTAGTTACAAGACTCCTACAATGTGGATTGGTTAATACCAACTATCAGTCTTGTATTAAAATTAAATTGTAAAAAAGGTAGGAAAGGGCATGTGCTTTGTCCAGGCATCAAAACCAAAACACTAATGCGTGTGGGGCTAACAAAATTAAAATTTCAGGGTGACTGGTTTCTTTACAATTATGTATTGAAATTTAACACATTTCTTATAATGAAATTTCAACAGTTATGGAGTTATATCTGCACCAGAAGTGACTGATTGGCACTGGTCGGATCCGCACTGCTCCTAGGGGTGTGGGCTTTAAGAAATTCTATGGAAAAAGTTCACGCTCCACCTTAGGAGGTGTCTCTCAAGATGACCTTCTAGCCCACCTTCAAGCCTTGGAGCAAAAAATGAATATAGATTTCCAACATAAATTACAAAAACATCTCCAACAACAAAGAACAGAGCTCCAACAACAAATGCAAAAAGAGATGCAAGAGGAGAGAGCTCAAATCCAACAAGGAATGAAACTCCTACAACAGATGCAATTGGAGCTCCGCTCCGAGAGGCCTAAAGAGATGTTTATAAAAGAGGTATGCGTAACTGGATACAATTAATCTACTAAAAATTAGAAAAAAATTAATTTAATTAATGTTCACTTGATACAGCATGTAGAATCTGTGGGTACGAGCACTAACGGAAGTTGCTCAAAGGTTATGACTACTGAAGATTTAACTAAAAAAATGGATGCTTCTGAAGATTACCTCAAAAAGATTAACAATCTCAAAAATTTAGATATCTACATCGCATGTGTATCTCCAAGAATTTCAACAAACTATTTGGGTTTCTCGATCCAAATAGGATACTAGTTCACACAAAACCGGCCGAAGTTATTCAAACATACATACAAAATAAGTTGGATGGAGAGCCAAAAAAATGTTATTTAGGACCATTGCTAAATAGGTAAGTACATGTTTCCTTCAAGGTTTTATCGTTTTTCATATGTTATTTTGTAATATTTAAATTTTATTGATTCTAACACTTTTTTTTTGTAAATTTACAGCAATCACTGGCAATTGTTTGTCATTTGTCCTGAAGATAATATTATTTTTTGGTTTTGTTCATTAAACAGATCTCCTAAGAAAAATATTAAGGTCATATTGGAGGGGTAAGAAGCCTAAATAGAGAGATATCATTTATACTAAATTTTTGTACACATAGTCTTTATATTTATAACTTACTTCGTTGACAACTCTTTTATCAGAGCTCTAGAAGGTTATCATTTATTAAGAGGTATTAAGAAGAAGAAGCCTAATTGGAAGAATATTATGGTAAGATTTGTTTTACTATATTGTCGTTTCTTGGAATACTGGTGTGTTGGCTTGATTTTTTAGTTCTTGAAAGATACCATTTATAAAGAGGTATTAAATGCCCATATATCTTGATTATTTATATTATTATAAATGAGATAAAGAAAAAGAAAATTCCGATTTTATAATTGCAAGTGATATATTTGTAAGTTATCATTATAAACATGTAGTATATTTATTACTGAATTGCACTTATGGTGATAAAATTATAGTTGTACATGCTCTGAACCAACTAAAATTGTATGTGTTTCTATGTCGAGTGAAGAAAGTTAGTGTTGGTACAAATTTTGTGAAAAAGGAAAAAAGTTTGTGATGTTGTTGTTTTTGGTGGCTTTAATGTAACTAGGAGTTTATATGCAGGGGCATCAACAAGATAACGGATGGGCATGTGGATATTATGTCATGAAAAATATGTTTGACATTATTGATGCTTGTATTGTTGAAAGATTCAATGAGGTATTTTATATTACATATATTTAATGAAAAACATGTAAATTATTGTTTTAACATGTAGTTGTTTAATTTATTATATGTTTGAACTTGCAGATATTCACAGACACCTCATCATATGAAAAAGAGTCAATTGATCACATCCGACAACTTTGGGCTCAATTCTTTTTGCAAAAGGTTGAAGAGCAAGAGAACCAGGAAAAGAAAGATTTAATGACAAAACAGAAGCGATTAAAAAAAACTTATATATAGATATATTTTTGTTCCATGAATGATTTATTGGTACAAGTTACATGAACAAAGTGGTTGAATTTTTTTCTTACATGAATACAATTTTTGTTGATGTATGACTTGGTGCAAGATTCTAAAGATTAGAGAAATGTTTGTTTTGGTTATTTTTGTTTTTTATTGAATATCCAGGAATATATAAAAATATTTGGTTTAATGAAATTTCAAATAAAATATTTTTAAAAAAATTGAGATATTTTACACCCTTCATACACAAAATAGGGTGTAAATGTGTTAAAATTAAATGTAATTATAAGATATTTTACATTTGATATATCAAAAATAGGGTGTAAATATTTGTCATTTTACACCCGTTTGAATTATAATAGGGTGTAAATTCGTTTAACTTCAATGTATGTAGGTGACAATTTACACCCGTTTTATATTAAATAGGGTGTAAATGTCCTAAAATTCAATGTATATATCTACCAATTACACCTTTTTTTATCTAAAACAGGGTGTAATAGGTGACAATTTACACCCGTTTTATATTAAATAGGGTGTAAATGTCTTAAAATTTAATGTATATATCTACCAATTACACCCTTTTTTTAAATCTAAAATAGGGTGTAATATATTCTCTTTTTACACCCGTTTTAAAACGGGTGTAAATTCTTCATACATATCTCACCCTTTGAATTTACACCCTATCATAACGGGTGTAATATGTATAAAAAACGGGTGTAAAATCTTCTTTCTGCACTAGTGGGATCGGCTTACTTGTATCGAAAGTCAATAGCGTTAGTATGGTGAATAAGAAACGTTCGATTGAAGAGTGTCAACGGCGTCAGTGTGGTGAATAAGAAACGTTCCGTTGAAGAGTGTCAACGGTGCCAATGTGGTGAATAAGAAACGTTCCGTTGAAGAGTGTCAACGGCGCCAGTGTGGTGAATAAGAGACGTTACATACGGTACAAGAGTTTGTGGAAGTAAAAAGAGCTTTCACTTGAGGGGGAGCATTGTGGACTCACACTTGAGGGGGAGTGTTGAGAATGTATCAAGTGTGAGTAGTGTGGATAACAGTCCAATGAGACTTGAGCATTTGTAAGTGAGAGAATCCACCCACCTATTACTTTAAGGTTTTGGGTGAATATGTGGTGTGTCTCTCACAAAGGTGTTACTCTAAAAGAAGAAGTCTCATAATATTCAATGCTCACTGGTAAAACCTCCCCCAACAATTTAAAGCGTTGGTGTTTTATCTCATCATATCTCATCATATCCCGTGAAAATTTAGAATGTGGTTATTACTGAGTAATTAAGATCATGAAACACATTATTTACTTGATATCAGAAATATGATACCTCAGAGGTCAGATCTTACCCAATAATTAAAATGATCAAAGAGAGGACCCATAATATGCACTGATATTTCTTAAATTTAGGCTTAGCACGTGTCAGAGAATAGTCTACACGAGTGTATCGTTGGTTTACCCATCCAAACTCAGGACGTATTAAAAACACAAATCCGAGAAGAAATCCTGTAAGAAAGCCTCCAATATGAGCAAAGTTGTCCACATGCGGGAGAATCCTGATTGCAAGATTGATAACAATGATGATCACAAGTGTGAAAAATGTTGCAAACTGAACATGAAAACAAAATTTTGCTTATCAGTAGTTTTCTTTGAAGTGCACAATCACAGTAAAAATTAAGAAACTTTAATATGCACCTTATTATCATCCATAGACCAATTAATGATGAGATATGATAACCTAAGCAACATTACAAATCGTCTGGTGTTTAATCAAAATAAAAATCAATTCAAAATTCAAAATTTCTATCCGATATTAAAATCAATTCATAAGAAAGATATCCATAAGGTTTAAATAAATTTTTAATCCATATATACAACTCCACTTATAATCCCTGAAAAACCAATCCCTCGGTTCTTTGTCCTTAAAATATACAAAAGCTAGCTTCTGTCACTACTTGTTTCCACATAATTACATAATTATTTTTAAAATATATTGTCATTCAGTGACCTTTTTCATTCAGTGACCAATCTTGAAGTTGCTCTTTTTCATTACCTAAGTAAAGAATCAAATAATCTAATATTATGTAAATTAAATGCATTCTAGAAAATACAAAAGCAATAATAGACAGAGATTAAGACTGCTAAAAGATACAGACATAAAAAGATGCATTGTCTTTGTGGTTGTTACCGGAAGCAACAACATACACGTCAAGTTTTCCCATGAGTACTCCAATTACTTGAACTCTAAGATCACCTAATATAAGAATTTGACTTCCATCTGTCAAGACAATCATGTCTACCTGTAAAAGAGCAATGAGATTCGAAAGAGAAAGGGATGAATGTGAAAGTACAAATTCTTGTTTTTATCCGGCCAGTATTATGTTTTGTTGGAGGAAAGGTTTACACGAACCATAAGGCATTAACCACACCATTCATAGTAGAGTAGTACTTTGAAAGGATGTAGAGAAAGGATATGAACTCATCTTAGAGATTTTTCGCCACTTGGTCATTTCGGTACTTTTCATTGGGGATAAAACTTAGTATTAATGAATTACTATAAAGGGTTTTGTTAAGTGTAATTTAAAATTTTAATGAAGGGCATATTTGGTAGTGTTTAGGCATCTTTTAGTCTTAGTTAGATAGTTGATCAAAGAGGTAAGGAAACAAAATTTGATAAGTATGGTATTTATATTACTATAGTACCTTTCTGAAAGTGCATGTGATCATGAAAAGATGTCATGCTTAAGGGATGTAAAAATAAGTTCGTTAGAATCAAATTTTGAGTGAAAATGTCACTGCTTCAGTGGTAACCGATTAACACAATAAGTATAACTGGTTACACCTGAAGCGATATAACCTGAAAATTAAAAAATTTATATGTGTAACCAGTTACCATAAATGGTGTAACCGGTTACACCTGACGTTGCAAACCAAATAATTCAAAATTATGTATACGTAACCGGTTACCAGAAATGGTGTAACTAGTTACACCTGACTTATTTTTGAAAGATACTTAAAAAAAACAATTCCAAATGATTTTAAAATGTATGCATGCAATATGTGATCAAACATAAGTTCCAAACCTATTATTTATAATAGCTGAAAGTGATAGAACACTTGATGTTTTAACTTTGACCATGAGGCTTTTTCCATTCTTTGGCTATGAGCATTGTTTCCTAAGTTGTCTTCATAAAAACCAATAGTCAGAGAAGTTTGACTTCACATTCCCCCCCTTTTTAATGATGACAAATCGTTGAAACTTTGATAAGATTTACTCCCCCTAACAATGTTAACATCCCTTTTATCAATGCTCCCCCTTGATCTTTCAATGAGAGTTTTTGAGAATTTGTTGCTTGCTGCAAATGTTAGAGAAAAGCAAACACATACACAAACTTCTTCTCCCCTTTTGTCATCGGCAAAAAGGATGGGAAAAGACTTGACAATTTATGAACATACATAAAACAAAATAAAATATTTGGCAAGGAAACATAACATAATGCTTTTACATAACAATAACATAACTAGACATGATAGCATATAATGAGAATAACATAATAAGTCTTACACCATAAGACATAACAAGACAACATTAATATTGTACGTTACAAAATAGAAGTTAAAGGGAAACGAAAACGACATAACATAGAGATAGTTCTAAGACACAATGAAAGGAATAAATAAAAGATAGTACAACAACACATAGCATAAGTAATGGGTTTTAATCGCTTTCATCCTCGTCGATCTCTTCTTCTTCACTTTCGTCACTATCTTCCGATTGGTTTTGGTTTTTAAGGGAGGTTATCTAAAGTCGGAGTTCACGGAATTCGGTTGACATAAGAGGTTCCAAATAACACATTTAGTTGTAGATGGCCTCATTTGTGTAGCCTCCTTCGGGTTCGAATGGAGCCGACGGAGTAACATCTTTGTGCTTAAAAATACCATCATTGTCTTCGTAAATTCCCATATGTTTCACGGCTGCCCCAACATGAATTTCACACTCTTTAGAACTCATATTCTTCTTAGGCTCTCCTCTTAAGTCGATATTGTAACACCCCGATGAAATTAAGATAATTGTTTAAATTAAGTTAATATTTTATTTATTAATTTAATTAAATAATTAGAAAATTATTGGATTATTAATATTATTATTGGGATAATATTATTGGGTTTTATTATTGGAGTATATAAGTTGGAATAATAAAAAGTCCTAATTTTTTTGGAAAAAGGTTTTTCACGTGAAAAAGGAAAAGAGAAGCGGCTGAAAGAGAAAGGGAAAAGAGGCAGAGCAAGAGAAGAGGAAAAGCTTGAAGCTAACGGAATTGCCGGATTTACTCAGGTAAGGGGGGTTTATCATCGTTTGATGGGTCTTATGGGATAGCATGTAATGGGTAGTGATGAACCTCTGAATTTGACTCTGATTGAAATGATATGATATGTGATGAATTTGTGAAATATTGATGAACGAAATTGGATGATAATTGATGAAATTGTAGGAATTAGATGTGGTAAGGTTAGCGATTTGAGAAGTTGAATGTATCTGAGTTGTAATTGATAAAACGAACGAACGTGTATGAAAAATTGGACTGCGAGAGGTTGGATCTGAAGGATCTCGTAGCAGAGAAACCCATAGCAGATCTGGAAAACTGGATTCTGGTCATACGCGTATGGCACTAGGCAATACGCGTATGGGATGGCTTGAAAATGAGGGTTTTGGCGCTGGTACGCGCCATACGCGTGTGATACGCGTATCCCTGGAGTGGTACGCGTATGGTGTATGCTATACGCGTATGAGTGAGAGAGATGATGTTTTGAACGTGAAAGCGTCTCTGTTGGTACGCGTATGAGGATGTGGTACGCGTAGCATACGCGTATGGGCGTGGGCGATACGCGTATGGGATGGGCGAGGAAATGCGCCATACGCGTATGGGCATAGGCGATACGCGTATGGGCAGACTTGTGGTTTTCCTGAGCAATGGTTGTGCAGTTTTTGGTTGTTTAGGCTGAGTGATGTACTTAGCTGAGGTATGATGTTGTAGGGATCATTTCCCGTTGTTTTGAATAGTATAGGTATTAGTAGAGTGTGCTAATACTATGAGTGATTACGTGGCATGATATGATATGCTTTTGTTGATGATATGTGATGGTATACATGATGATGTGAATGTATGCATTTGTGAATAGATTGTTTTATGGCTTAGAGTGTGAGCATATGTCTATTCTTGAGTTGTTGTTGTTGTTGCATTGCTAGGTGATTAGCATGCATATTGTGGCCCATTTGGGGTGGTAGCTAATTCCCATGGTGAGGAATTAGTGAGTAAACCATTTTGATTGTTGTTGATGTTTGCATGCTAGGTGATTAGCGTGCATAGCATGGCCCATTTGGGGTGGTAGCTAATTCCCATGGTGAGGAATTAGTGAGTGAGTCACTATGTCTCAAATGAGTGGGACTAGTGAGCTTGGTAGCCGTGCCTGGATTTGGACGGTGAGGTTGAACTATATGTTCACAAATAGTCGGTACCGCATGCATGGCGTCTCATTGCATAATATATGTATGGCGTGTAATATGAATGGATGTATTCCAATATTACACGTGTAATTGTGTTGGTATTGTTGTGTTGTTATTGAGTATGATGTTGAATTAATATGCTGTTCCTGAATGTGTGTTTTGATTAGGGTGATGAAGTGTGTTGAATCACTTAACATAACATGATATTTTATAATACTCATTATATTGATTGAGGAACTCACCCTTACAACTATTTTTCAGGTAACGAGAAATGAGTTGAGTAGAAGCTAATTATTGGAGTCCGTAGTGGGTCGTGCTCTGATAGATGTAACATCGGGATGGGTTGTCTTAACTTGTTTCGAATGTTTTATTGTTGGTTGAGAACCATTGTCCATGTAATGTTTTACATGATTGATGAAACTATATCCGCTGTGTTTTATGCAATTGTTTAAGTTTGAAATTAATAAAAGAGCATGACCGTTATATTGTTGAAAAGTGTGGAATATTGTGTGACACCCTTAATGGGCATAATTACTCTGATGTTATATTTTGATATTTAATTAAATTATTGGGGTATTTTAGAAGGGTGTTACATTAGTGGTATCAGAGCATAGTCGGTCGAGTCGAGTCGTAATTATTCTGTTCCCCTGTACGGGATAGGTGTCGTGTAACCCTATCAGTACTTATTGTTTTAGTTTGTTGGGTTTTCAGAATAGAGATGGCTGGAAGAGGTAGAGATGATGCTGCAATTGCTGAGGCTCTGGGTATGCTAGCTGGAGTACTTGGAGGAAATCCGAATGTTGTGGGAATGGGAGCTGCTCGTCAACTGAGTGAGTTCCAGAAGAATAATCCTCCAATGTTCAAGGGAGCATACGATCCAGATGGTGCTCAGAAGTGGTTGAAGGAGATCGAGAGAATCTTCAGAGTGACTGAGTGCGCCGATAACCAGAAGGTCAGGTTCGGTACGCATATGTTGTCAGAGGAAGCTGATGATTGGTGGGTTGCTACCCGCACTGAGTTGGAAACTGCTGGGAATGCTGAGATTACTTGGGCAGTGTTCAGAGAGAGATTTCTGAGGAAGTACTTTCCAGAGGATGTCAGAGGAAAGAAAGAAATAGAATTCTTGGAATTGAAGCAGTGTAACCGGTCTGTTACTGAGTATGCTGCTAAGTTCACAGAGCTGTCGAAGTATTACACTCCCTATAACGAGGCTACTGGGGAATTTTCAAAGTGTGTGAAGTTTGAGAACGGGTTGCGTCCCGAGATCAAGCAGGCTATTGGGTATCAGCGGATCAGAGTGTTTTCTGATTTGGTTGACTGTTGCAGGATTTTTGAACAGGATTCCAAAGCCAGAGCAGAGAGCCATCAGCAAAGGGTTGATAGGAAAGGCAAGAGTCAGAATGATCGTGGAAAACCGTATGCAGCTGGCAAAGGTTTTCAGAAGCAGGGTGTGATGAAGAGGCCTAGTGGGGGAGACTCTAGTGCCCCTGCTAAGTGTTACAGATGTGGTCAGGCTGGACATCGTATCCATGAGTGTACCAGTAATGAGAAGAAGTGTTTCAAGTGTGGAAAAGGTGGTCACTTGGCTGCAGACTGCCGGTTGAAGACTGTGACTTGTTTCAACTGTGGAGAGTTGGGTCATATTAGCCCACAGTGTCCTAAGCCGAAGAAGGAGAATCAGTCGGGAGGCAAGGTCTTTGCTTTATCAGGTTCTGAGACTTCTGCAGATGATCGTTTGATCCGAGGTACATGTTATATTAATGGCTTTCCTCTTGTAGCTATTATTGACACCGGTGCTACTCATTCTTTTATATCTTTGGATTGTGCTGTGAAACTTAAGTTAGAGATATCTGAGATGCTGGGTAGTATGGTGATTGATACTCCTGCGAAGGGTTCAGTGACTACTACTTCAGTTTGTTTGAATTGTCCTTTGAGTATTTTTGGTAGAGACTTTGGAATGGACCTTGTGTGTCTTCCACTAGTACAGATTGATGTTATTCTGGGTATGAACTGGTTGGTGTGTAACCGAGTTTATATCAACTGTTTTGATAAGACTGTGATTTTTCCTGAGATTGAGGAAGGAAAGAATTTGTTTCTATCTGCAAGGCAGGTGAATGAGGCAGTAGTAGATGGGGCAGAGTTGTTTATGCTGTTAGCGACTATGGAAGCTAAAGATAAACTGGTGATTGGTGATCTAGCAGTGGTGTGTGATTTTCCTGATGTGTTTCCTGAAGAAGTGAATGAATTACCACCAGAACGTGAAGTTGAGTTCTCGATCGATTTGGTACCTGGTACTAGGCCGATATCGATGGCTCCGTACCGTATGTCTGCTGTTGAGTTAACTGAATTGAAGAGTCAGCTGGAAGATCTGTTGGATAAGAAATTTATTCGTCCGAGTGTGTCACCGTGGGGTGCACCAGTGTTATTGGTTAAGAAGAAAGAAGGTACTATGAGGTTGTGTGTGGACTACAGGCAATTGAATAAAGTGACTATCAAGAATCGGTATCCTTTGCCGAGGATTGATGATTTGATGGATCAATTGGTTGGTGCGAGTGTGTTCAGCAAGATAGATTTGAGATCTGGGTATCATCAGATACGTGTGAAAACTGAGGATATTCAGAAGACTGCTTTCAGAACAAGGTATGGACATTATGAGTATTCTGTAATGCCTTTTGGTGTGACTAATGCGCCTGGAGTATTTATGGAGTATATGAATAGGATTTTCCATCCGTACCTAGATAAGTTGTTGTGGTGTTTATTGATGACATTTTGGTGTATTCGAAATCTGAAGAAGAGCATGCTGAGCATTTGAGAGTGGTTTTAGGAGTTCTGCGAGAAAAGAAGTTATTTGCTAAACTGTCAAAGTGTGAATTTTGGTTAGAAGAGGTTAGTTTTCTTGGTCATGTGATTTCCAGAGGTGGTGTTGCTGTTGATCCTTCTAAGATAGAAGCGGTATCTAAGTGGGAAGCTCCGAAGTCAGTTTCTGAGATAAGAAGTTTCCTTGGTTTGGCTGGTTATTATAGGAAGTTCATTGAGGGATTTTCTAAGTTGGCGTTACCGTTGACGATGTTGACTAGAAAGGGGCAAGCGTTTGTTTGGGACTCAAAATGTGAAGAAGGTTTCCAAGAGTTAAAGAGAAGGTTAACTACTGCTCCTATTCTGATATTACCGAGTCCGTCGGAACTGTTTGAGGTTTACTGTGATGCGTCATTGTTGGGTTTGGGTGGTGTGTTGATGCAGAATAAGCAGGTTATAGCCTATGCTTCGAGACAACTGAGGGTTCATGAGAGGAACTATCCGACACACGATTTAGAGTTGGCAGCTGTGGTATTTGTTCTGAAGTTATGGAGGCATTATTTGTACGGGTCAAGATTTGAAGTTTTCAGTGACCATAAAAGTTTAAAGTATTTGTTTGATCAGAAAGAGCTGAATATGAGACAGAGGAGATGGTTAGAGTTTCTGAAGGATTATGATTTTGGTTTGAATTACCATCCGGGTAAAGCAAATGTAGTGGCTGATGCATTGAGTCGGAAATCATTACATATGTCTATGTTAATGGTGAAGGAATTGGATTTGATTGAGCAGTTTAGAGACTTGAGTTTGGTGTGTGAGAGTACTCACAATAGTGTTAAATTGGGAATGTTGAAGTTAACAAGTGGTATTTTGGATGAGATTAGAGAGGGTCAGAAATCCGATATGCTTTTGGTTGATAAGTTGACCTTAGTGAATCAAGGTCAAGGTGGTGAATTCAGAGTTGATGAGAGTGGCGTTTTGAAAATTGGTAATCGGGTATGTATTCCGGATGTTACCGAACTTAAGAAGAGTATCCTGGAGGAAGGACATCGTAGTGGCCTGAGTATTCATCCTGGAGCTACGAAGATGTATCATGATTTGAAAAAGTTATTTTGGTGGCCGGGAATGAAAAGAGAAATTGCGAGTTTTGTTTATTCCTGTTTGACTTGTCAGAAGTCGAAGATTGAGCATCAGAAGCCGTCTGGGCTAATGCAACCGTTGGCTATTCCAGAGTGGAAGTGGGATAGTATCAGTATGGATTTTGTGTCTGGTTTGCCGAGGACAAATAAGAATTTTGAAGCTATTTGGGTGATTGTTGACAGATTGACGAAATCGGCTCATTTCATTCCGATCAGAATGGATTATCCATTAGAGAAATTAGCCGAGTTGTATATTGAGAAGATTGTAAGTTTGCATGGTATTCCGTCGAGTATTGTCTCGGACAGAGATCCTAGATTTACATCGAAGTTCTGGGAAGGTTTGCAGAAGGCTTTGGGAACTAAGCTGAGATTGAGTTCTGCATATCATCCGCAGACTGATGGTCAGACTGAGAGGACGATTCAGTCACTAGAGGATCTTTTGAGAGCTTGTGTTTTGGAAAAAGGAGGTGCTTGGGATTGTTATTTACCTTTGATTGAGTTTACCTACAACAATAGTTTTCATTCGAGCATTGGTATGGCACCGTTTGAAGCTTTGTATGGTAGGAGATGTCGGACACCTTTATGTTGGTATGAGTCCGGTGAGAGTGTTGTGGTTGGACCTGAAATTGTTCAACAAACTACGGAAAAGATTAAGATGATTCAGGAGAAGATGAGAATTGCTCAGAGTCGTCAGAAGAGTTATCATGACAAGAGGAGGAAGTCACTTGAATTCCAAGAGGGAGATCATGTGTTTCTTCGTGTTACTCCGATAACTGGAGTTGGTCGAGCTTTGAAGTCGAAGAAGTTGACACCTCGATTTATTGGTCCTTATCAGATTTTGGAGAGGATAGGGGAGGTAGCCTATCGTATCGCTTTACCGCCGTCACTTGCGAATTTGCATGAGGTTTTTCATGTATCTCAGTTGAGGAGGTACATTCATGATCCGTCGCATGTAGTCCAAGTAGATGATGTACAGGTGAGAGATAACCTGACTGTTGAAACATCACCTATGAGGATCGAGGATCGAAAGTTGAAGCAGTTGCGGGGTAAAGAGATCGCCTTGGTGAAGGTAGCGTGGGGAGGACCAGCAGGTGGCGATGTGACTTGGGAACTTGAGAGTCAGATGAAGGAGTCTTATCCTGAGTTGTTCGCCTGAGGTATGTTTTCGAGGACGAAAACTCTTTTAGTGGGGGAGAGTTGTAACACCCCGATGAAATTAAGATAATTGTTTAAATTAAGTTAATATTTTATTTATTAATTTAATTAAATAATTAGAAAATTATTGGATTATTAATATTATTATTGGGATAATATTATTGGGTTTTATTATTGGAGTATATAAGTTGGAATAATAAAAAGTCCTAATTTTTTTGGAAAAGGGTTTTTCACGTGAAAAAGGAAAAGAGAAGCGGCTGAAAGAGAAAGGGAAAAGAGGCAGAGCAAGAGAAGAGGAAAAGCTTGAAGCTAACGGAATTGTCGGATTTACTCAGGTAAGGGGGGTTTATCATCGTTTGATGGGTCTTATGGGATAGCATGTAATGGGTAGTGATGAACCTCTGAATTTGACTCTGATTGAAATGATATGATATGTGATGAATTTGTGAAATATTGATGAACGAAATTGGATGATAATTGATGAAATTGTAGGAATTAGATGTGGTAAGGTTAGCGATTTGAGAAGTTGAATGTATCTGAGTTGTAATTGATAAAACGAACGAACGTGTATGAAAAATTGGACTGCGAGAGGTTGGATCTGAAGGATCTCGTAGCAGAGAAACCCATAGCAGATCTGGAAAACTGGATTCTGGTCATACGCGTATGGCACTAGGCAATACGCGTATGGGATGGCTTGAAAATGAGGGTTTTGGCGCTGGTACGCGCCATACGCGTGTGATACGCGTATCCCTGGAGTGGTACGCGTATGGTGTATGCTATACGCGTATGAGTGAGAGAGATGATGTTTTGAACGTGAAAGCGTCTCTGTTGGTACGCATATGAGGATGTGGTACGCGTAGCATACGCGTATGGGCGTGGGCGATACGCGTATGGGATGGGCGAGGAAATGCGCCATACGCGTATGGGCATAGGCGATACGCGTATGGGCAGACTTGTGGTTTTCCTGAGCAATGGTTGTGCAGTTTTTGGTTGTTTAGGCTGAGTGATGTACTTAGCTGAGGTATGATGTTGTAGGGATCATTTCCCGTTGTTTTGAATAGTATAGGTATTAGTAGAGTGTGCTAATACTATGAGTGATTACGTGGCATGATATGATATGCTTTTGTTGATGATATGTGATGGTATACATGATGATGTGAATGTATGCATTTGTGAATAGACTGTTTTATGGCTTAGAGTGTGAGCATATGTCTATTCTTGAGTTGTTGTTGTTGTTGCATTGCTAGGTGATTAGCATGCATATTATGGCCCATTTGGGGTGGTAGCTAATTCCCATGGTGAGGAATTAGTGAGTAAACCATTTTGATTGTTGTTGATGTTTGCATGCTAGGTGATTAGCGTGCATAGCATGACCCATTTGGGGTGGTAGCTAATTCCCATGGTGAGGAATTAGTGAGTGAGTCACTATGTCTCAAATGAGTGGGACTAGTGAGCTTGGTAGCCGTGCCTGGATTTGGACGGTGAGGTTGAACTATATGTTCACAAATAGTCGGTACCGCATGCATGGCGTCTCATTGCATAATATATGTATGGCGTGTAATATGAATGGATGTATTCCAATATTACACGTGTAATTGTGTTGGTATTGTTGTGTTGTTATTGAGTATGATGTTGAATTAATATGCTGTTCCTGAATGTGTGTTTTGATTAGGGTGATGAAGTGTGTTGAATCACTTAACATAACATGATATTTTATAATACTCATTATATTGATTGAGGAACTCACCCTTACAACTATTTTTCAGGTAACGAGAAATGAGTTGAGTAGAAGCTAATTATTGGAGTCCGTAGTGGGTCGTGCTCTGATAGATGTAACATCGGGATGGGTTGTCTTAACTTGTTTCGAATGTTTTATTGTTGGTTGAGAACCATTGTCCATGTAATGTTTTACATGATTGATGAAACTATATCCGCTGTGTTTTATGCAATTGTTTAAGTTTGAAATTAATAAAAGAGCATGACCGTTATATTGTTGAAAAGTGTGGAATATTGTGTGACACCCTTAATGGGCATAATTACTCTGATGTTATATTTTGATATTTAATTAAATTATTGGGGTATTTTAGAAGGGTGTTACAGATATCGCAATATTTAATAATACTTGTTATCGACCTTGCATAAGGGAGACCACCACTTAGGCCTCTTCGATGTTGCATATGGTGCATGATGACATATGCATAGTTTACCTTCAAACGATTCTTTACCGCATACACAATTTGCATCTCTATATCATCAATTTGCAAGTGGTTGGAATGCTTGGTGTTGGAGAATTGCCATCCAAGGCGCAGCGGAATTTAAAAATTTCTCCATTTAGTGATCCTTACGAATGGGCATGATCAGTGATAGAATCGTTACCTCTTGTGGCGATTCAAACCTTTGGTGCAGATCTCTGATAATGATCAAAACCTTTGATACAGATCCACGGGGCGATCACGAACGTTGAACGATGACAACGTCTCTACTCAGTCCACACGAACGGATTCCTTCAATCGCAGTGCTAGCTGTTATGAATGAAGGCTTTGAGTGAGAGAAAGAGGGAAACAAAATTTCAAGTCTCTACTTGAATTTCGTCTGAGTGGAGTTGGAGTGACAATGCTTCTACCCAAGGGGTTCTATTTATAGAACCACTTGTGTGGGCTTCAAGCTAAAAAGCCCACTTAAGTGTATTTTGGCCCATATCTTATAATATGCCCAAAATCACTTAAGTATTTGGTACCTTACCATATTTCGTCTCCCACTTAAGTGCACCGTACCTTACGATGTTCCTTAATTATTCTATCTCTCATCAATCCGTCCTTTGTGTGTGACCCTATAGGTTTTCGCGGCGTTGGTAATTATATTAAATCACGCATTTAACATAATAAACAGTGAGCGGTATCTAGCAACACATCACTGCTACCCAAGTCACGAAAATGTCATGTGATCTGACAAAACCTCCTGTGATAATAATTATGTGTATAATTACCCCTTTGCCCTTATGTCTATATTGAACACAAGGTATAGACCGTGTCACCCTTGTCCAGTTCAATATTGGGCCCATAGACATTTATCCTGTTACGCAGGATTGGCAAATTCCATCTAGGACACTCATGTCCCTCAGCATGCTTCGTGGAGTACTCATCAACTGTCTTTATGGTCATCCAGTTACGGATAACGTTGGATCAGTAATAAAGCACTCAACTCTACATCTAGGATCCATAGTGGTTTCAGGTCGAAGAGTGGTATACACTATTATCACCATGAGAATAACTTATGACACTTTGCATAACTTTCTATATAATATTCTCATAGCGGGTCAATCCGTATAAATATTACTCCTAATATTCATACTTATGTTTAAGACTTGATAACTCTTTATCCATGATCCATGAGATGTGATCATCAGTCTACAAACATAATAGTCTTAATGCTTTAATGTTATCCCACTTCACACTAAAGCTCGACTACGGATACTTTAAGAATAGTGTCCTTATGTTTAATGTGTTCTCATGATTAAGTCACACTTAATACATTAAACGGACTATCTATTCCAGGGACTTTATTAATCAACCATAATAAAGAAAATGCCTTTAAATAATTCGATATAAGTACCAAAAGTATTGGCCTCTAGGGCTTACACCAACACTTAGGCATGAGGATATAAGCTATGAAGTAATGGAGCATCCTATCACTAATAGACAGGTTCTTGTCGGACAAGATCAGTCGGTTTGAGGAAGTGTTACGAGCTATCTTGTTATTAATTTAATGCTCTTCCAACCTACTAATACTAAAGTAATAGATAACCTTGTTATAACCAGGCCAATTAATAGTATAACCATGACAAATACTTTCATATTCATATGGAACATCTAATCACTTACCAAATTCCTCCATAGTTAAAACAACCTATTTTCATTTAACATGAGAAGACAAAATACAACCCTTGCCAATAGATAGATTTACATAAAAAGCTTTAACTAAATCAGGGTAAATTGGTCCTAAGTCAGCAATCAAAGTGTCCAACCCTTGATAATGAAATAAAGTTGTAAAATCAAAGCTTAAAAATGGAAAAGTTGACATATTACCATAATTTGGAGGGGTGAGAGGGCGATTTCTGAAATTGAGCAACAACTTGTCTCTTGGAGTATCAACCAATCTCCTAACGTTAAGAGGATCTGGAGTTGAAGAACCTTCATCAACTTTTAGTTTGGCTTTGTGTTTTCTGGATGGAGCCATGGATGAAGCTTTGAGAGGAAGATGAAAAGTTAGGGTTTGCTGACTTGAGAAGTGATTTTTGGATTCTAGATTTTTGAGAGGATATGGGTTTGTTTTGAGAAGTGAAAGTACTTTATGGAAGGTTTTGATGAGTAGAAAGTTAGTGGATTTTGTTGGTAGTTATTGAGTTATGAGTGGGTAGTAAAGTATAGGATAAATGGATTATGTTACCAAGATAAAAGTGAGTGGAAGAGTGAGATGAATGTTGACCAAAGTCATAAGTTATTGATTAACTTGACTCACAAAGCAAGAGTCTTCACTGCACTTTTATTATTTCCAAAGAAATGGAAAAAGTACGAACAACAACCAAAGAAGTTTTAAAACAAAAACTAATAAAAAAGAGATAAGGGTTCAGGGGTTGGTTATGCAAAGGAAAGGTATTAGAATCTTAAACATATATAGTACTCTATAGGAACCTCTTTGAAAATTAGTACATGTTTGCATTAAAATGGTGTTGTTTGCAAAAGATTGGAGAGATGAGAAAAGAAATGTTTTTATAATTTTTGTGTTTGTCAAGACTTTCTGAGTCTCATGCCTATGTACCAACAAAGTGCAGTGGAGGATCAAAATCTTGTAGTTCGTGGTAAAAATAAAAAATATATTTGTTTTGATTCATTTTTAATGAAAAGGCATTTCGTCATTTTTAGAAGAATACTCAACTAGTCACCCACAAGTATGAGAACTTTGCATCACCATAGAGAAGAGCTCCAACTTGGATAAAGATCAACAAGTATGCCATAAACTCTCTAGGGTGAAAAAGAATTATCATAAATACTGTGGAGATAAGAGAATTATATCTCAACTATGGAAATGACTCATGTCTAAACTTAGGAAAAGAATTTAAAAGAGAAAAAAGTGCACAAAGGGCACAAAATGATTTGAATGAGTTATGCATTTTTTAAGTCTTTTTGAAATTGGTTTGAATATGTTTAAAATATGTTAACATTAATTAAGAAAAAGATTTTGAAAATCACTTGACAAAATTCAAGGTTTATTGAGAAAATGGTTCAAGTTTAAAACAAGAAGGTTTTGGAAAAAGAGAGAAAATTTTGAAAATTAAAGAAGAAGAGGAGAAGAAGAGACCATCCTAGAGCATAAAGTAAAAGCTAGAAAGGAAATATCTAACCAAGAGGTAGCAAGTTTTATGACATGAGTCAAGCAAGAATTCTCTCATTTGGATTAAAACTTAAGTAAGTCAAATAAGCAAATAATAGACCATGTATCAGATGAAATCAAAGTAACCAAACCAAGTTTTTACAAAGAGGTCCAAAGTCAAAGGTATCATATGGATCCCAAGGTCTCAAGTTACAAACTCCCAAAGCAAGGGTAAAGATCTTAGTCCTAAGTCCATAACTCCACAACAATGCTAAGGATAGTAACCATAAGTCCATGAATTAAGAGTGTCATATTTTTAGGGTTTTTCCTTTATTAATTTATTTTACAAGGAAATGAAAGTCCAAATGGACAAAGAACAAATAACATAAGCACAAATAATATGACATGAGATGCTAAAAATAAAGCATAAAGTAAATGACAGAAGAATGAAGAGCATAAGGTAAATGACATTAAAGTAAAGTTAATGCAAAAATATGTTAGTAATAAAAAATAAAAGATGGTTTTGTCATCTTTTGGAGAACATTCAACTATTCACTTACACGTATGAAAATATGTACCTCTACATTACTTATGAGAAGGGATCCAACTTGGATAAAACCAACAAGTATGACACTAGCTCTCATAAGTGAAAAAGAGGCAATATTTTCACACAATACCATGAGGAGTATGAGACTTACAATCTCACTTATGAAAATGACTTACTTTCGAGACAAATTTAGCTTTATATTAAGCAATTGTAATTGGACTTACGTAGAAGTCACAACTATCTGAGGTCGGTCAGTAATAATATTTGTGTTAATACATGCTAGAGATGTGATTTGTAAATCGTTCTCCTAAAGTTATGCCACAGAAAAAGAAAAGAGAATGAATCAAGCACAAAGGCTATGAGGGTGGTCCATTACTTCAATACATACCTCATAGTACTTAGGACAAACTTATGCACCAATCCAAAGTACCTTAAATGATCCATGATCAATTAGGAGGTTGATTTGAAATGATGAAAGTTCATCAAGTACCAATCCATATATCATGAACAAGATGGACACAAATCATCCAATTGATCAAGAGGAAAAGAAAGAGATGAAGAAGAGGACAAGAGAAATCACGCCCAAATTGGATCAAAGGTTTGATCAAGTCACCATCAAAATCAATCATCCATTTTGGTGGATTAGGATTTTCACCCCATCAACACCCAATATTCACTGAGTTTGATGAGATATATGATCAAAACAACCATGATCCAGAGGAAACATAAATCAACAAAGGTCAAACAAATATAAAATGCAATAAAAATGAAATAAAATGCATCAAAAATATTTTTAAAAATGAATTTTAAAAGGGAAATAAAAGGGAAATCCATAAATTCCTTCAAAACACCAAATAAATGGTTAAGAAACTTATGAAATATTGGAAATAAAATAAGAAGCATATAATAAATTTTCCAAAATTTTAAAATGCATAAAAGTATTTTTAAACCAATTAAAACAAATGATAAAAGAGAAATTCCATGAAAAATAGAAAATTAATAAAATAAAATATAAACAAATAAAAATCAGATGAAGAAAAATAAAAGAGAAATTTAGAAATTATTTTGGGATTTTTTTAATGTAAAATGAATTTTCTATAAACTTTAAAAGAAAATGCAATAAAAGATGGAAATAGAAAAACAAATAAATAAAAAAATACGGAGTGTTGGATCTGACCTTATTAATTGACATGGCAGATCCAACAATCCTCAGGTTGGGACACACGATGGAATTTAGCACCAATAAAACACGGGATCTAATTCAAATTGGACCAATCAAAACACTCCAATTATCCAACATGTCTCCAAACTCAGATGACCTGAGATAAACTCAGGTCGTCTTCTCCGAAGGTCCCTCACTAGAGTTTCATCGTTTGTTAAATTCAAGACACGAGACCACCATCAATGTGATCGCCTCCACATCACGAATTCAACCTCATGCTCCAAATGCATTTATCTAAATAGAGCATGAGGAATTCCATAGAAGTTTCATAAACAAGCAAGCCGTGAAAAATAAAATTAAATGATGAACATGATCAATCAACACCAAATAAGTTAGGGGAAAGCATCAGAGAGTCAAGGACTACATTGTGGTAACTTATTTGAGTTTGAATGGTGCTCAGAACTACCTTGTCCAAATGGTGATCAGAAGTCGATGAAGCTCGATCTGGTTAGAGCACTTCAAGACGTCTCAAAGCTTGGGAATTGTTGCAAAAGCTTCAGAGAAGCCCAAAGATGCTAACGGAGTCAAGAAATTGGATTGAAACAAGTTGGAATTCAAAACACAATAGTTGAATTTTTCTGGAAAATTTCATATTGAAGCAAGGGTTTCTTGGCTCTCAAAAGCTTGGAAATGAATGCAGTAGCTTCCTCTATTTATAGGCAATGTGTTTGGATCCAAATACGTGTGGAATCAAGCTTAATTCATTCAAAACAAATTTGATCATGAAGTGAGAAAATGTGACTTCCAATCCATCAAAACTCAGCCAAATGATGTGTTTCAAGAGTCAATTAAATTCCGGAAACTTGGTTAAACATGTTTAGGTCCAAAATGTGTGTTAATTTGTCTTGTAATTGAGAATTAGTGAAGTTCAAATTCGGACCATGGTGATTTCTTCAGTTCCAAGTCACCATGTTCAGCTCAGTGGGACATCTTACTCAAGAGGCTTTTTTATCCCATTCTTTTTGCAATGTGTTGACATCATAACAAAGACTACAATGAACCAAGAAAGGTTGCATTTGGATGTTTGTGTACAAAGTTAAGACATATTGAAGTTGGCACAAAAAACTGGTCATGTAACTTAGAAAATTCTAAGTCTTAAATGGCTGAAAATGACCTATAATGTCTCAATGAGTTCCATGGCCTTCCAAGCACATTTTGACCTTGATCCTTGAAGCAAATTATAGAGGGAATCATAAATGAAGTTGTGCAAAAAGAATCAACCTCAAATGTTAAAAATAGAAGAAGTTGTAATCTTTGAAAGTTGAGAAAAAGTCACTTGAAAATAGGTCAAATTTCACTAAGTCCATAAATGACCTATAATGTCTCCAAACATTTGATGATCCTCCAAGCATAATTGGCTCTTGTCATGTAAAGATAAGTTGTAGAGGATATTGAGAAGAGTCATATGCAATAAGAAGCCTTGAAAACTGTTTAGAATTGAAGGAGTTGTGATCCTTGGAACTTTGACTTAAAATGTTGACTTTTGGGTCAAACCCCTTGGAATAAACTTGTGCACTTGAACTTTTCTTGCATTTCAAGGTACATGAATGATCATATAAACTCAAAATAAGGTGTCATTGAATATATCTTGAGTAAATTACTCAAATTTTGAGGTAAATTGTTGAAAAAGGCATGAAAATAAACACATGAACCTTTGACTTCTCTTGAGAAATAAGCAACCAAAATTTGATGTAATCTTGATAAAAATGAGATTGAAATATGATTGAGAACCTTAGAGATCATGTTTTGAGAGATAAGCCCTTTGAGAATCAACGGTTGGACACACTTTGACTTGAGGAATCAAACAAACCCTAGTTGAGAAGCCATGCTTGATGCTCTTGATGGAAAAGCCCTACCTTGCATAATAAACTTAAAGTAAACAAAACATATTTTTTCTATTTTTATTATTGGTTAAATAAGTAATGAACATATAAACACAAAGGTAAAACACCGACAAAGAGGTGCTTGGTGATCCTTATAAAGAGCAAAACCCAAAGATGAGAGGGAGAGGACCAAGATGTGACCTTGTTTGTATGCAAGGATGCAAATGGTATGTGGTAGGGTTAAAAATTAGGGTATGACAATTGCTGGTAAAAATGAATTAGATGATTACAAGCCTGAATCAAAATTACGAAACATTCCTCTCGTTTACAAGTTGAATGGAAAGAATTATTTGAAATGGACTTTGCTCGTGAAACGAACTTGAAGGGTAAAGGAAAAGAAAAACACCTAATAAATGAACCTCTCAAAAAGACAGATCCCAAATTTAACAAGTGGGATACAGAAGATTCAATGATCATTGCATGGTTATGGGCTTCAATGATTCCAGAAATTAGTAACATGTACATGCTCCTAAGTATGGTAATAGAGATTTGAAAAGCATTAGAAAAAACTTATTCTAAAGCCAAAGATGTTACCCAAATATATGATGTGAATGTGAAAACAGTGGGGAATAAATAGGGCAACAAAACAGTTACAAAATACGTTAATCATCTCAAAGCCTTTTGGATGGAGTTAGACCACTGCAGGGTTATCAAAACCAAGTGTACATAAGATGCAACAACACTAAGGGAGTACATTGAACAAGATAGAGTATACGACTTTCTGGTGGGACTAAACTCTGACTTTGACCAAGTTATTGTACAAATTCTTGGCAAAGAAAAAGTATTGAAAATTAATTATGTAATGTATATAATAAGGAGTGGAGAAAGTAGAAGGAAATTAATGCTGACACCACCACCTGTGGAAAGTTCAGCAATGCTAGTTGAGAAGAATTTGACCATATGTCGAGAAGAAAGGTGAAGCGGTGTGGTGTACTTATTACAACATGCCGTGTCATACTCATGAAAAATGTCTAAAGTTGAATGGAACACCTCCTAATAGAGAGTTGGAACAAAAAAGATACTTATCAAGAAATTAAGGACATGCACACATGGTTAGAAGTACTAATGGAAACAGTCTAGAAGGATGAGTGCACCTTAACCTAAGTGAAGTAGAAAAGGAGAGATATCTCCTCCGTAAGTTGGAGAAACCAACATATAATTGTTCTTTAACACATCTAGGTATGTTTCTATTTCCTTGTCCTTTTGGAAACTCTCAATTTTCGTTTGGACTTAATGCTTCAAATATACCCTTTAAACAATACTGGATACTAGATTTTTGAGCCACTGACCATATGACAGCCTTACCCACACACTTATCCACTTATTCACCTTGCTCCAGTAACAAAAACAATATATTCACTGCAGATGAAACTCTTATAACTATAGAAGGTGAAGGAATGATTCAACTTAATTCATTCATGACTCTTAACAACGTCCTTCATATCCCAAAATTGACTACTAGCCAAATTTACATAGAAAAAAAATTCATAAAAGAGCTATCATGTAATGTTATTTTCTATAATAACTCTTATATTTTTCAGGACATGAATTCGGGGAGGACGATTGGAAGTGCTCGAGAATTGAATGGTCTTTATTACTTGGATAACAGAGATTGAAGCCCAGATTTTCTCAACAACAACTCATTTTTTCAACATAAATAAATACCAATAAGGAGAATAATCTTTTATACCATTTTCGCATGGGTCATCCTTCGTTTAGAGTCATTAAGCAGTTATTTCATGTTTTACTTAAAACATTAGATGTTGAGAGTCTTCATTGTAAGGTGTGTGGGCTTGCTAAACACAAGTGTGTACATTTTCCATTAATAATAAAATGAGTACTTTTCAATTTTATATAGTTCATAAATATGTGTGGGGTCCATATAATATTCCAAATATTTTAGGTGTCAGTTGGTTCATCATCTTTATTGTTATTGTACTTAGGTTACTTGGGTCTACTTACTTCAACAAAAATTCGAATTTAGTCATGTGGTTCCTCAATTTCTCTCTATGGTTAAAAATCGATTTGGTATGAGTATTAAGAGGATTCGGTCTAATAATGTCAAGGATTATTTTAATCAAAATCTTAATTTTGTGTTAAAACACCCCAACAAAATGGCATTGCTGAAAGAAAAATGGGCATTTGTTAGACCAAACACATGCTATGATATTTCAAAATAAAGTTCCCAAGTAATACTGGAGTGAGGCAGTGTTAATTGCATCATATCTCATAAATCGTTTATCTTCTATTGTCCTCTCCTTCAGAACTTCTATGGAAATTTTATTCTCTTTATATCCTATTGTGTCCACCTCTAGTAACATCACTCCTAGGATATTTTGGTGTACATCGTCCTTCCATATTCATAGTGATGGTAGAGAGAAACTTGATCCTAGAGCCTTAAAGTGTGTCTTTATATGATATTCTTCCACCCAAAAAGCTTACAAATATTATCATCCATCATCTGATAAATTCTTTGTCTCTCAAGATGTCACTTTCCATGACCAAGAAAAAGCTACTTTGTTCCAACTCATCTTCGGGGGGAGAACATAAATAAGAAAGATGAGTCCATTCTAATCCCGACCTTACTCTTAAACTTAACTTGATTCTAAAAAATGATGAAACTGATGTAAGATACAGGAATAATTTAGTATATACAAGAAGGAAGACCATTCCTGAATCTACTTATATCCAAGAGTCTCACCTGACATTACATGAGGTAAATTCTAACTCTAGTGATTCAACTTTTGAATTTTTTTAATGAACAGGAACTAGAATCCAATTCAACTCCACCACCACTACCATCAAACTATAAAGATTTACATCTTCCAAATATCATTGGAAAAGATACTAGAAATTGTACCAAATGCCACTTTACCCTCTATCCAACCACCTATGTTTTGAACACTATAACACTACCTACCTCTCTATTTGAGGCATTGTCTAACAGAAAATAGAAACAAGTCATGGATTTGGAGATGGAGACACTTAAAAAGAACAAAACTTGGGAATTAGTTTTTTTACCGAATGGAAAGAAACCTATATGGTGAAATGGGTATACACTGTTAAATACAATCCAGATGGATCGATTGAGAGGTATATAGAAAGATTGGTAGTCAAAGGATTCACTCAACCCTATGGAATAGATTATTCAAAGACATTTGCTCTAGTTGCAAAAATGAAAACAATTATGGTGATATTATTTTTAATAGTTAATTGCAATTGGAACTTATACCAACTCGATGTGAAAAATGTAGTCCTTCATGATGAACTTGAAGAAGAAATCTACATGGATGTACCTCCTGGATTTCGTGAACATACTACCACCAAAATCGTGTACAAGTTAAAAGTTTATATATGGGTAAAAGCAATTGCCATGAGCATGGTTTGGAAGATTCACTAAATTTATGATAGGTTTGGGCTTCAAACAAAGTCAAGGAGATCATGCCTTATTTATCAGACAATCTGAAATAGGGGAAATAATTATGTTATTGGTATATGTGGATGATATTATATTCACAGGTAATGATGAAGAAGGACATCAACTGTTGGACATACACTTATCCAAGCCTACAAATAGACCAGTTGATCCAAGTGTAAAGTTAGGAACGCAGAAAAAAATATTGTGGTTGATAAGGAACTGTATTAGAGATTAGTCAAAAAAATTATATACCTCTCACATACTAGACCAAATATTGATTTTGTTATTACCTTAGTCAACCAATCATGCACCGATCAAAGGAGATTCATTTACACGTTGTGTAACAACCCAATTTTAGTATTTATTTCTTATATTATTATTATTATTATATTTTATTTTATTTATTTGGAGTGTTAATTAATTGGTTGTTAGGTAGTATAATAATTGATTATATTAATTAACTTGGTGTGTATACTGTGTTGGTTTAATTTATTTGAACTAATAGAGATATTATAATACTATGTCTTATTGGGCCTAATAATTAAATTAGAGGTATCATTTCTTAAGCCCAAATATAATACTAGAATAGTAAGAGGTGAGGAGAGTGAGAAGTAGGATTCATTTGGTCATTTGACGGTAACAGAGAAGGAAAAGAGGAAAAGTAAGGAGAAGAGGAGAAGAACAAGGGAGAAGCTAGCGTTTCTAGAAAATTGAAGAGGTAAGGGGGAGAATCCTTATTATTATGGGTTAGTATAATTGGGTCAATGGGTAGAAGTATGTTTAGGTTAAAATCCCTAATTTTGTATGGTTGTTTGAAATTGTTAGGTTTGATGAGTAATCTTTGATTTGTGATGAGTAAATTCGTTTTGGAAATCGATATATGGGTGAAGTTGAGTGATAGATTGAGAAGTCACTTATTTTATTAAATTCCATTACAGTACAGGTAACGTTAGGAAAAAGTCCAGTTTTAGGCTGAGTAACCGGTTACCCCAAAGGTGTTAACCGATTACATGTGAAACATGAGCCAGGAATTTAATTCTGTTTACTGAGTAACAGGTTACTCTAAAAGCGTTAACCGGTTACCATGTTGAAAATCTGCCCAATATTGAATTCTGTAATCTGAGTAACGGGTTACTCAAAATGCGTTAACGGGTTACCCTGTTAAAAATCTGCCCAATATTGAATTCTGTAAACTGAGTAACGGGTTACTCTAAAAGCGTTAACCGGTTACTTACTTAAAAATCTGCCCAGGATTGTATTCTATTTTCAGGATAACCGGTTACCCCAAATACGTTAACGGGTTACTTAGTTAAAAGTCTGTCTAGGAATTGAATTCTGTTAAACTGAGTAACGGGTTACCCAAATACGTTAACGGGTTACTTAGTTAAAAATCTGCCTAGGAATTGAAGTCTGTTAAACTGAGTAACGGGTTACCCAAAATACGTTAACCGGTTACTTGCTGTTGAAAAAGGGAAAATTGAGGATTTTAAATGCTGTAATCATTTTGAAATGAAATCTAAGTGTGCGTATTTGATAATTAGTTTATATATGTGAATAGTATATTTGTTATGAATGTGTATATGTACCATTGGTGGATAATTCATAGAGTTGAATTATGGTGATATGTGGAATGTTAAGATGGTAGAGATGATCTTAATTGCATATATTGTTGGTATTTGTACATTCATTCATGGCATGGTCGGCTTCATGGTGGAAGCGGTGAAACTGTGGGTTCACATAGACGTTGATCCTTAATTGGAAATAGGCGTAGCAGACGTTGATCCTTAATTGGAAATAGACGTAGTGGCTTGGATTCTAGATATTGAATCGGAAAGCGGTGAAAATGTGGGTTCACATAGACGTTGATCCTTAATTGGAAATAGGCGTAGCAGACGTTGATCCTTAATTGGAAATAGACGTAGTGGCTTGGATTCTAGATATTGAATCGGAAAGCGGTGAAACTGTGGGTTCACATAGACGTTGATCCTTAATTGGAAATAGGCGTAGCAGACGTTGATCCTTAATTGGAAATAGACGTAGTGGTTTGGATTCTAGATATTGAATCGGAAAGCGGTGAAACTGTGGGTTCACATAGACGTTGATCCTTAATTGGAAATAGGCGTAGCAGACATTGATCCTTAATTGGAAATAGGCGTAGCAGACGTTGATCCTTAATTGGAAATAGACGTAGTGACTTGGATTCTAGATATTGAATCGGAAAACGGTGAAACTGTGGGTTCACATAGACGTTGATTCTTAATTGGAAATAGGCGTAGCAGACGTTGATCCTTAATTGGAAATAGACGTAGTGGCTTGGATTCTAGATATTGAATCGGAAAGCGGTGAAACTGTGGGTTCACATAGACGTTGATCCTTAATTGGAAATAGGCGTAGCAGACGTTGATCCTTAATTGGAAATAGACGTAATGGCTTTGATCTTGTCCGGATCGGAAGCGTGGCTTGGATTCTAGATATTGAATCGGAAAGCGGTGAAACATTGGGTTCACATTGCGGTACCACATGCATAGAGTTACATGTCTTGCATTGAGTCACATGTCTTGCATTGAGTCACATTAGAGTTATGTGATAATTGAATGTATGCATTGATGTGATTGTGATGTGTGTATGAGATATGGTAATTGAATTTGGTGATGTTTGGATACATAACTTGGCAAAATATGTGATTATGTGATAATTGTAGTTATGTGTATATTTGGGAATATAGTATTGGATTTTAATATTATACTCCTTGAGTTTTGATGGATGTTTGAAACATGTGAAATAAATGTTGGTTAGTTGTATTTACATGGTTATACAAGGTGTGATGAATTCCGTTAATTGTTGATTTAATCATTGTGCTTTATTATACTTCTTCATAATGATTTGAATTCTCACCCTTCTGTTTGAATGTTGCCTTTACACGGGCATCGTGCAGATACTCAAGAGTAGTGTTGCTGAAGTAAGTGGAAGGTAGTTCACTCGAGATTTAGCCTGAGAGTTTCCGTGTTTTGGTTTAGAGACTAGGTAGTGAGTCAATGCTTTGGTCATGTAACACGGGGTAGATTAGTAGTATTGACTCATGTCTTATTTGGATATGTATTATGTTATTACTTGTGAACATGTTTATTTGCAAGTTGCTGTTTGAGAGGCCATAGTGCCAAATATTCTGGATATGGTTTTATTTTATCTTGAGGAGATTATTGAGAGATGATCATGGTATGGGATATGGATCATTTTATGAAATACATGGGTATTCATTATTTTCCGCTGCGAACGTATATTCTTGAATATTCATGATATTTGAAATGTGTTATTTTAAATGACCAGGTGTATTGTATATTGATGATGAATGATGTTGGTTTTTGAAAGCTTTTAGTTTTTGAAAACGTCGATGTGACGCCTTTTTGTTTATATGCGTGTTTATTCACTCTGATTATATGTTAAGTATTTTGGGGTATAAAAAGGGGTGTTACAAGTTGCGCTTCAAATTGTACAATATTTGAAATGAACACCTGATAGAGGAATTTTGTTTGAAAGAAATTGGAGTATAGATCTTGAAGCATATACTGATGTCCATTATGCAGGATGAATTGTGGATAGGAGACCAATTATAGGTTATTGCATTTTCTTATGTGAAAATCTTGTGACTTGAAAGAGTAAGAAACAAAGTTTGGTATCAAGATTTAGTGCTAAATCAGAGTTCAAGTGAATTAATATGGTTGAAATCATTCTTAAAAGATCTGAAGATAAAGTATGATAAACCGATGACACTTTATTGTGATAATAAATCTGCTATTAGCGTAGCTAGGGGTGTTCAAAACCAAACCAACCCAATAGAAAACCGCAAACCAAACGAAACCAAACCAAACCGAAACCGTAAAAAAACCGCAGTTGGTTCGGATTCGTTTGGGTCATTTTTTAATAAAACCGCACGGTTTGGTTTGGTTTGCAGTTTGTATTTTGCAAACCGAACTAAACCAAACCAAACCGCATTATGTTACAACCCAAAGTTCACTTATCCCACATCCAACCCAAACCTCAAACCTAGTATGCCTTAACCTTACAATTACAAATGATTTTATCTTAATCACACTTAGGATTTCAATTTCAACCTTCTTAAATCTCTCACAGTAGTATCACACATTCTTCTCATCTTCTTTTTCATGTAGGTCTCGCCTATTCTACTCTAATAAGTCATCTATTATGTTCTTTCTTTTTTATCTTTTATGTTACTATTTTCTCTTCCAATTACGTTTTTATTGCACTTTTCTTCTCAATCTCGCATCTCTTATGTTCTTTTTTTCATCTTCTCTAATCTCTCATCTCATATGTTTTTTATGTTTTATTATAATGTCTTTGATATTATTTTATGCTACTATTTATTTTTGTCTTTTATTCCACTTTTGTCTAATCTGGTTTTTTGTATATTGAATTAAACGTTTTTGTCTAAATATGATGAATTTTGATGTTATTTAGTAATGTATGAATGACTAAACACAAAGTTATGTCGATATTTATAGGAGTATATATGGCTCAATAAAAATATTATAAAAAACCGAATCAACCCAAATTGCATTGATTTGGTTTGGTTTGGTTTGGTTTGGTTTTATTTCTAAAAGTCAACCGAACCAAACCAAACCGTATGTTTTTTTCTCTTGCGGTTCGGGTGATTTTTATCGCAAAAACCGCCCAAACCGCATCGCGAACACCCCTAAGTGTAGCCTATAACTCGATACAATATGATAGAACCAAACATAATGAAATTGATAGACACTTCATAAAGAAAAATTAGATAATTGCCTTATTTACACTCCATATGTGTCCTCACAAGACATCTTTATAGATCTTCTAATGAAAGGGCTTAACAATAATAACTTTGAAAAAATTGATTTCATACTAAGAACGATACATATACAATCATAAACTTAAGGATAAGTGTTATAAATAATAATTTTATTAATTTGTTGTTTTTTGTTTTATTAATGATTTAAGTTTGAACTTTTAATAAGACTTATTAAATTAGAATACTCTATTTAAAAAAATTAATACTTTTATATTTATCAATCATGATTATAATAATATTGACTTATTCTGTCTTAATATATACTATGACTCTACATAGAAGAATAAACACAAGGTAAATGCATCCAATATTAGAACATAGAATTAATTTGTCATGGAGTACCGCAAATTGATGAGGAATTTCTTAACGCATGATTGTTTTAAATATATAACGCGAATTTTTAAAAATACGATGCACCTCCAAACACACCTTTTATATGTATTTCTTTTGTTTTTGAGTAACATCCGAATTTTATAATTAAATTTATTCTAAAAATAAATCTCAAAAGAATTTCCGAAATCTATTAAAATTAGCTAATTACATACCATGATATTAGTACTAATGTTGCTGTTAACACCTCCACATCCAAAATTCCAACCAAAATTGCAGTGAAAATCTGAAATAATTAATCAAATTTATTTATCTCTAATCACCATTAGTCAAACTTTATACGCAACCAAAATATAAAATAAATTGTTCCGAAATATTTGTACCCTCATTTTTTGTGGAGCATAAATGAGAGAAAGAAAAGAATATATATCGTCTCCACCAAGATGCCAAAGCCATTAACAGTGGCAACGGTATTCTCCACCTTTAATAGTTCCATAGTAAGTCCATAGTGAGGAATTAAGCAATGTTCATATGTATGGAAAACTAAAAAAAAAATCTTATGTAGATCTATACTTTATTATTCTCCAAAAAGTTGGTCTACAATAATATTTTTTAAAAGAGATAACTTTAATCCATATAGTACTAGTATCATGGTATGTATTTAGTTAATTCTAATGGGTTTTGAAAATAAATTTTTGATTTTTTTTTTAAGTTGTATTTTCAAAATAAATTTAGTCATAAAATTTGGGTGTATAAGAGGTGCCTTCGGAAATGTGTAAAATGTGTATAAGAGGTGCCTTCGGAAATGTGTATAAGAGATGCATCCTCGAAAGTCTAGAATATTTTTGAAAATTTGCATAGTGTATTAAAAATATATAAGGTGCGTTAAAAATCTCTCATTGATAAACTCTATGATTTGTCCATTTTCTATCCGGCCAATAACTTGAGTGTTTGATCTCTTATCCCATTGTGTAAGAAAATAAAAATTAACAGGTTGTGAAAACGATGTCGGAATTATAAAGTACGATTGATTTCGTGATCGATAAGAAATTCACAAAGGTAAAAAAGAAGAAAATAATAAGAACATGTTATGGGTGAGAATGAGGAATTGGACGATGACGTGGCAAAGGATAAGAAAATAAGGTGCAGCAATAGAATAAAAAAGAAGCATCCAATGTGGACCCAGTTTGTTAGTGAGTGAGAGCATATTAGTAGTGGGTAATTCTAAGTGTGTAGGTGTGAATTTGTATGAGATATTCTCTCCCTCTCTCTCTGTTATTCACCACATGCAAACCCTTCTCTTACCCATTGTATTTCTTTCCCTTTAAGAAAACTTATATGAATCGTACTGCATCTATTTCTTTATCCATCCATTTTGATATTATTCTCTGACTACTGTTACCTAGATTTTACTGTCATTACACTAGTGCTTTCATTCCATCCATGGCCGACAACACCCGCATGAAGGAGCTTGCAGCTGAGGTTAAACGCCAAGGCGAAGTTCTGGAGAAGAACGAACAGTCAAATGCAGCTCGCTTTGCGAGAATGGAGACGATGCAGTTAACATCGGAGTCACGTTTTGTGGAGCTGTCGAAATCAATGGAAATGATGCTGAAACAAATGCAAGCTCTCAATGTTACCCATGGAAGCACGAACTCAGCGTCTCAGACATCAACCATCTCTCACTCATCATCATCGGGAACTGCTGCTCCACCACCTCCATTTCATGTTCGCAACATCAAGCTGGAATTTCCAAGGTTTAATGGTAAGAATGTACTCGATTGGATTTTTAAGGCTGAACAATTTTTTGGTTATTATCATACTCCAAATCCAGAGAGATTGATTATCGCTTATGTTCACCTAGAACAAGAAGTTGTTCCGTGGTTCCAAATGGTTACGAGATCTCAACCATTTCAATCATGGTATGATTTTACACGAGCTCTTGAACTAGATTTTGGTCCCTCAATTTATGATTGCCCAAGAGCATCGCTGTTTAAACTGCAACAAACAAAATCTGTTAATGATTATTACCTTGAATTCACTGCTTTGTCCAATCATGTTTATAGATTAAGTAATGATGCATTAATTGATTGTTTTGTAAGTGGATTGAAAGAGGAAATTCGCAGAGATGTTATGTTGCATTGTCCTATTTCAATTGTGAAGGCTATGTCTATTGCCAAGTTATTTGAGGAAAAATTGTCTGTTCAGAAATCTGTATCTGCTCCACAGAAATCAGTTTATACCCAAAATAGAACTCACTTCAATCCAACCAGAAATGACCAAACACAAACTACCGAAAAAGCAACCAATCCACCATTACTTCCCACACCACCTACTAGACCTATGAGCCAATTCCAAAAGAACCCTGCAATCAAAAGAATTTCTCCAGCAGAAATGCAATTGAGAAGGGAGAAAGGATTGTGCTACTTCTGCGATGACAAATTCTCTTTTTCACATAAGTGCCCAAACAAGCATTTGATGTTATTGGAGTTGCATGATGATACTGAATATCTCAATTCATCTTCCTCAGAAGATATAACTAATAAACCGAGTCGAAAGAGGTGACAGAGCATCACTTATCTTTTAATGCTTTCCATGGAGCTACAGGAATGGGTGTTATCCGATTTAAGGGCTATATTGGTCCTATCTGTGTCTCGATTCTGCTTGATGGAGGAAGTTCAGACAGCTTTATTCAACCACGTATTGTTAAGTGCTTAAATTTAGATATGGAACCAACTAAAGGGTGCAAGGTTCTGGTTGGAAATGGACAGAGCATGCAGACTGAAGGTGTGGTCAAGAAACTGCCTCTGAAGATACAGGGCATTGAGGTTACTGTTCCTGCTTATCTCTTGTCTGTAGCAGGGGCGGATGTCATCTTAGGTGCCCCCATGGTTAGCTTCATTGGGACCTCATGTAGCTGACTATGCTACATCTACTGTTAAAATTTTACCTTGATGGAAAGTTTGTCACATTGCAAGGTGAAATTGGGAACAAACCAGTCATGGCACAACTGCATATTTTCAAGAGACTAAACCAGATGAATGCAATTAGTGAGTTATTTACTATCCAAAAGATTGATCCTGTTGTTATAGAGGATAATTGGGATGGCAGAACCGTTGATCTGGATCCTGAAATGAGTACACTGTTGCATACATACCGAGAGATATTTCAAATACCTAAAGGACTACCTCCCATGAAAGGATTGAGTCATGAGATATTATTGAAAGAGGGAGCACAACCTGTGAAGGTGAGACCCTATAGATATCCACATAGTCAAAAACAACAAATTGAACAGATGGTGCAGGACATGCTTGAAGAAGGTATCATCCAACCAAGTCTTAGTCCCTTTTCATCCCCAATTATCCTAGTGAAGAAGAAAGATGGCACTTGGAGATGTTGTACAGATTATAGGGCTTTGAATACTATAACTATCAAGGACAGTTTTCCCATGCCTACTGTGGATGAATTACTTGATGAGTTATATGGAGCAAAATATTTTTCTAAGCTGGATCTTCGTTCTGGTTATCATCAGATACTTCTTAAGCAAGAGGACAGACAGAAAACAGCTTTTAGAATGCATCAAGGCCATTATGAGTGGTTAGTGATGCCGTTCGGGCTTACCAACGCCCCAGCTACATTCCAAAGGCTTATGAATCAGCTTTTCCAACCATTGTTAAGGAAGTGTGTTCTTGTTTTCTTTGATGACATCCTAATATATAGCCCTTCATGGCATGCACATTTGCAACATGTAGAAACCGTGTTTCAGATCTTAAGTCAAAATGTGTTATATGCAAAACTCTCCAAATGTTCATTTGGCTTAACTGAAGTTGAGTATCTTGGTCACATAGTTTCTGGTGCTGGAGTATCAATGGATAGAACAAAGGTCCAAGCGGTGTTAGATTGGATGATACCAACAAATTTGAAACAGCTACGAGGCTTCCTTGGGCTCACCGGATATTATAGACGATTTATTAAGTCTTATGCGACCATAGTCGGCCCTCTCACTAATCTTTTGAAGAAGGATGCTTTTATGTGGGATGAAAATACACAAAAAGCTTTTGAGCAGTTAAAAAGAGCAATCACTTCAACTCCTGTATTAGTGTTACCAGATTTTTCGCAAGTGTTTATCCTTGTGACAGATGCTTCTGGTACAGGAGTGGGAGCAGTCCTAAGTCAAGGAGCGCATCCCATAGCTTTCTTTTCTAAGAAGATGAATCCGCGAATGCAGCTACAATCGGCGTATACGCGAGAATTTTATGCTATCACAGCGGCATTAGCTAAGTTCCGACACTATCTTCTAGGTCACAAATTCATCCTGCGAACAGACCAGAAGAGCTTGAAAAGTCTGTTAGATCAATCTCTTCAAACCCCTAAGCAGCAAGCTTGGCTTCATAAATTCATTGGCTTTGATTTCCAAATCGAATACAAGCCAGGGAAGGATAATCAAGCTGCAGATGCTTTATCTAGAATGATGTCCTTGTCATTATCATCACCACAATGTGAGTTTTTTGATGAATTAAAGAAAGCAATTGTGGAAGATGAGCATTTGTAATTAATTGTTCAACAATGCCTTAACAATACTGTGAACAATGGTAATTATGCGGTGAAAGATGGTTTATTGTATTGGAAACACAGATTGTTAGTCCCGGTTGAGAGTAGTTTGATTCACAAAATTCTCATAGAATATCATGACACACCTATAGGGGACACGCAGGAGTGACCAGAACTCTTGCAAGAGTTGCATCTCAGTTTTATTGGCCTAATACATGTGCAGAAATTCATTGCAGCTTGTATCATTTGTCAACAAGCGAAGTCTGTCAATAAGCCTTATGCTGGTCTGTTGCAACCATTGCCGATTTCGGAGCAACTTTGGGAAGATATCGCAATGGATTTTATTACCGGCTTACCTCCTTCTTCTGGTTTTACTGTTATAATGGTAGTAGTTTACAGACTAAGTAAGTATGCTCATTTCATACCCTTGAAATCATATTATTCTAGTAAGACGGTTGCTGAGACATTTATGCATAATGTGGTTAAATTACACGGAATGCCTAAATCAATAGTGTCTGACAGAGATAAAGTATTCACTAGTCAATTTTGGCAGCAATTATTCCAATTACATGGCACGACATTAGCGATGAGCTCCGCGTATCATCCTCAAACGGATGGACAATCCGAGGCTGTCAATAAGTGTTTAGAAATGTATTTGTGGTGTTTTTCGTTCAAGAATCCAAAGGCATGGTCCAAAGCTCTCTCTTAGGCGGAACTGTGGTATAATACGGCGTTGCATTCAAGTTTAGGAATCTCTCCATTCAAAGCTTTATATGGGAGAGATCCTCCTATGCTAATTCGTTACACTGTTAACACTGTTGATCCGGTAGACCTGCAACAACAGTTAATTGAAAGGGACAAAATTCTACTTGAGTTGAAAGAGAATTTGAGGAGAGCTCAACAGGTGATGAAAGTCAATGTTGATAAGAAAAGAAGCAATGTTTCCTTGGAGATTGGTGATCAAGTTTTAGTCAAGTTGCAACCATATCGACAATCCTCGGTAGCTTTGCAAAAGAACAATAAGTTAGGGATGCGGTATTTTGGCCCCTTTACTATCATTGCCAAAATTGGTGTTGTAGCTTATAAGCTCCAATTGCCCGAGACAGCTCGTATACATCCGGTATTTCATGTATCCCAATTGAAAGTGTTCAAAGGCCTCACTGTTGTACCATACTTGTCGTTGCCATTAATTACAGTGGAAGAAGGACCGGTGATTCAACCAGAGGTTGTGTTGCGTACTCGAAGCATTCGTAAAGGAGTACAAGTGGTGGACCAAGTGTTGGTGAAATGGAAAGATATTTCAAAGCAGGAAGCAACTTGGGAAGATAGTGAAGAAATGCTACAGAGCTACCCGAACCTCAATCTTGAGGACAAGATTGCTCTTGAAGGGGAGGGTAATGTTATGGGTGAGCATGAGGAATTGGATGATGACGTGGCAAAGGATAAGAAAATAAGGTGCAGCAATAGAATAAAAAAGAAGCATCCAATGTGGACCCAGTTTGTTAGTGAGTGAGAGCATATTAGTAGTGGGTAGCTCTAAGTGTGTAGGTATGAATTTGTATGAGATATTCTCTCGCTCTCTCTCTCTGTTATTCACCACATGCAAACCCTTCTCTTACCCATTGTATTTCTTTCCCTTTAAGAAAACTTATATGAATCGTACTGCATCTATTTCTCTATCCATCCATTTTGATATTATTCTCTGACTACTGTTACCTAGATTTTACTGTCATTACAAAACATAATAAAATTGATTATAAACTACTATTATTTATTTTTCTTTAAAGTAAGATTACAAGTGTTACAACAAATAACATCTATCATCCTAATTAGGATTTGCGTTGTGCTGTGAGAGACCGGTATGTTATTTTTAATAAAAGCTAACCTACTAAACAAATGGGTTTTTACACACAGACTCATTACACAAATTAACTTAGAGAATAAACTAACTTATATAATTGTACATAACAAACCGACCAAATTCGACATGTTAACAATCCTAGTATACTTTGACTACACCACGTGAACAAACTTCGACGACATGCTAAGGTCTTGTTGAATTGTCGAATCAAAAAACTATCATTCGATCATACTAAAATTCGATCCACTATCTCAAAAAAAAAATTTGTACTTGTGTTCAATTTCTGGTGCTGGTGAAGCCGGAAAAAAACTTTATTTAGATTATTCAACAAATCACAATCGTCTGTTTCTTAATCAAATCCTAGTATGTTACAAGTTACAACTACTTTTACTAAAAGATTATTGCAGACGTGCATACAAGCGGTTTTTTTCACTATCTGGTTCTCATGGAAATGTTGATCTAGTAATCTAGAATTCGACCTCAGAGGTCAAAGGTCTGACCAAAAGTTGAACTCATTATTTTTGAACCTTCATTCCTTAGCAAGAAGCTCATTTACGTTCTTTAGCATAAGCTCATTTACCATTCAAACCCAAACACTTAATTTGTAACATGATGTTTTTTATGATACATTGAAAGGGGAAATCCAACATTTATTTACTAGAAAAATTAAATGGTGCACATTATCCACCTTAGTCTCCACCTATTTTACATGCAACTCCTATATTATTTGACATTTAAAGGAATACCCTACCCAAATTTCCATTCAATACAATAAACATCACTAGAAAATAAAACATAATAATTTTATCAATTTTAAAACAATAACTCATACACCATTAAATATACTCAAATAAGAAGTCTATGTTTTAACATTGCGGCGATTTTTTATCAAATATATTGAGAAATTGCGTCGGCACGGATAGATAATCCTTTGTCTAGCATTCTTTTGTTATATGCAATATAATGAACACAATGAGTTAACTGATATCTTGCATATCACTTGTATATATATTTAATGGCTTTTTCCTTTTCTGTTCTTAGTGTGTGGATAATGTAATATAAATAACCAATCACATTCTGTTTTACATATTCAGTTATCAATAACAAACTTTCTGTTATCTTCTTCTTCTTCTTCTTGGATATTGCTTGTTCTTGGAGATTAACGTCCTTCTAGAAAACACAGCCATGAATAAACCTTACTAGCATCTTGATATTTGTATTTTTTTACCTATTAAATATTTTTTTAAAGTTTCTTTGAATATAATATTTGTGGTTGGATCCAAACATTATTTCATCTTAAAATTTTCAATTCTTCTTTGCTTTTGATTCTAGAAAACACAGCCATGAATAAACCTTAAGATTCTTAAGTAAATACAAACTGACATAGTTCAATTATTGTCTTTTGAAACTTATTAATTTTGACTCTAAAAAATGCAATATATAATTGATCATGATTAAAAACTTTTTTTAAGTATAAATTCACATAATCTAATAATTATCCTTGAGACTTATTAATAGTTATGATAAAAGAGACAATAGTAAAAAAAAAAGTGGTCTTTTTACAAATGATGATTGAAAAGGGGAAATGGACCTCCTTGCAACAAGAGCCCGAGAGTAACGTAACTTGAAAAATAAACATATATGATAAACCAAGAAATTGCAAACATTGATTATGCAAAGCACAACAAACTCCATAATAAATCTTCACATGTCAAAAGTAAGTTATTTTGTCAAATTTTAAACCTTACACTAAAAATAGTAATACATGTATAAATCCAAACACTTGTATGGTCTAAGATTTCATGTATAAGATCTATTTTACACTATTGTTGTTTATATAGATAGATAGACAGACACAACAAAATCATTGAGATTCCAAGAACACAACTATGTATATTTTCCTTTAAAATCTTGTATATTCAAGATTCTTTTAACAGTAAAAGAATCATATGATTCATTACATCTAAAGGTAGATTTCAGTTCAATGTCGGCAAAAATTACAAAAGTGGGTCATAGCATATTCATACACTTTCAAACAGATGTTCAATCTCAGCAATAAAAATGCATAGAAAATCAGCTTCAAAGTAGCTAACATAGCAAGCCTTGCTTAATCTCTGCAAGTTTCAATCTCTCTAAAAATAGACTCTTGAATACAGTTAGGACATTAAAACACACTCTGTGATTTCCCTGAAATCATCAGTAATATTGTTACAGTGACCTAGAGCCCCCACATCTAATGAGACCATCTTTGTTTTTCCACCATTAACATAAACATTAGCTAAAATTTCAGTTTGGGTGTTGAAAAACACCTCCAAAATCACAGTAACCAAACCAAGTTTACAACCATAGTTATGAACAAGAGAACTCTAAATGCAGATTAAAGAACACATGTGATAAAAAAATAAAATAAAAAACACCCCTAAGCCCAAAGAAAAGAGAATTGAAGCACAAAACTAAGAAACCCTTTGGTAGCCATAAACAAATTAGTGAAGCTAACAATTGAATCTCAGTTACCAAGAAATGAAAAAGCTAATAAAGAATGTGTGATTTGGTTACCTTCGGTTTTCATTTTGAGTTCAAGGTCTTAGATTATGAACTTTCGAATTTGAGACTGAACTTTGATTTCAGGTTGATTGTAGAAATGAGATGTGATTTAGGGTTAAGGATCTTCACTGATTTGGAGATTTAGGGTTTTGCATTCCACCATTCATCTTTCATCAGTTTCCTATTTGGGTCACGTTTTTGCAGTTTTCACATTTTAGTAATACTGGTTCAGTTTTGGTTTACATTTGGTTATTTGCAATTCGGTTCGGTTCGGTTTACTAACCAAATATAATGGTTTGGTTATTTTAACTTTAGTTCGGTTCAGTTTGATGGTTCGGTTCATGGATTTTTTTTAGCAATCCTACTCGCAACAACGCCATGATCTTGGCGCAAAGGATATCAGAGGAACCAACATTACCATAATAACCACAAAGGAAGCTAACATTATGATCTCTCATCAAACCATCAAATCAAGCAGCCTCTCGATTTTCGGACTAAGGGTGGAAACTAAACACATGAGAAAATTAAACACTAAGATTTTCAAACTCATAGATTGAATCACCAATATACCCATGGGTGAATGATATGAGCCATACTACATTGACTTTATATATAAACACTTTGTGGGAGGAAATTGTCTCTAAATATAAATTTCATTAGGAATCACTAGATACATTTATTATTGTTTCATGGCAACATTATTGCTTCAGAGTATAGTATATCATTACAAATTCAACCAAACGCTAAATCAGTTGTTCCTGGTGCAATTTCTTCAACCCAAGATCAGGTCACAATTCTGTTATTCATCAATTGAAAATTACTAATTGTGCCAAAAAAATAACCAAAACTAGTAAGAACCAGCAAAATGTAGATTACAGACACATGCTTTAGAGGTCACTTACCAGTCCCAAATTATTGACTCAGCTTGCCTACAGCGTCTGGCTGATTCTCTGGCAAAGCCTCCCGAAATGCTGGGATATCATAATATGTCTCATGTAATCTTGAGAGAATAGGAAATTCATTCTGCTTCGACAAATAACAGAAAAGTAAGTCATATGATGAATTTGGGCAATGCAGTCTGACACATGAAAGAAGATTTCACTATAGAAAATAACAAGTTCCACAATGACGGTTTTTTTCCATATTGAATTGCCTCTTATTAATGCATCCTCTTTCTGATTGAGTGATCGGTTTTATCTTTGAAATGTTGATTGCATGTACTTAACCAACAGCCAACAAGTGGTAAAAGAAAGAAAGTCATGCACTTTTGCAAAATTTAGTAATCAAATAGATCAAAACTAAGACTAAGATTAACTCATCTTACATATTCAAACTAACAGTTTATTTGAAGAACCCTATGAAAATGGACTTGGTTGGGTAAAACATAGCAAATAGCTGAAAAGCTAGCTTATAGCGGGAGTTAATAGTTGATAGCGGATAAACTAATTGATTGGATAAGTCGTATTTACGAAAATTAACAAATTGAACTAGGTTATAAATACGAAATGACATGAAAAAATATACTTACATGTTATTTAATTTTTTCCAATAAAGGTAATAAGGATAAAATTGAGAGAGAAAATGACAAACTATAAATTATAAACTATTTGAAGTAGCTTAACAAAAAAACACTATAAGCTGGTAAAAAACTGTAAGATGCTGGGAAGAAATTGTTATCAAACAAGACTTTTTTTGTCGTATGAGCTTATAAGCTAGAAGCTCAAAATTTTGTGTTGTCAAACAAGTCCACAATCATTGAATCTAAATCAACTAAAAACTCCAGCAAATAAACTAACATATAAACAAGAGCATAGAATATTACCATGTCAATGTTGAATTTATTAGATGCAGCATGTATCTGAGGTGCTAAAAATACATCTGCCTGCAAATGATAATGAACATGTTAGATTATATATAACTAAGCCAAAAATACATTCCAAAAAAGATTGCAAATCTAGTGCTTGTTCCTACCGCTAGCCCTACTAATTTTCCAAAATTTGTGATCATTCATTTTGGAGTTGAATTGCATTATATTCTAAAATATCAGAGGATAAAAGCTTTTATTGAATTTATACATCAGAAATCAGACATTCAAATAGCTGATATTGCTACCCAAGATTTTTGGGTTACTAGACCCTTTTGAAAGGATTTATTTACTCATTTTATTAGAGTTTCAAACAAACAAACTCCAATGATTTGCAACATACCATGCAAACTTCGTCTCCAGTAGCATACCTCCCAGTGTGTTCTTTCAATAGCTTTTCAAGTGCTGAAACACAATCAATTGGAAATACATTGTAGATATAATCTCATGAACTACCGACTTAGGGATGACTTAGAAGATTGAATATCATCCTATGTTCCTTATTTTGAAGTAGTCCAAATGTTTATCAAAAAACGAAGTGCTCAAATAGTAGAATCTCTCAATTGCTCTCATCCCATCAACTACTATTTCCAAGTTCGTACCGCCACTGTAATAGCAAGATTTTGTATGTGTTCCATTAAGAAAAAATCAAAATCTAATCTCACCTGTGAAGCCTTTTCTAATTACACTCTGGACCCATGGAAGTTTTTCATCAGGGCCAACATTTATCTCGATGTACTTCTGCAGATACAAAAGCAAATTATCAATGAACTTATCCTTTTTCCCCTTTCAAAAAACAAAGAAAAAGAGTTGAAAAACATACTACCAGAAGGTTTAAGTTATGAAGAGGTTGAATTGATGAAGAAACAATACTAACAGCCTGCGAATTAGAAGAATGAAATTGTAATTTGAATACAAAATTGATTTGATCTGATCCTAATTAGTTTAATTTTACCTGGAAATTGATTGCTCTTTTGTGAATATCAGTAGGAAGCAAAGGATGTTGAGGATATTTATCCTCCAAATACTGCGTGCATAGATAGATAGATAGAAATCATGGAAATGAAGAGAGATTAATTAATTAAAGAAAGCATGGAGTGAAAGGAAATTACCATAATAATGGCGAAAGAGTCGAAAATGACGGAATCGCCATCGACGAGAACGGGAACAAAACCAACGGGGTTAAGCTGAAGAAACTCTGAAGATTTGAAGATGAAATTAAAATAAAATAGAGATAGTAAAAATGATGATAAGGAAAAGAGAAAAACGAACCGGGATGAGATTGTTCTCCTTTCAAGAGATTAATTGATTTGTAATGATATTTGAGACCTGAATGAATGAATGAATGAATAGTGTTAATAGAATGAATATATATAATAAAGTTGATAGAGTGAGTACCTTTGAGGTTGAGAGCGATTCGAGCACGGAAGGAACATGAACTTCTCCAATATCCATAAAGAGTGAGATTGTGTTGTTGTTGTTCTGAAGCAGATGCGTTTGCCTTGTTGAAAGAAATGAGTTAAGTTATGAAGTAACAGTAAAGTAAATAGATGAAGAAGATGGATACCATTGCCGTGCTTAAACTTTCAACTTCAAAGCAGAATATAGATGATAAACACAGAGTAGGTGTAGCTGTTTTGTCAATGCTCAAGGCTAAGGGGTGGGTGTGTTTTATATAAAAGATTTCAGACCAAATTTCCAAATCGTACACGATACGTTTTATATTTTACTACTTTCTATATCTTTTATTTTTGTTTTTTATGTCATCCATTTTCACTCTTTTTAGTTGATAATTTCGTACAAATTAAAAATAATCACTCATTATGCTATGAATGGAATAATAGAGATTTTATTTAATTATTTATATTAAATATTCATAACTGGTCAAAGTAAAGTGGCATGTACTATAACCATGGAGGAGAGAGGAGCAAAGACTCGGGGTGTTGGCGAAGTTGGTGGTCGTGTAGCACTTTGGCCTAATTATTTAATTCAATATTTTAAAAATCGGAAATATCATCAATCCAGTGAGGTATTGTCTTACTAATTTATTAGTCAAATCAATGAGTCATTGGTCGAACCGCGTGACTAAATTAGATTTAACCAGATAACTCGGTTGAATAAACCGAATTCTATAACAAAATTATATATTTATAAAATTAATCGAATTGGATGACTCGATTTCTATAAAATATCACAACGCCTACAAAATTTTAAAATATCATAATTTCGCATGTTCATTCTTTAAATTCAAATTATAAATATACTTATCACACAAAATAAAATAGTACAAAATACAAATTCAAATAAATTTTGAACAAGGTTTAATTGCAAACAAGGTAAAGTTGTTTCAAATAAATTTTAAACAAATCCTAATTATTTTTTAATTTTTTTATCAAAACAACGTCATTTTGTTTGAGGAAAAAAGGATACAATTAACCTACCTATTTTCAAAAATCGTCGATTTACCAGTTCTATCTGGTTCACACTTGTTCAATATCATACCCGATCCAATAATCAGACTATACCGATGACCCCTCATGTTCTCGGTTCGACAGACTGATTTGGTTCGGTTTTTAAAACACTAGTTTAATTAAAGTTTTGGTTATTTTAGAAAGAGGTTGATTGTTGTGTATTGTCAATGTGATTATCCGTGTTTTTGGAAACAATCACTTAGTTTTCAATAATTACTTGCAGGACCAAACAAAAAATCTGTAAGGCATTCTTGTGCATAATTTTCAAAAGACAAACACTTTACTATTGTTATAAGTCTAAAACTGAGTGTTTAATAAAATAACTAAAACTTAAAAGGAAAACAAGAAAATTGAAGATTTCGAATGAGTCGAAATCCAATATGAAATAAACTGGAAAAGTAACGAGACTAAAACAAAGCAAAGGAAAAATAAAAGTTACGTTAATTAAATAAATAAAAGTTCGTGTACAGAATCATACATATTTCTCACAAACTTGTTTCTCGCTCTGACTTGGATACTTTGAGTTCTATAGAGATTTTGTAATGACATTGTCACATGAATCCTAACGCTAGAACCACTATATATACTAATGTAAAAAAAATTGTCTACAACGACAATTTCTCCATTGTCTGATGGGTAATTCTCTTAAGTTTCCAATCTTCTACTGTATTTCCATGTGTCTTCGACGTTTGGATAAGATTAAAAATCAGTTACTCATTCTGATCATTTTACTTCGTCTCAATTGTCACTGCTGATGACTCAACCTGTCGAATTATGAGGAGAAGCAATCTCAACATTTGGAAAATTTCTAAGCCAAACTCATTTGCCAAAATGTATTAAACTCTATATTTATGGTTGAAGTTAATATTGTCGCACATGTCACCATGTGTCCTTATTTTAACTAAGTATCATTTTAGTGTCGTAACCTCTTTGTTGAACTCTACATGTCGAGAATTCCAAGCTAATAAATTACCCAAAAAATTCCACTTTCGACTATTTGAGAGACTGGTGTCATTTTTGAAACTGCCAATACTATTCAGAAAAGTGGACTGATGTTACCATCACCATAGCCTCTTTATCAAAACGTTTTTTTCAAGACATGCACCAAAACATTATCATCATGGCTCTGATTTCATAAGTTGATTTCTTCTAGTGGATCTTGAGTCTGGATCTTTTCTGTCAAAGTCATTGAATCTTTCTGAAATCCCAAAGGCTCATCGTCATATATGCAGTCGAGCCTCTGACTTTCTGATCTTCCCAAAGAGTGATCAATAATGTTAATACTATCGACTTTCATAGCCATCTTCTATTGTAACTCGGCTTCTTGAGTCGCTTTTACTTAATTTTCTGCCACATAGGTCGTAATTCAAGTCCAAGAGCTCGAGTCAAGCGTAATAGGCATCATCGTCATCTCCTCATCCGGTTGAGGCAACTTCTCCTTCATTTAGTTTCTGCTCCCCTCATTCTTCACGCTCACATATAAAGTCATGAGTCAGATGGAGCCTAATAGAGTGAAAGACATTCTCTTGGGGTGTGTAGCCCCGATATATTGGTAGGCATTATGTAATATTCGCAGAGTTCTTATCAAAAGTTTTCTTGGTAACATGGTTCACTTCTGCCATGAAATAACTTTGATCGGCATGTATGTTCTCGATTATGCCATCTCCTCTCCATATGTGGACCCTTTGGTAGAGAGGCGAAGGAATATCTCCAATCTTATGGATCCACTATCTTCCTAATAATAAGATGTAATTGACCTTAGATTAGATAACCATAAACAGAGTCGGTCTCACTATGGTTCCGACTGCCAAATCCACTTGAATTACTCCTAAAGAACGGTGTGTCTTTCCTTCATAATTGGATAGGACCATATTGTGGGGCCTTAAATCAGTGTTGAACTTCCCTATTCATTTCAGCGGGGAGTGTGGCATTAAATTGACTTTAACACCACTATCGACCAATACCTTGTTGACACCAACATTGTCAACTTTTGATTTTATAAAAAGGGGTTTCGTATGACTCATCATCCCTATATCAGGCCTCTCAAACATGGCATTTTTTCTTCTACACGACCATCACTCATTACATAATAACAAATTGGCTTATGTCGAGTCATATCTTCGCTGGAATATTCTTCCTCCATATATGTTACTTCAGTAACCACGTTGTATTCTACAGGCAAAACTGACACGATATTGCAAAGAATGTGAAAGTCGTCTTCTGATGCCGAGAAATTATCAGTGACCATTTCCACATCTTTGTCTTTCGCATCGTATTTTACTAGTGTCAAAAAGGGAAACATTATCTCTTTCATTGACCTTATGGTCACTTCACCATCTGGTTTTTGTACCTTACTATTGGTGCTAGACCCTCCAGCTTCTCGGGAAGATTTCTTTTTTCTTTGATATTTCTTCCATTGTCTCCTTGTCATGGGTTTTTTGCCCATGTAATTAGGATTGTAGGATAATCTCTTGGACACTTGGGAGTTATCCTTATATGATGAACCAATGTCCAACTTTACTACCTTCCAATTTTGTAGGCTGGTGTTACTTCTGTTATAGGGATGAACTCAGTCGCCGACAGGCACATTTGACTGAGAGGTGTAAATATTTCTTTCGACCTCCTCTTTGGCCTGAGGCCATAGTCTATCTCTTATATGGGACACCTCTTTTGTTAAATACAAAACTTGGTCATCTATTGGTCCAACTCCTCTCCTTCCAATGTTGGCATTTGACATTCTCGAGGCCTTCAGTAACCTTCTTGTCAAAACTGCATGCACCTTAGGCACAACATTACTTAAGAATCCTTCAACTTACATATGTTGAATAAGTATATCAATTCTTCTTCAGTATGTGGATACACCACCTTAATTTTTTCAACATATTCTGACGCAAACACATCCTTCATGGTCTTGTAAGGGCCTTTAGTAGCCTCGACAACCAAGCATTCAACTAGTTCAGCATAACGAGCATCTTTGATCTATAGGGGATCATCGTCCACTTGCATCAAAGTCTTGGCTTTATCGTCAAATTTTAGTCTTCCCTCTTTCAATGCTCTTTGTACCAGATCCATGAAAAGAAAATATTAGGAAGTTTTGTAACCAAGAAAATTGTAGAAGTTACAAAATCCTCTCTTCTTTCGTTGCTCTAAAGGTGGCATTTTTAATCCCTTTTGGACTATAATTTGGTCTTTATCAACTAAAAGATAAAATATCTTGTCGCACTTAGTTATGTCGAACGAATAAGTTTTGCGACAAATTTATCATTTTTAGGTACGACGAAATTCTTCCCATTATATGGTCTTAAAAATTTACATACATAAAGAGGTCCTGGCTTTAGTTTCGCCACACTAACATTGTCATACCCCAAAATTTGCCTTCCCCTTTTCATTTTCATCTGACTTTTGATTTGTGGTTCATTTGTATATTCATTAGTATCATAACACATTCACTTTACCGTGACATTTTTAGAAGTAAACATCATGGATTCAAAAGCTTTTTGATGTTTATGATCAACATATAGCTAAGGCTTCCTTCAGATCCAAATTTAGGGCTTCCTATGATACATTTTATAACCGTAAAATCTATAGCATTTTTCAGGTCGATACGCATGCATTTTCATTTGCTTTAGTTTCTTTCTACATTTGTATCTAGTGTTGCACTGGTACTTTGTCCATGCTTCAGGTATTTTACAAGTGGAAGTTGTTACACGAAGAAACCGACCGAAAACGATGTGAAACGAAAAAAAATGGCAAGAATGCACTGGCGACCTCCATGGCGCTCGCCATGGAACTGGTCATGACTAGGCAGTTACGGGACCCACCAGAAAGAAGAAAAAAAAAGTGAAGAATCGAAGTTCTGATCTCGTGGCGCCCGCCATGGCTTGTGGGTCAACCATGTTGGTAAAAATTGCACTTGTGGCGACTGCCACAGTGCATGGTGTCCGCCATGAGTTTCGAGACCTGAAAATTTGCAACTGAAACGGACTCAATCTTCTCCCACTTCTTCTGTATTTTCTCCCACTATCCCTACACGTTGGGACTGCATCCTCAGCATATGTAACACTATATATAGGCAATTTTACTAGATTTTTGGCATCCAAGTTTTTCTAGTATGAAGAAAGCAGAAAAATCATTTATTGTAAAAGTGCTTAATTGTTCATATTGAGTAATAAGCACACCATAAATTTAATCTTCTGCAAGTTTTATGTTTGTACTTGGATCAACAATTAATTAATCTTGTCGTCATTTTAAGTTTAATTCAATTTATTTTCAGCTTAAAGTTTCAGGTTCATTTAATCACTTTATTTTTCTGCATTTGTCTACTTAGAATCATGACAATATTGTTTCTTTTATTGGGTTTGATATTGTTTTTGCTTATAAATTTTAAGCGAATAGCATTATCATCATTGGATTCATGTCTCTACTCTGTATGCATAGTAATTATAACATGAGTTTTATGTCAATTATTCTCTACTTTGTACTAGTAGAACCAAGCTCTATGATACCATATCGATAAAGTGAACAACAACAACGAAAAAAAATGAACCCTAATTGATTCATTAGGTTAGAAGATAACATTTCACTAGCTTATATACATGCTAGTGACAGTTATAAAGAGGTCAGAGAAGAGAACCTAAAAACCAAAACCAACTAAACTAACAATTAAGGACAAAAGCAGTAACTTGGAGAGCAAGTCACGCATTATCATGTGATTATAACATATCGCCACATGCACCATATACATGCAATTTATGAGGTTTATACAACGCATGTGCCCCATATTGAAACTGATCCCACCATTCTTGTGAATGTCCCTCATAATTTAACTATGGATTTGAAGGATATTCATAAGCATTATTCAAAGGTGTTGTATACACATGCTTCTTTACCTCTGCTACGGGCATAATATCAATATATCCATGTAATTTACGAGATAACATTGATTAATACGAGGCCTTGTTGTTATTCACACAACTAGAATGAACATATCGAGAAAATGGTATGTGAAATACTGTAATAAAGGATCATCCAAATAAGCACAAACTCATTTTCATCCCATATCATCTTTGTGAAGAAGGATGGGTCCTTGAGATTTTGTACTCATTACAAGGAAATAACATGTGACAATCATAGATTCCGTCATCCGATTGTGGATGAAAGATTAGATGAATTATATGGGGAAAACATTTCTTTCAAGCCCAATCTCTAGTTAGCACCAAATTCAGATAAAGATTTGACACAAAATAGTTTTTCCTACTCATCAAGGAAATTATGAGTGGTTAGTGTTGTCGTTTAGGTTGTTTAATACTTGTTTTCTTTCTTCGATGACATCTTAGTTAATAGCCCTACCTGGTTGGCTCATTGGATCACTTGGAACATATGTATATTACTCCGAAACATATATATTTTTCAAGTTGTTCACAAACTAATCTTCATAAAGCCCAACAAGCTATGAAAGATCCAAGCTAATAAGAAAGGTCGTCAAGATAGTAAGAAACGTCCTCAATCTATGAAAGATCCAATCTAATAAGAAACATTGCCAAGCTATGAAAGATCCAAGCTAATAAGAAACATTATCAAGCTATGAAAGATCCAAGCTAATAAGAAACGTCAATCAAGCTATGAAGATAGTCAAATTATAAGAGATCCAAGAAAGATCTAGCTATGAAGATCGTCAAGCTATAAGAGATCCAAGAAAAAGATCTAAGCTAATAAGAAACCTAGTCAAGCTATACGTTTTGAAGCTCTTAATGATAATACAAACTATTTTTTATTTTTTCAATTTATTATGTGCAATGTTTCCTTCTGGATAAGTGCAAAAAATTACAAAAAAAAACGTTGATTAAATTTAAATTAAGCTAACCGACTTTTAAATTTAGACACATCTTTAATCAAAACAAAATTTTCAAAACCTAAATTCATATTAATCAAAGCAACACAATTTCACAGAAATATGGTTATTTTAAAATAAAGAACAGCACACATTTCAGAGTTAAGATAAATGATCGATGAACATTGGAAATCAGACTTTCCATAATTATATCAAAATAACACAATACCATAGTCTCAATACAGCAAATAAATCATTAGAAAAGGACACAATGTCGTGAGACAGTTTTACCCAAAGACATAAACCAAACAGAACATCTTTAACTTAACTTAAACACAAACAATTGGCATAAACTAACTACCAAAAATAGTAACGGTTCATTAAAACTTGCAACAAAACATTAAGATAACAATACTACTCATCTATCTGAGTCTTCTTGCTTCTCTCTCAGATTCAAGCAGGGTGAGAATATCTCCCTCCCTAACTGGTCCTTTCACATTCCTCATAATGTGACGATTCTGATCATCCAAAAACTTCACTCTAACCTGAGTCACCTGTCCTCTTGATCCAGTACGTCCCATAACTTTCACAACAATAGCATGCTTAATCTGTGACTCCATCCTAATCAATCACATTCACAATTCTTAACAAAGTAACAAAAATATGCATTTCAATATTTTCATTAATCTGCATAAACATCACTTCATCTGTAACTACATCCCACTTAAACACAAAAACATTCACAATCGTCAAGAGATTAACAAAAAAAAGCATCACATATAAGATTTGCAAGTTTGAGATTAAACTATGGGTAATGCTAACTTGTGCCCCTAGGGCACAAGTTAAAAAAACCACTTATAGTAAATTTGTAATGAAAAAAACACTTAAAAAATTAATTATATATTTCTATTAAAATCAGTGTACAATTTCAAAGACAATGTTTATTTATTTAGTTTCTCAACCTGATTTTAACCCAAAAAATCACCTTGTAAATTATGATTTTTCTAGAAAAAACGCCATTAAAGTTACTAAAAACATTCTTTTTAAAAATATTGGGGTTCATAATATATATAACATAACAAGGTATATTAACATCTTGTAACTTCAAATTAAACACATACATATAGTTAATAACAGAAACAAATTTATGATTTGCAACATGAAACAATGAAATTAAACACTATAATTAGCTTATTATTATCAACCACACATATAAAAAGAAATCCAGATATAGCAAGATAAAAGATGATTTCAGAAATTAAATAAAAAAGATAGAATTCAAAGGAAACCGTATAGATCGATGAATAATTCGAAAGAAAAAACGTACTTGGATTTTGTTGGTAAGGTTCAGATTATGAAAACGGCGATGTAGAATGATTGGTATGAAAGTTTCTGAACCCTAGTTTCTACTCTTGCATTTGAGTATTTATAGTATTGATCATAACAAGTGTAATAATATTTATGGGCCGGCCCAAATACATAGCACACTCCTATATTCTTATTCACACCGTAAATTCGCCTAATTCCTCTCCTCATTTTAATGCATTCGTACTTTTTTTATGAAATAGTCTAATACATAGGTGAAGTTTTTATTGGGAATATGGTACATATTTATTTTTAAAATATGTGTTTATTTACTATATATAATTTATTTTTTAAGCAATAAATTTTTTTATTAAATTAAATAAAATAAAAGAAAAGAAAATTAAGGACGATAAAATCAAAAGACACCATAAACAAATTTAAAACTATTTCTAACTTGGTTGTTATATTATTTTACTTTTTTAGAAATATTTTTGTTTTCATTTTTTTTATATTTTTGAGAATAATCTACATTATTTATACAAAATTAATTATCTTTTTCAATTTAGGTAAAATATCATATATATATATATATATATATATATATATATATATAATTATAGAATTAAATAGAATTAAATACCATTTGCTCCTATTATATAGGCGAATTGTATATTAAATATAGAATTAAATACCATTTGCTCCTATTATATAGGCGAATTTTGAAAAATCTCTATAAAAGATGTTTGAATTCGTCCTATTTTAATATGAAGATTCATTGGTTTTGTCCTCTCAAAAAATTTATCCATCAATAACCTATTAAATATCATGTAGTAATTTTTTAAAATTTATTACTATTTTGTGGTGATTTTTGGAAAATCCTTGCCATATTATTATTTTTTATGATTAAAATTTTTGAGGCAAAATAGGAGAATCTCATATGTCAAGGGAGAACTCAAACATCTTTTTACAGATTTTTTAAAATATATGTTTTCATAACTATGGTGGCATGAAGATAGTCTACTCATGTTGAAAATGCACCACCTCCACCTGTAATTGCTGTAAGGACAGAGGAATTCGTTGAAGCAATTTTTGTCTTTCATTCTCTAACAAGGCATGGGATGTAACTGACATGTTAGAAAAAAAAGATCATGTGTAATGTCTTATTGCATGGTATTTTGACCGAAAATATATGTAAATTTGTAATTCTGTATATCTAAAATGCGAAATTAGTTTAATTATCAACTTAAAAACTAATTCAATTGAAATTAAATATTGTTCTTAATTAAATTCGGACTCAAATGCATTTTAAAGCACATAAATCAAGACCTAAATTGACTCTTAAAATAGTTGATATATACAATAAAGAGAAGAAAATGCACGTTATATTGTCATAATATTTGCTAAGTCATACAAGTTAATAGTTACATTGATGTATGATAAGCTTGACATCCCCAAATGAACTTCTAAGCTCATAAAAAACGAATGTGTTGATTTTAAACATCACCAAGGTCAAGTACAGGAAGCCTACAATTATAGCTTAATGATTTATCAATCTCACAGGTATTAGGGCGGAAGAATTGGAATATCATTGTCAAACAATTTCCTAGGGGAACAATCCCGTAGAAAGCACGATCTGAGTGTATCACACTCACTTGCATTAATTGTCACATTTGAACAAATTATTTACTAGATTGTTAACTCAACAAATCCAAAAAATATCTAACTAGTTATCAATTACATACTCATAAAACAAACAAACTAATAGTTGTAACTAGTAGCATCCCTTTCTGCCTATAATCCCTTATGATCTCACCATATCCATAATCATTTTACTTTTCTTTCAGCTGCTCCATTCTATTAAGGAGTGTATTTGGTTGTCGATTCATATTGGAATCCATTTCACTTTTCTTCACTCTTCTTTCATCTCACCATATGCATAATCTTTACCAATATTTTCTGCTTATAATCAATTCTAACACTTATTATCATGAAACCAACACAAATAACTAGGGAACTTTTGGTGCCCCAAACATCCTACATTAGGTACCCATTAAACTCTATATGTAATTTCAACTCGTTTATACGATATCAGACACACCATAAATAAACCAATTTTAAATCAAACTTGAAAATTACCCTTATACTTCAACTAAAAGTCACAATTTATTTATTTACCACTAATACTTTTGATTGAGCTTGTATTAAAGTGTCGGACACCTATCATTGTCCGAGACTAACATGACACTAACATGTGTGATGTGGTTACACACACTTACTTCTATTTTTCAAGTTATTGTCGTTGTTTGACAAATAATTTTATGACACTGGCATAACTCTAAGATAGTGTGGTTATATACAATCACTTGAACTTCTCGAACTATTCTCTCTGTCCTAAAATAAGTGTCGCATTTAAAAAAAATATTTGTCCCAAAATACTTGTCACTTTAATTTACCGATGCAATTTTTATTTTTATCTTCCAATTGTACCCTCTAATTAATATTTTTAATTTATTATTTTCTCACTTTACATTAATGCTAATTCGAATAGACCAATAGTTAATAAGGATAATTTTGTAAAATTATTATTCTCTTTTATTTATTATATTTTCTTAATTTATATGAAATTACCGCCTATGACACTTATTTTGGGAAGGAGGAAGAATAACTAATGTTTATGTATTAGCGTTGGAGTCATGTTTAGGTTTTGTGGTTGAGAGCATTTAATAGTTAATTTCAAATGCACTAATGTTAATTAATATGTGACTTGTATATTAGAATGTTAATCTTGAAGTTGTATCTCTGTGATGTTGTAGTGGAGATCCACTCCAACACATCAAGACTCTATTTCACCATTTCACTGTTCCCTAGCGGAACAAAATCCACTAATTTCAATTAAACTTACTTCAAATCCACTAATTTCAATTAAACTTGCAAAAATCAAAACACAAAATAAGTAACCTAATTCAAAATCAAACTCCAACAAAAAAAAAGCACTTAATTATCACTTGAATAAGCGTTTGAGGAATATCCTAAGCCATAAGCACATTCTAAAGCTCAATAAAACTTATTTTGGAGACGATTAGGAACATCCGCAGGATATTCATAACAGATATAAATGGATAAGAAGCGAGAGATCGGATTAGGAAGGCGAATCGACTGTCGTTTTGGCTTGAGATTCCATAATGGTCAAAGAGGATTTGGTTGTTGAATTGTGTTATGGATTGGATTTCCTCGTCGTTAATGTGATTGTGGAGTGTGTGGGTTTTTGTGAAGTATAGGTGGCAAGTTTTAGAGCTTTTTTCTAAGGAGGGGGTGAAGCATTTTTCGAGTAGGCTTACGTCGATTTTTGTTAGAAGTGCTTTGAATTTCATTGTAGTGGAGATTGAGACAATTTGTGAGAGGAAATGGAAATGGGTTGTGCTTTTATGTGCCTAATTCAAATAGGGAAACTCAAAATTTGAGTAGGTGATGTTACTTTCACGCCAATGATTATGATGTGAAAGGTGTAAGTGTCTCAATTTATATATGTGATAATAAGTGGAATATTTAGTGTTTAATATGGAATAATCTAAAGATAGAAAGTGCAAATAATACTACAAAGGAACGTTTACTATAGAATAAGAGTAATAATACGAAGGAGAGTACATGAGAGATTTATAATTGTTTGAAGTATTGTTCACTCAATTTTTAGCATGCACGTTACTATAAAATGTTAAGAAGTTTTATATTTTAGATATCACAAAAAAAAAACAAATAGAATGTAACAAAATGGATTTATTAATTAGAAGTTCATTTTTATTCTTAGACATTTTATTTCTTCATACAAGTTTATTGTTCTAGCTACGTTATTTCGTATTCAACTTTAGTAATACCTATTTATATTATTCTATTAGAAGTCCAAAGTTTCGCTGTGACTCCAACAATTGATATCAAAGTCAATTGTAAAATTGTAGGGTGATAAAACTTTATTATTTTTATTAATTATTGAAGCACAAACATCCATAATCTTATGCCTTGAGAGGGATATTGCATTATTGGTTAATGAATAAGCAACGACTGCTAGTGTATGGTCAAAGTTAGAGAAAAATTTAATGACGAAAACTCTAACAAATTGGATCTACTTGAAATCCAATTTGTATACATGCAAGATGGAGGAAGGCACCTTAATCCGAGATTATGTCAACAAGTTTGATATGATTATATCAGACTTGAAGGATATTGAAGTTAAGATTGATGAAGAAGACCAATCACTCATGTTATTCCTTTCATTACTGGAGTCCTACGAAAATCTAGTATAGACATTGATGCTTGTGGGTGATACTCTAACCATGAATGAGACTAGAATATCACTTTTAGCAGATGATCTTTGAAAGGTTATAACAAGTGGTATGTTTAGCAGTGGAAGAGAACATAGGGGACAAGCTCAATGATTGTTTGCTAGCAGGGGGAGGATCAATGAAAGAGGACAAGGTAGTGGAAGGAAATCTAGATCAAAATCTAGAGCTCTTGCGGAAAGAATATGTTTTAAATGTGCTGAGCTTGGATATTTTAAAGTAAATTGTCAAAATAAAATGGTATCATTTCAGAATAAGCATACCAACAACGACAACAACTCAAAAGGCAAACAACAAGATTTGTCGAAGGCGAGTTATGTCTATAATTATGAGGATGATTGTTTCTCTGTCTCAAAGAAAGATAATGATATTTCAGGTAAGTGGTTGTTTAATTCAGGAGCCTCACACCATATGTGCCAAAGTATAGATGGTGGAATTGTTTTAATGGGAAATAACCATGTCTGTAAAATTATGGGGTATGGTACAATACGAATCAAGATGCATGATGCGGACAATCTTATTAAGTCATTATAACGCTCACATACGTAAAACAAATATTCCCATTCTTCTTGTCTAAAATTGTTAATCTCATTTCTTACTTGGGCCATTTTTCTTGTCGGAAAATACCGCACAAGGAAAGAAGCTTTTAGTTAAGCCCAAGAGGTTAGCAAATTGGCGGGAAATGATTGAAGTCAAGCCCACGCATAATCTCTTAAAGAGAAAGGGAATAACCTGAGGCGGAGGGTGTTTTGGTTGATGCCTCTTGACAGTCTGTCATTGCATGAATTTAGGCGAAAAGTCAGATCAAAAAGGTGAAATATGATCCAAAATGAAGAAGAAAGACCAGAGCATGAGGAAAAAGTAGCTAAGTGTGAAGATTGTGGACTTAGCAACAATTTGGGTAAAAAAATGAGCAAAAAAATAATGCAACTTCAAAAATAATCACATGCACCATCATGCAGCATTGCGCCCGCGATATGGGCCATAAAAGTTGCATCGCTCGATGCAAGTCATCACATGTGTGATGGTTCCTTTTTTTTGGGCTTTTTTTAACACGTCTGATCCATTCTGAGCTCTTCTTAAGGGGAATTTTTGCACTTTGATCAGGGTTACGAAAATTAGAGAGAAAAGCACGACTTGGACAACATCAAAGAAGACTTGTACGACATTTGAAGTCATCGAAGGTCATTACTTCAAGGGAATTCATATGTTATTTTCATCTATAAATTATGGTATCGTTATCTAAATTATGAGTAGCTAAGCTCCTGTAGGTTATGTTGTGTTATGATGAACCTATTTCAATATTGTTGGGTAATATGTTGATTTGACTTTGTATGAAATTTCGATCTATAATGTCATTCAATTGCTTGTTGTTTTTAATGTTTTTTATGTGATATACTCTTTTAAACTGATTTTGGACATATAGAGAATACTGACCATTAGCCTATGTGTTTGATATAGGGAAATTGTTGTACTTACTTTGGTTGACTAGGAATAGGATACCCAAAGTAATAGGGAATTATCATTTTGTGCATCGTCTAACCCTGCTTACACTGGCAGACTAGGGATAAAGAACTCTGAGTAGTAGCTAGTGAGTTAATTCCTGAGGGGTTGGCTATAATAGTTTTGATAACTCTTCATGAGGGTTATAATGATAAGATCATTCATACAAGGCATCAAACATCAACAATAGAAAAATATGAGATTCTAAAACGCAACTTTACCGCTTTCGTAATTTTGTGAACATACAACAATAATGAGCTGAAACTCCATAACCAAAGGAATAGAAAAACTTGGAGAAAAGTTGTATGTGATCAAAGATGAAAAAGTGATTCTCAATCTCTCTTGTTACAATATAGAGGACAACTATATATAGCTAAAGGAGTTAGTTAGATCCTAACTAACTCTTCTCAACAACTTCTAACTAACTCCTAAAGTTAGTTATTACAAAGAGAAAACAAAATTTACTGTTTTATTATTTTCATCATCATTTACAGCCCCCCTCAAGCTGGAATGAATATCAATCATTCCAAGCTTGGATTGCAGAATATTGAAAGGACCAGGTTGAAGAGACTTGGTAAAGATATCCGCAACCTGCTCCTTAGAAGTAACCGGCATAAGATGAACAACTCCAGCTAAAACTTTCTCACGTACAACATGACAGTCAATCTCTATGTGTTTGGTGCGCTCATGAAACACAGGATTGGCAGCTATATGCATGGCAGATTTGTTATCACAGTAAAGGATGATAGGTACTGAGTGATTGATGTGAAAATCATGGAGAAGATTGAGAAGCCAAACCCCTTCACAAGTAGCTTGAGCAAGGGCACGATACTCAGCTTCAGATGAAGATCTGGAAATGACAGGCTGCTTCTTGCTCTTCCAGCTAATGAGTGAAGTGCCAAGAAAATAACAAAAACCAGAAGTGGATCTTCGTGTATCAGGACAAGCCCCCCAATCGGAATCTGAAAAACCTTTGAGACATAAAGATGTATTAGATTGGAAAATGAGTCCTTGGCCTGGACTGTTTTTGAGGTACTTCAAAACGTGTAGACCAGCTAACATATGTTTATCTGTTGGAGCAGCAAGAAATTGACTTAGTTTGCTGACAGCATATGAAATTTCAGGTCTGGTATGTGTGAGATACAATAAACGACCAATAAGCCTTCTGTAGGGAGTAGGATCAGAGAGAGGTGTGCCGTATGTTTTGTGGAGTTGAAGATGAGGTTGCATAGGGGTGGAACACGGTTTGGCACCAAGAAGACCAGCATCGGAAATCAAATCAAGAGTGTATTTTCTTTGACATAAAGAAATACCATGTGTGCTGCGAGCCACTTCAAAGCCTAGGAAGTATTTGAGAATTCCCAAGTCTTTGATACTGAATTTAGCATCCAAACAAGTTTTGATTTGCAAAATTTCATGAGAATCAGTGCCTCCAACTACTAGATCATCAACATAAACCAGAATCATAGTGAAACCTTGAGAGGAAGTCTTAGTGAAAAGGGAATAATCTGCTTTGGATTGGATATAACCTGATGCAATAAGGGTGTCAGTGAGTTTTGTATTCCATTGTCTGCTGGCCTGCTTCAGACCATAAAGAGATCTTTGCAATTTGCAAACAAGATTTGGTGTAGACAAAATGAGACCAGGTGGAGGCTTCATGTAAACTTCCTCATTAAGATCACCATGGAGGAAGGCTGTGTTAACATCAAGTTGGAACAGGGGCCAATTGTGAACAGCAGCAACAGCTAAGCAAACTCTAACAGTGGTCATTTTAACAACTGGACTGAAAGTGTCAGTATAATCTAATCCTTCAGTTTGAGTGAACCCCTTTGCAACAAGTCGTGCCTTGTATCTCTCAATGGTACCATCAGCATGCATTTTTACTTTAAAAACCCACCTGCAGCCAATGGCTTTCTTGTTTGAAGGTAAGGGCACAAGATCCCATGTTTTAGTTTTAACCAGAGCCTGCAATTCAGTATTGATAGCAGTTCTCCAATTCTCATCACAAATAGCATGCTCATAAGATGTAGGTTCAGGATTGGCAGACAAGTTTAACATGTAATGTTTATGAGGAGATGAAAAAGAATCATAGGAAATAGCAGATGAAATAGGATACTTACAGGTGGTTGAAGATGAAGCCACAGCTGAGTCAGGATGGTGAAGCAGATTACAATGATAATCTTTTAGGTAATTAGGAGGATGAACTTGTCTATGTGATCTTCTTACAGGTATGGGCTCACAGTTACCAGAATGAAGATGATTGGTTTCATTGGTATTGGAATCTGCAGAATGAGAATTATACTCAGTATGACCATTGTCAACTGAATGATTAAATGTAGGATTGGGAACTGGATTAGGCAGAAACACATCATCAAACAAATCATCCAGATGTGTATTAGTGTGTGCAGAAGATGAAGGCATAGAAGGATTATGTTTATATGGAAAGTGAGACTCAAAGAAAACAACATCTCTAGAAATAAACAGTTCCTTATTATGCAGATCAAACAAAAGGTGTCCTTTCACACCAGGTTTATGACCTAGATTAATGCACTTTCTAGATCTTGAATCTAATTTCTTTCTATTGGATTTTAGAGTGGCTGCATAGCACAAAGAACCAAAAACTTTCAGGTTGGTCATGTCGGGTAAAGTGTTGTACAGAATTTGGTAGGGTGACTTGTGTTTTAAGAAAAGTGTGGGAAGTCTATTTATGATATGCACAGCATAACTCACTGCATGAGCCCAAAATAAGGGAGGCAAATGAGCTTGGAATAAAAAAGCTCTAGTGATGCCCAAGATATGTTGATGTTTTCTCTCAACAATACCATTTTGTTGAGGTGTAGCCACACAAGATGTTTGGTGAATGATACCTGATTGATTGTAAAAATCAGGCATCAAAAACTCATTGCCATTATCTGATCTAATGCACTTGACATGACAGTTGAATTGAGTTTTAACCAATGCTACAAAAGACTTGACATGAGAAGTGGTTTCAGATTTTAGTCTCATAAGATACAGCCATGTAAATCTGCTCTTATCATCAACTATAGTTAAAAAATACCTATAGCCCATCATGGATGGTATGGCCAATGGACCCCAAATATCCATATGTAATATGTCAAAAGTGAATTGAGAAGCATGAGAACTAGGAGAAAAAGGCAGTCTTTTCTGTTTTGCATAAAAACATACATCACAAGGCAATTTGATATTGACAGGTTTGATGAAAGGAAAATCTTTATTGAGTTCAATCAATTTGGAATTAGAAGCATGTCCTAATCTGATATGCCATAGGCTACATTCAGGATAATGGCTATTTGAATTATTAACAGAAGAATTGATACAATGTATGGGAGGTGTTTTAGGTAATGTAACTGAAGGAGAGGTCAAGAAATATAATCCACCATGTAACTCAGTTGTGCCAATCATCTTCAGAGAAAACTTGTCCTGTACAGTACATGAATTATGATCAAAAACAAGTTGACAATTGAGTAATTTGGTTAATTTTGTGACAGAAATGAGGTTAAAGGCAAAATTGGGTAAATAAAGAACATCAGTAATGTAAAAGTTGCTGTTAAACTGAATAGTGCCTGAAAAATTAGTGGTAACAAGACTGCCATTTGGGAGTTTGAGGGTAATGGGCTTAATTTGCTTAAGACACTGAAAATATTCACGAGTAAAACAAACATGATCAGTGGCTCCTGTATCTAAAATGAATGATGCAGCATGAAATGAATTTGGGAAAGTACAGATAGTACCTGATTCAAGGTTATTAGGTTGAGAGGTTAACTGGTTAATGGTAAGAGATTGCAAGTGTGATGAGCCTTGAAGTAAGGCTAGCAATGCTTGATGCTGCTCTGGTGTAAAAGCCAAACCATGAGATGCTGGTGCACTTGCTTCAATATCAGATCCTGATGTGTTTTCAGGTCTATCAGATGCAGTATTGCATTGATTGATAGCACCTTCATGCTTCCAATGAGGAGGATAACCATGTTTTTTAAAACAAGTATCAATGGTGTGATTAGACATGCCACAATGTATGCAAACACGATTATTTCTGCCCCTGCCACCAGAGTATCTGCCTCCTCTAGTGCTGCCTCTACCACGCATATTGGAATATGATTTAGACTGATTATCACGATGATGCTGATCAGAAGATGGAGTGACCAAAATCTTGGACTCATCAATGGGAAGATTAGCTTGTCTTTCTTGTTGAACAAGCAAGGAATATACTTTGCAAATGCTAGGGAGAGGATCCATAAGCATTATTTGTGACCTAATAGCAGAGTATTGATCATTCAGCCCTTTCAAGAAACGGATTACTTGATCACTGGCCTTGTAAGCGCGAATCTTGGTAATGGCGAGACAAGTAGTATCACAGTCACATGCAGGAATAGGTCTGAAATTATCTAGTTCTTGCCATAAAATTTTCAGTTTTGTGTAATATGAAGAAACAGAAGCATCACCTTGTTTCAATGTGCAGATTTCTTCTTGGATATCAGAAATTCTAAAAACATCGCCTTGATAAAAACGCTCCTTGAGCTCATTCCACATATCAGCAGCATTTTCCATCCAAAGGATACTTTGAGCAATTTCAACTTCTACAGCATTCTTGATCCAAGACATGATCATCGTGTTGCATCTGTCCCAAGCGATGGAATTCGGATCAAGATCAGAAGGTCGTGGTAAAACACCATTGATGAAATGCAGTTTGTTCTTAGAACGAAGAGCCATGGCCATGGAGCGCGACCAAGAGTGATAATTGTTATTGGAGAGTAATGGTGTGACCAGAATCAAAGAAGGATTCTCATTTGGATGCATGAAATAAGGGTTTAGGATATCATTTTGATAACCTTTATTGTTGTTTCTTGAAGATGATTCACCATGATCGCTGCTATTAGAGCTTGAAGATGACATGATGAGAGACAAATAAAGTTGCAGAAACTGCAGAAAAGAAAAAGAATTTGGATCGAAAGAAGAAGATTGAGAAAAATCGCAGCGGAAAGTAGAATCCCAGGCTTGTGATACCATGTGAACATACAACAATAATGAGCTGAAACTCCATAACCAAAGGAATAGAAAAACTTGGAGAAAAGTTGTATGTGATCAAAGATGAAAAAGTGATTCTCAATCTCTCTTGTTACAATATAGAGGACAACTATATATAGCTAAAGGAGTTAGTTAGATCCTAACTAACTCTTCTCAACAACTTCTAACTAACTCCTAAAGTTAGTTATTACAAAGAGAAAACAGAATTTACTGTTTTATTATTTTCATCATCATTTACAAATTTTGTCTAATCTCTTATTTAATTTTCGCATTAAAACTCGACTCCTCCCTTTTATATATTGCACACATTTTGTCTTGTTAGAAACAGTCCTTATGGATTCGGTCATTTTATTACTACAACATTATGAGTATATTTGCCGAGAAGTCATCAAGTTTTTGGTGTCGTTGTCGGTGACTGTTTATATCTCAAAATGGCGACGTTTGTGCAACATTTTATTTTTAGTCTTTTTTATTTTTGTTTTATTTTCTTGTTTATCATAGTGTTACTAAGGTATTTTCTGTTTGTGTATGCACAATTCAGGATCAAACATTAATACCATTGGATCTAGAGATTGAGAGAATCACACGTGCTCTCAAAAGAGCAGTTAGAGAAATAGCTTTGGACGATAAAATACCAGTAAAAGAGCAACTATCAAGTTCTTTTGACTTTGAAGAGGAAGTCACCATGGCAGCTGCACCACCCCTAACTATGTGGGATTACTATAAAAGAACCGATGTAGGGCAGGTTTCGAGAGAGTTTGTACCGACAGACCCCGCTAACTTTGATATTAAGAATTATGTACTTTCAGGTTTAAGAGAAAATATGTTCGTCGAGAACGCGATTAGATACCTGTGGACGCATCTAGCACGCTTCTACGAAACATCTTCAATGTGCAAACCAACTGATGTCACTGAAGGCCAGGTTAAATTGAGGTTGTTTGGGTTCTCACTTATTAGAAGGGCGGAAAATTAGTTGTTTTGCCTTCCAAATGGAACAATTCAAACATAGAAGGAATTGGAGGACAAATTCCTAGAAAGATTTTTCAGTACTACTTAGTTTACCGAACGCCGAGCATAAATTGTGAACTTTGAGAAGCAGGAAATTGCGTCACTTTATGATCTTGGGAAATATTCAAACTTTTGTTACGCAGATGCTCGAATCACAATATGAATAATATGGAGCATATGCAAAATTTTATTAAAGGTGTCAAGAGTTAAACATGTATGTTGCTGGATGCTTCCGTAGGAGGCACTATCCACCAAATGACTGAACCACAAGTGAAGAAACTTATTTGAGAAAATGTGTATGAATGAGTACCGTTCAAAAAGAAAAAGGTCGACCAAGATTAAAATTGTGGGAACGCTAAAAGGTATGTTAGTTGTTGATACCTATATTGCTCTTTTAGCCCATATTAAATTGTTGAATAAAAAGATAGCTGAAAGCAGCTTAGATAAAGCTAACGTGAGTCAGGTATAAGCACTTAAGTGTGATTTTTGTGGAGGAGAACATGTGAATAAAAGGTGCTCGTTGGAAGGGTCAAATGAAGAATTCCAATTTTCTAATTTTCAAAAGAACAAATCAGGTGAATTGTCGTCTCCAATGGAACAAGTCAATCCAATTGGCGAATTCAGTAGGACAATCCAATTCAATTGGCGCCTACACTTTGATCATTAAAGACGGCGCCAATTCATCAGGCACATCCCCTTTTTATATTTTGTTTTAAGCCACAAGTTCTGCGCCTCCGAAGTACCCTTTTTCGTACATGTCTTCGTTGATTCACTTAAGGTGTTTGATACGAGGGTTTTGGAGCATCACCATCACCATCATCCATAAAAAAATTCTTGTAATTGTATATAGTCCTGTGTATGCATTAACGCGTTGTCGTGATTAAGTTCGTTGCCCATGTTGTTGTTGTTTGGTTGTGTTGTTTAGGTGTTATTGGCTTGGTAAATTTTTGGGGAAGTTAGATGTTGAAGCTTGTTGCCGTGCGTCGAATAAATACCTATTTTTGGACAAAAACTCATTTGTAACCGATATATACCAATACATGTATACTTAGGAGTTGGTTTAGATTTGGTTAACATGACAACGTCGGTTAGGACCGGTTAATGACGACACTCAGCTTTAGCGAAGTTTATCCATTCGAAAAAGTTCCATTGTTCTAAGACTTTACGTTGATGCCATTGTTCTAAGCACCTCAAAGGATTTGAGATTTCTTGATGCATGACATCATATCCCTAACGTCATTGTCATCTTTAACTGAGACCCACACACGCTGGATATTGTCATTCGCAATAGAGATGTACGAAACAAATATGTCAATTCTTCTAACTCTTTTACCATCATTAATCTCTTAGTCCAACCAAATGATCAAATTGCTCGAAACTCCAATTAACCCAAAAACACATCTTCATCGGAAACTTGGTTCTTGAATAAAAAACATGTCCATGTCTTTTACTATTCATGCTAGAACAAATGAGAAAAATTAAGAAAAAATAAGAAGAGTTGTAAAAAGATGATTCACATCACACCTCTATTTATACAGAATAATACATATTAAAATATAATATTTTACTAATAATAAAAAAAAACAAATAAAGGAAGCGCTAGATGAATTAGAACTCATTTGAAGAATAAATAGTAGGCTTCAATTGGATTGACTTGTCCATTTAAAGACATCAATTTAACTGAGTTACCCGCTCTAAAATGTTAAATAAGGGCACCAATCGAATTAAGTTGAACTCTCCGGATAAATATCTTTTTGTTTAAAACACAAATATTTTGAAAAATATTAAAAAAATAATTATTTTGGTATTATTATTGAAAAACATTGTTATTTTAATAAGAAAATCAACCATTCACTTCATGATTATTACACTTTGAATGCATCTGACCATAACCTTAAAGCATCACATAAACGATCCATGAAAACAATTTTATAGCTTAGTAAACAAAATTTAAAAAGGATTTTACCGTAAGCTTATATATATATATATATATATATATATATATATATATATATATATATATATATATATATATATATATATATATATATATATATATATATATATATATATATATATATATTCATTCTTGAGAAAGAGTTTCTTATGATTGCGAGGGATTTTTCATTTTTTAAATAGTTCTATTTTTCGTGTTGAAGAAGAAGAAAAGCGCGGGCTTCAACCGTTTCTCTATTCTTCAAAACCAAAGAAAGAAAGTCTTTTCATTCTTGAATAATTTTCTCGTCATCTCTCTTTCTTTTATTCTCTCTCTATCTAGGGTTACCTATTTCTTTCTTCTCCGATGGAACCCGATCCTAATAGCTTCGGCACCACCGCCAATGCTAGTGGCACCGCCAAAAGCGACACCATAGCAAATAAGAAAGTCAAAAGCGAAGATATGGTACGTCGAAACCCACGCATTTCGTATCGTAGTTTGTTCTTTTACTCATTCAACGGTTCAGTTTTTGGAGAAAATTAATCGATTATTTTTTGTGTCAACATATGCAGTCAGATGAGGATTTGGCTTTGAAGCAGCAATTTGAGTTGTATGTGGAAAGAATTCAGGATTCCGACCCTGAGTTGCAGAAGCTTGCTCTTGAAAGCGCGAGGTAAACCTAGTTTAATAGTTGATGCTTCACATTTAGTAATGAAGGAACAAAATTTGATTTGAGTTGGAATTTGAATATATATAGATTTTTCTAAAATTGTGTATTGAAACTGAAATGTATGGTTTGTAATGTAGGCTAGAAATTAGAATTTCAACGAGCTCCATGACTTCAGTTCCCATGCCGATAAAATTTCTTCGCCCTCATTATGCCACTCTTGAGGCATTTTATGAAACAATGGCTGAATCAGATTCGAAGGTATTGTCGTCAGTGTGATTGGGTGTTTCTTCTGTGTGAAATAATAATAATGGTGGTTGTCTAATTTGTGTTTCTTTCATTACAGAAATACTTAGCAGACATTTTGTCAGTTTTGGCCCTCACCATGTCTGCTGAAGGAGAACGAGTGAGTTTGCTGTTTTAGGGGATTTTCTTGATTAAAACTTGGTGGTGCACCTTCTTTCAAAGCCAATTTCGGATTTTCTCATACTTACATTCACATCTTTTCTAATCACATTCACATTATTACTTATTACATCTTTTCTCATCACATTCACATTATTACTCTCTTCACAACACCTACCATACTCCATCCAGTTGAGTGAGATGATATTTATTTTCCTTTAAATTCTTTCCAACGTATTTTCATTTGTCGAGCTTTTGGTAAATTGATTTTTGCCTATGGCTTTCTCAGGAAAGCCTGAAATACAGATTATTTGGTTCAGAGGGTGATATAGGCTCATGGGGCCATGAGTACGTTCGGTGAGTGCACGTCGGGGGTAATTAGAATTTTGGTGATTGGAACATGGCAGAAAAGATGTTAATTATTTCAGCCATCTTATTTATGTTTAATCTCATTGTCAGAAATTTGGCCGGCGAAATTGCACAGGAGTACGTGCAAAGACAGGTTGGCCTTCTGGCTAATTTAAACATTCATTTCCTTCTTTTCATTACTGATCAGTTTTACAATTGAATTTTTTTTTGGTGCTTCTACAGTGCGACAAGGCCCTAATGGATGAATTAATAGAACTTGTTCGACAAATAGTTGCTTTTCATATGAATGTAAGAAATACAAAACAGTGTGCTCAACTATACAGAAATTGATGTGTTAGATGAAGGGTGTTAAGTTTTGATAACTTTTGAGTTGACTAATTGTTAATTGCTGCAGTACAACTCTGAGCCTGAAGCTGTTGACCTTTTAATGGAGGTAACATGTAAGATCCATCTTTAGTTTGTTACCCAACTACTACGGATGTTGAACTGAATGTTGTTTTCATGTAACTAATGCTCAATTTTAGGTTGAGGACCTTGACATGTTGAAAGAATACGTAGACAAAACAAATTTTAAGAGGACTTGCCTGTATCTCACCAGTTCAGCTAGGTAAGTGCAAACAGACCTTAGTTTATGCAGGTGTTAAAAGAAATCAGAGTTCAGAACAGTTATAAAGAAAGAGAAAACAATGGTTATTTTCACTAATAAACATTTTATCTTGTGATTTGAAGATTTTGTATTTGTTTCACAATCCCACATAATTTTTAACATCCAATTTCTACGGTGTACTTATTAGAATTGTTATAAGTTGATAGTTTAATAATTTCAAAATTAACTAGTGTCTTGGGTTATCCTTTTGGACTTTTCCAAGTTCAAAGTGATAAAATGGTCCGGTACTTTATGAATGAGAATTGTTGTTGGGTAAGCTGGACCGGCAGTTGGACCTTTTAATACTTTTGTGACATTATTTGGAGTATAGAATATCCCTTCCCTCTAGCTTATATAAACTGAGTTAGTAAAGTTCAGTTGGGTGCAACAAACTATAAATACTAACTGATGTAACAGAATGTAAACAGAGAATTCAGTTATGCAATTCTGTTAGACTCTCTCCCTCTCTTCTCTCTCTCTATTCTCTTTCATCCTCTCTCTCTATGGTTCTCTCCAATTCTAACAGAGTAGACTGAAATGATAAGTTTGTATTGTCATTGGCATGACTCTGAAGCTTTTAAATTTTGAAATTTGATTGGATGGAGTTTGAGCTGTAATGGGATATGAATAGTTTGCACTTTTCTTTAAGAGGAAGCTTTTTTGGTTTAGAAGCACGATTTTGCATGATAAATCAGGTGTTGCAGTCTTAGGCTTTTATTTTTATGTCTTGTTTGAACTTCGGTAAGTTGACTCCCTCTCTCTCTCTCTCTGACTTACAAGCAATATTTTATTTTATTTACAGATACCTTCCTGAACCGAATGATATGAAAGTTCTGGACGTTGCATATTCAATTTATTTGAAGTTTGAAGAATATCCAAATGCTCTTCGAATTGCATTGTTCATGGATAAGCTGCAGGTGTGACACTGGAATTTTGTCAGTCTGTCTTTAAAGTATTTCTTTAACTGTGGTATGTGATTCTTTTAAAATCTTGTTTCTTTTTGTCAATTTTATGTGGCCTTAAGAAAAGTAATTTCTATATTTTGTTCTGTAAATGCTTGTGGTTTGGAACTAACGAGTTGCGGTATTGTTGATAGTATGCGAGGAAGGTGTTTACTTCTTGCAATGATTTGCATCAAAAGAAGCAATTCTGTTACATTATTGCACGTCATGTAAGTCCTGGATTCTGTGCTAGTGATCTGAATGTTTCTCTGGGTGATAATAGGTGTATTGTTACCCATCAGTTGTTTAACTGTGAAGTGGAGCTATGTGCTAGACTCTTTTTAGCTTTATGTTGGCAAGTGACAAACTAGAGGGATTCAAAGAGACTGAGAAGAAGAAGATTTCACTATCAGCTTTATTGAGACTCTCTTTTAATGATTTTGTGATTTGTGAAGGGAGCTGCTTTTGTGCTCGACACGGAAATGGCCGGAAATGAAGACGACAGAAAAATGTTGCAGGATATCTTATACAATTCTAAGTTAAGTGAAGGATATCTAGCTCTTGCTCGTGATGTTGAAGTCATGGAGGTCAAGTCCCCTGGGGATATATACAAGGTGTGACATTGATAATAAATTTAGTCCCGCCTCAATGACTCCCGGTACATGTGTAGTTTTTACATCTAATGATTTGAGATTAGAATTATAAATAATTAAATTATGGTCCAATTTGATGAAAGGGCGTGTAAATAAATCATGCTTTTTATTTGAGGTGCAAATATTAGTTTTGCTGCTTGCATAAGTTTGCTTTTTAATTTCTAAGATTTTTTATTAATAATAGTATGTGATTGTTAAACAATTGGTTCTGATTTTTTATACATGTGTTGGACTTGGTGCCCATATTTTAAAAGCCAAAAAATAATCTGCAATGCAAGTATGTGTGAAGCTCTTTTCAGAAGCTACTAATTTTAACTGCCAAAACATTGCTTTAGCAGCTATTTTGAGTTTTTATTTTGAAAGATTTGCATAATTATTGTTTCTAAATGCATCTAAAATTAAGTCAAGTTTTCCTTATTCAGAAAAAGCAGAAACAAACAAATCTGTAATACCATGCTGCAAATTTGCTTTATTTCATATTTTACAAGTGAACTTTTGTTGATTGTATCCAATTGGAACTATAATTTCTGATGAGCTGGATAACTTAGTCACTTTTGGTGCTTCACTACAAGATATTCTTGAATAATAACTGGTAGAACTTATATTTATGTGTTGGTTATAATTGATGTAAAATAGCATTATTTGAATTTTGAAGAAATCGAGTTTTGTTGTTTCAATGTTATTGTTTTTCTTTCCTTGGTGGAACATATGTCTTGTTTGGAAAAGAGAAATGGATGAGAAAAAGGAACGGAACACAAGGAACTCAAAAAGTCTTCATTTGTTTGGTTTTAGTAAACCTTCTCTCCAAAATGGGAAGAAACGAGAACAAAACAAATTAAATTTGATCCCTTTTTCAATTTTATCCATTTTTTTTTTGTTGTACCACACTATTAAAGAGTATATGTGTCATTTTGTTTTCACTCAACTTTCTTTCCTTATACTTTGTACACACCTGAACTAGAGAAGTTTTTTTATTTAAAACTTTCTTTCCTCTCATTTTCTCTTCTACCAAACTACCTACAAATCTTCTCATCTTCTACTCCCTATCACTTCTTCCACTTTTGTTACTCTTATTTTCTATACGGAAACCAAACAGCAACTGTAACTTTCAATGTTTCTGGCTTTTCAAAGAGAATGCTTCTTATAACATTGCTTTATAGTGCCTGCAGTTGTAAGACTAATCAGACAGGTGTATGCAACCTGCTGCAAGAAGTCTGTTTAGGCTGACATTTGAATCTGTGAATGTGTTCATGTTGCAAGTTATCAGAAAATAGTTCTAGCTATGCTATATGCTATTTTCGGTTCAAGGGTCGATTTTTTATTTGATTTAAACCTTATGTTTTAATTTGCTTGATTTTTCCAGCCTCGCTTGCTTGATGGACACACAAGTAATAGTGCAAAAGTTGATTTAGCTAGGCAGAATGTTGCTGCTACTTTTGTTACTGCATTTGTAAATGCTGGCTTTGGTCAGGTACAGTGAACCTCAAATTTCAAGATTGTGTTGTGGGTTGCTAATCTCTTGTATTTCTTCTACTCTGTCCTTCCTTTTCCATTATTGTTGTGCAGGCCGAGTTTATGGCTCTTACATTAGATTCTTCAAGGCCCGGCTCTTTTAAAGATTGGGTTTTCATACAAGAGAAACACGGGAGGACTAGTGCTGTAGCAAGCCTGGTTTAAATTTTCTCACAGTCTTCATTACTAGTTATGGATCATATGAATTCCATTTGCGATACTTATATTATCCATGTGATATATCAGGGTATGATTTCACTCTGGGATGTTGACTCTGAACTGGCACTGGCACAAATTGACGAGTGCTTTAACATTAATGATGATGAGTATAGCTTTGCTGGTGCATTATTGGGAGTTGGTATTGCCAATTGCAACATAAAAACTGATTGTGACCCGGTTAGTTCTATTTATACTTTTTTTTTGTGTAGTATGATAAGCATTTTTTAGTTCCTGTATTAGACTGAAATTTGATGCCATTTTAGGCTAACATACGCCTAGTAGACCACACAGTTAAAGAAGAACGCTCCTCGGTCAGGATTGGTGCAATTATGGGATTGGGAATAGCATATGCAGGTTCCAAAAATGAGAAGGTGATCTGTTTATATACATTTTCTTACAAATCTTGTTTCAGTTATACTAGTTGAAATACATGTGAGTTTTTACTTGCAAATGTAAAACATTTTGCTTTATTCTTGCTTCTTCAGCTACGACACATATTGACAGAGATTCTCATTGATGAGGAAAATTCAATTTCTGTGACTGCTTTCACTGCAATTTCATTGGGCTTGATTTATGTGGGTTCTTGCAATGTGGAAGTTGCTGAAACACTCATATCTGTACTTATGGCCCGTATTGAAGCAGAGTTGGAACAACCTCTTACAAGACTTTTACCTCTTGGCCTTGGTCTTCTTTATCTTGGAAAAAAGGTTATTAGATGTTGGGCAGTGTCAGTTGTTTCTTTCTTCCTTCCTCTTGTCTTTTCAAATTATTGTAATGGGCAATCTGGTTCATCAAAGCTCTCACCACGTTAACAGTCTAGAGAAGGGACAGAGTCTATTGTAGGTAGCTTTATCTTACATTTGCAAAGGATTCATAACCTATCTTATTTAATTTCTGAAAACATTTGATTGTTAGGAGGGGTTTAGCTATTAAGTTAGGTTTTTTTATAAGAACTATTAGGTTAGGTTAAAGTCCCTCTGGTGTAGTATTCAATCTTCATACTGTGCTTTGTATAGGAAAGTGTGGAGGCAACTACTGAACTTTCAAAGACTCTTGATGTAAAAATGAGAAAGTATTGGGACACGACACTGCTATCCTGTGCCTATGCTGGAACTGGGAATGTTCTCAAGGTACAATCTTATTATAGATAACCAGCAGTTTTTTGAGGAAAACTGTAAATGCAGTTTTGTGCTTATAGTTTCTGGTGCTTCTTTCATGCAGGTACAAAATCTTTTGGGTAAATGTTCACAACAACATCTTGAAGAAGACGAAGTGGACCAGGGTCCTCATGCAGTGCTTGGAATTGCTATGGTAGCAATGGCTGAAGAATTAGGTCATGAGATGGCAATTCGATCATTGGAACATCTACAGTACGGAGAGCAGAATATTCGCCGAGCAGTTCCTCTGGCACTTGCTCTACTGTGTATATCAAATCCAAAGGTAAAGTGGATTGGCATCACTTTACTTTATCACCTTGCTAATGTTATTATTTAACAGTGAAACAACTTATGACCTTGCTCCCAATAGATGGTCAAAGTAAACATGTGTTGTATGCATGGACAGCCTTTCATCTGGTTATTTTTGCTAACCCTTAACTCGATCATCATAGGTCAATGTTATGGATACCTTAAGCAGACTTAGCCATGACTCTGATTTAGAAGTAGCAATGGTAAGATGGTTTAACCACTTCATTTATTATTGGTCTTTCCCCTGATTCTTATTTGTAAGTATAAAAGCATTTTGTATGCTACAGGCAGCAGTTATCTCCTTAGGTCTAATAGGTGCTGGGACCAACAATGCTCGAATTGCTGGCATTCTTTGCAATCTTTCAAGATATTACTGCAACAATACCGATCTTCTATTTTGTGTATGCTTCATCTAGTTGTCCATATTTTCTAATTTTGGGTATTTGGATAGCCATTGATTTTCGTCTCTACAGGTGCGGATTGCCCAAGGTCTTGTACATATGGGAAAGGGCTTATTAACACTTGATCCATATCATTCTGATCGCTTTTTACTATCACCGTAAATGAATCCTTATTTTCCCTTCTCCCTTTGTCTTTGATTAAATGCTGTGTTGGAAGATTGTAAGCCAACTGAGAAAGTGCTTAGAATGAAATGTACTGCTTTACTATAGTAATTTCTAATGGACGTTATTTTCCTTTCACTTTTACAGGACAGCACTTGCAGGTCTAGTTATTATGTTGTATGCATGCCTCGATATGACAACTGCATTGTTTAGAGAATATCACTATGTTCTCTACTTCCTTGTTTTAGCAATGCAGGTTTGTTCAGTGATTCACTCCTTATCCCCCTCCTACATTTTAAGACAACCTTAATAACATTTTGTTGCAACAGCCGAGGATGTTGTTGACCGTGGATGAGAACTTGAAGCTTCTAACGGTGCCTGTTCGAGTTGGTCAAGCAGTTGGCGTTGGACAGGCTGGTCGTCCCAAGATAATCACTGGTTTTCGGACCCACTCCACCCCTGTTCTCCTGGCTGTCGGGGATATGGCAGAGCTAGCTACAGAAAAGTAATACATCAATGCCTTGAAATTTTATAAAAGTCTGTCTTTCTAATACTAACAATTGCTTTTTATGCAGATATATACCTCTATCACCAATTCTTGAAGGTATGGTAATTTTGAAGAATAATCCAGACTATGTGGTAGAGTGAAGACCATAATCATGCTTTTTTATTTGTTGCTATTGTAGATATTTGCAGTGATGATTAGTTGTAAATTTTTAGGCAAATTGAAACATTTGATACCCCCTCTAGCTTGGCTGGCAATGCAATGCAACCGTCCATTTTAACTGAACGACAACATCATATACACCACATCAAACATCATACTAAACACGGAAATTTTGTCCATTGAAAACGTGGTGAAGACCATAAGACTATTATTATAGTATAATATTATTGTCAAAATCCTAACTCTAAAAAGTTATTAAGCAAATGCATCTTGAAACCAATAGTTAAATAAATTATGTATAATTTTGATTGTATTATTTGAGTGAAACCAATAGTTAAATAAATTTTAAAAAAAATTGGTTATATAATTTTCTTTTTACATTTTGATAACACATAAAATTAAATTCATAAATAAAAATCACATAAAGATGGTGAACAAAATGATCATTATAAATCGACTCTCATTTGTTAGGTGTACTTTACAAGGACAATAAATGCATACGAACTCAAATCCCGGACATTCCACTTAACTAAGAAATCCACTATAAATTGTTGGTAATTAATCCAAAGGATTGCAACATTAGGGTAATCTACTCCACATAACTATAATCAACAAATATATACACAACCACCAAATTATTGATGAAAATGAAGGAAAAAAATTATAACATACATAAAATGGGTTAAGGTACATCCCTCATGTAATTTGAGTAAACTTTGGTCTATATTTTTTAAGTAGAGATTTCAATCTTATAATTAGAAATAGTTCAGACCAATTAATAGGGGTGTTCTAACCTATATATGACAAGGTCATATCAGTTTTTTTTTAAATAAAAAAGTTAATGAATTTTACACCGTCAGTTCATCCTAGATGTTGGATATTGAAATAAATTTGATTTTTATTTTAAAAACTTATAAAATAATACAAACGGGTGGTGATGATAAATCGACAAACACTGATAGTGCATAGTAATTAATCTTATTTTTAATTTGATAAAAATAATTATTTTAATTTAAATAATTGATGATGGAAAAAAACAAAATCGCCCTTTCCTATATCCATTTGACATATCTATAAGTAGGAATGGGTTAGTTTCTCTCAGTAAAACAAACCGATAAGAAAGAAAAAAGAAAGTGATAAAGTAAAATATATTACCTCATCATACGAATTTCAAGTATATTTTCAACTTTATATCATACACAAAGTAAATAATATATTTCATACCAATCATTCTACATCGCCGTAAAACAGTTGCTAGCTTCCAGTGCAAAGTAGAATCCAACTGAAATGGCTGCTTCTTCATTTTCCGTTACCTTAACCACCAAAATCCCCAAAATCACTTCTTCAACCCACCACAAATCCCATAATTCCCAAATTACCCATCTCCGATTCAAACCTTCCCCTATTCGCACCCTCCTTCACTTCACACACAAACCAATTAGCCTCCGTACCAACGCCGTCTCAGTCCAATGCCTCTTCACCGGCCTCGTCGAAGAAATCGGCACCGTCAAGCAAATCGGAGCGTCCCCTGACGGCGGTTTCGACTTAAAGGTCAACGCAAAGACAGTTCTCGACGGCGTCAATCTCGGCGACAGCATCGCCGTCAACGGCACATGTCTCACCGTGACAGAATTCGACACGAAAGCTTCCGATTTCACCGTCGGTTTAGCCCCGGAGACGCTGCGAAAAACTTCCCTTTCCGAATTGGAAGCCGGATCGCAGGTGAACCTCGAAAGGGCGGTGACTCCGGTTACTCGAATGGGCGGACATTTCGTGCAGGGTCACGTGGATGGCACGGGGGAGATTGTTTCTATGGTTCCTGAAGGGGATTCTCTGTGGGTGAAAGTTAGGGTTGAGAAGGAATTGCTGAAGTACATTGTTCCCAAAGGATTTATTGCCGTGGATGGGACTAGTTTGACTGTGGTTGATGTTTTTGATGATGAAGTTTGTTTTAATTTCATGCTGGTTGCTTATACTCAGGAGAAGATTGTTGTTCCTTTGAAGAAAGTTGGTCAGAAGGTGAATCTTGAAGTTGATATTCTTGGGAAGTATGTGGAGAGGCTTCTCAGTAGCGGGTTTGTTTCCTCCATTGCAGCAAAGGTTGATGCTCTCAAACTATGACTATCTTTGGATTAACTTATTTGAACAGGATATATAAGTGCTTGTAAGATTATTTGAGAGAGCCAATAGAAACAACTTATGAAACTATAATTGCAGGTTTTCAATGTATGATTATGTTACCTCACTAATTTGTTAGCTTCAATTGCTAGCTTCACTAATTTGTTTATGGCTATCAAAGGGTTTCTTAGTTTTGTGCTTCAATTCTGTTTTCTTTGGGCTTAGGGGTGTTTTTTATTTTATTTTTTATCACATGTGTTCTTTAATCTGCATTTAGAGTTCTCTTGTTCATAACTATGGTTGTAAACTTGGTTTGGTTACTGTGATTTTGGAGGTGTTTTTCAACACCCAAACTGAAATTTTAGCTAATATTTATGTTAATGGTGGAAAAACAAAGATGGTCTCATTAGGTGTGGGGGCTCTAGGTCACTGTAACAATATTACTGATGATTTCAGGGAAATCACAGAGTATGTTTTAATGTCCTAACTGTATTCAAGAGTCTATTTTTAGAGAGATTGAAACTTGCTGAGATTAAGCAAGGCTTGCTAAGTTACCTACCTTGAAGCTGATTTTCTATGCATTTTTATTGCTGAGATTGAACATCTGTGGAGTTCCACTTTCTGTTTGAAAGTGTATGAATATGCTATGACCCACTTTTGTAATTTTTGCCGACATTGAACTGACATCTACCTTTAGATGTAATGAATCATATGATTCTTTTACTGTTAAAAGAATCTTGAATATACAAGATTTTAAAGGAAAATATATATCGTTGTGTCCTTGGAATCTCAATGATTTTGTTGTGTCTATCTATATAAACAACAATAGTGTAAAATAGATCTTATACATGAAATCTTAGACCATACGAGTGTTTAGATTTATACATGTATTACTATTTTTAGTGTAAGGTTTAAAATTTGACAAAATAACTTACTCTTGCCTTGTGAAGATTTATTATGGAGTTTGTTGTGCTTTGCATAATCAGTGTTTGCAATTTCTTGGTTTATCATATATGTTTATTTTCCAAGTTATGTTAACCTCTAGCTCTTGTTGCAAGGATGTCTATTTCCCCTTTTCAATCATCATTGGTAAAAAGATCACTTTCTTTTATTACTGTCTCTTTTACCATGACTATTAATAAGTCTCAAGGATAATTATCAAGGGTTTATATTTGCTTTAAAAAGTTTTTAGTCATGGTCAATTATATATTCTATTTTTTAGAGTCAAAATTAATAAGTCTCAAAGGTAATAATTGAACTACGTCGGTTTGTACTTACTTAAGAAGGTTTAGTCATGGTCAATTATATGTTGCATTTTCTAGAATCAAAAGCAAAAAAGAATTAAAAATTTTAAGATAAAATAATGTTTGGATACAACCACAAATATTATATTCAAAGAAACTTAAAAAAAATATTTAATAGGTAAAAAAATACAAATATCAAGATGCAATTTCTATATCATCTTTTCAATATTTTTTCTTATTTCATCTTATATTTCTAAATTACTTTTTTTCTCTTGTTGGTTCATTTATTTTTCTTATTGTGTATCATGAAATTGTTGTCTTTTGGATTTTCTATTGATAATTTACTTTTTTTTGGTCATATCTTGTATAAATTTATTAATGTATGAACAATTTTATAATTATTTATCTTAATTCATTGTGTTCATTATATTGCATATAACAAAAGAATGATAGACAAATGATTATCTATCCGTGACGATGTAATTTCTCAATATATTTGATAAAAAATCGCCGCAATGTTAAAACATAGACTTCTTATTTGAGTATATTTAATGGTGTATGAATTATTGTTTTAAAATTGATAAAATTATTATGTTTTTTTTTTCTAGTGATGTTTATTGTATTGAATGGAAATTTGGGTAGGGTATTCCTTTAAATGTCAAATAATATAGGAGTTGCATGTAAAATAGGTGGAGACTAAGGTGGATACTGTGCACCATTTAATTTCTCTAGTAAAAAAATGTTGGATTTCCCCTTTCAATGTATAATCAAAAACATCATGTTACAAATTAAGTGTTTGGGTTTGCTAAAGAACGTAAATGAGTTTTTGCTAAGGAATGAAGGTTCAAAAATAATGAGTTTGATTTTTGGTCAGACCTATGACCTCTGACCTCACATGTCGAATTCTAGATTATTAGATCAACATTTCCATGAGAATCAGATGGTGAAAAAAAACCGCTTGTATGCGGTCTACAATAGTCTTTTAGTAAAAGTAGTTGTAACTTGTAACATACTAGGATTTGATTAAGAAATTGTCATCGAATCCTAGTATGTTACAAGTTACAACTACTTTTACTAAAAGACTATTGGGATTTGATTAAGACAATTTCTGGTATTGAATCATCCCAATAAAGTTTTTTTCCGGCTTCACCAATACCAGAAATTGAACACAAGTACAACAATTTTTTTTGGTGAGATATTTGATCGAATTTTAGTATGATCGAATGTAATAGAGAGTAGATTAGTTTACTATTAGTTTGTTATTGTGTAGTGCTGTTACAGCTGTATGTCAGCTGTACAGTTTGTTAGTCTTGAGGTTTCTATATATAAGTGCCTTTGTACCCTTTCTATTATAATCAATACATGAGAATTACATCTTTCTTCTTCTTTCTCACTCTTATGGTACTGTATCATGGTATCTAGAGCTTCTAGTTTTCCGATCCAGTGATCTTCGTCCATGGCGTCACCGTTTCGCAGCGACGGCGCTTTTCCTTCCGCTCACGTCAAGCTCTCCATTAAGCTTGACGATAAAAATTTCAAGCAATGGAAGCAGCAAATCGATGGAGTTGTGCGTGGCCATAAGCTTCAACGCTTTGTCACTGTTCCGATGATTCCGCGGCGATCTCCGGTGACTTCTGATCCGAATCTCGGTGAAGTCATGGATGCGTATCTCGATTGGGAGCAGCAGGATGCTCTCGTCTGCACGTGGCTTCTCTCCACGATTTCTGACTCACTTCTTCCCAAACTCGTTGACTGTACTCACGCGTGGCAAGTCTGGACGGAAGTTCACCGTTACTTCGCCGCGCAACTCACGACGAAGGCTCGTCAATTACGCTCCGAACTACGTCGTCTGTCCAAAGGCAATCTCACGATTGATGCGTTCATGGCGCGTGTTCGCGAAATCAATGAATCGTTGATTTCAGTTGGCGATCTTGTTCCGCTTCGTAACCTAATTGAGATTGTGCTGGATGCGCTTCCTGAGGAGTATGATTCTATTATTGCTGCTTCAATAGCAAGGAAGATCTCAGTACGTTAGAGGATCTTGAGTCAAGTCTTCTTGCTCATGAGTCGCGATTGGAGAAACACAGGAAAGCGATTCTTACTGAACCTGCATATGTTAATTTAACGCAGGTTCCGTCGTCTGAATCATCTTCTCCGGCTGATTCTGTTTCTCAGACTTTTGATTCGTTTCCCACTGGTACTAGTCACGTCACTGCTCACGTTGAAAACAATGGTTACAACTTAAGAGGAGGCCGTTCAGGGCGTGGTGGCGGTCGTTTTGGTCGTAACGGTGGTCGTTTTGGCAAGACTCAGTGTCAAATCTGTCACAAAGGTGGACACGATGCATCTGTCTGTTACTACAGGTACTCCCAGTCTTCTTCAATGCCGTTTCCACCGCAACGTGCTCCCTTCAATCCATTTCTGGCGAATGCTCGTCCTGTTTATGCTCCTGCGTTTGGTTATCCTTCGCCTAGATCAGCTGCACCACGACCTTCTCTACCTCAAGCCTTTGTGGCTAGTTCTGATTCCAACTTCAGCAACCAATGGTGGTATCCAGACTCAGGTGCGTCACATCATGTTACACCTAATTCTTCTAACGTGCCTGATGCTCAATCTGTGACTGGTTCTGAACAAGTCTTTATGGGAAATGGCCAAGGTTTGTCCATCAACTCCATAGGTTCCATGAAATTTCCCTCTTCTCATTTGTCTCACAAACCACTCACACTTCACAACTTACTTCTTGTTCCTCACATCACCAAAAACCTCATTAGTGTGAGTAAATTTGCACAAGATAACCAGGTTTTCTTTGAATTTCACCCGTATTTTTGTCTTGTCAAATCTCAGGGTTCTTCTGAGGTGCTTCTTCATGGTATTGTTGGAGATGATGGTCTTTACAAGTTCCAGCTTCCCTCTTCTCAAGTGTCCAAGTCTTTGTCTAGTCTCAACTCTAACACAACTTTAGACTTGAATAATTGTAATCATAGGGTTTCATGTAACACTGTTTCTCACTCTAATGACAATAGTCATATTGTTACTGATTGTAATACTTCATTTTCTGTGAATAAAAGTGATGTTTCTGCTGTTAATTTGCCTATGGTTTATTCTACTGCCAATTTCTGTCAAACCCTTTGGAGGAGCATTGGAAAGCAGTTAAAAGGATACTGAGATATCTCAGTGGTACTCTGCACTATGGTTTATTGATTCAGCCTGCTGTGCCTCATCAACCTCTGTCTTTACTTGGTTTCTGTGATGCTGACTGGGCATCAGATCCTGATGACAGGAGGTCAACCTCAGGAGCTTGCTTATTTCTAGGTCCTAATCTTATTTCTTGGTGGTCCAAGAAACAGCAGTTGGTGGCAAGGTCAAGTGCTGAAGCTGAGTACAGGAGCATGGCTCAGCTAGCATCTAAAATCATCTGGGTGCAGTCTCTACTGCAGGAACTTCACTGCAGATTTCACACTCGTAAACTGCTTTGTGATAACCTAAGCACTGTAACTCTTGCACATAACCCCGTTTTGCACAATAGGACAAAACATATGGAATTGGACATATTTTTTGTAAGGGAGAAAGTGATCTCTAAGAACCTAATTGTGGAGCATGTTCCTGCTCAAGATCAGTGGGCAGACTTGTTGACCAAACCTCTCTCAGCCATTAAGTTCCTACCACTGCGTGACAAACTGAAAGTGTTTAATAAACTTAGTTTAGTTGGCACACCCTCAGTTTCTAAGGGGGACTAATAGAGAGTAGATTAGTTTACTATTAGTTTGTTATTGTGTAGTGCTGTTACAGTTGTATACCAGCTGTACGGTTTGTTAGTCTTGAGGTTTCTATATATAAGTGCCTATGTACCCTTTCTATTATAATCAATACATGAGAATTACATCTTTCTTCTTCTTTCTCACTCTTATGGTACTGTACCAGAATGATAGTTTCTTGATTCGACAATTCGACAAAACCTTAACATGTCATCGAAGTTTATTCACATGATGTAGTCAAAGTCTGCCAAGATTGTTAGTATGTCGAATTTGGTCTGTTTGTTATGTACAATTATTTAAGTTAGTTTGTTCTCTAAGTTAACTTGTGTAATGAGCCTGTGTGTAAAAGTCCATTTGTTTAGTAGGTTAGTTTTATTAAAAATAACATATTAGTCTCTCACAATTGCACAATGCAAATCCTAATTAGGATGAGAAAGGTCATTTGTTGTAACACTTGTAATCTTGTTTCAAAGAAAAAGCAAATAATAGTAATTTATAACCAACTTTATTGTGTTCTTATTATTTTCTTCTTTTTTACCTTTGTGAGTTTCTTACCGATCACAAAACCGATCATATTTTATAATTTCGGTATCGTTTTCACAACATGTTAACTTTTGTTTTCTTACACAATGGGATAAGAGATCAAACACTCAAGTTATTGGCTGGATAGAAAAATGGACAAATTATAGAGTTTATCAATGAGAGTTTTCTAACGCACTCTATATTTTTATTCACTATGCGAATTTTCAAAAATATTGTTGGTTCTATGTGTTGGCATCAATTTTGGTAAAATTTAGTATTATCACAAGTTGTCACGTGTGTTGTCTTGACATGTGATATCAGCTTCCTGCAGGTTGTTTAAATATGGTTGTGCAGGATTTAGTCAAGATGTCAGATCCGATGTTAAGACATGTGCATACAGAACATTCAGTTTGAATGTTATGTGTTTTATTGTTGCGCTTTACATGCAAATCTTTGTGTGCTTATGTGGAGATTGCATGCGCTATTTAAGGAGTAATTATATTTAAAACCAGAATGTTCTATTTTACAAAAAGGAATGATTAGCTGCTGTTTCTTAGGAGATACACAATTAAAATAGAATTAGGGTTTCATGTTGTCCAGACCTATTCAAAAAGCTTCTATTTAAAGGCCATGTAAAACCTGGTTTACACACACAAGATACGAACGATGAAGTGAGAGAGTTTTAAGGTTTTAGTCTTGTGTGAGCTTGTGTATTGTGAGCCATTCATTCATCTTGTTGATGTATGAATTGGACTGAGTTTTGTGTTGTAATTTGTCCACTCTAAACTTTGAAGTACGAGTGTTTGTTTACTTGATTAAAGCTTTTAAGAAAGATCAAGTATGTGTCCTTGAAGTGTGTCTTCTTTCTTTTTGTATTTGTTCTTATATCACTGCTGTGATTGAGGGGGAGTGAGTAAGGTCTCATATCTAAGAGTTCTTAGATAGAAGTCACACGGGTAAAGATTAGGTGAAAAGACTGTAACTTGAAGTTGTTTACTGAGAGTCTTTGAACTAATTCTGTTTAGTGGATTTCCTTCCTGGCTTGGTAGCCCCCAAACGTAGGTGAGTTTGCACCGAACTGGGTTAACAATTGCTTGTGTCGCTTGTTCAATTGTTTCTCTGTTTTTATCCGGTTTATATTTCACTTGTTGTTCAGATATTAGTGTCGTGACATTACCTTCGACATCTCATATCTGATACCAGAATTTCAATTGGTATCAAAGCAGGCATCCTGCTCTGGTTCTAGGTGAGATCTTAGGACGTTACTTTCTGGTACTATGGATAGAGAAAGAGGATATGTGCACAGACCACCAATTCTGGATGGATCTAACTATGTCTACTGGAAACCTCGGACGGTAGCCTTCCTGAAATCGTTGGATAATAAGGCTTGAAAGGTTGTTCTAACAGGCTGGGAACACCCCTTCACTACAAAGGATGAAAAAGTTACAACTGATAAGAAGCCTGAGGAAGAATGGACCAAGGAGGAGGATGAACTAGCTCTTGGAAACTCTAAAGCATTGAATGCTATATTCAATGGGGTTGATAAGAACCTCTTCAGACTGGTGAACAATTGTGAGGTGGCTAAAGATGCTTGGAATATTCTCAAAACCACTCATGAAGGTACCTCTAGAGTGAAGCTCTAGAGTGAAGATGTCTAGATTGCAGTTGCTTACTACAAAGTTTGAGAATTTGAGAATGAAAGAAGATGAAAGTATTCATGACTTCCATATGAATATCCTTGAAATTGCTAATGCCTCAGGAGCCCTGGGTAAGAAGATGTCAGATGAAAAGATTGTGAGGAAAATTCTCAGATCACTTCCCAAGAGATTTGCCATGAAAGTGACAGTCATAGAAGAATCTCAAGATATCTGCAAGATGAGAGTGGATGAGCTAATTGGATCCCTCCAAACATTTGAGTTGGGAATGAGTGATGGATCTGAAAAGAAAGTCAAAAGCATAGCCTTTGTGTCAAACACTGAAGATAAAAAGGAAGAAAGTAGTCAGGATACTGATGAAGATATGGCAAATGATTTAACGTTACTTGGAAGACAATTCAACAAAATCCTGAAGAGGATGGATGTGAGGTCAAAGTCTAATGTCAAGAGCAACTCATTTGACATCAGTAGGCCCGATGATGCTGGAAGAAGAACAAAATCTGAAGAAAAATCCAGACAGGGCAAAGGAATTCAGTGCCATGAATGTAAAGGGTATGATCACATTAGAGCTGAATATGGGACCTATCTTAAGAAACAGAAGAAGAGTCTTGCTGCTACTTGGTCTGATGATAATTCTGAAAGTGAAACAGAAGGAGAATCTGCTAATCTTGTGACTGCCTTGATTGGGAGATGGGATTCGGATGAAGACTCCAGTGATGATGAATTAACCTTTGATGAATTAGCTACTTTTTACAGGAAGTTGTGCTTTATAAGTGAAGAAGTGTGTCAACAAGTGGAGAATCAGAAGAAACTGATAACTCAGCTAGAGGCTGAGAGGACAGAACACTTAGAAACCATATCTAAGTTGAAGATTGAAGTTGTGTTTCTGAATTCCAAACTGGATGAGATGACAGAGTATGTCAGGATGCTAAACAGTGGATGTGACACCTTAGATAAAATCCTCCAGGTTGGAAAAATGGCTGGAGACATGACTGGCCTTGGGTTCAATGAATCCTCTCCTGAATGTAGTCCCACTGGTAGCAAACCAAAGATGTCACATCAGGTGTCTCAACATCACAAGGAAAGACAACATAAAGGAAAACACCAAAGATGGAGATGTCATTACTGTGGGAATTTTGGTTACAATAAAGCCATTCTGCTTTAGGCTGTATGGTTATCCTAGTCCTACTCATCAACCTAGACCCAAACAACATATCCCTACTAACAGAAAACAGTTGGTTCCTAGAGCTGGTGCTATTAACTTGATAGCTCACACTTCCTTCAGAGTCTCAGCCAAAGAAGATTGGTACTTTGATAGTGGATGCTCCAGACACATGACTGGAAACAAAAACCTGCTGGTTGACCTTAAATCCCATGTCACCAGCTATGTAAATTTTGGTGATGGAGCAAAGGGTGAAATCAAGGGGATTGGAAAGCTGAACTGCCCTAGAGTTCCTAACCTTGATAATGTGCTGCTTGTTAAAGGATTGACTGCAAACTTGATCAACATCAGTCAACTATGTGATCAAGGTCTAAATGTGAACTTCACAAAAACTGAATGCTTGATTACTACTGCAAAAATTGAGGTGATCATGAAAGGAGTTAGATCTAAGGAAAAATGCTATATGTGGATTACTCAAGAAACTAGTTATTCATCCATATGAGCTCTAGCTAAAGAAGAAGAAGTGAAACCATGGCATCAAAAACTGGGTCATCTACATCTTAAAGGAATGAAGAGGATCATATCTGTTGAAGCTGATAGAGGAATTCCAAAATTAAAGATTGAAGAAGGAAGAGTATGTGGTGAATGTCAGATTGGAAAGCAGCCAAAGATGTCACATTAGAAGATCAAACATGACACCACATCTAAAGTGCTGGAACTTCTCCACATGGACTTGATGGGACCTATGTAGGTGGAAAGTCTTGGTGGGAAAATGTATGCTTATGTTGTGGTGGACGACTTCTCCAGATATATCTGGGTGAATTTTATAAGGGAAAAATCTGATGTATTTGATGTGTTCAAAGATCTTTACCAAAGACTTCAAAGAGAAAGAGAGAGTCATGTTATCAGAATCAGAAGTGATCATGGGAAGGAATTTGAGAACAGTAAATTTGCTGAATTCTGTTCATCTGAAGGGATTGGTCGTGAGTTCTCTTATCCCATTCCCCCTCAGCAAAATGGTATGATGGAAAGTAAAAATAGAACTCTCCAAGAATCTGCTAGAGCTATGACTCATGCTAAGAAGTTGCCTTACCATTTCTGGGCCGAAGCTATGAACACTGCCTGTCATGTTCACAACAGAGTAACATTGAGAAAAGGGACCTCAACCACTCTATATGAAGTCTGGAAGGGAAGAAGACCTACTGTCAAATACTTCCATGTGTTTGGTAGTAAATGCTATATCCTGGCTGATCGTGAACAAAGAAGGAAAATGAACCCCAAGAGTGATGAAGGAATAAATGTTATTGGAACAAAGTGGGTTTACAAGAATAAATCTGATGAAAAAGGTGTGGTTACTAGAAATAAAGCAAGATTGGTAGAACAAGGATACACTCAAGTTGAAGGAGTTGACTTTGATGAAACATTTTCTCCTGTAGCTTGCCTGGAGTCCATTAGATTATTGCTAGGAGTGTCATGTATTCTGAAGTTTAAACTGTTCCAAATGGATGTGAAAAATGCCTTCTTAAATGACTACTTGAATGAGGAAGTATATGTTGAACAACCAAAGGGATTCACATACCCAAATCTTCCAAAGCATGTGTATAAGTTGAGGAAAGCTCTTTATGGGTTGAAACAAGCTCCTAGAGCTTGGTATGAGAGACTCACAGTGTTTCTCATTGACAATGGATACATAAAGGGAGGCATTGATAAGACTTTATTTGTAAAAGATGAAGGAGGAAAACTCATGGTTGCTCATATCTATGTGGATGATATTGTGTTTGGTGGGATGTCAAGTAAGATGGTTCAATAGTTTGTTGAGCAAATGCAGTCTGAATTTGAAATGAGCCTTGTTGGAGAACTAACCTATTTTCTTGGCCTGCAAGTCAAGAAGATGGAAGATTCTATCTTTCTATCTCAAAGTAAATATGCCAAAAATATTGTTAAGAAGTTTGGCATGGAGAATGCAAGCCACAAGAGGACACATGCTCCTACTCATCTGAAAGTGATTAAAGATGAAAATGGTGTCAGTGTGGATCAAAGTCTCTACAGAAGCATGATAGGGAGTCTGCTATATCTCACAGCAAGCATACCTGACATTGCTTTTGCTGTAGGTGTATGTGCTAGATATCAAGCTGAACCAAAGGTGATCCATATAAACCAAGTGAAAAGGATCCTAAAATATGTCAATGGCACTAGTGACTATGGGATACTATACACTCATGGATCTGAATCTGTGTTGTCTGGATATTGTGATGCTGATTGGGATGGAAGTGCTGATGATAGGAAAAGCACATCAGGAGGATGCTTCTTCTTGGGGAAAAATTTAATATCATGGTTTAGTAAGAAGTGAAATTGTGTTTCTCTGTCTACCACTGAAGCTGAATACATAGCAGCTGGAAGTAGTTGTTCTTAAATGGTGTGGATGAAACAAATGCTGACTGAATACAATGTCACGCAAGATATCATGACATTGTACTGTGACAACCTGAGTGCTATAAACATCTCAAGGAATCCTATTCAACACAGAGGACAAAACATATTGATATCCTTCACCATTTTATTAGAGAACTCGTGGAGGATAAGATTGTAGCCTTAAAGCATGTTGCTACTGAGATGCAGTTAGTTGATATTTTTACAAAGGCCTTGGATGCAAATCAGTTTGAAGTCCTGAGAGGAAAATTAGGGCTTTGCATTTATGAATATTTGTAGCAATTAATATGGAGTGGGAAAAATAAGCAAATTAGTGTCTATGTGGCTAAAATAAAGCGCCCCCATGATGGTAAATCATCACCTAGTTTTGGAAATACCATCTATCACACGCTACCCCCACAACCTCACTACCTACTCCAACTCTTCCATCTTCCTGCTCCTCCCTCACACATCTCTACTAGGGCAACTACATTTTTTCATAAAAACTCCAAAATGTCACAACATCAAAATACTTCTGCTTCAAAAACTAATAAGTCTACTCAAAAGGTTAGCGCTCCTTCCATGGACATTCCCGATGATGAGATTCTGGATGTGGTTCCTCTATCAGTTATTCCCTGCGAGGCCCTTGATTTGAACCATCCCATGGATGTCTCAGCTTCTGCATGTCCTAGTCAAGGTAACGTCTCTAGTATCCCTTCTGGCTCAACTCCTACCACTAACTCTAAGGAAGATATACACCATCCTGATCGTGTCATAAGAAACCTAGTCACTAGAATCCTTAACGAAGGACATTCTGTGAAGGGAGCCTCTACTCCCACGTCAAATTTACCCTCCTCATTCATGCATTCATTTTAGGTCATTTAACATTTCACATTGCATTTCATCATGTCAATCAGAATTAGCTCCAAGAGTTTATCTTCCTAGAAGCTTGGATATCATCCAAGTCACTTGGTTTCATTTTCAGAGGTTTTCTTCAAAGGATCAAGCTTAATGGGCTCAGTACAGTTCAAAATTCAACTGTGAAGTCAAAAGTCAACTATTGGTCAACTGAAGGTCAAATGGCTAGGGAATGACTTGGGTTACTTCCAACATGTTCAAATGGGGTCTATTCATCATTCAAACGTTCATCTTAAAGGAGTAAAAGCCTGTTCCTGAGCTGTCATGCTCGCTAGGCGAGCAGAATGGTTCGCCTAGCGAGTCCCAAGAAAAGCCACCAGAATCACCTGCGCTCAGAAGAACTCCCTGAACTGTCATGCTCGCTAGGCGAGCAAATTCTTCGCTAGGCGAAACCCACGCGTTTTAAAAATAAAAAAAATATAACAGAAAGATCATGGGCTTGAATTGCCTTCATTCTGAGCCCACCAAGCCACGAAAATCAGAGTATAAACTCTAAAATTTCATTGGAACAAAACCCTAACGAATCTGCAGTAGCCTCCAGACTGAAGAGAAAAAACTCACTTGCACAGAATCACCTCTATCAATTCCATCTCACATAAACCCTAACATTGCTTTGCAAACCCCAACCGTGCAATTCAATTTCAATCGATCTCTCCAACCAGTGCTAGCCTGAGAGATCTTCGGGTTTCTTGTTTCTTTAGTTGTTGTTACTTTGGATCTTTATCCGTGTGGTAGTTCTCTTGATCCCTTTTACATCTTTTCAGCATTTTACCGTTTTCTTAGCTGGAAGACCTCGATAGGAGGCAATGTTTTTGTGTGTTTACTTTTGTGCCCAAAGACCTCCAAGAAGAGGCACTAGTGCTAAAGACCTCCATGGAGAGGCAATTGATGGATAAAATGGATTAGTAGTCAATCCCCCGTTATTCAGTATGTCGTTCTTTATGCTCTCACTACGTGTCGATGCTTCAGAACAAAAGCCCAAGATCTTTTGTCCGGTCAGTCAGTGGAGAGGGTTCCATCTTTCTGAACCCCCGCGCTTTGTCATGAGCTCACCCTGTCTAGGGTTAAGAGCTATGAGGTCTTATCCTCATTACCCTTTTGATCTGCTCACCATGACGTTCAATGTCAGTGGTTAAAAGCCCATTTGATTACCTATCCATGGCTTGTTTGTCGAGGTTGATATGACCCCTCTTGACTAAAGCCCTACCCATGTATGCTTGAGCCCCCTTGTTGGTGTGTTTATTTTATGCTATATGTTTTTGTGTGGTGTGATCGTCTCCCCATAGGATTGCTAGGCTTCGTATAGTCTCTCGTCTGCATGTCAATTAAGGTAGCACGGTTCTTTCGTCTAGGACTTCCTTTTTTGCATGAGCATTCCTAAAACACAAACAAACTCATTTATTTTTCTTCTCCTAAGAACACGTTAACTCCTTCTACTACAGGTGAGTAAGTCTCCAAAGGTCGAGCATCCGGTAGATTGCGTAGTAACGTCGTTCATCTAAAAAACACAAAACAAACAAAAATAGGTTAGCCGAGCTACGGTGCTCTGATTCTCAATCCTTCTTGAGATACGTATGCAGCAGGGTAGGGCCTGTGTGAGCAATAACTCTTTCTTTTCCCTACTTTGATTTTCTCTCTTTCGCATCGCATTTAGGACTTTTTATACACACACTTTAGACATAAATAACAAACGTGGATTCTGTGGAGTACCACAGACGTGAAGGGGTGCGATAACCTTCCCTTCACGTAACCGGCCCCCTTACTCAGTTTTCTTTGGTTCGAGACTTTGTTTTATCTGTTCCCTCTTGGTTATGCAGTACTACCTTTCTCTCCTCTTGGGATAAAAGTACATAGCTGGCGACTCTATTCTTTTTCCGCGCCACCTCTTTTCGCGTTTGTACTTGGATTCGGGAAATCCGGGGAGCGACAGTTGGCGACTCTGCTGGGGAGTTATTTTCCCTAGTGGGCCTTTCCTAGAGTTTGTTTGTTTATTGTCTGCTGTGTGTTATTTATTTATTGCTTTGCATACTTATCTGCTTGCATTGCATCCTAAGTGCGCTTTACTGTTTCATGCATACTGTGCTGGCTGTGTATCTGTTTCGCTGTTGGGTGGGAGTCACAAGAGGTAAAAGGCCCAATACATAGGCTATGAGTGAACTTTAGGACACCTAGGAATAGAGTGATTCGTAGGAAGCGGGTGGTATGGCGCCACTTAGCGGAACATGGTATCACGAGCAGTTCAGATTCTGATGGGGTATTATCGTTGCATACACCTGGTGTGCATATGATGATATTCTTGAAAGGATTGTTTACCCTGCGTTTCTCTTGACCTTACCCTGGCCTAGATTACACCCGTGAGTGGGGCGGGAATGAATCATTTACAGGTACTGATGGTGACTTGTTCTGTTGGTGACCGTGTCCTGTTGGTGACTTTTGTTTGGTTCATGTTGGTGACCATTAGTTCTGAAGTATGGGTTCTAAGTTGATGACTGTGTTCTATGGTTCCCGGTTCCAAATTCATGCTGAAGTTCTGATCCTGCGCCTTGTGATACACAACTAACCAGTCATGGTTTCATCATTTTGCATCATAGCATGTTTATTTTCAAAAAGAAAATAATCCATAAAAAAGAAAAAAAGTCAACCCGCATATGCATATCATTTTGTGCCCTTTCAATCATCAGACCAGGATGTCCAGAATCAAAAAGGGTCGTGTACTTTCACTAGTGCTGGATTGATGAATCACGGGGATGTCTTTGCAACAGACAATGAAGATGGTGACAGTGATTGTGATATGGACAATTGGGTGCGCCCGTGTGCTCCAGGGGAGAAGATCAACAACTGGACTGTTGAAGAAATAGTCCAAGTTACTCTTCAAACAGAGTAATTTTCTTCTGTTTTTTTCATTTTGCATGAAAGTCCTACGCTCTGCCCAAGGCGTAGTGGTTCATTGTAGGGCCACTTCATGTTTTAAATTTTCAATGATTATCATCAATAAAGGACGTTTTGCAGTCAAATTTGTGTTTACTGTCTTTCTGTTTTTATTACTTTCATTTTCAAAATAATAAAAATGACAATGTTTTTTTTTTGCGACTTCCTTGAACTCTTTTCTAAAATAAAGCATGAAACATCGTTCATGCAGAATTGATCTTGCGAATTCCATTAAAAACAGTTCTGTTATGGCTAAGTATGACTTTGATAATCCCATTTACCAAGCCGAAGAGAAGAGTGAAGAAGATTGTGAACTCCCCAAAGAATTGGCCAAACTATTGAAACAGGAGGAAAGGGTCATTCAACCTCATCAGGAAGAGTTGGAAGTCATCAACCTTGGTACTGAGGATGCAAAGAAAGAGATCAAGATAGGGGCTGCTTTAGAGGAAAAGGTCAAGAGAGGACTGATTGAAATGCTGCAAGAATATGTGGATGTGTTCGCATGGTCGTATCAAGATATTCCTGGTTTGGATACAGATATTGTGGTGCACAGGCTACCTCTCAGAGAAGATTATCCTCCGGTAAAGCAGAAGCTTCGCAGAACTAGTCCTGATATGGCTGTCAAGATCAAAGACGAGGTTCAGAAACAGTTGGATGCAGGTTTTCTAGCAGTTACCAATTATCCCCCTTGGGTGGCCAACATCGTACCCGTGCCGAAGAAGGATGGTAAAGTCAGGATGTGTGTTGATTACCGAGATTTAAATAGAGCCAGTCCGAAAGATAACTTCCCATTACCTCACATTGATGTATTGGTCGATAACACTGCTCAGTCCTCGGTTTTCTCTTTCATGGATGGATTTTCTGGCTATAATCAGATCAAGATGGCGCCAGAAGACATGGAGAAGACGACATTCATTACACCTTGGGGCACGTTCTGTTATAAGGTAATGCCATTTGGGTTGAAGAATGTCGGTGCTACCTACCAAAGAGCTATGACGACTCTCTTTCATGACATGATGCACAAAGAAATTGAAGTGTACGTGGATGATATGATTGTGAAGTCTCAGACAGAAGAGGAGCACTCGGTAAACTTGCAAAAGTTGTTTGAAAGATTGAGAAAGTTCAAACTGAGGCTGAATCCAAACAAGTGTACATTTGGAGTGAGATCTGGAAAGCTGTTAGGTTTTATTGTCAGCGAGAAAGGGATTGAGGTTGATCCAGCGAAAGTAAAAGCTATTCAAGAAATGCCTGAACCAAGGACGGAGAAACAGGTTCATGGGTTTTTAGGGAGGCTGAACTACATTGCACGATTCATATCTCACCTAATAGCTACGTGCGAACCGATATTTAAATTGCTAAGAAAAGATCAAGCAATCAGGTGGAACAAGGATTGTCAAAAAGCTTTTGATAAGATAAAAGAATATTTGCAGAAACCTCCAATTCTTATACCTCCAGTTCCTGGGAGGCCTCTGATAATGTACCTTTCAGTAACAGAGCATTCGATGGGGTGTGTATTGGGACAGCATGACGAGTCTGGTCGAAAAGAGCATGCAATATAATACCTTAGCAAAAAGTTTACCGACTGTGAAACAAGATATTCGCTGCTCGAGAAAACTTGATGCGCTTTGGCATGGGCTGCTCGCTGACTAAGACAGTATATGTTGAACCATACTACCTTGTTGATTTCTAAGATGGACCCAGTAAAGTATATCTTTGAAAAGCCGGCTCTTACCGGACGAGTGGCTCGTTGGCAGATGATTTTGACAGAGTACGATATCCAGTACACGTCGCAAAAGGCCATCAAGGGTAGTATTCTGTCTGATTATCTTGCCGAGCAACCAACTGATGACTATCAGCCGATGATGTTTGAATTCCCCGATGAAGATATCATGTACTTAAAGATGAAAGATTGTGAAGAGCCTCTTGTCGAGGAAGGACCGGATCCCGATGACAAGTGGACACTGATGTTTGATGGGGCGGTAAATGTGAATGGAAATGGTGTTGGGGCAGTACTCATTAATCCTAAAGGTGCGCACATACCTTTTTCTGCCAGATTGACTTTTGAAGTAACCAACAACAAAGCTGAGTACGAGGCCTGTATCATGGGGATTGAGGAAGCCATCTATCTAAAGATCAAAACTATGGACATTTATGGAGATTCTGCTCTAGTGATTAACCAAGTCAATGGAGACTGGAATACTCATCAGCCGCATTTAATTCCTTATAGAGATTACACCAGAAGGATCCTGACTTTCTTCAAGACAGTAAAGTTGTATCATGTACCCCGAGATGAAAATCAAATGGCTGATGCCTTAGCCACATTGTCTTCCATGATTAAAGTTCATTGGCAGAATCATGTGCCACACATTGCTGTGAATCGACTCGAGAGGCCTGCGTATGTGTTTGCAGCCGAGTCTATTATTGATGAGAAGCCGTGGTTTTATGATATTAAGAATTTCCTCAAAAGCCAAGAGTATCCTGAAGGAGCGTCAAAGAATGACAAGAAGACACTGAGAAGGCTAGCTGGAAGCTTTTACTTGAACAAGGATGATGTGTTGTACAAGAGGAACTTTGACATGGTTATGCTCAGATGCGTGGTTAGATACGAAGCATACATGTTAATGCAGGAAGTGCACGAGGGATCTTTCGGTACCCATGCTGGTGGTCATGCAATGGCCAAGAAGTTGTTAAGAGCCGGTTATTACTGGATAACCATGGAATCTGATTGTTTCAAATACGCTCGGAAGTGCCACAAATGTCAGATCTATGCAGATAAAGTGCATGTACCACCAAACCCTCTGAATATTATGAATTCTCCTTGGCCATTCGCGATGTGGGGCATCAATATGATTGGAAAGATTGAACCTACTACTTCTAATGGACATCGCTTCATCCTAGTCGCGATTGATTACTTTACCAAGTGGGTGGAAGCAGTTTCCTATGCCAATGTTACCAGACAAGTGGTTGCTCGATTCATTAAGAAAGAAATTATCTGTCGTTATGAGGTTCCTGAGAGAATCATCACTGATAATGGTTCGAATCTCAATAATAAGATAATGAAAGAGCTTTGCAAAGACTTTAAGATCGAACACCACAATTCTTCTCCTTACAGACCAAAGATGAATGGTGATGTAGAGGCGGCAAACAAGAACATTAAGAAGATTGTGCAAAAGATGGTTGTGACGTAAAAGGATTGGCATGAGATGTTGCCTTTCGCTTTGCATGGGTATCGTACCTCAGTGCGTACGTCAACCGGGGCAACTCCGTTTTCACTTGTGTATGGCATGGAGGCAGTCTTGCCAGTAGAAGTTGAAATCCCTTCTTTGAGGGTGATGATGGATGTAAAACTTGACGAGGCTGAGTGGATTCAAGCCAGGTTTGATGAGTTAAATTTAATTGAGGAAAAGCGATTAGCAGCTGTGTGCCACGGACAACTATATCAGAGAAGGATGAAGAAGGCCTTTGATCAGAAAGTGCGTCCTCGAAGCTATCAGATAGGTGACTTAGTTTTGAAAAGGATCCTTCCTCCCGGTACAAATAACAGGGGCAAGTGGACTCTGAATTATGAAGGTCCATATGTTGTTAAAAAGGTCTTTTCTGGTGGAGCCTTGATGCTTACTGTAACACCCTTCTAAAATACCCCAAATATTTAATTAAAATAACAACATATATAAATCAGAGTAATTATGCATCCAAGGGTGTCACACAACATTTCACACTATTCATCAAAGTAGCTTGTCATGCTCATTTATTTATCAAATAAAACAGTTGCATAATACGCAGCGGATAAAGATCAAATTATCATTCAAACATGTAACATATTACATGTAAAATGGTTCACAACCAACAGAAAAACATTTAAAAACATCCCTTCCCGATGTTACATCTATCAGAGCATGACCCACTAAGGAACTACTCTAGACTCCAAGTACTAGCTCCTACTCAATCACTGCTCGTTACCTGAAAAATAGTTGTAAGGGTGAGTTCCTCAATCGATATAATAAGTATTATAAAATATCATGTTATGTTAAGTGATTCAACACACTTCATCACCCTAATCAAAACACACATTCAGGAACAACATATTAATTCAAACATCATACTCAATAACAACACAACAATACCAACACAAACACACGTATAATATTGGAATACATCCATTCATATTATACGCCATACATATATTATGCAATGAGACTCCATGCATGCGGTACCGACTATTTGTGAACATATAGTTCAACCTCACCGTCCAAATCCAGGCACGGCTACCAAGCTCACTAGTCCCACTCATTTGAGACATAGTGACTCACTCACTAATTCCTCACCATGGGAATTAGCTACCACCCCAAATGGGCCATGCTATGCACGCTAATCACCTAGCATGCAAACATCAACAACAATCAAAATGATTTACTCACTAATTCCTCACCATGGGAATTAGCTACCACCATAAAGGCCACAATATGCATGCTAATCACCTAGCAATGCAACAACAACAACAACTCAAGAATAGACATATGCTCACACTCTAAGCCATAAAACAGTCTATTCACAAATGCATACATTCACATCATCATGTATACCATCACATATCATCAACAAAAGCATATCATATCATGCCACACAATAAATCATAGTATTAGCACACTCTACTAATACCTATACTATTCAAAACAACGGGAATTGATCCCTACAACATCATACCTCAGCTAAGTACATCACTCAGCCTAAACAACCAAAAACTGCATAACCATTGTTCAGGAAAATCACAATTCTGCCCATACGCGTATTGCCTATGCCCATACGCGTATTGCCCAAACCTGACCAAGTCCATACGCGTAATGCCTATGCCCATACGCGTATGCTACGCGTACCACATCCTCATACGCGTACCAACAGAGACACTTTTACGTTCAAAACATCATCTCTTTCACTCATACGCGTAAGGCCTCATCCATACGCGTACCAGCCATCTCATACGCGTATTGCCTAGTGCCATACGCGTATGACCAGAACCCAGAATTCCCAGATCTGCTATGGCTTTCTCTGCTACGAGATCTATCCAATCCCAACCTTCTACAGTCCAATTTTCATACATGTTCGTTCGTTTTATCAATTACAGATCATACACATTCGGCTTCCCAAATCGCTAACCTTACTACCTCTAATTCCTACGAATTTTCGTCAATTATCATCCAAATTCGTTCATCAAATATTTCACACTTTCAGCATGCATCATTCAAATCAAAGTCAAAATCCATGGTTTATCACTACCCATTACATGTTATCCCATAATACCCCTTAATCGATGATAAACCCCCTTTACCTGAGTTAATCCGGCAATTCCGTTAGCTTCAAGCTTTTCCTCTTCTCTTGCTCTGCCTCTTTCCCTTTCTCTTTCAGCCGCTTCTCTTTTCCTTTTTCACGTGAAAAAACCCTTTTCCAAAAATTAGGACTTTTTATTATTCCAACTTATATACTCCAATAATAAAACCCAATAATATTATCCCAATAATAATATTAATAATCCAATAATTTTCTAATTATTTAATTAAATTAATAAATAAAATATTAACTTAATTTAAACAATTATCTTAATTTCATCGGGGTGTTACAACTCTCCCCCACTAAAAGAGTTTTCATCCTCGAAAACATACCTCAGGCGAACAACTCAGGATAAGACTCCTTCATCTGACTCTCAAGTTCCCAAGTCACATTGCCACCTGCTGGTCCTCCCCACGCTACCTTCACCAAGGCGATCTCTTTACCCCGCAACTGCTTTAACTCTCGATCCTCGATCCTCATAGGTGATGTTTCAACAGTCAGGTTATCTCTCACCTGGACATCATCTACTTGGACCACATGCGACGGATCATGAATGTACCTCCTCAACTGAGACACATGAAAAACCTCATGCAAATTCGCAAGTGACGGCGGTAAAGCGATACGATAGGCTACCTCTCCTATCCTCTCCAAAATCTGATAAGGACCAATAAATCGAGGTGTCAACTTCTTCGACTTCAAAGCTCGACCAACCCCAGTTATCGGAGTAACACGAAGAAACACATGATCTCCCTCTTGGAACTCAAGTGACTTCCTCCTCTTGTCGTGATAACTCTTCTGACGACTCTGAGCAATTCTCATCTTCTCCTGAATCATCTTAATCTTTTCCGTAGTTTGTTGAACAATCTCCGGTCCAACCACAACACTCTCACCGGATTCATACCAACATAAAGGTGTCCGACATCTCCTACCATACAAAGCTTCAAACGGTGTCATACCAATGCTCGAATGAAAACTATTGTTGTAGGTAAACTCAATCAAAGGCAAATAACAATCCCAAGCACCTCCCTTTTCCAAAACACAAGCCCTCAAAAGATCCTCTAGTGACTGAATCGTCCTCTCAGTCTGACCATCAGTCTGCGGATGATATGCAGAACTCAATCTCAGCTTAGTTCCCAAAGCCCTCTGCAAACCTTCCCAGAACTTCGATGTAAATCTAGGATCTCTGTCCGAAACAATACTAGACGGAATACCATGCAAACTTACAATCTTCTCAATATACAACTCGGCCAATCTCTCTAACGGATAATCCATTCTGATCGGAATGAAATGAGCCGATTTCGTCAATCTGTCAACAATCACCCAAATAGCTTCAAAATTCTTATTTGTCCTCGGCAAACCAGACACAAAATCCATACTGATACTATCCCACTTCCACTCTGGAATAGCCAACGGTTGCATTAGCCCAGACGGCTTCTGATGCTCAATCTTCGACTTCTGACAAGTCAAACAGGAATAAACAAAACTCGCAATTTCTCTTTTCATTCCCGGCCACCAAAATAACTTTTTCAAATCATGATACATCTTCGTAGTTCCAGGATGAATACTCAGGCCACTACGATGTCCTTCCTCTAGAATACTCTTCTTAAGTTCGGTAACATCCGGAATACACACCCGATTACTAAATTTCAAAATGCCATTCTCATCAACTCTGAATTCACCACCTTGACCTTGATTCACTAGAGTCAACTTATCAACCAAAAGCACATCGGATTTCTGACCCTCTCTAATCTCATCCAGAATACCACTCGTTAATTTCAACATTCCCAATTTAACACTATTGTGAGTACTCTCACACACCAAACTCAAGTCTCTAAACTGCTCAATTAAATCCAATTCTTTAACCATTAACAGAGACATATGCAATGATTTCCGACTCAATGCATCAGCCACTACGTTTGCTTTACCCGGATGGTAATTCAAACCAAAATCATAATCCTTCAGAAACTCTAACCATCTCCTCTGTCTCATATTCAGCTCTTTCTGATCAAACAAATACTTTAAACTTTTATGGTCACTGAAAACTTCAAATCTTGACCCGTACAAATAATGCCTCCATAACTTCAGAACAAATACCACGGCTGCCAACTTTAAATCGTGCGTCGGATAGTTCCTCTCATGAACCCTCAGCTGTCTCGAAGCATAAGCTATAACCTGCTTATTCTGCATCAACACACCACCCAAACCCAACAATGAAGCATCACAGTAAACCTCAAACAGTTCCGACGGACTCGGTAATATCAGGATAGGAGCAGTAGTTAACCTTCTCTTTAACTCTTGGAAACCTTCTTCACATTTTGAGTCCCAAACAAAAGCTTGCCCCTTTCTAGTCAACATCGTCAACGGTAACGCCAACTTAGAAAATCCCTCAATGAATTTCCTATAATAACCTGCAAGTCCAAGAAAACTCCTTATCTCGGAAACTGACTTCGGAGCTTCCCACTTAGATACCGCTTCTATCTTAGAAGGATCAACAGCAACACCACCTCTTGAAATCACATGACCAAGAAAACTAACCTCTTCTAACCAAAATTCACACTTAGACAGTTTAGCAAATAACTTCTTTTCTCGTAGAACTCTTAAAACCATTCTCAAATGCTCAACATGCTCTTCTTCAGATTTCGAATACACTAAAATATCGTCAATAAACACCACAACAAACTTATCTAGGTACGGATGGAAAATCCTATTCATATACTCCATAAATACTCCAGGCGCATTAGTCACGCCAAAAGGCATTACAGAATACTCATAATGTCCATACCTCGTTCTGAAAGCAGTCTTCTGAATATCCTCAGTTTTCACACGTATCTGATGATACCCAGATCTCAAATCTATTTTGCTGAACACACTCGCACCAACTAACTGATCCATCAAATCATCAATCCTCGGCAAAGGATACCGATTCTTGATAGTCACTTTATTCAATTGCCTGTAGTCCACACACAACCTCATAGTACCTTCTTTCTTCTTAACCAATAACACTGGTGCACCCCACGGTGACACACTCGGACGAATAAATTTCTTATCCAACAGATCTTCCAACTGACTCTTCAATTCAGTTAACTCAACAGCAGACATACGGTACGGAGCCATCGATATCGGCCTAGTACCAGGTACCAAATCGATCGAGAACTCAACTTCACGCTCTGGCGGTAATTCATTCACTTCTTCAGGAAACACATCAGGAAAATCACATACCACGGCTAGATTACCAATCACCAGTTTATCTTTAGCTTCCAAAGTCGCTAACAGCATAAACAACTCTGCCCCATCTGCTACTTCCTCATTCACCTGCCTTGCAGATAGAAACAAACTCTTTCCTTCCTCAATTTTAGGAAAAATCACAGTCTTATCAAAACAGTTGATATAAACTCGGTTAAACACCAACCAGTTCATACCCAAGATAACATCAATCTGCACCAACGGAAGACATACAAGGTCTATCCCAAAGTCTCTCCCAAAAATACTCAAAGGACAATTCAAACAAACTGAAGTAGTAGTCACTGAACCCTTCGCAGGAGTATCAATCACCATACTACCCAGCATCTCAGATATCTCTAACTTAAGTTTCACAGCACAATCCAAAGATATAAAAGAATGAGTAGCACCGGTGTCAATAATAGCTACAAGAGGAAAGCCATTAATATAACACGTACCTCGGATCAAACGATCATCTGCGGAAGTCTCAGAACCTGATAAAGCAAAGACCTTGCCTCTCGACTGATTCTCCTTCTTCGGCTTAGGACACTGTGGGCTAATATGGCCCAACTCTCCACAGTTGAAACAAGTCACAGTCTTCAACCGGCAGTCTGCAGCCAAGTGACCACCGTTTCCACATTTGAAACACTTCTTCTCATTACTGGTACACTCATGGATACGATGTCCAGCCTGACCACATCTGTAACACTTAGCAGGGGCACTAGAGTCTCCCCCACTAGGCCTCTTCATCCCACTCTGCTTCTGAAAACCTTTGCCAGCTGCATACGGTTTTCCACGATCATTCTGACTCTTGCCTTTCCTATCAACCCTTTGCTGATAGCTCTCTGCTCTGGCTTTGGAATCCTGTTCAAAAATCCTGCAACAGTCAACCAAATCAGAAAACACTCTGATCCGCTGATATCCAATAGCCTGCTTGATCTCGGGACGCAACCCGTTCTCAAACTTCACACATTTCGAAAATTCCCCAGTAGCCTCGTTATAGGGAGTATAATACTTTGACAGCTCTGTGAACTTAGCAGCGTACTCAGTAACAGACCGGTTACCCTGCTTCAATTCCAAGAATTCTATTTCTTTCTTTCCTCTGACATCCTCTGGAAAGTACTTCCTCAGAAATCTCTCTCGGAACACTGCCCAAGTAATCTCAACATTCCCAGCAGATTCCAACTCAGTGCGGGTAGCAACCCACCAATCATCAGCTTCCTCTGACAACATATGCGTACCGAACCTGACCTTCTGGTTATCGGCGCACTCAGTCACTCTGAAGATCCTCTCGATCTCCTTCAACCACTTCTGAGCACCATCTGGATCGTATGCTCCCTTGAACATTGGAGGATTGTTCTTCTGGAACTCACTCAGTTGACGAGCAGCTCCCATTCCCACAACATTCGGATTTCCTCCAAGTACTCCAGCTAGCATACCCAGAGCCTCAGCAATTGCAGCATCATCTCTACCTCTTCCAGCCATCTCTATTCTGAAAACCCAACAACTAAAACAATAAGTACTGATAGGGTTACACAACACCTATCCCGTACAGGGGAAACAGAATAATTATGACTCGACTCGACCGACTATGCTCTGATACCACTAATGTAACACCCTTCTAAAATACCCCAAATATTTAATTAAAATAACAACATATATAAATCAGAGTAATTATGCATCCAAGGGTGTCACACAACATTTCACACTATTCATCAAAGTAGCTTGTCATGCTCATTTATTTATCAAATAAAACAGTTGCATAATACGCAGCGGATAAAGATCAAATTATCATTCAAACATGTAACATATTACATGTAAAATGGTTCACAACCAACAGAAAAACATTTAAAAACATCCCTTCCCGATGTTACATCTATCAGAGCATGACCCACTAAGGAACTACTCTAGACTCCAAGTACTAGCTCCTACTCAATCACTGCTCGTTACCTGAAAAATAGTTGTAAGGGTGAGTTCCTCAATCGATATAATAAGTATTATAAAATATCATGTTATGTTAAGTGATTCAACACACTTCATCACCCTAATCAAAACACACATTCAGGAACAACATATTAATTCAAACATCATACTCAATAACAGCACAACAATACCAACACAAACACACGTATAATATTGGAATACATCCATTCATATTATACGCCATACATATATTATGCAATGAGACTCCATGCATGCGGTACCGACTATTTCTGAACATATAGTTCAACCTCACCGTCCAAATCCAGGCACGGCTACCAAGCTCACTAGTCCCACTCATTTGAGACATAGTGACTCACTCACTAATTCCTCACCATGGGAATTAGCTACCACCCCAAATGGGCCATGCTATGCACGCTAATCACCTAGCATGCAAACATCAACAACAATCAAAATGATTTACTCACTAATTCCTCACCATGGGAATTAGCTACCACCATAAAGGCCACAATATGCATGCTAATCACCTAGCAATGCAACAACAACAACAACTCAAGAATAGACATATGCTCACACTCTAAGCCATAAAACAGTCTATTCACAAATGCATACATTCACATCATCATGTATACCATCACATATCATCAACAAAAGCATATCATATCATGCCACATAATAAATCATAGTATTAGCACACTCTACTAATACCTATACTATTCAAAACAACGGGAATTGATCCCTACAACATCATACCTCAGCTAAGTACATCACTCAGCCTAAACAACCAAAAACTGCATAACCATTGTTCAGGAAAATCACAATTCTGCCCATACGCGTATTGCCTATGCCCATACGCGTATTGCCCAAACCTGACCAAGTCCATACGCGTAATGCCTATGCCCATACGCGTATGCTACGCGTACCACATCCTCATACGCGTACCAACAGAGACACTTTTACGTTCAAAACATCATCTCTTTCACTCATACGCGTAAGGCCTCATCCATACGCGTACCAGCCATCTCATACGCGTATTGCCTAGTGCCATACGCGTATGACCAGAACCCAGAATTCCCAGATCTGCTATGGCTTTCTCTGCTACGAGATCTATCCAATCCCAACCTTCTACAGTCCAATTTTCATACATGTTCGTTCGTTTTATCAATTACAGATCATACACATTCGGCTTCCCAAATCGCTAACCTTACTACCTCTAATTCCTACGAATTTTCGTCAATTATCATCCAAATTCGTTCATCAAATATTTCACACTTTCAGCATGCATCATTCAAATCAAAGTCAAAATCCATGGTTTATCACTACCCATTACATGTTATCCCATAATACCCCTTAATCGATGATAAACCCCCTTTACCTGAGTTAATCCGGCAATTCCGTTAGCTTCAAGCTTTTCCTCTTCTCTTGCTCTGCCTCTTTCCCTTTCTCTTTCAGCCGCTTCTCTTTTCCTTTTTCACGTGAAAAAACCCTTTTCCAAAAATTAGGACTTTTTATTATTCCAACTTATATACTCCAATAATAAAACCCAATAATATTATCCCAATAATAATATTAATAATCCAATAATTTTCTAATTATTTAATTAAATTAATAAATAAAATATTAACTTAATTTAAACAATTATCTTAATTTCATCGGGGTGTTACACTTACAACTATGGATGGTGTAGATTTTCCGTCTCTTGTGAATTCAGATGTAGTCAAAAAATATTTCGCATAAACTGACCCGCTGGACAAAAAAAGAAAGTCCAGGCAAAAAGGGGCATCCCGGCGAACCAAGAGAAAAAGAAAAGAAAAAGGTTCGGGCAAAAGTTAGGGATAAAGAATAAAAATAATATGTACACCCGGTAAGTCGAAAACCTGCAAAGGCGGCTTAGGCAAAAATGGGTATCCCGGTGGATTGAAAACCTGAAAAGGCGGTCCAGGCAAAAGAGGGATTAAAGCGAAGACTACAGTCTGAGTTATCTGTACTTCATCGCGTTTCAGTGTCTACCATCTTGAAGGATATGATCGGTCCAATCACTCTTCTCAGAAAGCAAAGAATGTGGGGGAAATTGAAGATCTACGAGTCATAACAGAATTGGAAAATAGTGGAATGCCGTGTTCACATTGCCAATAGGATAGTTTATTTGCTCTTTTGGCGCAATTACCTCTTCCTAGGAATTGCTTCCTTATGTATTTTCCTTTATAGGCCATTTTCAATCAATAAAAGTCGTTATTCAGTCAAATTGCTCTCTTGTTTTTTTATTTCTACTGTTTTGTTTGCAAAAAACGTCCGAATTTTTGATAAACATTGCATCTAAAAACATGAAGGCTAGACAATGACGTGTGGAAAGATAAAACATCTGAAAATCATTTTGAATGTTGAGTACACTTGAGTATGTTTTGTCCATACGATCCCTTGGGGCATGTATGTCTTGCCGCTTTGCAGGTTACTATCTTTGATGGATGGCTAAAGCAAATGAGCCAAAGTTTGTTCGAAGGAAGACCCTGTTGTTTCAACACTGTCCAGTCGTGTAAGAAGTTGGGCCGTCTAAGTCGAGTTCAGAATTTGTTTCCCCAGCATGGTCGAGAGGTTGGTGTTTTCCCAACAAGTGACTCCCCAGTTGAGTTGTTTTCTCTATCGTTCCGAGAATGTCAGATCAGTAAGTATCCTCAGCAGAATTGTTGTATGTCCCCACAGAGTTGGAAGATTGAATCAGGAATTGTGTGCTCAGTAAAGTGATCATTTGCTTTCCCAGCAGGAGTTCTCCTCCCTTTGCATCTTGCATGTAGTAATCATCATTATCATTCGCATTCTCAAATCGCGTAGCATTTCCATTCAGTATGGAGCATTACGCCATGGAAAATTCAAACATATGCATACATATATTAAACCAGATTGGATCATATCTCCGGAAGAGACGGATCATTTTGCAACGTCAGTGTAGCACATTTGCAGCAGTTGCTCTTGGCAACATTCAGAATCGATAATCCGAGTGAGATTTATTTTCTCACCAGTCCGTGAAAGGAAAGCTTGATTCTCTTCCGATTTGGTCACCAGTAAGTGTCCTCCTTATTTTGACATATATCTACCTTGCGATACCGGTAAGTGTCATGTTGATCCCCGTAAATGTATGTGCTTTTCTTTGGTGTCGGCGAACATCATCTTTCGATGTCGGTAAACGTCGAATTCCAATTGTTGGCCATCAATAAATGGCATGTCTCTCATGGTGTCTACAAAAAAAATCGTTCTGTCAACACCTGTATGTATCCTTTCCCTTTTTTGGTGTCTGTAAACATCATTGGTTCGATGTCGGTAAACATCGAGTTTCTTCCCAGTCATCGGTAAATGTCTGGTCTTGCTTCACTTTCAAACATCATTGTTCGATGTCGGTAAACATCGAGTCCCTTCCCAGTCATCGGTAAATGTCTGGTCTTGTTTCACTTATAAACATCTTTGTTCGGTGTCGGTAAACATCAGCCGCTTGTTAACCATCGGTAAACCGTTTTGTCGTTTAAGATTCTCCAGCAGATTCGCTATCCGTAAATATCGAGTACTTCATTTTCGCCATCGGTAAATGGTTTCGTTTCATAAATGTATTATGTCCTTGGTGTCTGTAAACATCATTGGTTCGATGTCGGTAAACATCGAGTTTCTTCCCAGTCATCGGTAAATGTTTGGTCTTGCTTCACTTACAAACATCTTTGTTCGATGTCGGTAAACATCGAGTCCCTTCCCAGTCATCGGTAAATGTCTGGTCTTGTTTCACTTATAAACATCTTTGTTCGGTGTCGGTAAACATCAGCCGCTTGTTAACCATCGGTAAATGGTTTTGTCGTTTAAAATTCCCCAGCAGATTCGCTACCCGTAAATATCGAGTATTTCATTTTCGCCATCGGTAAATGGTTTCGTTTCATAAATGTATTCTTTCCTTGGTGTCGGTAAACATCGAGTTCCTTCCCAGTCATCGGTAAATGTCTGATCTTGTTTCACTTATAAATATCTTTGTTCGATGTCGGTAAACATCGAGTTCCTCCAGTGAAGCCGCCATCGGTAAATGGCCCCGCTTTCCTTGATATCGGTAAATATCAAATTTGTTGTGAAGCCACCATCGGTAAATGGCCCCGCTTCCCTTGATATCGGTAAATATCAAATCTGTTTTGAAGCCGCCATCGGTAAATGGCCTCGATTTCTTTGATATCGGTAAATATCAAATCTGTTTTGAAGCCGCCATCGGTAAATGGCCCCACCTTCCTTGATTAGTCACCTACAGAGTGCAAATTCTCCGGTTCTTTTGGTATTCAATCCCTATTTACCTTGAAAGTCTGATAGCCGCTACTTTCATCCGTTCAGGTTCACAGTTGATTGAATAGGGGCAGCTGTAGCACCTCAAATTTGCCCTCCTCATTCATGCATTCATTTTAGGTCATTTAACATTTCATATTGCATTTCATCATGTCAATCAGAATTAGCTCCAAGAGTTTATCTTCCTAGAAGCTTGGATATCATTCAAGTCACTTGGTTTCATTTTCAGAGGTTTTCTTCAAAGGATCAAGCTTAATGGGCTCAGTATAGTTCAACATTCAACTATGAAGTCAAAAGTCAACTGTTGGTCAACTGAAGGTCAAATGGCCAGGGAATGACTTGGGTTACTTCCAACATGTTCAAATGGGGTCTATTCATCATTCAAACGTTCATCTTAAAAGAGTAAAAGCCTGTTCCTGAGCTTTCATGCTCGCTAGGCGAGCAGAATGGTTCGCCTAGCGAGTCCCAAGAAAAGCCACCAGAATCACCTGCGCTCAGAAGAACTCCCTGAACTGTCATGCTCGCTAGGCGAAGCCCACGCGTTTTAAAAATAAAAAAATATAACAGAAAGATCATGGGCTTGAATTGCCTTCATTCTGAGCCCACCAAGCCACGAAAATCAGAGTATAAACTCTAAAATTTCATTGGAACAAAACCCTAACGAATCTGCAGTAGCCTCCAGACTGAAGAGAAAAAACTCACTTGCACAGAATCACCTCTATCAATTCCATCTCACATAAACCCTAACATTGCTTTGCAAACCCCAACCGTGCAATTCAATTTCAATCGATCTCTCCAACCAGTGCTAGCCTGAGAGATCTCCGGGTTTCTTGTTTCTTTAGTTGCTGTTACTTTGGATCTTTATCCGTGTGGTAGATCTCTTGATCCCTTTTACATCTTTTCAGCATTTTACCGTTTTCTTAGCTGGAAGACCTCGATAGGAGGCAACGTTTTTGTGTGTTTACTTTTGTGCCCAAAGACCTCCAAGAAGAGGCACCAGTGCTAAAGACCTCCATGGAGAGGCAATTGACGGATAAAAGGGATTAATAGTCAATCCCCCGTTATTCAGTGTGTCGTTCTTTATGCTCTCACTACGTGTCGATGCTTCAAAACAAAAGCCCAAGATCTTTTGTCCGGTCAGTCAGTGGAGAGGGTTCCATCTTTCTGAACCCCCGCGCTTTGTCATGAGCTCATCCTGTCCAGGGTTAAGAGCTATGAGGTCTTATCCTCATTACCCTTTTGATCTACTCACCCTGACGTTCAATGTCAGTGGTTAAGAGCCCATTTGATTACATGTCCATGGCTTGTTTGTTGAGGTTGATATGACCCCTCTTGACTAAAGCCCTACCCATGTATGCTTGAGCCCCCTTGTTGGTGTGTTTATTTTATGCTATATGTTTTTGTGTGGTGTGATCGTCTCCCCATAGGATTGCTAGGCTTCGTATAGTCTCTCGTCTGCATGTCAATTAAGGTAGCACGGTTCCTTCGTCTAGGACTTCCTTTTTTGCATGAGCATTCCTAAAACACAAACAAACTCATTTATTTTTCTTCTCCTAAGAACACGTCAACTCCTTCTACTACAGGTGAGTAAGTCTCCAAAGGTCGAGCATCCAGTAGATTGCGTAGTAACGTCGTTCATCTAAAAAACACAAAACAAACAAAAATAGGTTAGCCGAGCTACGGTGCTCTGATTCTCAATCCTTCTTGAGATACGTATGCAGCAAGGTAGGGCCTGTGCGAGCAATAACTCTTTCTTTTCCCTACTTTGATTTTCTCTCTTTCGCATCGCATATAGGAATTTTTATACACACACTTTAGACATAAATAACAAACGTGGATCCTGTGGAGTACCACAGACGTGAAGGGGTGCGATAACCTTCCCTTCACGTAACCGGCCCCTTACTCAGTTTTCTTTGGTTCGAGACTTTGTTTTATCCGTTCCCTCTTGGTTATGCAGTACTACCTTTCCCTCCTCTTGGGATAAAAGTACATAGCTGGCGACTCTATTCTTTTTCCGCGCCACCTCTTTTCGCGTTTGTACTTGGATTCGGGAAATCCGGGGAGCGACACCTATAAGTAATAATGGAGTCAAGCACTATGATAAGAAATTAACCATGTTTGGAAGGGTAGCTAAAGCCTCAAGAGAAGATGAGAACAAGAAAGTTAAACTTAGAAATTCGTGCTATAATTATGGAGAATTTGGTCACTATAGACCAGAATGTCCTAAGATTAAGAAAGACAAAGAGAAAGGGCATCACAAGAAGTCTAGAAAGTCTAGAAGAGCATATGGTACTTGGGAGAGCGCAAGTGATTCCTTAAGTGAAGAAAGCTCAATTTCAAGTGCAGAATCGACCCAAATTTGCCTTGTGGAAAATAGAAAGAAGAAGAAAAATGTAAGTATTTCTAAGCTTGAAACTATTAATAACTTATCTTATCTTCAATTACAAAATGCCTTTGAAGATCTTCATAGAGAGACCTTAAAAGCCTTTAACAAACTAGCTTCACATGAAAAAATATTTGTACACTTAGAAGCTAAAATGTTAGAATCCGAAAGGAAGTTAGAAGCTATTAAGAGATCTATGATAGATATTCAAAGTGACAAGAATGAGGATGAAAAACCTAAGAATTTTGGTAGTGAATCTTATCATGATTCGCAAAAAGAGATAAATGCTCTTCAAGTCAAATTAGACAAAGTCGTACAACCAAATATTGCATTTGCTATTGATCCATCAAAGTATGAAATCTCTTTAAACCATTCATATAAGAATCATAATTTTGTCAAAAGGGGGTCTAATAGAAAAAGCATATCTCATCATAACATGCATTGCCTCTATTGTTGCAAGAAAGGTCATACTATTGAAAAATGCAAATTTAGGAAACTTTTAGTTCCTAAAGGATCCTTTCAATAGTTGCCCAAATGCAACCTTGTTTTCACTCACCCCCAAGGACCCAATGAAGATCGGGTACCTAGCACTTGTTGTTGATTTTACAGGATAAACATCTTGGATCTATGAAGAGTATATAGGATCTTGTTTGTGGGTACTCAAGACATGTGACGTGTTACATCTCCCTATTTCGTTGACTTTGTGGCAAGGAAGAATGGTCGTGTTACCAAAAGGTATCAACTTCTAGTGTTCTTTAATTGGTAAAAGTGTGTTTATTTCTATTAACGTTTTCTCCGAGAAATGTTGGGATGAGTGCTTCTTTTCATGATATAGGTATATCTTCACAAGACATTCTCAATGAAATTGAAAAAGGAATTGATTAGCCTAAAGTGGTGGAATGTGAGAAGGAAAAAGATAACAATTGTGAAAAGCAGAAGGTTGAAAGTCCAGCTATAGTCGATGATTTATATTTGACTTGGAGAACCTCCAATGATCATAAAATTAATAATCTTCTTGGATACATTATTAATCATACTTTCAAGTACTTTATCAAAGCGAAAAGTGGTAAGATTGTTGTTGTCTAAAGATTGTATGACACGTTTTGCATTCATTCCAAATTTCATTCGAGAGTTTCTTGTGGAATGCATGTTCATCCTCCGCCATTCGTATGATGAGGTAATATATTTTCAACTTTCGCTTTGTAAGGAAGTTCTTTCTTTTGTCTATTTATTTTTCAAAGGTACATTATTTACTTTGTGTATGATATATGTTATGAGTGATCACTTCTGAAAATTTCAAGTGATAACTAATGTGTGTTTCATTTAAATGATTGTAATGACCTTATCTAAATATCTTCACATGTATGTTATACCGTCTCTAGCTTATGCTTGCTTGGAAGATTTTAAGTTTATGTTGATGATATTATTTTTGGATCCACTGACATGAAAATTGTAGAGGAGTTTTCTAAGCTTATGCAAGATGAGTTTAAGATAAGCCTTATGGGGGAGTTGAATTACTCCATTGGTATTCAAATCAAACAACTCAATGAGGGGTCATTTGTGAGTTAAACCAAATATTGCAACAACTTGCTAAAGAGATTTGGCATGGAAGATACAAAGTTTTATGACACTTCTATGGCCACAAATTGAAACTTGAAAAGAATGAAATGGTAAGGATGTATATGTCCAGAAATATAAAGTGCATCCTTAATCATTTCATAAGAAAGGTGATATCGTTCCTTTTTCCTTTTTCCCTTTTTGTAAGTAAGCTTTTATCTTTACATGTTACTTGTGTTCCAAATGGTTGATATTCTTGATGTTTGAGTTATTTCATAAATGTTCACTTCCAAAAATATCTATTGATGTATGTCAATTATATGCTTATAGTGACTTTGTGCTTTTCTCTATATATGCTTGAAATATGCTCTTGGTGCATTGACTTGTTATCTATTCTTGCATGAAACTTGATTAAACATGTTATAATGTTAGCAACTTCTTGTTGTGTGTCATTGTTATGATAGCATCTTTGTTTTTAGTTTGTATGGTGTTGAATCTTTATCGGCTTGCTAGAGCACATGGGTGTGCAACATTTCGGAAGTACCAAAGGCATATGTCACGTAATCGTGTGCAGCTTTTGTAGCAACTCAAGAGTTTTTGATTGCATTGTATCCTTCATATTTCATGTTTGTTAAGTTAGTTTTGTACGATGTCAAAACTAGGATAATTTAGCGTTTATGTATATTAGATGATATCCTCTTATTCTCTATGTGCATCTTAGCATAATCATACAAGTTTTTGAAAACATCTTTGGAAAGGTTTCATGCATTAAAAAATGATTGAGAAAAGGTTTCATACATTAAAAATAGGTTTTCATGTGAAAAATAAATCTATAGGTTGGTCTATACAAGTTTCAGGTTGACCTATGTAACTCACTTTTTAAGGTTGTTTTATGTGCTGACTCATAGGTTGGCACATGACCTTTACAGGTCGGCCTATACAATTTTCAGGTCGACACATAGAAGAAAAAGTCTTCTATATGTCGATACATTAGATCTATAGTTTGGCACGTATATTGTAGTATTAAAGCCTATAGCTTCCGTTTTATGTGCCGACTCCACAGGTCAACACATATGAGGCACATAACCTTGACATGTCGACACATGACCTTTACAGGTCGATCTATGCTTCGTCAAGGTCGACACATGACTTCAACAGGTCGAGCTATACGATAAAAACTTGCAAAATTTCATATTTTTTCAGAGTGACTTGCATTCCTATTTTCTCTCATTCACTCATGCAGGTATATTACTTCATACATGCATCATTCTCTAGTAAGGTTTCTAGAATGAGTAAAACCTACATGAATCCAGGATTTTAAAGTATCTCATCATCTTCAATTCAATTTATGCATACACACAATCAAACTACACATAATAATTTTTTGATTGGGTGCCATCTAGATTAGGATTGGTAATGTCCAATTAGGTATGTTGTACCGAGAATATTGGGTTAAGATCTTTGAGGGATTCAAATTAGAAAATCGAGGTGGGGTTTTCCTTCAAAATCTTTAGGGTTTGAAGGTTTTGGACAAGATTGTGCAATTCAGATCTGATCGAGCGAAAGCCTTGGGACTAGGTGTGTCATGCAAGGGAGTAGCGTGAAGCGGTGGATCATGTTAACAAATCTTGGCTTCAACAAGTGTGCTCTTGGGATTAATTCAACTGGGTGAAAGCCTCGATACAAGAAGGTTGTGAAAGGAAGTAGAAAAAACATGTGAATTGAAGCAACATTGTTGGTTACATGATCATGCGTTTGAGATTAATTCAGCTGAGTGAAAGCCTTGGGACAAGGGGTGCCTTGCAAGGAAGTAGTAACAACAGGTGAACTAAAGTGACATGGTTAGTTACTTGATCAAGATTGATCAATGTTTTTAGAGGTGTTAGAGTCAAGAACAAACTTAGGGTTTGTGGGATTTGATCTCTCATCTCTTGTATAAATACATCTGCAAAGTAAGATTTATTATAATAATATGTCAATTAGAATTCGAATTGAGGACAGACGTACCCATAGAGAGGTCAATTGGGGAACTTCCTAAACAAATCCTTGTGTACTCTCTCTCTCTCTCTCTCTCTCTCTCTCTCTTTTATTTTTCGATTCACAAATTGTCGATTGCTTTGACCACCGAATCAACATAGTTTTGATCATAATTTTGATTACATTTTTAATCTAGTGTTTGTTGTATTGATCACTAACCATTTGTGATTGGATTTCTTAGAACAACAAACAACATAAAAAATTTCAAACTTTGTTTTTCACACACTATGTGTTCAAAAAATTATTTGACTTAATTTTTTGTGTTTGGATATCATTGGATCTAGACTTTTACTATTATAGAGTATTCAATTAGTTGTGCTTAAATGTTGCTGATTGACTTGTGGATTATTATCATAACATTGCCACCTTTGCGCATATCTGGGCTAATCGATAGTAGGTTAGGTTATACATTTTTGATCCGGGAAATATTTGAAACTTTCTTTTGCGCCATAAATTTTCCAAGTCGAAGTTTCAGATAAGTTTTTAACTTGGGATTCATCCCCCCTCTAGATCTAGGTTTATCGTCTAACACATATTATTATAAATAGATAGTTCAGGATGTTACAACATATTGATAATATCGCCTACAAATATTCCAATCTTTGAATCCACTTCGATCAGACCCTTTGATGCGTAACGGTAAAATGTAATTTACATGACTAGTAAATCTTCATTCGTATTCAACTCAAAGTTGGTGAATTGTATCTTCCATTTGATGTCAAATGATGGTGAATGATACTCGAGCTTGTCAACTCTCCGATTTTTTAGATATCGTAGGAGAATATTTAGTTTGGTTTTCAGATCGACGAGAAAAATGTTGTCACAAATCCGAAATTGAAGTGGGGGGTTTTGCGCCATTGAAATACATAAATGCAAGATGGAGATATGCATTCATTCTCTGGTTATTGTGTGTTTTGTAGAGAACACAGGTTGAGAGACACCCTATTTATACAAGTATTGGGTCACCTTAGACCTTAGAAACCTTATCATGACATCAGGTCACTTTTTGGAGATGCATCTCCGGTTAAGACATGTCCGAAACAATTTCCTTCTCCTCTGATTTAAGGCGACCTAAAATGGAATGATCGGCTAGCTAGGTTTGTAATACATGATTATGTAAACCATAAATAACATTAAACTTCCATGTATCTTCCATCTTATGGTATCCACACAATTTAAACAGACACTCACATTTTCTTGATCCGACGTCATCGTGTTTCAACTTCTGAATCGATGGAACAAACGTGCCACTTCTCTTGCATCCCATGGTTACAAATGTTTACATTATATTATAACCATTTTTGGACCTTCCGATTACCATTCCAACCTTTAATTTTCTGGCCTCCATGTTGTTAGAAATTCACCAAAACCTATGGAGAATTCCGCTGCAATCTTGACGAACAAGATTCAATCACACCAATCAAATTCCTCTTGTTCTTCACTTTTCTCTCGAGTGAATCAACCAACCTTGGTTGCAAAATTATATCGTTGCACAATTGCTAATGGAAGAAGAAATAAAATATGAAAATTGGGAAGAAAGGGAATTAGGATTTTATCAAAATAAGGGAAGAAGAAGAAGAATTTCTGCAGAGTAACTCTCTGCTCTTAAACTTAGATTTATTCAACTGTGCAACTACACTTCTATTGCATTATATTATAATCAATAAGGGTAATCCCTATTTATAGATTTTGGGCTTGCTTGATCCTCAAGCAAAGCCTAAATACCTAACTCTGCTAACACTGCAAAATTGGGCCTAAGTAAAAATCCATGTCGAGGCTAACTCCTCGACACTTCGATAACTAGGTGTTTAGACAACAATATGCTTTGATACCATGAATTACATTCTTAACACACCACCTAATTCATTATATCTAAGCTATATACATTCATCATAGATATTAACTTCTTGAATACTTCGACGTGCACTCTTTTTGTCATGACGTCTGCAATATGATTCTTAGTTCTGTAGTGTTCTATATTCGGATTCGCTTATGCTACTTTCTCACGAAGATAATGGAACCTCATTTCAATGTGCTTGCTTCTGCCATACGCTATTGAATTCTTTACCAGATTGATAGCAAACATGTTCTCAATCTTCATGGTAATTGTTTAAGAACAAGATTTGGTTCTACATTTGGCCTTTAGTTTTGATGATTACAATGCATTGGTTCTTAGAGAACAATTTTATATACTAATTATTTTTATCTAGTGTGTATCTTTTTCTAACAGATTCTGACTTTGAAGCATTAACGTATGATGTCACCAGATTCTGAAATCAATACACTTTGACTCTAAAGAGATACAAGTGCTTTACATGATGTTGTTAAGTTCGAGAAAGCTCTTAGACAACAGTTCTGATGAATATTTATGCTAAAGCTTCTGATCGTGACTCTGATTGAAGAGCCTCTGAAGAATTTTCTGCCTTCAAGATTTTGCGCTAAAGTTCTGAAGAACAAGATTTGAAAACTCTTAAGACCAGGTTCTGAGGAACTGTGTCAAGACTCTAAAGATGGAGGTTCTGAAGATTATGTTTACTTGTCTCTTGATCCTTCTAAGCATGCTTCAACGTCATTTCATCATAAGCCTCTGAAGATTAGAAGATAAGATCAAAAGGTTTTGCATGAAGGAAATAGTACACAGTATAAGATCACCCTTTCCTCCATAACCCTAATTTTATGGGCTAAGGACATCACTACTGTATATTTTTTCCTCCTATATGAAAACCATTACACAAAGAGACAACTTTAATTTTCTATTCCAATTATACCCTTGTAGCGGGGTATTCGTTACCATTAGAGATATTGACTAAATCCAAGGTAAACCATACAAGTCGAGTCGCCACCGCACTTCTATTTATCCAAAGGAATGGTTAGAAAGCGAACAAAAACCTAAAAGTTTTATCGAATCAAAAACTAGTAAAAATGTCAGAGATCTGGGTAAGGGGGTTGGTTATGCAATGGGAAGGTTTTAAGCACCCAAAACATCATAGGTACTCCTAGGGAGCCCTTTTCACATTTGTTGTAAGATTGGTATTTTGTGAAAATTTATTTGTGCAAACATGATTGAAGAGATGAGAAGAGAATATACAAGTTTATTTACATTTTGTGTTTGGATGGATAAACCCATTGCCTACGTACCATCTTAAAGAAGATTAGGATCAAAACCTCGTAGTTCGGGGTAAAAATCTCAAAATGAGTTGGTGAATTGATTGGTCCAAAAGCCTTAAGGTCTTTTGTTATCCAAGGGAGAAAACTCAACCTAAAAACCACGAATCCACCATGTGAGGATAGCTTCAACATGCTAGTGAGGGGTTAACCCTATAATAAGCATGGAAGACTCATTGTCCATCATTAAGGATATAGGTGAGTATTACATCTACCTTAAGGATAACTCAAACCTAATAGCTAAAGGTTATGAAAAATTTGATTAAGAAAGTGGCCATTGAAACCACAAAAAGACATTTGAATGGGTTATATTTACCAATGAAAAGTATGTACAAAATATCGTCAAAGTTGACTTAGAAGTTCAATTCAAAATGAGTGTTATGAAAAGAGTTTGAAAATCAAAAGCATAAAGCTTAGGTTTCTAATGTTTGAAAAAATAAGTGTTAAATGTTTGCACAAAAGTTTTGGCTTGGGTTAGAGTGGAGGGAAGAAGAAGAATGGCTAAAGTCCTAGACATACAAGAGATAAGGGATAAGAGAACAAGACCACAAATGGAGTTCCTCTCTTGAGATCATATTGATGATCCAAGTAGCTCCCATCCTTTGGAATATGCAAGCAAAATAATAGTAAGCTCAAGCAATCAACAATTAATTTAGCTCTTGGAAAGTTCCTCAATGGCTCTTAGATCTCTCTCTCTCTCTCTTGGAAGCTCATGGCAATGGTTCCTCACTTAGGCTCAATGTTGGAATCCCTAGCACAAGAACACACACATTAAAAAGTTCCATCAAACAATCAAGAATGAACAAGAAGGAGTTTTAGAAATTGGTCCTTTCAAAGTTCTCTTCAACATTTATAGCATTCTAAAGGCCCAATGCCTAGTTGCTCTTTGACTTTTATAGCACTCTAAAGGCTCAATGCCTAGTTGCTCTTTGACTCCATATTTGCATAGGGAAAGTCTTAAAGTATAAATCCATTTTTGTCCATTTCTTCGCATTTGGTCCACAACAATCAAAACAAAACACAAGCACAATAGTATATACACAATTTTGTGCTCAAGTGAGCAAAAGGAAAATTGCATTAACATAAACATGTGCTCAAGTGAGCAAAGGGGGAAAAGCAAATGGATAATATGTACAAGAATGGTAAATTGCATAAGTGTAAAGAGCAAAAAGTAAATGTTAATGGTTATTGGTTAGTGTTAGTAGTTAGTGTGCCATAAGGCAAATTTAGCGTTATGTTAAGCAATCGTAATTGGACTTATGTAGAAGTCACAACTATTTGAGGCCGGTCAATAATAATGTAGGCAACAACACAAGTTAGAAGTCTTGATTAGTGAACCAAGTTCCAACAACTTGCCATGACAAAAAGAAGATGGGAAATGATCTTGTATTGGTTTAAGTCCCTTGCATGATTTAGAAGCAATCTATCCTTAATGCAAAGCCATTCACTTGATCATTTGATCAAGATGAATTAGATTTGAATCAAGGAAGATTAAACCTTCCTAATCAATGCTAACTTATCAACCTTTAACTCATTGATCAAAAAAAAGGAAAAGAAGAAGAAGAAGAAGAAGATGGATAATGGAAATGAAGAAAATAAAATGCATTAAGTAAAATGGAATGTACCAATCCATAAATGTTGACCAAAGATAGGGAAGATCAAGGTCAAACCCTCAAAATCAGAAATGAGATGAAGATTGGAAGTCAAGAAATAAACAAAATATTTTGGCATTTTTTAATATTTGAAAATAAACTTGAATTAAAATATTAAAGAAAGGTCAAACTTCAAAATCACTTCAAATCAACTTTGAAAAGTCCAAGTGAATTATCCCAAGTTCAACAAGGTCAAACAAAGTTTGACAAAATATTTCAGCATTTTTAAAAGTCAGAAACTATTTTTAATCAATAAAAAATAAGGAAAAATAACCTAATTGAACTAAAATCTCAAATAAATCTCAAATAAATCTCAAATAAATCTCAAATCAATTAATAAATTTATGAGAATATTTTTCATAGATCTATCATCATTCAAAGAGGTTGAGAAAATATTTTTGTATTTTTTGGATATCAAAAACTATTAAAAATGAATTAAAAATAACCAGAAAAGAGAAAATTCACAAAAAAATATCAAATGATAAAATAAAAAATATTAAAAATCAATTTTAGAAACTAGAATTAAAAAGAGAAATAATGCAATTGGTCCCATATTTTTTGGAATTAAAATGAGAGAGTTATGAATTTTTGAAATAAAATGAAATAAAAGAAATAAAATGGAAATTAGAAAAAACAGAAAAAAGGAGAGGCGTTGGATCCAGTTCATTAATTGACCTGGCAGATCAGATGGATCTCAAGCGCGCGCCTACCAAATGTCTTAGTCAAACGCGTCACACAATGCATTTAAAAAAGTCATAACAAACAAAGGCCATGATTCAATCTGGGAAAGAGATCAAACGGTCTACATGCAATCTGGCAATGAGACGGTGGCCAGCGCCACCGTCTTCTCCGGTGAACTCCGACGAAGCTCCAAAAAATGCAGAGATTCAAATGTTCATTAAAATGGACGATCCAGGCATCGCTCAAAAGGTGAAGTGATGTACATCACTCCTATGTCACTCACTTCCACTCTAGATTCCTATTAAGAGAGAAATCAGAGATGGAAGTTTGGTGATGTTCAACTGAACTTGCTCGATTTCAACAATTAAGCATACAATAACGATGCCTCTATAGAGAGGACTTTAGACAACACAATATCAAGGCCAATGGATCAAAGCATAAAGAGATTCGAAGTAAAAAACAGTTGATCAAAACCTTTGGATTGTGAAGCTTTGGGTCCTTTTCCTTGGTTCCTTTTGCAAAACAGAACTTCAATGGATCAAATGATGAAGGTTTAGGAACTTTAGATCTGAAAATTCAACCAAATGCAATTGAATTTCAGATCTGAAATTTTGAAGAAAGATGAACTTAGTTCCTTTGGTATGGTTAGGGATTCACTCTTGCAGCATTTCAGGCGCCTTTAGGTTGGTTAATTATGAAGCATATCACATGTATTTATAGCTGGAAATGGCTGAGTGCATGAGTTTACTCGTGTGCATGGCAAATGGATTTCTCCTTGCATGGGCTTGTGTGATCATGTGGAAGGCCCAATGAAGACTGAAACAAGCTGATGAGTTCATGTGAATTGCAAATGGACGTGTACATTAAGTATAAACAGCTCATGCATGGCAATTTGAATTGAATTTCACAAAATTCACTTACTCTTCATGCCTTCGAAAATGGTGCTTCCAAACCCCAAATGCTACCTCATGAGTAATGGTTAGAAATCTTGTTGCATAAGGAACAAATGATATGTTGATCAAAATTTCAATTGGGCCTTGGAAATTAGTGAATTTTGAGTTTAAAGTGTAGGGTGCAAAACATGCATAAGTGAAGTTTCTAAATTTGGCCAATGTTCAAGCCCTTCTATCTCAGTGATTCAAGCTCCAAATGATAAAACCTTCAATATGAAAGTTGTAGATCTTTTCAAGACAGTCAATTTGGACTTAAATTTTGCATCATTTGGATTTTTAATGAAGAAGTTATGGGCACTTGAAGTTGGACCCAGTAAAGTATATCTTTGAAAAGCCGGCTCTTACCGGACGAGTGGCTCGTTGGCAGATGATTTTGACAGAGTACGATATCCAGTACACGTCACAAAAGGCCATCAAGGGTAGTATTCTGTCTGATTACCTTGCTGAGCAACCAACTGATGACTATCAGCCAATGATGTTTGAATTCCCCGAAAAAGATATCATGTACTTAAAGATGAAAGATTGTGAAGAGCCTCTTGTCGAGGAAGGACCGGATCCCGATGACAAGTGGACACTGATGTTTGATGGGGCAGTAAATGTGAATGGAAATGGTGTTGGGGCAGTACTCATTAATCCTAAAGGTGCGCACATACCTTTTTCCGCCAGATTGACTTTTGAAGTAACCAACAACGAAGCTGAGTACGAGGCCTGTATCATGGGGATTGAGGAAGCCATGTATCTAAGGATCAAAACTATGGACATTTATGGAGATTCTGCTCTAGTGATTAACCAAGTCAATGGAGACTGGAATACTCATCAGCCGCATTTGATTCCTTATAGAGATTACACCAGAAGGATCCTGACTTTCTTCAAGATAGTAAAGTTGTATCATGTACCCTGAGATGAAAATAAAATGGCTGATGCCTTAGCCACATTGTCTTCCATGATTAAAGTTCATTGGCAGAATCATGTGCCACACGTTGCTGTGAATCGACTCGAGAGGCCTGCGTGTGTGTTTGCAGCCGAGTCTGTTATTGATGAGAAGCCGTGGTTTTATGATATTAAGAATTTCCTCAAAAGCCAAGAGTATCCTGAAGGAGCGTCAAAGAATGACAAGAAGACACTGAGAAGGCTAGCTGGAAGCTTTTACTTGAACAAGGATGATGTGTTGTACAAGAGGAACTTTGACATGGTTCTGCTCAGATGTGTGGTTAGACACGAAGCAGACATGTTAATGCAGGAAGTGCACGAGGGATCTTTCGGTACCCATGCTGGTGGTCATGCAATGGCCAAGAAGTTGTTAAGAGCTGGTTATTACTGGATAACCATGGAATCTGATTGTTTCAAATACGCTCGGAAGTGCCACAAATGTCAGATCTATGCAGATAAAGTGCATGTACCACCAAACCCTCTGAATATTATGAATTCTCCTTGGCCATTCGTGATGTGGGGCATCGATATGATTGGAAAGATTGAACTTACTGCTTCTAATGGACATCGCTTCATCCTAGTCGCGATTGATTACTTTACCAAGTGGGTGGAAGCAGCTTCCTATGCCAATGTTACCATACAAGTGGTTGCTCGATTCATTAAGAAAGAAATTATCTGTCATTATGGGGTTCCTGAGAGAATCATCATTGATAATGGTTCGAATCTCAATAATAAGATGATGAAATAGCTTTGCAAAGACTTTAAGATCGAACACCACAATTCTTCTCCTTACAGACCAAAGATGAATGGTGATGTAGAGGCGGCAAACAAGAACATTAAGAAGATTGTGCAAAAGATAGTTGTGACGTAAAAGGATTGGCATGAGATGTTGCCTTTCGCTTTGCATGGGTATCGTACCTCAGTGCGTACGTCAACCGGGGCAACTCCGTTTTCACTTGTGTATGGCATGGAGGCAGTCTTGCCAGTAGAAGTTGAAATCCCTTCTTTGAGGGTGATGATGGATGTAAAACTTGACGAGGCTGAGTGGATTCAAGCCAGGTTTGATGAGTTAAATTTAATTGAGGAAAAGCGATTAGCAGCTGTGTGCCACGGACAACTATATCAGAGAAGGATGAAGAAGGCCTTTGATTAGAAAGTGCATCCTCGAAGCTATCAGATAGGTGACTTAGTTTTGAAAAGGATCCTTCCTCCCGGTACAGATAACAGGGGCAAGTGGACTCCGAATTATGAAGGTCCATATGTTGTTAAAAAGGTCTTTTCTGGTGGAGCCTTGATGCTTACAACTATGGATGGTGTAGATTTTCCGTCTCTTGTGAATTCAGATGTAGTCAAAAAATATTTCGCATAAACTGACCTGCTGGACAAAAAAAGAAAGTCCGGGCAAAAAGGGGCATCCCGGTGAACCAAGAGAAAAAGAAAAGAAAAAGGTTCGGGCAAAAGTTAGGGATAAAGAATAAAATAAATATGTACACCCGGTAAGTCGAAAACCTGCAAAGGCGGCTTAGGCAAAAATGGGTATCCCGGTGGATTGAAAACCTGAAAAGGCGGTCCAGGCAAAAGAGGGATTAAAGCGAAGACTACAGTCTGAGTTATCTGTACTTCATCGCGTTTCAGTGTCTACCATCTTGAAGGATATGATCGGTCCAATCACTCTTCTCAGAAAGCAAAGAATGTGGGGGAAATTGAAGATCTATGAGTCATAACAGAATTGGAAAATAGTGGAATGCCGTGTTCACATTGCCAATAGGATAGTTTATTTGCTCTTTTGGCGCAATTACCTCTTCCTAGGAATTGCTTCCTTATGTATTTGCCTTTATAGGCCATTTTCAATCAATAAAAGTCGTTATTCAGTCAAATTGCTCTCGTTTTTTTATTTCTACTGTTTTGTTTGCAAAAAACGTCCAAATTTTTGATAAACATTGCATCTAAAAACATGAAGGCTAGACAATGACGTGTGGAAAGATAAAACATCTGAAAATCATTTTGAATGTTGAGTACACTTGAGTATGTTTTGTCCATACGATCCCTTGGGGCATGTATGTTTTGCCGTTTTGCAGGTTACTATCTTTGATGGATGGCTAAAGCAGATGAGCCAAAGTTTGTTCGAAGGAAGACCCTGTTGTTTCAACACTGTCCAGTCGTGTAAGAAGTTGGGCCGTCTAAGTCGAGTTCAGAATTTGTTTCCCCAGCATGGTCGAGAGGTTGGTGTTTTCCCAACAAGTGACTCCCCAGTTGAGTTGTTTTCTCTACCGTTCCGAGAATGTCAGATCAGTAAGTATCCTCAGCAGAATTGTTGTATGTCCCCACAGAGTTGGAAGATTGAATCAGGAATTGTGTGCTCAGTAAAGTGATCATTTGCTTTCCCAGCAGGAGTTCTCCTCCCTTTGCATCTTGCATGTAGTAATCATCATTATCATTCGCATTCTCAAATCGCGTAACATTTCCATTCAGTATGGAGCATTACGCCATGGAAAATTCAAACATATGCATACATATATTAAACCAGATTGGATCATATCTCCGGAAGAGACGGATCATTTTGCAACGTCAATGTAGCACATTTGCAGCAGTTGCTCTTGGCAACATTCAGAATCGATAATCCCAGTGAGATTTATTTTCTCACCAGTCCGTGAAAGGAAAGCTTGATTCTCTTCCGATTTGGTCACCAGTAAGTGTCCTCCTTATTTTGACATATATCATTCTTGCGATACCGGTAAGTGTCGTGTTGATCCCCGTAAATGTTTGTGCTTTTCTTTGGTGTCGGCGAACATCATCTTTCGATGTCGGTAAACGTCGAATTCCAATCGTTGGCCATCAATAAATGGCATGTCTCTCATGGTCTACAAAAAAAATTGTTCTGTCAACACCCGTATGTGTCCTTTCCCTTTTTTGGTGTCTGTAAACATCATTGGTTCGATGTTGGTAAACATCGAGTTTCTTCCCAGTCATCGGTAAATGTCTGGTCTTGCTTCACTTACAAACATCTTTGTTCGATGTCGGTAAACATCGAGTCCCTTCCCAGTCATCGGTAAATATCTGGTCTTGTTTCACTTATAAACATCTTTGTTCGGTTTCGGTAAACATCAGCCGCTTGTTAACCATCGGTAAACGGTTTTGTCGTTTAAGATTCTCCAGCAGATTCGCTATCCGTAAATATCGAGTATTTCATTTTCGCCATCGGTAAATGGTTTCGTTTCATAAATGTATTTTGTCCTTGGTGTCTGTAAACATCATTGGTTCGATGTCGGTAAACATCGAGTTTCTTCCCAGTCATCGGTAAATGTCTAGTCTTGCTTCACTTATAAACATCTTTGTTCGATGTCGGTAAACATCGAGTCCCTTCCCAGTCATCGGTAAATGTCTGGTCTTGTTTCACTTATAAACATCTTTGTTCGGTGTCGGTAAACATCAGCCGCTTGTTAACCATCGGTAAATGGTTTTGTCGTTTAAAATTCCCCAGCAGATTCGTTACCCGTAAGTATCGAGTATTTCATTTTCGCCATCGGTAAATGGTTTCGTTTCATAAATGTATTCTTTCCTTGGTGTCGGTAAACATCGAGTTCCTTCCCAGTCATCGGTAAATGTCTGGTCTTGTTTCACTTATAAATATCTTTGTTCGGTGTCGGTAAACATCGAGTTCCTCCCCAGTGAAGCCGCCATTGGTAAATGGCTCTGCTCTCCTTGATATCGGTAAATATCATATTTATTGTGAAGCCGCCATCGGTAAATGGCCCCGCTTCCCTTGATATCGGTAAATATTAAATCTGTTTTGAAGCCGCCATCAGTAAATGGCCTCGCTTTCTTTGATATCGATAAATATCAAATCTGTTTTGAAGCCGCCATCGGTAAATGGCCCCGCCTTCCTTGATTAGTCACCTACAGAGTGCAAATTCTCCGGTTCTTTTGGTATTCAATCCCTATTTACCTTGAAAGTCTGATAGCCGCTGCTTTCATCCGTTCAGGTTCACAGTTGATTGAATAGGGGCAACTGTAGCACCTCAAATTTGCCCTCCCCATTCATGCATTCATTTTAGGTCATTTAACATTTCATATTGCATTTCATCATGTCAATCAGAATTAGCTCCAAGAGTTTATCTTCCTAGAAGCTTGGATATCATCCAAGTCACTTGGTTTCATTTTCAGAGGTTTTCTTCAAAGGATCAAGCTTAATGGGCTAAGTACAGTTCAACATTCAACTGTGAAGTCAAAAGTCAACTGTTGGTCAACTGAAGGTCAAATGGCTAGGGAATGACTTGGGTTACTTCCAACATGTTCAAATGAGGTCTATTCATCATTCAAACGTTCATCTTAAAGGAGTAAAAGCCTGTTCTTGAGCTGTCATGCTCGCTAGGCGAGCATAATGGTTCGCCTAGCAAGTCCCAAGAAAAGCCACCAGAATCACATGCGCTCAGAAGAACTCCCTGAACTGTCATGCTCGCTAGGCGAGCAAATTCTTCGCTAGGCAAAGCCCACGCGTTTTAAAAATAAAAAAATATAATAGAAAGAACATGGGCTTGAATTGCCTTCATTCTGAGCCCACCAAGCCACGAAAATCAGAGTATAAACTCTAAAATTTCATTGGAACAAAACCCTAACGAATCTGCAGTAGCCTCCAGACTGAAGAGAAAAAACTCACTTGCACAGAATCACCTCTATCAATTCCATCTCACATAAACCCTAACATTGCTTTGCAAACCCCAACCGTGCAATTCAATTTCAATCGATCTCTCCAACCAGTGCTAGCCTGAGAGATCTCCGGGTTTCTTGTTTCTTTAGTTGCTGTTACTTTGGATCTTTATCCGTGTGGTAGATCTCTTGATCCCTTTTACATCTTTTCAGCATTTTACCGTTTTCTTAGCTGGAAGACCTCGATAGGAGGCAATTTTTTGTGTGTTTACTTTTGTGCCCAAAGACCTCCAAGAGGCACCAGTGCTAAAGACCTCCATGGAGAGGCAATTGACGGATAAAAGGGATTAATAGTCAATCCCCCGTTATTCAGTGTGTCGTTCTTTATGCTCTCACTACGTGTCGATGCTTCAGAACAAAAGCCCAAGATCTTTTGTCCGGTCAGTCAGTGGAGAGGGTTCCATCTTTCTGAACCCCCGCGCTTTGTCATGAGCTCACCCTGTCCAGGGTTAAGAGCTATGAGGTCTTATCCTCATTACCCTTTTGATCTGCTCACCCTGACGTTCAATGTCAGTGGTTAAGAGCCCATTTGATTACCTGTCCATGGCTTGTTTGTCGAGGTTTATATGACCCCTCTTGACTAAAGCCCTACCCATGTATGCTTGAGCCCCCTTGTTGGTGTGTTTATTTTATGCTATATGTTTTTGTGTGGTGTGATCGTCTCCCCATAGGATTGCTAGGCTTCGTATAGTCTCTCGTCTGCATGTCAATTAAGGTAGCACGGTTCCTTCGTCTAGGACTTCCTTTTTTTGTATGAGCATTCCTAAAACACAAACAAACTCATTTATTTTTTGTCTCCTAAGAACACGTTAACTCCTTCTACTACAGGTGAGTAAGTCTCCAAAGGTCGAGCATCCGGTAGATTGCGTAGTAACGTCGTTCATCTAAAAAACACAAAACAAACAAAAATAGGTTAGCCGAGCTACGGTGCTCTGATTCTCAATCCTTCTTGAGATACGTATGCAGCAAGGTAGGGCCTGTGCGAGCAATAACTCTTTCTTTTCCCTACTTTGATTTTCTCTCTTTCGCATCGCATATAGGAATTTTTATACACACACTTTAGACATAAATAACAAACGTGGATCCTGTGGAGTACCACAGACGTGAAGGGGTGCGATAACCTTCCCTTCACGTAACCGCCCCCTTACTCAGTTTTCTTTGGTTCGAGACTTTGTTTTATCCGTTCCCTCTTGGTTATGCAGTACTACCTTTCCCTCCTCTTGGGATAAAAGTACATAGCTGGCGACTCTATTCTTTTTCCGCGCCACCTCTTTTCGCGTTTGTACTTGGATTCGGGAAATCCGGGGAGCGACACCTATAAGTAATAATGGAGTCAAGCACTATGATAAGAAATTAACCATGTTTGGAAGGGTAGCTAAAGCCTCAAGAGAAGATGAGAACAAGAAAGTTAAACTTAGAAATTCGTGCTATAATTATGGAGAATTTGGTCACTATAGACCAGAATGTCCTAAGATTAAGAAAGACAAAGAGAAAGGGCATCACAAGAAGTCTAGAAAGTCTAGAAGAGCATATGGTACTTGGGAGAGCGCAAGTGATTCCTTAAGTGAAGAAAGCTCAATTTCAAGTGCAGAATCGACCCAGATTTGCCTTGTGGAAAATAGAAAGAAGAAGAAAAATGTAAGTATTTCTAAGCTTGAAACTATTAATAACTTATCTTATCTTCAATTACAAAATGCCTTTGAAGATCTTCATAGAGAGACCTTAAAAGCCTTTAACAAACTAGCTTCACATGAAAAAATATTTGTACACTTAGAAGCTAAAATGTTAGAATCCGAAAGGAAGTTAGAAGCTATTAAGAGATCTATGATAGATATTCAAAGTGACAAGAATGAGGATGAAAAACCTAAGAATTTTGGTAGTGAATCTTATCATGATTCGCAAAAAGAGATAAATGCTCTTCAAGTCAAATTAGACAAAGTCGTACAACCAAATATTGCATTTGCTATTGATCCATCAAAGTATGAAATCTCTTTAAACCATTCATATAAGAATCATAATTTTGTCAAAAGGGGGTCTAATAGAAAAAGCATATCTCATCATAACATGCATTGCCTCTATTGTTGCAAGAAAGGTCATACTATTGAAAAATGCAAATTTAGGAAACTTTTAGTTCCTAAAGGATCCTTTCAATAGTTGCCCAAATGCAACCTTGTTTTCACTCACCCCCAAGGACCCAATGAAGATCGGGTACCTAGCACTTGTTGTTGATTTTACAGGATAAACATCTTGGATCTATGAAGAGTATATAGGATCTTGTTTGTGGGTACTCAAGACATGTGACGTGTTACATCTCCCTATTTCGTTGACTTTGTGGCAAGGAAGAATGGTCGTGTTACCAAAAGGTATCAACTTCTAGTGTTCTTTAATTGGTAAAAGTGTGTTTATTTCTATTAACGTTTTCTCCGAGAAATGTTGGGATGAGTGCTTCTTTTCATGATATAGGTATATCTTCACAAGACATTCTCAATGAAATTGAAAAAGGAATTGATTAGCCTAAAGTGGTGGAATGTGAGAAGGAAAAAGATAACAATTGTGAAAAGCAGAAGGTTGAAAGTCCAGCTATAGTCGATGATTTATATTTGACTTGGAGAACCTCCAATGATCATAAAATTAATAATCTTCTTGGATACATTATTAATCATACTTTCAAGTACTTTATCAAAGCGAAAAGTGGTAAGATTGTTGTTGTCTAAAGATTGTATGACACGTTTTGCATTCATTCCAAATTTCATTCGAGAGTTTCTTGTGGAATGCATGTTCATCCTCCGCCATTCGTATGATGAGGTAATATATTTTCAACTTTCGCTTTGTAAGGAAGTTCTTTCTTTTGTCTATTTATTTTTCAAAGGTACATTATTTACTTTGTGTATGATATATGTTATGAGTGATCACTTCTGAAAATTTCAAGTGATAACTAATGTGTGTTTCATTTAAATGATTGTAATGACCTTATCTAAATATCTTCACATGTATGTTATACCGTCTCTAGCTTATGCTTGCTTGGAAGATTTTAAGTTTATGTTGATGATATTATTTTTGGATCCACTGACATGAAAATTGTAGAGGAGTTTTCTAAGCTTATGCAAGATGAGTTTAAGATAAGCCTTATGGGGGAGTTGAATTACTCCATTGGTATTCAAATCAAACAACTCAATGAGGGGTCATTTGTGAGTTAAACCAAATATTGCAACAACTTGCTAAAGAGATTTGGCATGGAAGATACAAAGTTTTATGACACTTCTATGGCCACAAATTGAAACTTGAAAAGAATGAAATGGTAAGGATGTATATGTCCAGAAATATAAAGTGCATCCTTAATCATTTCATAAGAAAGGTGATATCGTTCCTTTTTCCTTTTTCCCTTTTTGTAAGTAAGCTTTTATCTTTACATGTTACTTGTGTTCCAAATGGTTGATATTCTTGATGTTTGAGTTATTTCATAAATGTTCACTTCCAAAAATATCTATTGATGTATGTCAATTATATGCTTATAGTGACTTTGTGCTTTTCTCTATATATGCTTGAAATATGCTCTTGGTGCATTGACTTGTTATCTATTCTTGCATGAAACTTGATTAAACATGTTATAATGTTAGCAACTTCTTGTTGTGTGTCATTGTTATGATAGCATCTTTGTTTTTGGTTTGTATGGTGTTGAATCTTTATCGGCTTGCTAGAGCACATGGGTGTGCAACATTTCGGAAGTACCAAAGGCATATGTCACGTAATCGTGTGCAGCTTTTGTAGCAACTCAAGAGTTTTTGATTGCATTGTATCCTTCATATTTCATGTTTGTGTTATGTTATTTGGCATTCATTTATATAATCATGTTATATTGTTGCCTTACATGCGTGTATTTATGTTTAGGCATTTTCTTTCAATATGTATGTCATTTCATGTGAGTGTTATCGTATTTATGTTCTTATCTTTGCAAACCGCCTCTGTGTGTTTTACATTCGTTTATGTGTGATTTAAGATACTTATCATGAATTGCTTCGTTTCTTTTTAACATTGTCAAAGGGGGAGAAACATGAAGTTTGGGGATGCATATATTCACGGGGAGGGGATATTCATTACTAATGCGTCGTCTCAAGTCTTGCCATCATAAAAAGGGGGAGTATATGAGTGCATCTTTTGTCAAGTTAGTTTTGTACGATGTCAAAACTAGGATAATTTAGTGTTTATGTATATTAGATGATATCCTCTTATTCTCTATGTGCATCTTAGCATAATCATACAAGTTTTTGAAAACATCTTTGGAAAGGTTTCATGCATTAAAAAATGATTGAGAAAAGGTTTCATACATTAAAAATAGGTTTTCATGTGAAAAATAAATCTATAGGTTGGTCTATACAAGTTTCAGGTTGACCTATGTAACTAACTTTTTAAGGTTGTTTTATGTGCTGACTCATAGGTTGGCACATGACCTTTACAGGTCGGCCTATACAATTTTCAGGTCGACACATAGAAGAAAAATTCTTCTATATGTCGATACATTAGATCTATAGTTTGGCACGTATATTGTAGTATTAAAGCCTATAGCTTCCGTTTTATGTGCCGACTCCACAGGTCAACACATATGAGGCACATAACCTTGACATGTCGACACATGACCTTTACAGGTCGATCTATGCTTCGTCAAGGTCGACACATGACTTCAACAGGTCGAGCTATACGATAAAAACTTGCAAAATTTTATATTTTTTCAGAGTGACTTGCATTCCTATTTTCTCTCATTCACTCATGCAGGTATATTACTTCATACATGCATCATTCTCTAGTAAGGTTTCTAGAATGAGTAAAACCTACATGAATCCAGGATTTTAAAGTATCTCATCATCTTCAATTCAATTTATGCATACACACAATCAAACTACACATAATAATTTTTTGATTGGGTGCCATCTAGATTAGGATTGGTAATGTCCAATTAGGTCTGTTGTACCGAGAATATTGGGTTAAGATCTTTGAGGGATTCAAATTAGAAAATCGAGGTGGGGTTTTCCTTCAAAATCTTTAGGGTTTGAAGGTTTTGGACAAGATTGTGCAATTCAGATCTGATCGAGCGAAAGCCTTGGGACTAGGTGTGTCGTGCAAGGGAGTAGCGTGAAACGGTGGATCATGTTAACAAATCTTGGCTTCAACAAGTGTGCTCTTGGGATTAATTCAACTGGGTGAAAGCCTCGATACAAGAAGGTTGTGAAAGGAAGTAGAAAAAACATGTGAATTGAAGCAACATTGTTGGTTACATGATCATGCGTTTGAGATTAATTCAGCTGAGTGAAAGCCTTGGGACAAGGGGTGCCTTGCAAGGAAGTAGTAACAACAGGTGAACTAAAGTGACATGGTTAGTTACTTGATCAAGATTGATCAATGTTTTTAGAGGTGTTAGAGTCAAGAACAAACTTAGGGTTTGTGGGATTTGATCTCTCATCTCTTGTATAAATACATCTGCAAAGTAAGATTTATTATAATAATATGTCAATTAGAATTCGAATTGAGGGCAGACGTACCCATAGAGAGGTCAACTGGGGAACTTCCTAAACAAATCCTTGTGTACTCTCTCTCTCTCTCTCTCTCTCTCTCTCTCTTTTATTTTTGTATTTTTTGGATATCAAAAACTATTAAAAATGAATTAAAAATAACCAGAAAAGAGAAAATTCAGAAAAAAATATCAAATGATAAAATAAAAAATATTAAAAATCAATTTTAGAAACTAGAATTAAAAAGAGAAATAATGTAATTGGTCCCATATTTTTTGGAATTAAAATGAGAGAGTTATGAATTTTTGAAATAAAATGAAATAAAAGAAATAAAATGGAAATTAGAAAAAAACAGAAAAAAGGAGAGGCGTTGGATCCAGTTCATTAATTGACCTGGCAGATCAGATGGATCTCAAGCGTGCGCCTACCAAATGTCTTAGTCGAACGCGTCACACAATGCATTTAAAAAAGTCATAACAAACAAAGGCCATGATTCAATCTGGGAAAGAGATCAAATGTTCATTAAAATGGACGATCCAGGCACCGTTCGAAAGGTGAACTCCGACGAAGCTCCAAAAAATGCAGAGATTCAAATGTTCATTAAAATGGACGATCCAGGCACCGTTCGAAAGGTGAAGTGATGTACATCACTCCTATATCAATCACCTCCACTCTGGATTCCTATTAAGAGAGAAATCAGAGATGGAAGTTTGGTGATGTTCAACTGAACTTGCTCGATTTCAACAATTAAGCATAAAATAACAATGCCTCTATAGAGAGGACTTCAGACAACACAATATCAAGGCCAATGGATCAAAGCATAAAGAGATTCGAAGCAAAAAATAGTTGATCAAAACCTTTGGATTGTGAAGCTTTGGGTCCTTTTCCTTGGTTCCTTTTGCAAAACAGAACTTCAATGGATCAAATGATGAAGGTTTAGGAACTTTAGATCTGAAAATTCAACCAAATGCAATTGAATTTCAGATCTGAATTTTTGAAGAAAGATGAACTTAGTTCCTTTGGTATGGTTAGGGATTCACTCTTGCAGCATTTCAGGCGCCTTTGGGTTGGTTATTTATGAAGCATAGCACATGTATTTATAGCTGGAAATGGCTGAGTGCATGAGTTTACTCGTGTGCATGGCAAATGGATTTCTCCTTGCATGGGCTTGTGTGATCATGTGGAAGGCCCAATGAAGACTGAAACAAGCTGCTGAGTTCATGTGAATTGCAAATGGACGTGTACATTAAGTATAAACAGCTCATGCATGGCAATTTGAATTGAATTTCACAAAATGCACTTACTCTTCATGACTTTGAAAATGGTGCTTCCAAACCCCAAATGCTACCTCATGAGTAATGGTTAGAAAGGTTGTTGCATAAGGAACAAATGATATGTTGATCAAAATTTCAATTGGGCCTTGGAAATTAGTGAATTTTGAGTTTAAAGTGTAGGGTGCAAAACATGCATAAGTGAAGTTTCCAAATTTGGCCAATGTTCAAGCCCTTCTGTCTCAGTGATTCAAGCTCCAAATTGTAGCGGGGTATTCGTTACCATTAAAGATATTGACTAAATCCAAGATAAATCATACAAGTTGAGTCGCCACCGCACTTCTATTTATCCAAAGGAATGGTTAGAAAGCGAACAAAAACCTAAAAGTTGTATCGAATCAAAAACTAGTAAAAATGTCAGAGATCTAGGTAAGGGGGTTGGTTATGCAATGGGAAGGTGTTAGGCACCCAAAGCATCCTAGGGAGCCCTTTTCACATTTGTTGCAAAGGTTGTTGTTTTTTTTTTTCGTTTTTTTTAAACACGTGGGTTTCGCCTAGCGAGCATGACAGTTCAAGAAATTCCTCTGAGCGTAGGTGATTCTTGTGGCTTTTCTTGGGACTCGCTAAGCGACCCATTCTGCTCTCCTAGCGAGCATGACAGCTCATGAACAAACTTTTGCTCCTTCAAGATTAACGTTTTGACTGACGAATAGACCCCATTTGAACCTGTTGGAAGTATCTCAAGCCATTCCCTTGTGTTGACTGATCATCTAAATAGAACCCACACAGTGTCTTGGATGATACTCAAGCTTCAAATAAAAGATGTTAGTGACACATTTTTGTGCTTTTGGTTAGTAAACAAAAGTAAGAGAAACAATGATGTATAATTCAAGCATGCTTGGTGATCTCAAACCAATCACAAGGAGTCCCACCCAAAGGCAAAGGGAACCAAGATGCTAAAGATCCTTGAGGCAATGCAAATGCAATGTTATGATGCCATGAGGGATCTTAGGTTCAAAATTGGGGTCTTACAGATACCCCTATTTAAGGTCATTCTAGCCGGAGAAGTGAAAGTTAAAATCTTCGTCTCGACGGGGTAGAATGGGCTTAAATAATAACAAAGAGACGAATTTTGGTCCCTAAGAGACCTCATGATGCAAATGTAGGTATGAAAAATGGTAGCACTCTGTGGAGATATGTGTCCACAAAAGCAAAGAAATCAGAAGCCACTGATAATCCATATGAGCAATTCACTCCATGGGACCAAGACCCTGGGGACTCTCCTGGGGATAGAAAAGGGATAAAAATGCGCGAGCAGGTCACGACTCAAAGCGTGGGGAACAGAATTCCAAAGGGAATAAATCCATTGGAAAGACTCGAGCTGACTCGAAGATGCGTGTATTGGGGAATATGCCAATACAGCAAAAAACTATCCACATCGGATACTTCGGATAAAATCCGGATGCAAACAATCCACTAAGGGACTTCGCTGGGGATGTCCACAAGGACACTCCTGGGGAAGCAGCGGGACGAGGGATTACCAGTTACTGGGTAATAAGCTCAAGGAGACATGTGATCTGAACGCCAGGTATGAGGGTGAGAGATACAACATGCTCAAGAAGAGATGAATATCCAAGACCGGTATAAGAGTGAGAGATATCAAAACTTCAAAACGTCTGAGGAAAACCTAAAAGGTATACTTCAACTCAGGGATTCTGACTCCACAGGGGACAAAAAGTCATAATAGGGAGCATAGAGGAAGGAACACCAGGGATACCGGTTACTGGGCATATAATAGGTGACCAACCAAGGCGTGAATTGGGGAATATTCCCAAAACACTCATCATCCAAAAGAGGGCTAAAAGCAAACTCGATTACAGGATGGATATTCGACTCCACAAAGGGGATACGAATCTTACTCAATTGGGGAAGAACAAAAGGCTTCAGACCCGAGAGTGTATGAGATATACTATCTGTTACCGTCAGAATGTAGATAATATACTCGCATGGACGATTATCCACAACCGGTTACTAGGTTAATAAAGGATAAATCGACCGAAAAGAAAAGGCATCGGGATACCGAAACTAGGTATATAATGATGACCAATTCAGGGGAGAAACAATCGTTACCAACAACAACAAGGTATACGAGAGATGACCCGCTGGGGATAAATTGCGTAATCAGGGAAATTATCCAAGCAGATGAGGGGATATCATCACCGAATATTGGATGAAGATAACTGTCACCAATTAAAGATGAGCAAAAATAGTTACTCTGCAAAAAGGGAAGAAATAGGGTTTACAACTACCGATATGAGGGTAGAGAACCGCAGACTCCGCCGGGGATAATAATTACTAATTATTGAGCAATTATTCATTTACCACGGGGAAACAGGAAAAGAGTCTCAAGAGACCGATCTAGGATCAAACTAGATAGGCACACCAAATCAAGACTTGTCCCGGTGAGGATATAACTCAATGGGGAAAACCATCCCAGTATATGTGTTGGGAAGGAACAAAAACAATCAACATCTATGAGGATATAACCCGGTGGGGAATATGGAAGAAAGGATAGACGCTTTCTGCTTATGGAGCTGACTCTATATGGAGAGATCAGACACACACATCTGCTCGGGGAAGTATATCACCAAATAGCAGGAGACATCAAACAACGATATATGGCAAAGAATGCAACATGAATATCTGAATGTTATAATTATGCATGAATATACGTGGTTTATGTATGATGTATGCTGACAGACAGACATATCTAACACAACCAGGTCCAGGAATCAACCACCCGGTACTACATCTCAAGAGAGAAAGCCAAGTTCACCGGGGAGTATCCAATCTGCTGGGGATCAGAGATACCAGGAAGCAAAGAACTCTGCAAGGGATGAATCATCAATCATTCCAGTTGGGGACGAGAGTTATCACAGACAAGGTCCACCACACCAACAACTCTACTGGGGAATCTATCCGAGGAGATAAAGGATTTATCGGGATCAACCACCAAATACCGCTCTTGCCCAAAGAGATCCAAGCTGCTGAGGAAGAAAGATTGCTACTCTGCTGAAGGGAAGAGAGTCGACTCTCAACAAGCAACCCACTTGGTAGGATAAACCACAAGGGGTTCCGGAGGGAGAAGAGATACAGTCATGCCAGGAATATGGACAAAAATCTTACCCTGTTGGGGATCGTACCACCCTTGGGAGAGCACTGAGGATCTCCTAAGTATCCTTTCGTCATTGTGAATGTTCACTTTGTTTAAAAACAAATTATAAAAAATTTGATCGTTTAAAACAATGATATTTTCTTAATAAAAACATGCAAAACATTTGTTGAATAGAAACAGATAAGAGTGCCAATAATTGGATAAAAGGCTCAAATTTATTTGATAGAATGGTAGTCTGCGAATGGCAAGACTCCATAGATCTTTTCAAATTTGAAATTGGTGATATATATTTGAAAAAGGCTACATTGAACATATTGACCATTTCTCCACCAATTCTGAATCCGATGTATTTGAAGCTTTGGTTGATAATGAGCAAGAACCTCTAACGGATGACAGTTGTAGAACAAAGTCTTGTCAGGATGCAGTTACTTGCCAAATCCCTAATTTTTGCCTAGATTGCCCCAGGATGAGGTACTCAATCTAGCGGGATACATATATCATTATTTTTTGTGTCTCTAACTTTTACCTGGATCGCCCTTTCGGGTTTTCAATCCACCGAGACGCTCATTTTTGCCTAAGCCGCCCTTTCGGGTTTCAACTTAGCGAGCTATTCAGTTTTTATTTTTTTTAGGCGAAGTATTTCTTGACTGCATCTGAATTCACAGGACGAGTGAAATCCTCTCCATCCATAGTTGTAAGTATCAAAGCATCGCCTGGAAAGGCTTTCTTAACAACATACGGACCCTCATAGTTCGGAGTCCACTTGCCCCTGGAATCGGGCGCGAAAGAAAAAACTTTTTTGAGCACAAGGTCACCTTCGCGGAACACACGAGGCTTGACCTTCTTATCAAAAGCTTTCTTCATCCTCTGCTGATATAACTGACCGTGGCACATGGCAGTCAATCTCTTTTCTTCTATCAAGTTCAGTTGGTCATAACGACTCTGAACCCATTCAGCATCAGTCAACTTGGCCTCCATCAAGACTCTCATTGATGGGATCTCCACCTCTACTGGGAGTACCGCCTCCATGCCATAAACAAGAGAGAAAGGGGTTGCCCCTGTTGAAGTGCGGACAGATGTACGATAGCCATGCAAAGCGAATGGCAACATCTCATGCCAATCTTTGTACGTAACAACCATCTTCTGGATAATTTTCTTGATATTCTTGTTAGCAGCTTCAACAGCCCCATTCATCTTGGGTCTGTACGGAGAAGAATTATGATGTGCAATCTTGAATTCACTACACAGCTCTTTCATCATCTTGTTATTCAAGTTAGATCCATTATCAGTAATGATCTTATCTGGCGCACCATATCGGCATATGAGTTGATTCTTGATAAACTTCACGACCACTTGTCTGGTCACATTTGCATACGATGCCGCTTCAACCCACTTGGTGAAGTAATCAATTGCTACGAGAATAAATCTGTGTCCATTGGACGCTTTCGGCTCTATCATGCCAATCATGTCAATTCCCCACATGGAGAAAGGCCATGGTGATGAAATCACATTCAAAAGTGTCGGGGGAATATGAATCTTATCAGCATAAATCTGACACTTATGTCACTTCTTCACATATTTGCAGCAGTCAGACTCCATTGTCAGCCAATACTAGCCTGCTCTCAACATCTTCCTAGCCATGGCATGTCCATTAGAATGAGTACCAAATGAACCCTCATGGACCTCAGTCATTAACAGGTCTGCTTCGTGTCTATCCACGCATCTGAGCAGAACCATGTCAAAATTTCTTTTGTAAAACACTTCGCCATTGAGGTAGAAACTGCCTGACAATCTCCTCAAAGTCTTCCTATCTTTTACAGATGCCCCAGGCGGGTAAATCTGGCTCTGAAGGAAACACTTGATATCATAATACCACAGCTTATCATCTTTTACTTCTTCTACTGCAAATACATGAGCTGGTCTGTCCAAGCGCATCACGGTGATATTGGGGACTTCATTCCACAATTTAACCACAATCATTGAAGCAAGCGTAGCAAGAGCATCTGCCATCCGATTCTCATCTCGAGGAATATGGTGAAAGTCAACCTCAGTAAAGAACGTTGAAATCCTCCTCGCATAATCTCTATATGGAATGAGACCAGGTTGATTCGTTTCCCATTCACCCTTAATCTGATTAACAACGAGGGCCGAATCACCATATACATCAAGATGCTTGATCCTTAGATCAATACATTCCTCCAATCCCATAATACAGGCCTCATACTCAGCCATATTATTCATGCATTTGAAAGTTAGCCTTGCTGTAAAAGGAATATGCGCGCCCTGAGGAGTAATAATCACGGCCCCAATACCATTTCCATACTGATTTACAGCGCCATCAAACACCATACTCCATCTGGAACCAGGCTCTGGCTCTTCATCAAGTGTAGGCTCATCGCAATCTTTCACTTTCAAATACAGAATTTCCTCATCCGGGAAGTCATACTGAACTGACTGATAATCTTCAATAGGCTGATGTGCCAAATGGTCAGCCAAGATACTACCTTTAATAGCCTTCTGAGCTCGATACTCAATATCATACTCAGACAACAATATCTGCCAACGGGCAATCCTTCCAGTTAAAGCAGGCTTCTGAAATATATACTTGATTGGGTCCATTCTGGATATCAACCAAGTGGTATCATTCAACATATACTGACGTAAGCGCTTAAAGGCCCAAGCCAAAGCACAACATGTCTTCTCAAGCATTGAATATCGAGACTCACAATCGGTGAACTTCTTACTCAAGTAGTAGATAGCATACTCTTTCTTCCCTGATTCGTCTTGCTGGCCAAGGACACAACCCATAGAATCTTCAAGAACAGACAGATACATGATCAAAGGTCTTCCCTCTACAGGCGGAGACAGAATCGGAGGCTCAGACAAATATTCTTTAATACTGTCGAAAGCTTTCTGGCAATCCTCGGTCCAATCATGAGACTGATCTTTCCAGAGGAGCTTGAATATAGGCGCACATGTGGCATTCATGTGGGATATGAATCTGGAGATATAATTCAAGCGGCCAAGAAAACCTCGGACTTGCTTCTCAATTTTGGGCGCAGGCATCTCTTGTATTGCTTTGACCTTTGCAGGATCAACCTCAATACCTCTTTCACTAACAATGAAGCCCAATAACTTGCCAGAACGGACTCAAAATGTACACTTGTTGGGATTCAGACGAAGCTTATATTTCCTCAAACGCTGGAAAAGCTTCAACAAATGCTCTACATGTTCAACTTCCGTTCTTGACTTAGCAATCATATCGTCAACATATACCTCAATCTCCTTGTGCATCATATCATGAAACAAGGTGGTCATAGCTCGTTGATACATGGCTCCGGCGTTCTTCAAACCGAAGGGCATCACTCGATAACAGAATGTTCCCCAAGGTGTGATGAATGTTGTCTTCTCCATATCCTCGGGTGCCATTTTAATCTGATTATATCCGGAAAATCCATCCATAAACGAGAAGACATTGAATTCAGTTGTATTGTCTACCAACATATCAATATGTGGTAGAGGGAAATCATCTTTCGGACTAGCTTTATTCAAGTCTCTATAGTCCACACACATCCGGACTTTTCCATCTTTCTTAGGCACGGGCACAATATTGGCCACCCATTGAGGATATATAGAAGTCACCAGAAACCCCACATCAATTTGCTTCTGAACTTCTTCCTTGATCTTCACTGCCATATCAGGATGAGTTTTTCTGAGCCTCTGCTTTACAGGCATGCACTCAGGCTTTAGAGGTAGGAAATGTTGCACAATATCAGTATCTAGACCAGGCATGTCTTCATATGACCAGGCAAAGACGTCAACATATTCTCGTAGCAATTTAATCAACCCCTTCTTAACCGATTCTTCCAGAAGTGCCCCAATGTTTACCTCTCGCACACAATCTTCAGACCCCAAGTTGACTGTTTCCAGATTCTCAAGATGCGGCTGAATGATCTTCTCTTCATGCTCAAGTAGACGGGTGATCTCATCAGGAATCTCTTCAACATCATCTTCCTCTGCCTCAAATACAGGGAATTCAAAATTGGGAGATGGTGTTGGGTCATTATGTTCAATGGGTTTAGAGATCAACCTGCATAATGATTTTGGATATAAAAGAGATTTTAGAATTCAAACAAAGCAAATCATTATGCAGATGAAAAGATTGATTTTTTTTTTAGGGTTTTATGTGATCACCAATTTCATGCAAAAACAAAAAGGGAAAATAAATGGGAAAAACAAACATTTAACATGAATTTATTGAATGAAAATATCATTGTACTTATGCGCCAACAATGTCATCACTCCTCCTTTTGGCATGGGAGAAGGGTTTTCAAACAAAGTGATTATTATGTTGACTTATGGACAACTGTTGGAATATCCACAGCGACCCAATTGTTGCAGACCCCTCCAGGGATGATGAAATTGCCAGAATCCTCTGCATCTTCTTCTAAAACGGCAACAACCTCCTCATCTAGACCAGTGTGGATGAAACCTCCACTCTTGAATAAACCTTGCTTGTTGAAAGTACCAGAAGAAAAACCTATGCCAACCCGAGACTCGTTGTCTTCTAACTCAATCATTTTTCCTAAACCAGTGGTTGCACCACGCTCAACGGCCAGCTTTGCATCTTTGTAGGAAGCAAATGAATGAGTTCTCTTCTCAATAGGCTCAGCAATAGATAAAGCTTGGAAAGGAGTTCCAACTTCAACCTCAGCATCTATATAAGAGAAGGAAGACAAATGGCTAACCAGGAGAGCCTTTTCTCCCCCTACCACCGCCAGTTTCTTGTTTTTCACGAATTTCAATTTCTGGTGTAGGGTGGACGTCACGGCGCCTGCCTCGTGAATCCATGGTCTTGAAATATTGGCTCTAGTGTAGTACCGGTGAGTCAGCTTGTCTTCAAAATAAATGAAGGACACAGAGTTAGACCACAGGGCAAGGGACCGGAAACGAAACCTGCTTATGCATATGATGCATGCAATGTTTGTGCATATGATTTGTTTTTTATTTCAAAGGAACTTTAGAGTTTTATTTGCAAATTCTGGAAATATTAAGCATTTTATCACATATGGAAATATCTCATCAAATAATATCAGGGAAAGAAGTGCAACATCGTCAATCATGTACAAGAGAAAAGGAAAATAATCGTCTCATGGATCCCTAGAAACAATCATCTAAAGCTCGGGACACGGGAAGATAAGATGCGCGAAGCCTCTTCACCTCCCTCTCGTAGGCTGCCTCCATATCGGCCTTCTCTTTGGCGAGTCGATCATACCTCCTCTTCCAGAACTTAGAAGACTGAGGAAGTAGAGAAGTCCATACATCATCAGGGTCATCAATAACCTGATGCTCAAGAAACTCAATCAACGCATCCTTCTCCTTAATCTGCTGAAGCAACTCTTCACGTTAACGGATCCAGGCACGTGAACGGTCTTCGTATCTCAACTCCTCTGCTCCTTGATTAGGGAGGGTTGAAGGCCCAGCCATAATCATAGGTGTAGGTCTGGGATACTCGTAAGGCATGAGATACTCAGACGCTCTCTTCCTTACCCAAGAAGTGTAAGGCTCCAAAGCGATACAATTCTAAGGACCCAACTCTTTCCTTCCTTTCCTATGAATCTTGCGCCAAGCGCGAACCATCCTAGCTTTCAAGCCTTGGGGATATTTACCATCCTGAAAGAATACACCCTCTAACAGAATGTTATTGGGTTTATACTTTAGGGGGAACCTAAGCTGCCGATGTGCCAAAACGGGATTGTAGTTAATCCCACCACATGTACCAAGAAGAGGTACATTGGAGAATTCGCCACAAGAGTCAATAATCCGCACACCATCATACACACGGTTACACCAAGAGATATCATCATTAGTGAGAGACATAAGTCTCGTGGACCACCGTAGACATTCCTTGTTCTCCTTGAAAGCGACCGTCTGAGGTAAGTGAGAAATAAACCACTTATACAACAGAGGCAAACAACACACAATGGCGCCACCACCCTTTACATTCCTCATATGCAAAGAGAAGTAGGTATCGCCCAACAGAGTCGGAACGGGATTAAGAGTAGAGAAAATCCTAATAGCGTTCACATCCACAAACTTGTCGATATTGGGGAACAATACTAACCCATAGATGAGAAGTACAAATATGGCCTCAAAGGCGTCCTCACTCATGGCCTTCCCATACATAGTAGCTTGAGCAATGAGGAACTCAGAAGGGAGACCTTGAATTCCACCTTTGGTAGTCATATGAGCACCAACCAGAGATTCATCTATATGTAACATAGCAGCTATCTCTTGAGAAGTAGGAACCCTTTCCAAGCCGCTGAACGACAACTGATCCAGAATAGGTATACCCACAAGATAGGCATACTCCTCAAGTGTAGGTAAAACCTGAAAGTCTGGAAACGTGAAGCAACGGTACAAAGGATCATAAAACTGCACCAATACACTCATCAATCCTTCTGAGTAGTCAGAAGAGGAAGAAGCTTCCCAAAACGAGCCCTGAAACCCAAATGATCTAATACATAGGATGTCAGATTCCTTAACTCTTTCAAATCTGGTTGCCTGAAGCTGCACTTCTTTGTATTCCTTCTTTATCTTCCCATGTCTGAAAATTTTGCAAATAAACCCCTTAAGTTCCTTGAAAATTTTCTTATTTATTGATGATATGGATGCAAATGGGTGCATGAATGCATGAATGCAACAATCATACTCAAGGATCAAGCAAAGCACACCAAACAAAGGTCATGGGATGGATCATATTATCCTTAATATCAATCATCCATTTTGGTGGATTATGGTTTACACCTTATCAACACCCAAGTTCCATTGATATTAAGGATTCATGAACGGATCAACCATGAATCAAGGGTTTGTTGTAAGTCACGAGCATGGAGTTAGGTTAAGAACCACCCAAAAGGGAGTGTACTAGGGTTTAAACCTGCCAAACATGTTCTACAAGAGGTTCCCATAGTCATCATTCCATCTTTTGGATATTATCGGAGGAACGACTACTCGTATTCCAAAAATATTCTCAAGAGAGACTCTTATGAGTGTAGTATCGCGTAACAATCGTATCAAATCTTACACTTGAACGACTTTCGCACTACATCCTAAGAATAGGCCAAGATGGGCTTGGTAAACTAAGGTCCTTGGCTTCTAAGGTCTATATTGGAAAGAGTAATGTCTAACCACAACTTACTTGTGTGACATTATTGATCCCAACATAACCTTCACCAAGTGAATGGACTTGCAAGTCAACTTGCTAAGGAATAACTCCACACAAGTCAACAAGACTATGCCATTCTCCTATCCTAGGTGTACTCGAGTCCGGGTATAGAACTCATCTCACAAAGATCACCAAGCATACAAGGAATTAATATTCAAATAATTCAATCATTACATACAATACAGTAATCCCAAATTGCACAAAAATATGTCACACAAAGAAAAATATACAATACAACAAATATGAAAAGTAGGCAAAACCCACTAGGCAATTATTATCCCCAGCAGAGTCGCCATTTTTCTGTAGCGGGGTATTCGTTACCATTAGAGATATTGACTAAATCCAAGGTAAATCATACAAGTCGAGTCGCCACCGCACTTCTATTTATCCAAAGGAATGGTTAGAAAGCGAACAAAAACCTAAAAGTTTTATCGAATCAAAAACTAGTAAAAATGTCAGAGATCTGGGTAAGGGGGTTGGTTATGCAATGGGAAGGTGTTATGCACCCAAAGCATCCTAGGTACTCCTAGGGAGCCCTTTTCATATTTGTTGCAAAGATTGTTTTTTTTTTATTATTTTTTTTTTCGTTTTTCGTTTTTTTTTATTTTTTATTTTTGTTAAACACGTTGGCTTCGCCTAGCGAGCATGACAATTCAAGAAATTCCTCTGAGCGTAGGTGATTCTGGTGGCTTTTCTTGGGACTCGCTAAGCGACCCATTCTGCTCGCCTAGCGAGCATGACAGCTCATGAACAAACTTTTGCTCCTTCAAGATTAACGTTTTGACTGACGAATAGACCCCATTTGAACCTGTTGGAAGTATCTCAAGCCATTCCCTTGTGTTGACTGATCATCTAAATAGAACCCACAAAGTGTCTTGGATGATACTCCAGCTTCAAACAAAAGATGTTAGTGACACATTTTTGTGCTTTTGGTTAGTAAACAAAAGTAAGAGAAACAATGATGTATAATTCAAGCATGCTTGGTGATCTCAAACCAATCACAAGGAGTCCCACCCAAAGGCAAAGGGAACCAAGATGCTAAAGATCCTTGAGGCAATGCAAATGCAATGTTATGATGCCATGAGGGATCTTAGGGTCAAAATTGGGGTCTTACACAAATGATAAAACCTTCAACATGAAAGTTGTAGATCTTTTCAAGACAATCAATTTGGACTTAAATTTTACATCATTTGGATTTTTAATGAAGAAGTTATGGGCACTTGAAGTTGGACTTTTTTCCATTTCAATGCATTTGGCCCAAAGTGACCTATAATATTTTGCATTATCACATGTATTTATTTTGAGATTTTGAAATGTTTCTCAACATAACATTTTAATTAGACATAATAAGATTTCCAATTCATTTGGTTCCACCTCAAAATCATAAAAAATGAATGAGTTATGTTCTTGGGAATTTGACCCAAAATTAGGGTTTCAGTCAAAATGACCTACAATGTCTTGGAATGGATGATGATCTTCCAAGCTTCAAATTAATTTTTGATGAACATGAAAGTTGTTCATATTGTCCTTAAGAACATTTTTTCTCTTGGATTCATCTCCATTTGACCAACACATAGAAAGTTAGGTCTCAGTGTATTTCAAAATAGACAGATGAATTGACTAATCAACTTCTTAAGTCCACCACTTATATCTTGATGAATTGATGATTGAGGACACTCAAATAATTTAAAATATGCATGGAATAATTAATTTAAGAACTTCCCTTGATGGTATTAGACCATGGGCTGAGGTTGCTTCATGAGCAAGGCATTGTTGATGATCAGATGAATTAGGGTTTCCTTGGGAAATAAGCCCCAAACCCTTTGATTTATCTTGATCAAAATGATGGATTGAGACACTAGGGAGGCATATTTGATGGATGAGAGCTTTGGGAACCATTGCCATGCTTGCTTTCATCTTCTCTTGACCTTATCATTGCACAAAGGATCTCCTAGAAGCTTTTAGACCTTGTGATTGCTCAAACTGCAAACAAGAAATGTTAGTGACATATTTTTGTGCTTTTGGTTAGTAAAATAAAATGAGAAAAAGCAATGATATACAATTCAAGCATGCTTGGTGATCTCAAACCATTCACAAGAGGTCCCACCCAAAGGCAAAGGGAACCAAGATGCTCATGATCCTTGAGGCTTTTGCAAATGCAATGCTATGATGCCATGAGGGATCTTAGGGCCAAAATTGGGGTCTTACAACCCTCAAATGAATTTTTTAACTACCTATATAAAAAAAGTCATGGAAGAATGGAAGAAGTTGATCATCCTTGCTAACACTTACTCTATTGAACATATACACACTCTCTGCTAAAGTAAATATTTTCTTTGTATATTATTTGTAAACACACAAGAGTTGTCGCTCGTAATTGTGTGAAATATTATTTGTATTACTCTTGTGTTAATCTGATTTCTTAGAAGCAATACTTGTAAACACACATTTGTAAATCTAAAATTTGTTTAAGTGGTTTCCTAGGTTTTAGTCAAATAGACTAAAGAAGACAAAGATAATTTGTCTTTGTGATGTATGTGATCAGTTTCAGTTATAGTAGATTAAGTCCTTATTGAGAAGGCAAAATCACATCGGTAGGATGGACTGGAGGTAGATTAGTTAACAGCGAACATGTATAAAAATAAGTGTTATTTTTCTTGTTCGTGTTATTGTTTGATTTAGTTGGTTTTGAAAAAGCTTTTGTTTTTAGAAACCCGATTCAAACCATCCTTTCTTGTGTTTCTTTCCACCTTCAATTGGTATTAGAGTCTGGTTCTGGTCTTGATAAGATATCAAACACTTAACAATGTCATATAAAGATCCAGTGTGAAACACAATGATTGCCCATCCACCGTCAGTTGCTCAAGCAAATAATAAATATTATTACAATTCTAAACCTCCTTTTTTGATGGAGATAAATTTTACTATTATAAGGATAGAGTAGAGAGCTTATTTCTAGGTCACGATGTTGATTTATGGGATATGGTAGTTGATGGCTACATTCATCCAGTAGATGCAAGTGGAAATAAAGTTGAAAGAAGAGTGATGATAGATCAACGGAAGAAATACTATAAGAATCATCACAAAGTAAGAACCATCTTGCTAAATGTTATTTCATACATTGAGTATAAAAAAATCACCAACAGAGATACTGATAAATCTATATTTGATTATCTGAGAATGACACATGAGGGAAAGCACAAGTCAAAGAAACCAAGACTCTTACCTTGATTCAAAAATATGAAGCATTTAAGATGGAGGATGAAGAAATTGTTGAGAACATGTTCTCAAGGTTTCAGACTCTTTTTGCAGGACTTAAGGTTCTGGAAAAAGGGTATTCTACTACTGATCATGTCAAAAAGATCATCAGAAGTCTACCTAAGCACTGAAGACCTATGGTAACACCTCTGGAGTTATCAAAGGATCTGAATAACACTTCTTTTGAAGAACTGGTTAGTTCTTTAAGAAGTCACGAGATTGAGCTCGAGGAAGATGAGCCCAATAGAAAAAGAATTTTTGTTGCTCTGAAGTCTTCATGAAGATCTGAGAAGAAAAAAGCTCTTCAAGCATAAAATGATGAAGAGTCTGAAGAGGAATCAAAAGAAGAGGGTGGATTATCTCTTCTGTCCAGACGCATTAATCAACTCTAGAAGAAAAGGCAAGAAAAATTCAGAGGATAGAGTAGGACTGATGGTCATTTTGAGTTTACTTCTGATCCAAAAAGGCTGAAGCTTGCAAAGAACTTGTGTGCTTTGAGTGCAAGAAGTTTGTCCACTTCAAGAATGAATGTCCCAAGTTAAATAAAGAAAGACCTAAGTTGAACTTCAGTGGAAATAAGAAGGGTATGATGGCTACATGAGATGATTAAGAGTCTTCAGAAGATGATTATGAAGAAGAGTAGACAATCGTGGCGCTGATGGCTTGCACTGAAGCTCCTATAGAAACGATTCAACCAGAGTCAGAATCAGAGTCAGATTATGAAGAGGTGTTTTCTGAACTTTCTCGTTCTGAGTTTGAATCTAGTTTATCTAAAGTTCTAGAAAAGTATCAAAATCTTCTGGACAAATACAAGGATATGAAGAAGATTCATGTATCTGAATCAGAAGCTTATTGTAAGCTTCAAAAATATTTTTCAAGTTTGAGTGAAGAAAATCTCATTTTGACAAACAACAACTCTGTGCCTCAATGCAAGAATCTCAAACGTGAAAAGAAAATTATTTCTAAAGCTTCTACATGTTCTGATGATATTATAAATAAATATGAGAAATCTTTTCAAAAATTTCTTGCTAAAAGCCTGAATAGAAGCTTAATGGCTTCCATGATTTATGGTGTTAGCAGAAACAGAATAAGGGGTATTGGCTATGATTCTGATGAAGAATCTGATTATGAAAAAGAAGATAAGCCCAATAATCTTCAGTCATATTTTGTCCCTTATGGGAAACAAAATAGAGTTATGCCTAAAGGTAGAATTTCTTTTAAACCTAAGGCTAAAGCGAAACCTCATTACTGTTTCAATTATGCATACATGTATAATTATCCTGCACAAAACCCAAGGTTGTTAAGAACTTTGGGAAGACTAACCCAAAAGGACCCAGAAAGATGTGGCTACCTAAGGACAAGATAGTATATGTTGCAAATATCCTTAGCAGCAGAGTTGAGACACCAGTCATGGTACTTGGACTCTGGATGCTTGCGGCACATGAAGAAAAGAAGGCATATGTTCCAAAGCCTGGAACTTAAGCCCGATGGCTTCATCAGTTTCGAAGGTGATCAGAAAGGGAAGATCATTGGCTCTAGAATAGTAGGTAATGATAAACTTCGTTCCATTACTAATGTTCTTCTAGTTAAAGGATTAATGCATAAGTTGTTGTCCATAAGTTAATTAAGTGACAATGGTTATGACATTATTTTCAATCAAAAGTCATGTAAAGTTGTCAGTCAAAATGATGGCTCAGTTCTTTTTAATGGAAAGAGGAAGAACAATATTTATAATATCAAACTTTATGATTTGAAGAATAAAAATGTAAAATGTCTTATGTCTGTAAATGAAGAGTAACGAGACGTGGCATAGACGATTAGGCCTTGTTAGCATGAGGAGGATTTCTCAGCTAAATAAGCTCAATTTAGTCAAAGGCATGCCAAATATGAAGTTTTCTTCAGATGCTCTTTGTGAAGCATGTCAGAAAGGCAAGTTTTCTAAAACTTATTTCAAGGCTAAAAATGTTGTTTCAACCTCCAGAACATTGAAGCTCCTTCATATTGACTTGTTTGGTCTAGTGAAAACCGCCTCTGTCAATGGTAATAAGTATGGACTAGTCATTGTTGATGACTACAATATGTGAACATGGGTGAAATTTCTCAGACACAAGGTTATAGTCAACAAGACATAATTGACTACAATGAAACCTTTTCTCCAGTCGCGAGGTTGGAATTTATTCGTCTCCTTGTATCCTTTGCTGTAAATTATTCCATTAAATCATATCAAATAGACGTCAAAAGTGCGTTTCTGAATGGTTATATTTCTGAAGAAGTGTATGTCCATCAACCTCCTGGCTTTGAAAATTCAAAACTTCCAAAACATGTTTTCAAACTTAAGAAATCTCTTTACGGTATGAAACAAGATCCTAGAGCCTGGTATGAAATACTTAGTTCATTCCTTATGGAAAATGATTTTATCAGAGGCAAAATGGACTCCACTCGTCCTAATATATTATCCAGCGTATATCTGTATGCTAGATTTCAGTCAGATTCAAGGAAATCTCATTTACCTGTTGTTAAGAGAATCCTTAGGTATCAGAAAGGAACACCTAATCTCGACTTGATGTATAAGAAAACATCAAAGTACAAGCTCTCTGTGTATTATGATGCATATTATGTCGGAGATAGGTTAGAATGCAAAATTACATTTGGGAACTGTTAGTTTATGGGAGGAAACCTCATCTCATGGGCAAGCAAAATACAATCAACCATTGCACTGTCGACTGCAGAAGCAGAGTACATCTCAACTTCACTTTGCAGCACTCAGATGCTCTAGATGAATAATAAGTTTGAGGACTTTCAAATCTATGAGAGTAACATTCCAATCTTTTATGATAATACTATTGATATCTGCTTAAGTAAGAATCCAATTTTACATTCCAGAGCGAAGCACATAGAAATTAAACACCACTTCATTAGAGATTATGTTCAGAAAGGGACAATTATTTTAAAATTTATAGATACAGACCATCAATGGGGTGATATTAGGGGTGGCAAACGGGCATGCCCGCCCCGTTTAGGCCCTCCCCACAAAAGCCCGTAAAAAAATGGGGCGGGGCGGGGCGGTCATAGTTGAGGATGTGGGTGTAATACCCCAAAATTTACCCTTCATTTTTCCTAGAAGCATGGGATTTTATTTACACTTCATTAGCATCATACTAGGTCATACTCATTGCATACTGCATTAGTGACATGGAAATCAGTTTTTTGATTGATCACTCCTTAACAAAAGGTGTTGATTCTAAGTGTTGGCAGCAATTTTGGTAAAACAAAGAGTGTTCACAAGATGTCATGTGTGATGTCTTAACATGAGATATCCTATGTACCTGCTGGAGTTCAAGAACATGTGCATGCATGATTGTTTCAGAATGCCACATACAATGACAAGGCTTCTGATATTGGATGTACCTGCTGGAGCTTAAATGAAAGACATGTTCATGCAGGATTGTTTCAGATGACATACACAAGGTCATGGCATCTGATATGGCTGTACCTGCTGGAAGTTATAAAAGGAATTATTGGATTATGCAAGATTTTTCCAGGATGTCAGACCCGATGTCATGACATCTTGTACACAGAACATTCAGTGTGAATGTCTGGTGTTTTATGATTGCACAATTAATGGCAATCTTTGGATGATTGAAGATATGGCTAGCTGGCGCATTCAATCATGGATTACAACCAGATTTACTTATTTTCCAAGGAGATCTAAACAGCTGTTATAAAAAGATTTGATTGGAAAATAGATTTAGGGTTTTCAAGATGTCCAAGCCCAGCTGGATGCTTCTATAAAAAGGGACTTAGAAAACCTGTTTGAACACACAACCAAGACTGAGCGAAATATAGAGAGAGAGCTAGGGTTTATGTCTGTTTAGTCGTAAGACTTATAGGTCATTCAAGTCATCCATTGATGATTGAATTGGACTGATTTGTGGTTGTAATTTGTCACTCTAAAGTTGTTAAGCAAGAGTGTGTGTCTTCTTGATCAAAGATGTGAAGCAAGATCAAGAGTGTGTCTTCTTGATTGAAACTGTGAAGCAAGATTAAGAGTGTGTCTTCTTGATTGAAACTGTGAAGTAAAATCAAGAGTGTGTAATTGAAAAGTATTTTCTTTTCACAAGGGATTGTTGTTTAAGATCACTGGTGTGTGATTGTAGGGAAGTGAGTGGGTTCTCATATCTAAGAGTGCTTAGGTAGAAATTGCACGGGTAGAGATTAGGTGAGAAAGACTGTAACTTGTTGAAGTGTACGGAGAGTCTTTGAACTAATTCTATTTTAGTGAATTTCCTTCCTGGCTTGGTAGCCCCCAGACGTAGGTGAGCTGCACTGAACTGGGTTAACAATTGCTTGTGTTATTCGCTTTACCATTCTGTATTTTATTTATCCATTGTGTGTTAACAAATATTAGTGTCGTGACATTACCTTCGACATCTTATATCTGATACCAGAATTTTAATTGGTATCAGAGCAGGCATCCTGCTCTGGTTCTGGGTGAGATCTAGGGGCAATACTTTCTGGTACAATGGAGAGAGATGGAGGATCTGTTCATAGGCCACCAATTTTGGATGGTTCTAACTATGACTATTGGAAACCTAGAATGGTAGCGTTTCTGAAATCCCTTGATAACAAGGCTTAGAAAGTTGTGTTAACAGGTTGGGTACATCCTATCATTACTAAAGAAGGAGAAGCCATCACTAAGAAGCCTGAAGAACAATGGTCCAAAGAGGAGGATGATCTTGCTCTTGGAAACTCTAAAGCCTTGAATGCAATATTCAATGGGGTAGACAAGAATATTTTCAGGCTAGTAAACAACTGTGAAGTGGCCAAAGAAGCTTGGGACATTCTCAAGACCACTCATGAAGGCACCTCTAGGGTAAAGATGTCTAGACTTCAGCTGCTCACCTCTAAGTTTGAAAACTTAAGAATGAAAAAAGATGAAAATATTCATGAATTCTACATGAGTATCCTTGAAATTGCCAATGCCTCTGGAGCCTTGGGTGAGAAGATGTCAGATGAAAAATTAGTAAGAAAAATACTCAGATCACTCCCCAAGAGATTTGCTATGAAAGTAACAGCCATAGAAGAATCTCAAGACATCTCAAATATGAGAGTTGATGAGCTAATTGGATCCCTCCAAACATTTGAGATGGGAATATGTGATGGAGCTGAAAAGAAAGCCAAGAGCATAACATTTATGTCAAACACTGAAGAGGAAGATGAGGAAGATGGTCAAGATATTGATGAAGACCTGGCAAATGAGATAGCAATGCTGGGAAGATAGTTCAACAGACTGATAAAAAAGGTAGATGTGAGAGCAAAGGGAAATGTCAAGAACATCACATCTGACAAATCTAACAGCTTTGGTAAGAAACCAAAGTCTGAAGAAAAGCCCAAAGAAGTTCAGTGCTATGAGTGTAATGGGTATGGTCATATTAAAACTGAATGTGGGACCTACCTCAAGAAACAAAAAAGGAGTCTTGTGGCCTCTTGGTCTGATGGAAGTGAAACAGAAGAAGCCACAAACCATGTGACTGCATTGACAGGAAGATGGGGGTCTGAGGAAGAGTCAATTGATGATGAAAGAACCCTTAAAGAATTGTGCCACAGAAGGGCAGGAGTGTGCAGACAAGTTGAAAGCCAGAAGAAAGTAATAGCTCAGTTGGAAAATGAAAAGGAAGAGCTTATGCAAACCATCTCAAAATTAAAGGTGGAAGTTGTATTCTTGAATTCCAAACTAGATGAGATGACTAAGTATGTAAGAATGCTTAACAATGGATCTGCCATCTTAGACAAGATTCTCCAGACTGGCCAAATAACAGGAAACAATCTGGTATTGGATTCAAGGCCGAGTACAGTTACACTGGTTGTAAACCAAAATCCAAACCTAAGTGCAGCCATGTTAAAAGCAAACCTGAGATGTCACAACAGAAAAAAGGGAAGCATCAAAGATGGAAATGCCAATACTGTGGAAAATTTGGCCACCTGAAGCCCTTTTGCTATAAGCTATGTGGCTATCCTGGCCCTGTTCAGTCTCAATACCAATCAAGGTCCAAGCATCACAAGACTGTCAACAAAAAGCAATGGGCTCCTAAGACAAAGGTCACAAGTCTCATAGCTCACACTTCCTCAGAGTTTCTGCCAAAGAAGATTGGTATTTTGACAGTGGTTGCTCCAGACATATGACTGGGAACAAAAATCTGCTAACTGAACTTCATCCTCATGCCATGAGCTATGTTACCTTTGGTGATGGTGTAAAGGGGGAAATCAAGGGAATGGGTAGGCTGGATTGCCCTGGAGTTCCTGACCTTGATAATGTCCTACTTGTTAAGGGACTAACTGCTAATCTTATAAGCATCAGTCAACTGTGTGATCAAGGTCTGAATATAAACTTCACCAAAACTAAATGTCTGATTACTAACAAAGAAAATAAAGTAATCATGAAGGGAGTAAGGTCCGAAGACAACTGCTACATGTGGAGCTCTCAAGAAACTGGATACTCCTTAATGTGTACCTTAGCCAAAGAAGAAGAGGTGAAGATATGGCATCAAAGATTGGGCCATCTGCACCTTAAAGGTATGAAAAGGATCATATATGTTGAAGCTGTTAGAGGAATTCCCAACTTAAAGATTGATGAGGGAAAAATCTGTGGAGAATGTCAGATTGGAAAACAAACAAGGATGTCACACCAGAGGCTTAGACATGACACAACTACCAAAGTCCTGGAGCTACTTCATATGGACTTGATGGGACCCATGCAAGTAGAAAGCCTTGGTGGAAGAAATATGCATATGTGGTGGTAGATGATTTCTCCAGATACACCTGGATCAATTTCATAAGAGAAAAATCTGATGTTTTTGAAGTCTTTAAGGAGCTTTGTTTGAAACTTCAAAGGGAAAAAGAAAGTCATGTTGTCAAAATTAGAAGTGATCATGGGAAGGAGTTTGAGAACAACAAATTTGTTGAATTCTGCTCTTCAGAAGGAATTCATCATGAGTTCTCATCCCCCATCACTCCCCAACAAAATGGTGTGGTGGAAAGAAAAAATAGGACTCTTCAAGAATCATCCAAAGCTATGATTCATGCTAAGAAATTGCCCTATCATTTTTGGGCTGAAGCCATGAACACAGCCTGCTATGTTCACAACAGAGTGACATTGAAGAAAGGAACTCCCACAACCCTTTATGAAGTCTGGAAAGGAAGAAAACCCACAGTCAAATACTTTCATGTATTTGGTAGCAAATGCTATATCCTGGCTGATCGTGAGCAAAGAAGGAAGATGGATCCCAAAATTGATGAAGGAATATTTCTGGGCTATTCAACAAACAGCAGAGCCTACAGGGTCTTTAATTCCAGAACTAATGTATTGATGGAATCCATTAATGTTGTGGTTTATGACCAATAGACGGATGTCACAGACGATGTTGAGACATCTCTGAATGATTCTCCAGTTGACCAATCAGACAAAAATAAGGAAGAAGAACCTCCTCAAGCTGAACCTGAAGATGACAAAATAAACAAGGGACCCTCTATCAGAATTCAGAAGGATCATCCCAAAGATCTTATCATAGGAGATCCAGATAAAGGAGTCACTACTAGATCAAGGGAAGTAATCTCACATGGCTGCTTTGTGTCAAAGATTGAACCCAGAAATATCAAGGAAGCCTTGACTGATGAGTTCTGGATCAATGCAATGCAAGAGGAGTTAGGCCAATTCAAGAGGAATGAAGTATGGGAATTGGTTCATAGACCTGAAGGAGTAAATGTCATAGGAACAAAGTGGGTTTATAAGAATAAATCTGGTGAACAAGGAGTTGTTACTAAAAACAAATCTAGATTAGTAGCTCAAGCATATACTCAAGTTGAAGGAGTGGACTTTGATGAAACATTTGCTCTTGTAGCTCGCCTTGAGTCCATTAGACTATTGCTTGGAGTGGCATGCATTCTGAAATTCAAGTTGTTTCAAATGGATGTAAAAAGTGCCTTCCTGAATGGCTACTTAAATGAAGAAGTATATGTTGAACAACCTAAAGGATTCACAGATCCAAATCTTCCACAACATGTGTACATATTAAAGAAAGCCCTCTATGGGTTGAAGCAAGCTCCCAGGGCTTGGTATGAGAGACTCACCGTGTTCCTCACTGACAATGGATACAAAAAGGGAGGTATTGACAAAACTCGGTTTGTGAAGAATGAAGGAGGTAAGCTCATGGTGGCACAAATATATGTAGATGACATTGTTTTTGGTGGGATGTCAGAACAGATGGTTGAACATTTTGTTAGACAAATGCAATCTGAGTTTGAGATGAGCCTTGTTGGAGAACTGACCTACTTTCTTGGGCTACAAGTCAAACAGATGGAAGACTCTATCTTTCTATCTCAAAGCAAGTATGCCAAGAACATTGTGAAGAAGTTTGGAATGGAAAATGCAAGCCATAAAAGGACACCTGCTCCTACTCATGTGAAAATCTCCAAAGACGAAAATGGTGTCAGTGTAGATCAAAGTCTATACAGAAGCATGATAGGAAGTCTCCTATATCTCACAGCAAGCAGACCTGACATTGCATTTGCTGTAGGTGTTTGTGCTAGGTATTAAGCTGAACCAAAAGTGAGTCACATAAACCAAGTGAAGAGAATATTGAAATATGTCAATGGCACAAGTGACTATGGGATGTTGTATACTCATGGATCTGGATCCATGTTGATTGGGTACTGTGATGCTGACTGGGCTGGAAGTGCTGATGATAGGAAAAGCACATCTGGGGGATGCTTCTTTTTGGGGAACAATCTGATTTCATGGTTTAGCAAGAAACAAAACTGTGTATCTCTATCCACTGCTGAAGCTGAATACATAGCAGCTGGGAGTAGTTGTTCTCAACTGGTCTGGATGAAGCAGATGTTGTCTGAATACAATGTCACATAAGAAGTCATGACATTATACTATGATAACCTGAGTGCCATAAATATTTCCAAAAATCCTATTCAACATAGCAGGACAAAGGACATTGATATTCGTCATTACTTCATCAGAGAACTAGTAGAAGAGAAGATCATAACTCTGGAGCATGTTACTACTGAAAAGCAATTAGCAGACATTTCCACTAAAGCTTTGGATGCCAATCAATTTGAATGTTTAAGGGGGAAGTTGGGGATCTGTGTTCATGAGAACCTATAGTAAGCAAAGGAGTGTGTGGTTATCCCAAAGGATATTTCTGCCTGGGAAAACTGTGTTGTGGCAAGGACTAGACTGTGTGGCTGGAAGCTATTCTGATGTTGATGTTTGAAAGATTGAAGTTTTTTATAAGGTCACCTTTGGTCAATTTTGACTAAAAAGGGGGAGAAGTGCTGATATGGAAGTTGATGTGGAAGTTGTGAGATGTATATAGCTGGAGGACAGCTATTATTAAAGGGAGTGCACAAGTGTTAAAAACAGAAGGTTGTTCTGCTTACAGATGTCAAAAAGGATGTCTGATATGGTGCACATGTGTTGATGTTGAAGCAGATGTCAGAATGACATTCTGGCTGGTACAGGTGTTGGAGTTACAGTAGCTGTTTGTTGTATGCACAGATTTAGGGGGAGAAGGAGTACCCTTGTGCATTTGTGTGTCTTACTAGTTGCATCCATAACTAGTAATTATGTTTGTTGCACAGATTTAGGGGGAGGAGAAGTACCCTTGTGCATGTGTGTATTACTAGTAGCCATAGCTAGTAATTGTTTTGCTTCTGCTGCTGATTAAACTACTGTTATGTTGTTTAACTGCTGATAGTTTACCTTGTGAACAAAAAGGACAGATATATGTTTTAGCCAAAATTTGCCAAAGGGGGAGTTTGTTGATTCTAAGTGTTGGCAGCAATTTTGGTAAAACAAAGAGTGTTCACAAGATGTCATGTGTGATGTCTTAACATGAGATATCCTATGTACCTGCTGGAGTTCAAGAACATGTGCATGCAGGATTGTTTCAGAATGCCACATACAATGACAAGGCTTCTGATATTGGATGTACCTGCTGGAGCTTAAATGAAAGACATGTTCATGCAGGATTGTTTCAGATGACATACACAAGGTCATCGCATCTGATATGGCTGTACCTGCTGGAAGTTATAAAAGGAATTATTGGATTATGCAAGATTTTTCCAGGATGTCAGACCTGATGTCATGACATCCTGTACACAGAACATTCAGTGTGAATGTCTGGTGTTTTGTGATTCCACAATTAATGGCAATCTTTGGATGATTGAAGATATGGCTAGCTGGCGCATTCAATCATGGATTACAACCAGATTTACTTATTTTCCAAGGAGATCTAAACAGCTGTTATAAAAAGATTTGATTGGAAAATAGATTTAGGGTTTTCAAGATGTCCAAGCCCAGATGGATGCTTCTATAAAAAGGGACTTAGAAAACCTGTTTGAACATACAACCAAGACTGAGCAAAATATAGAGAGAGAGCTAGGGTTTGTGTCTGTTTAGTCGTAAGACTTGTAGGTCATTCAAGTCATCCATTGATGATTGAATTGGACTGATTTATGATTGTAATTTGTCACTCTAAAGTTGTTAAGCAAGAGTGTGTGTCTTCTTGATCAAAGCTGTGAAGCAAGATCAAGAATGTGTCTTCTTGATTGAAATTGTGAAGTAAAATCAAGAGTGTGTAATTGAAAAGTATTTTCTTTTCACAAGGGATTGTTGTTTAAGATCACTGGTGTGTGATTGTAGGGAAGTGAGTGGGTTCTCATATCTAAGAGTGCTTAGGTAGAAATTGCACGGGTAGAGATTAGGTGAGAAAGACTGTAACTTGTTGAAGTGTACGGAGAGTCTTTGAACTAATTCTATTTTAGTGAATTTCCTTCCTGGCTTGGTAGCCCCCAGACGTAGGTGAGTTGCACCGAACTGGGTTAACAATTTCTTGTGTTATTCGCTTTACCATTATGTATTTTGTTTATCCATTGTGTGTTAAAATATATTAGTGTCGTGATATTACCTTCGACATCTTATATCTGATACCATAATTTCAGAAGGAACCCGCACAAAGCAGGATTGAGAATTGGACTTCATTTTCTAAGTATACAAGTCACAAGGGTCTCAGGGGGGTCAAAGTATCTTATTATGGTCCTCAGTTCATCAGTGAAGGATTCAAAGCTATCAGAGTGTTCATCTGGATTTAATCAGAAATTAGGGTTTCATGGCTACCTGCAACAGGCAATGATTGGTTGGAAGTAGAGGAGCTCATCCATGTCATGATTAGAGAGGAATCTTGGCCTAGGAAGATTAATGCAGTGTTTCGCAAGTATACGAACGCGTCAGAGTAATATAAAAGATTGTCGAATCCACAGAGACCAAGTGTCAATCTATCGTTATCTATTGTTATGATGTTTATCAAAGGCAATCAAAATAGGTGTTTTTAGAGTGTGCAATAGAAAGTAAAGTGTTGAATAAAGATTAATAAATAAAGACAGGGTCAAATGTAATTCACGTAATCAATTAATAATCTAAGTACTTGCTAATAGAACTACTTATGGGCAATGTTTCCTACTTTGAAAAGAACTAATTTAACAGGAACTGTCGCTTTCGCGTATTCAGAACCGAGTTGTACTCCCTAATTAAACCCTCTTATTGTAACTTATAAAAAGGTGCGCATTGCGTTAGAGTAGTAAACCTATTTTTAAGAAATATAGTATCTTGACTAAGTTGAAAAGTATTATAACCTAGATTTCTTAACCAAAAGAGGTTCTCACGAACCAGACTCTAAACTTATAAACGCGTCCGAAAATAGTTTTAAAATCTCTTTTCTTCTTAATGTTAAAATCTCCTAATGAACTAAACAAAGAGCTTTCGCTGTTTTTGAAATAGTTAAAAACAATTAAGTTTAAAAAGACGTTGGACAGCTTTCGATCTTACCCAACGGAATTGAAGTGCGGGAAAACTTAAGTTGAAAGTTAAAATAGCCCTTAAGTGTTTCTACGAACAATTGTATGGATTATCGGTTCAATTACGATCCTTACATTCTAACCTTATAAATTTAGTTAGACATGGTAAAGTAAAAGTGCATTAAAATAAATAAAAGTAGTGCGAGTGCGGAAAGTAAATAATTTAAAGCGAGTGCGAGGAAATAAATAATTTAAAGCGAGTGCGAGGAAATAAATAAAAGTAAAGCGAGTGCGAGGAAATAAATAAAGTAAAGCGAGTGCGAGGAAATAAATAAAGTAAAGCGAGTGCGGGAAAATAAATAAAGTAAAGCGAGTGCGGGAAAATAAATAAGATAAAGACAAGTAATAAAAACCTGCTCCAATTGGAGGGTTGAATAAATTGCAAAGCTGAAATGAAAATGGAGGCAGGATTAACTTCCTTCCAAAGTGCTCCAAACTCGATTACAGACTCTATCACAGACTCGATTAGACAATTGTGGTAACACTCTAATGCGAAGCGATTACCACTTTATAAAACTGAATATATGCCTAAGTGAAACAAAGTTGCTCTGAGTTTGCCTCTGCTCTAAGTTTGGATGATTGTAAAACTGAATTCGAGTTTCTATTTATAAGCAAGTAAAAAGATGGAAATGACTTGGATGCCCTTCAAATTGAAAATGGGAGGGAAACTATTTTCCTCTTGTGGCGCCCGCCACAAGGCCATGGCGCCCGCCACAAGGCCAATCTGAGGCGCCTTAGTGGAGGTAGTGGGGAATGTGGAAGTTGAGCTTGGACACGTCATGGCAGGGTCTATGGCGCCAGCCATGGGGTAGGCCACAAGAACAAAATGCTGAATTTTAGGGTTTTTGGCTCTTTTTCGCTCCTTTTCTCGATCGGGGCTCCGATTAAAGTAAAAACCTGAAAACAAAGAAAAACATAGCAATAACACAATAAAATGATGATAAAACAACTAGAATGCATGTGAAATCGGAGTCGAAAATACGGTAAATTTCAGTGTTATCAAACTCTCCCACACTTAAACCTTTGCTTGTCCTCAAGAAAAACATTAAAAAGAAAATTTGTGTAAACGAGTGTTTTAGGTAAAAATTCTAAGTTCAAGTCGGGATGCAGTGATAGGTACTAACTGAGTGAACTAAAGGTATCATGATGACACTAATCCGCAAATACGGACATAAAATTCATTCCTATATTAACCAACCCATATTATCCCACAACACCTAGGCCTGTCTCTTCATCTCTTTTTGTGTCCTTTTCATTCAGACGCAATCACATTAAGCCCGTTATCCGTACATGCTTCGTAGTAGAGTGGCATGTTAGTGATTATGATCTGAGCATGGGGTTTCTGGCACATAAACATGTGTAAACCCTTTTATTGGACCCAACTGTAGTTGTGGGGGATCGGATCGTAATCCGCCCTACCGAGTTTAGTGCCAGATACCTCTGAACCAACTAACAGTGGGTAAGTTTTTCTTTTTCTTTTTCTTTTTCTTTTTGTTTTTGTAGCAATTTTTTACAATTCTTTGGTCTAAATGACTTCGTGAGGGTCACCTATACCGGAGTTGCCTTTTTTCTTTCCTTTATTTTTTTGTTTTTCTGGATCATTCACTTATTTGCATCGGTCCCCTACGTAGAGGATGCGTAGGGCGGAGCTGACTGCTGAGATAAACTACTGAGGACTTATACGGAAATGATGATTAGGGCCATGGTATATGGGGTTTCGGGAATGGTTCCTATATTTACGAAGTCTATAGTGCTAAAATAATACTGATGTTTTGCAAAGTTCTCCCAAGTCACCGCATCCTTACTCAAAACATGTCTTTAAAACCTGAAAACTTTTTGAATAACACTATTTTCTTTTGCAATTTTTTTTTTCTGTGGGGCTAAAGGTATGGGGAGGTAGGATTGTACTAAAGATCTACTATATTTGGTGACTCGTCAAACTCATGCATTATACTAAAAAGCAAAATAAACAACTAAAAGGAAATAACAATAAATAAACTATCTAAAAACAGTAAAGAAAAAGCGATAAAGGAAAAACGAGAAAAGCAATAAAGAAAAGACGAAAGAGTCTCCTCCCACACTTAAATCAAACATTGTCCCAAATGTTTCGAAATAAGATAAGGGAAGAGTTACCTGACAACCTATTGCTGACCACTAGTGCCCTCGCCATCCTGAGGTGGACGACGGGATCGGGTACGATGACGATCTCTCTGAACCATCCTCACCATCAGGGCATCCTGAGCGGTCCTCACCTCTCGAAGGTTACCTATAATGGAACCTTGAGTGGCTTCAATTAGTGCCATGTGTCTCTGGTGGTAGTTTTGTTGACGGGCTTGTGTATCTGTGATCATTTGCAGGGACTATAGAACAGTGTCATAGGACCTGTCTGTCCTCCGCCGCGACTCTCGCATGAAGTTCATGTTATCCGTCATTTGTTGCGGGATGGTAGAGAGTAGGTCGTCACCCCTTTATCTCTAGACATGTGGTCACGCCACATCTCCTCTGTAATATAGAAGCCATGAGTGGTACCTGCAGAAGAAGAAGATGGTACGGTGTGTGGCGGTGAAGGATGATGGGGGGACACATGGGGTATGGGAGATCTCTCTCTCCGATCATATTCATCATCAGTGTCATGTCCCGCCTCATCAGGCATGTTAGGAGGAAGATGACCCAAAACAGGTGGGGCATCTAAAGCGTAGGTCCAATTCCTTTCATCTCGTACATCTGTACGTCTAGTGCACGGTAAAACAACAGATGGGATGGCTACACCATGAACCATAAGCATATAGCCTCCTTCTCTCCTCGAGCGACACAATTTCATGTCTCTCAGAAATTTTAGGTTAATTGTGCGAGGAGGTAGGGGGTCTAGGGTAGCCATCTCATCGTTAAAGTTAAGCGCCCGAGCAATAGATGTAATCAATCCACCAAAAGAAATCGGTCCCGCTTTATTCAAAGTTAAAGTCATATGAGCAAGCATGAACGGGACCGAATTAATACGTCTATTTGTGAGGCTCCCTTGTAAAAATAGAAGCTCTCTAGCATTAACCTTATTTGGATTCTCCCGGCCAAAAATAATGCATGCCAACAGATATCGAAAAACTCTGATGGCCGGGTTATGGATAGTTGAGGCAAGAACTCCTTCAAAAGAGTTTATGGAAGTGTTTGATAGACGCTCCCAGAAGGAAAATACCTCAACAGACCATTCGGAATCCAAAGGGGCCTCACAAATAGCATCGTCCCCATGAGGGATTCCTAACAAGCTGGCTAGTTCGTCGGTACTGAATTGGTATTCAACAACAAACATTCTAAATTTGACAGTACCAACTGTGCTAGCAGTGTTAGGGTTGACAATATAAATTAAGAAACTCAAAAATTCAATTGTCAACCGCTCATAGGTAGGTTCTTTATTGGAAAATAAATTATGCGAACCTAAATTATCTAATAAATGAAATATGCTATGATAGATACCTAAGGTGTAGAGACAGTTTTCGTCAACATACCTTGTCGGGAGGATTTCCCGATTTTGCAACCGTTCAATAATTTTTCTTTGTCTATCCCCCGGTTTCCCTCCTCGAAGAATGAACCCGTTAAACTCCATTTGAAAGCTCTTGAGAAGTGATGAAGAAGATGAAGTGGTTTGTGAAAAGGTTGGATTTTTACAAAATCCGACGGATGAAATTGAAAATGGAAATTGGAATAATGATTTGTGTGGTGTGGTGGTTAGAAAAGTATGAGATTTTTGTGGGTTCAAGAATGTTTTTCCAAGGTGAAAAAATGGGTTTGGGAGGTTGTAAGTTGCAAAAATGGTGAAGAAAGGGGTTCTGCCCCGACCTTTTACAGACGCTGTGGTGGGCGCCATAGGGTCTATGACGGGCGCCACAAGGCAAAATCTGACTGGGCCGAATTTTGGTCCTTTGGCTTGGGCTTCTCTTGTCTTTTGGCTTTGAGGGGTCCGGATAGCATTTGTCTTGTGATTTTCCTAGTATCTTTGACTTGCATAATTTTATAAAGGTAAAAACAATAAATAAAAATGAAACAAAAACAAAAACAAAAATTAAATATAAATAAATAAATAACTGAAAAATTAAAATGCAAATAAAATAAACATAGAACATATATAGATAAAGATAGAAATACTAATGTATATATTTTTTATAATATTCCAAATGCGATAATATAAGATGAGTTATGTAAATATGAGAAATATAAAAAGGAGATAAAATAAGATTAAATGGTGAGATCATATAGTGGGGATGTCATCTTCCTGAGAGGAACCACGGAGCATGGCTACTTGTTGCTTGAGCTCTGCGATCTCCTGATATAGACAGTCGGCTTCAGTAGCATGGTGAGGTTAGACACTCCCATCTGTAAAGTGAGGTCAGCCAACTCCTGTCTAAGCGCTGCGTCTCTCTACGACACTCAGCAATTTGAGTGCGGATGTCGGGTGTCTGCAATGAAAGATTATTAGAGAAAACAATGATTCTGGGAGATGGTGGTGTAGGTGTGTATTCAGCAATGGGTGGTGATCTTGGTTCCTTAACGGTCTATCCCTGGCCCTCCAGAGCATAACTCCAATTCGCTGGATCATGCACACTGGTCAGCATAGGATCTGGCAATATGAAGTAATGGATAGCCTCGCTGTCGACTAGCAGTCGAAACTAACATGGGTGGAAAGAGGCTCTCCTCATCAATCCTCTGGTCAAACAGAAGTCGATGTCCATGGTAGTGTACCTACAGTGGATCCGAAGATGTAACAACTTGCGAGACAGACCTAAAGCGACAGCAATCTACGTGATGATTCCGCCAACATGGATGACTCCTTCGGTGGATCTGGAGATACCACTGAGACTGTATAATAAAAAGTTCCCACATGCGACTGGGCGAGACTGGGATGCACAAAATAATAGGAAGATCTCCTCTTCACTCAGTAGTGTCTCTGCATCCGGCCTTCCCAGGAAGGAATGTGCTAATATCATCAGAAAATATCTGAATGTGGGGTTATGTATGACATGAGACAGCTGCATAGATGGATCCTGGCTTCCGCCACCCGATATATCACTCCAAAACTTCTCAACCTCCTTACCCAGGAAATATCCCATAGGTGTCTCTGGGATAGCATCAGGAGTAGTCTGGAAGCCCAATAAGTCGCCGAACTCTTTCTGGCTGCAGGAGTACTCAACTCCGAAAAGCCTGAAAGCAGCATACCCATCTGGTCCAGAATATGGGTCATAGTCGAATGAACTCCGGAACTTCAAAGTCAGGTTCCTATATGTGTTACTCAAGTCATCAGCAAACTCATCCCAGTAGAGCTGGTGGCTAAGGAATCGGATACTCGGCTCGATACCCAGTGCCTCCATACACTGCTGATCAGGATAACGTGTGGGTGCCATAGGGCGCTGATACAGAGTGATGTAGCGCTCCCTCTGAGCATTATCTCTATAGGCCACGTGCATGTCATCGAAATCATGCATCCTGTAAAAGTTAAGAAAGTGATCCTGAAAATACAAACCATTCAAATCTTAGTCTCAATGCAAAATATGATAAAATAAAATAAAATAAATGCGAAAAAGTAAAATGAAAGAAAAACCATGGGTTGCCTCCCACGCAGCGCTTGTTTAACGTCAATAGCTTGACGATTAGAATTTATACACCTGTAGTAGTAGGAATTGGTGGATCAATCAGGGTGTGGCTTGAGTAGTATGCTGGAATGTCTCCTCCTTCGTAGAGCTTCAGTCTTTGTCCATTTACAATGAATGGACTACAGGTTTCGTTCTTGATTTCTACGGCTCCGGATCTCAGAATCTTGGATACTTCGAAAGGACCAGTCCATCTTGAACGTAGCTTTCCAGGGAAGAGTCGTAACCTAGAGTTAAAAAGGAGAACATGATCGCCTATATTGAAATTTTTCTTTACTATTATTTTGTCGTGATAGGCTTTAGTCCTCTCTTTATATATTTTTGCATTCTCGTAGGCAAATTGCCTAAGTTCTTCTAGTTTATGAATGTCTAGGGTACGCTTTTCTCCAGCGGCTAGGTAGTCTAAATTCAAAGTTTTAATGGCCCAATAGGCCTTATTCTCTAATTCGAATGGTAAGTGACATGATTTTCCATAGACTAGTTGATAAGGAGTAGTTCCTATAGGGGTTTTGAAAGCGGTTCTATAGGCCCATAATGCTTCTTGAAGCTTCTGAGACCAGTCTCTCCTAGAAATAGAAACGGTTTTCTCTAGGATTTATTTTATCTCCCTATTAGATACTTCTACTTGGCCACTAGTTTGTGGGTGGTATGGTGTTGATACTCTATGCCTAACTCCATATTTTCTTAAAAGTTTGTCAAATATTCTCGATATAAAGTGTGATCCTCCATCGCTTATGACTAAACGTGGTGTTCCAAATCAAGGGAATATATAGTTTTTAAATAGTTTGATTACTACCCTAGTGTCGTTTGTGGGTGCAGCTATAGCTTCAATCCACTTAGACACATAGTCTACAACTACTAAGATATACCTATTTCCTAAGGATGGTGGAAAAGGTCCCATGAAATCTATACCCCATACGTCAAAGAGTTCTACTTCCTGAATGTTTCTTAGAGGCATTTCATCACGCCTTGAAATGTTTTCAGTGTGTTGGCATCTATCACATTTGACAATGCAAGCATAAACATCACGCCACATGGTAGGCCATAATAGGCCAGCTTGAAGAATCTTGGCGTATGTCTTAGAGGTGCTCGCATGTCCACCATAAGGTGCAGAATGACAATACTTGATAAAATTATTTACCTCTTCTTCTGGAACGCAACGGCGAAAAATGCCATCTTTACCCCTTTTGAAAAGGAGTGGTTCGTCCCAATAGAAGTTTCTCACATCGTGGAAGAATTTCTTCTTGCGGTGGTAGTCAAGATCAGGGGGTACTATATCAGCAGCTAGGTAATTAACGAAGTCTGCATACCAGGGTACGTTACTTATTGCTAAGGAATTTTGAGGGTGCTCATAAGGATCTAGGTTATTATCTTCAATGGTTTCTACTCTAGCGATCAGTCTATCATAGGCAAAATCATCATTTATGGGTACTAGTTCAGGTTTCAGATGTTCTAGCCTAGAAAGGTGATCAGCTACTACATTTTCAGTGCCTTTTTTATCTATAATGTCTAAATCAAACTCTTGTAGTAATAGAATCCATCGGAGTAATCTGGGCTTGGCATCTTTTTTACTTAATAGGTAACGAATGGCAGCATGATCGGTGTAAACTATAATTTTTGCTCCTACTAAATAAGATCTAAATTTGTCTATAGAGAAAACTACAGCGAGTAATTCTTTTTCAGTTGTTGCGTAGTTAAGTTGGGCAGCATCTAGGGTTCTACTGGCATAATAAATGGCATGTAATTTTTTATCTTTCCTTTGTCCTAGAATGGATCCAACTGCATAATCACTAGCATCGCACATTATCTCAAAAGGTTCTGACCAATCAGGTGGTTTCATAATGGGTGCAGATACTAATGCTTGCTTTAAAAGATTAAATGCGTCATTACATTTTTCATCGAAAATGAATTCAGGATCTTTCATTAAAAGTCCAGTTAAAGGTTTAGTTATTTTGGAGAAGTCCTTAATAAAACGCCGGTAGAATCCAGCGTGTCCAAGAAAACTTCGGACTTCTCTGATAGTTTTAGGGGGTTTTAGGTTTTCTATACCTTTTTCAGAAACTATATGTCCTAAGACTATTCCTTCGGTTACCATGAAATGACATTTTTCCCAGTTTAGCACGAGGTTCACATCCACGCATCTCTCCAGGATTTTCTCAAGGTTAGCAAGACAATTGTGGAAATCAAATCCGCAAACCGAGAAATCATCCATAAACACTTCCATGATACCATCTAGGTAATCTGCAAAGATTGACATCATGCAGCGTTGGAAAGTAGTTGGGGCATTACAGAGGCCGAATGGCATTCGTCTGTAGGCAAAAGTTCCATAAGGGCATGTAAAGGTAGTTTTTTCTTGATCTTCGGGGTGGATAGGTATTTGGAAGAATCCAGAGTATCCATCTAGATAGCAGAAGTAAGAGTGTCTGGCTAGACGCTCCAACATCTGGTCTATAAATGGTAAAGGGAAATGATCCTTCCTAGTTGCTTTATTTAATTTTCTATAATCTATACACATCCGCCATCCTCCTTCTAAATGTTTTGCTACATGTTCGCCTTTATCGGTTTGCACGACTGTGATGCCTCCCTTTTTAGGTACTACATGCACAGGGCTCACCCACTTACTATCCGAGATCTGATAGATTATACCTGCCTCAAGTAACTTAAGAACTTCCTTTTTAACAACATCACTCATTATAGGGTTTATTCTTCTCTGATGTTCCCTGGAGGGTTTTGAATCTTCTTCTAGTGAAATCCGATGCATGCATACGGATGGACTTATACCTTTTAGGTCAGAGATATTATATCCTAAGGCTGAGGGATATTTTCGTAAAACGTCTAAAAGTTGGTTCGTTTCCTCTTGGCTCAAGGTAGCACTGACTATAACTGGACGGTTCATCTTTTCATCGAGGAACTCATATCTCAGGTTCTTAGGCAGTTCCTTAAGTTCTAAGGTTGGTTTCTTAGGGCATGGCATAGGATCTGGTGTAAGGGATAAACATTCGTAAAGGTTATCATCGATGTAGGGTTTCTTAAAGTCATCATCTTCCCTTATGAGAGTTGATGGTAACTTAATTGTTTTTATAATTTCTTTTTGTTCTAATTCTCTAACACATTCATCAATGATATCTAAGGCATAACACGAATCTCTCATCACAGGTGCCATAAGAAATTTCGAAAGTATAAATTCTATTTTCTCGTCACCTACCTCAAATGTCAACTTTCCTTTCTTGACATCTATTATGGCTCCTGCAGTCGATAAGAATGGTCTACCTAGAAGGATTGGTATATCATTGTCCTCTTTGATGTCCATGACAACAAAATCAGTAGGGATAAATAACTGACCTATCCTAACAGGAACATCTTCTAAAATGCCTATCGGATACTTAACAGATCTATCGGCTAACTGAAGTGACATCTTAGTGGGCTGTAATTTTCCTAAGTTTAACCTCTCACAAACTGCTAAAGGCATTATGCTCACACTAGCTCCTAAGTATAGAAAAAGCTTTTTCGATGACATGATTACCCAGAAGGCAAAGAATGGAGAAATTTCCAGGATCTTTATCTTTCTTTGCTAATTTGTTCTCGGAAATAGCATTACATTCCAAAGGCTTCGGATCGTCAAGTCTACGTTTGTTGGTAAGGATGTCTTTGAGAAACTTTGCATAAGAAGGTATTTGGGTGATGGCTTATGTGAAAGGGATTTCTACATGAAGTTTTTCTATAACTTTAATAAATTTTTGATACTGTTTATTGATCTGGGTTTGTTTGAGTCTTTGCGGATATGGTATAGGCGGTTTATATGGCGGGGGTGGTACGTAAGTTTTATCTTTAGGTTCTTCTCCTTTTTCTCGACCTTCCTGGTTTTCAGATTCCTCTGGTTCCTTTACTTCGTCCATGGGTTTGGTACATTCCTTAGAAGTTTCGGGTTCACTCAATCTAGGGTTTGGTGGATCATCATAAGCATTCCCACTTCGTAGGGTAATGGCATTGGCTTGTCCTCTTGGATTTTGTTGAGGTTGTCAAGGAAATTGTCCTCCAGGTGTAGTCTGAGGGGCTTGGTTTAAAGCTACCTGAGAGATCTGGGTTTCAAGCATCTTAGTATGAGTAACTATTTGGTCAACCTTGGTTCCTAACTGAGTAATCAATTCGTTAACATGAATGTTTTGGTTCATGAACTTCTTGTTTTGTTGGGTTTGAGAGGTGATAAAATTTTCCATAATTTTCTCAAGGCTCGACTTTGGTGGTACAGGTTGCATAGGTTGATTTGATCTAGGGGCTTGATAACTAGGTCTCGGAGGTGCATTATTTTGAATAGGGTTATTGTTTTTATAGGAGAAGTTCGGGTGATTCCTCCATCCAGGGTTATAGGTATTCGAGTATGGGTTCCCTTGGGTGTAGTTCACTTGCTCAGAGTGGGTTTCGTTTAATAGACTGCATTCTGTGGATTGGTGTCCTTTGGTTCCACATATCTCACAATCCGACGAAACTGCGGCTACAGTATTCGGGTTTATGCACATATGCTCGACCTTAAGGGCTAATGCGTCCATTTTAGCTTGCATCATGTCTATAGAGCTTAGTTCATGCACTCCTCCTTGGGCTTCCTTCTTCTCAACTGTCGCTCGTTCGACTCCCCATGGTTGATGGTTTTGAGCCATATCTTCATTGAGGGCACTAGCTTCAGGATAAGGTTTATTCATCAGAGCACCGCCTGCGGCAGCGTCGATGGTCATCTTTGTGTTGTAATGAAGTCCATTATAGAAGGTTTGAATGATTAACCAATTTTCTAAACCATGATGTGGGCATGCTCGTAACAACTCTTTATATCTCTCCCAAGCTTCGAACAACGATTCTCCTTGGTTTTGGGTAAATCTAGTTATATGGTTTCGAAGAACGGCGGTTTTACTCGGGGGAAAATATCTAGCAAGGAATACTCTTCTAAGGTTATCCCAAGTCGTAATGGAATTGGGTGGAAGGGAATCTAACCATGATAGGGCTTTATCTCTGAGGGGAAAAGGAAATAATCTTAAATGTATTGCCTCAGGAGAAGCTCCATTGGTTTTAAAAGTGTCTGCTAATTGAAGAAATATTTTTAAATGTTGGTTAGGGTTCTCGGTAGCGAGACCTGCAAATTGTCTCTGTTGCACTAGTTGCAACATGGATGGTTTAAGTTCAAAATTATTAGCTGGGATGGTTGGGTTTACTATACTAGAACTAGGTTCTTCATTTGATGGTTGAGCAAAGTCCTTAAGAGGTCTTTGGTTTGATCTTCGGCCATAGCTCTCTTAATTCTATGAAAGAATAAACGTGCGCAAGCGTAACATTCAGGTTCCGCCAGAGGGTATACTAAGCTTAAACTTCCGGTGCTGCGAGTTCTTCGCATTGACCGGCGAGAAATAGCCTAAGTCTAAACGATATAACAACAGGAAAATGAAATTTGACAAAATTGGTCCCCAGCAACGGCGCCAAAAACTTGATGCGGTGTTTCGCAAGTATACGAACGCGTCAGAGTAATATAAAAGATTGTCGAATCCACAGAGACCAAGTGTCAATCTATCGTTATCTATTGTTATGGTGTTTATCAAAGGCAATCAAAATAGGTGTTTTTAGAGTGTGCAATGGAAAGTAAATTGTTGAATAAAGATTAATAAATAAAGACAGAGTCGAATGTAATTCACGTAATCAATTAATAATCCAAGTACTTTCTAATAGAACTACTTATGGGAAATGTTTCCTACTTTGAAAAGAACTAATTTAACAGGAACTGTCGCTTTCGCGTATTCAGAACCGAGTTGTACTCCCTAATCAAACCCTCTTATTGTCACTTATAAAAAGGTGCGCATTGCGTTAGAGTAGTAAACCTATTTTTAAGAAATATAGTATCTTGACTAAGTTGAAAAGTATTATAACCTGGATTTCTTAACCAAAAGAGGTTCTCACGAACCAGACTCTAAACTTATAAACGCGTCCGAAAATAGTTTTAAAATCTCTTTTCTTCTTAATGTTAAAATCTCCTAATGAACTAAACAAAGCGCTTTCGCTGTTTTTGAAATAGTTAAAAACAATTAAGTTTAAAAAGACGTTGGACGGCTTTCGATCTTACCCAACGGAATTGAAGTGCGGGAAAACTTAAGTTGAAAGTTAAAATAGCCCTTAAGTGTTTCTACGAACAATTGTACGGATTATCGGTTCAATTACGATCCTTACATTCTAACCTTATAAATTTAGTTAGACATGGTAAAGTAAAAGTGCATTAAAATAAATAAAAGTAGTGCGAGTGCGGAAAGTAAATAATTTAAAGCGAGTGCGAGGAAATAAATAATTTAAAGCGAGTGCGAGGAAATAAATAAAAGTAAAGCGAGTGCGAGGAAATAAATAAAGTAAAGCGAGTGCGAGGAAATAAATAAAGTAAAGCGAGTGCGAGGAAATAAATAAAGTAAAGCGAGTGCGGGAAAATAAATAAAGTAAAGCGAGTGCGGGAAAATAAATAAGATAAAGACAAGTAATAAAAACCTGCTCCAATCGGAGGGTTAAATAAATTGCAAAGCGGAAATGAAAATGGCGGCAGGATTAACTTCCTTCCAAAGTGCTCCAAACTCGATTACAGACTCTATCACAGACTCGATTACACAATTGTGGTAACACTCCAATGCGAAGCGATTACCACTTTATAAAATTGAATATATGCCTAAGTGAAACAAAGTTGCTCTGAGTTTGCCTCTGCTCTAAGTTTGGATGATTGTAAAAGTGAATTCGAGTTTCTGTTTATAAGCAAGTAAAAAGATGGAAATGACTTGTATGCCCTTCAACTTGAAAATGGGAGGGAAACTATTTTCCTCTTGTGGCGCCCACCACAAGGCCATGGCGCCCACCACAAGGCCAATCTGAGGCGCCTTAGTGGAGGTAGTGGGGAACGTGGAAGTTGAGCTTGGACACGTCATGGCAGGGTCTATGGCGCCAGCCATGGGGTAGGCCACAAGAACAAAATGCTGAATTTTAGGGTTTTTGGCTCTTTTTCGCTCCTTTTCTCGATCGGGCTCCGATTAAAGTAAAAACCTGAAAACAAAGAAAAACATAGCAATAACACAACAAAATGATAATAAAACAACTAGAATGCATGTGAAATCGGAGTCGAAAATACGGTAAATTTCAGTGTTATCAAAGATTCACAATTATCTCAGAAAGATCCATTGGCAATCAGTGCAATCAGTTCCTGATCATTTTGCCCTAAAACTAGGGTTTGGTATAAAATCAGTTTATTTCTGATTCTTTGGGTTAAACTCTTTTCCATGGCCCTCCATATGTCCACAAGGGTCTACATACAAAAAATCAGCTCTTTATTTGAGCTAGAAGTGCTTCAATTGATCAATGGGATCGGGAATCAGACAGTTTGGGAAAAGTCAACTGTGGGGCCAGAAAAGTCAACTCCTGACATTTTGAGAGTGGAATCTCAAAATCCATGCCTAGGGGATCCTACATGTGAAATTTGATCAAGGTTGGATCATGGATTCATCATTTAATCAGGAATTGGAAAAGTTACTTAATTTGGAAATGGTTGACTTTCCATTTAGGGCAAGTTTTCATGATCGTTGCACTCACTTCAAGCCCATTTTTCATCAAGATAAAAGCTCCATTTGAAAATTTCTCCAACATGAATGTTGTTCCTCTTGTTCCAATCTTTCTAGAGATATAAATTTTGCTCCATTTGGATTAGAATTGAGAAAGTTATGCTTAGTCAAAGTGAGACGTTTATTTAGGACACTTAGAAAAATTTCTAAGTCCAAAATCTTCAAAATTTGTCAAGACTTCTTGGCCAGTTTTCTTGCACTTCAAGGAATTATTTGAAAATAATTTCTTTAAAACAATTGTACCTTGCCATGTCCTCTTTCACATCCTTTTGGAATCATCTCATTTGGATCCATGGTTTGAGAGATACATTCATTTAAAGTGGGCACCATGACTTGATTTTCTAGGCAGATTTTGGGTCTGGCTGTCCCAATCAGATTTTCTAAGCATGCTGCACAAACCAGTCACGTTTTTTTTACCTCTTTTGGCCATGCATTGAACATGCATTCACTTAAGTTTGGCCCAAAATAACAACATTTTACACCTCACTTCACACTTTTATTCTTATGGATAAATCACTTATTAAAAAGCCCATGAGAACACCTAATCCACCCTATTTAAGAAGCTGAAACCCTAACCCTAAAGGGGAATTGGAATTTCGTGGCAAGGAGGCAAAGTTTCATCACATATCAGATCCCATTCCACTTCTATTTTCCATTAGGTAATCATCTCTTCCATGGCCATGTTTCGATATATCTACGCTTGCTTACCATGTTCATCACCATTAATCCTTCCATTCTCATATTTCTTTTTCTTATTTAAAATATTTTCTTCGTCCATAAAATTACCCAAAACTATTTTTCACCTTTCTTAACGTTTTATTTAATTTTATATAAGTTTTATTTTCGTATTTTTTTAATATTAATATTTTATTTTAATTATTTATTCTAAATGGTCCATTTTAACACACTTTTTTTATTGATTTTATTTTTACGAGTTAAAATTATTTTTAGATTTTGATTTTTGGGATGAAGGTTGACCACTGTCTCATGGTCAACCTGACATTTTATTGGAATTTTATTTCACATTTTAAATTTATTTTTTACCTAGTTTGGTTGGTTGACTTTTAATTTGACTTCTGTTTTATTTTAATTAATTCACGTACCAATTTTCATTATTTTTAAAATATTTTTGGGGATGATGATTTCCTGACCTCACTTTACTTAGTTTAATTTTTCATAATTTTCTTGATTAATTTACTATTTATTCTTGATTTATTTCTAACCTAGTCTTATTAATTGACTTTTGGTTTGACCTATGTTTTGTTTTAATTAATTCACGTGCCAATTTTCATTATTTTTAAAATCTTTTTGGGGGATGACGACGTCCTGTCCACACCTTATTTAATTTAATTTTTCATAATTTTCTTGATTAATTTACTATTTATTCTTGATTTATTTCTAACCTAGTCTTATTAATTGACTTTTGGTTTGACCTATGTTTTGTTTTAATTAATTCACGTGTCAATTTTCATTATTTTTTAAATATTTTTGGGGGATGATGATGTCCTGACCCCACCTTATTTAGTTTAATTTTTCATAATTTTATTGGTTAATTTGCTATTTATTTGTTATTTTTTAAGTTGACTTGAATTTTCAGTTGACTTCTTTATGATCGGTGTTTGACTTAGGGATTGCTTATGGCAATTGAAGAGATCTTTTGATCCTCCCTCGTTCATCTCATATGCCATGTATTAGAGGCCTTTTACCTTGATTTTATTTGGTCCTTACCTCATTTCCTGATTAAATTATTTAGTGGACCCTTCATGTGCATATTTTCATCTGTTTGATTCATCTGTTATCTTTTATACTTGTTTCTCTCATTCATGCTTTCTATTGCTTGATTATTTAACATGTTCATACTCCCATGCATTATTTAAATGCTCCAATATTTGATTCTTTGGTTTGATTATATATTGTTTATTTATCCGATCTGATTGATAATTGTTGCCTACTTGTATGATGTATGAGGCATATATTCTTATTGTTTGTTTGCCATGAACAATCCCCATTCACAAAAAATGTACCCCTCTCCCATAAAGTGTATAATATTTATTTCTTTATTTCTTTAGTCACCTGTTAATACAAGAATTAAAACGAACATTCGATAACCATTTCAAAAAAAGATCAAAAGCACGATCCAACGTCGAGTAATCATTTTCAAAACTTAACAGAACCAACACACATTCATCCATCCTCTTGTAAGTCGATTGCCTCAGGCATCGCCATCTACCTGTAAGTCGATTGCCTCCGGCATCGCCATCTACCCTTATCCGTAACTCTTCTCCGCGCTCCATCTGTCGACTCTTATTCCGTTTAGGTAGCACCCATTAGGTAGAACCCTTTGTATCATAACATATGTAGAATTCCCCTATTCTTTGCATGCTAACATTAGGTAAATGTTCCCCTTTGTAAATCCTAACACATAGGTCCATATTGCATGACAACTCTAGAGCAGAGCTTCCTCACTTTTAGACCTTCAGTGCGTCTCCGATCTTGTGGCATGTCAGTCCGTTCTATTGCAAAGAGGTAACTGCCTAAGACTCGATTCAGCGAGCTGCGACACCTACTGCTAGGACGTTGAACACATTGCCCGCTTTCCTTTGACACAGCTGGTGTCCTCTTTTGTAAGTCCATGTTCATATGGCAGTCCTTAACCCGTAGTTAGTCGAACTACAACAACTCTGATTCTCATGTTCAGATGAGATACATAGGCACGAGACGCGATGTCTTGCCGAGTTTGACTGACGACTAACAACTAATCTTTGTTTGCTTTCGCCCTTGCTGTGATTCCTTTCTCTCGCCCTTGTTGCGATCGAGACCTTCCCTTTCTCTTGCCCTAGTGGCAATCGAGACCCTTGTTCCCGTAGTTAGCTAAACTACGTTTTGCTCTGATTCTCATTCCAGATGAGATACGTAGGCATAAGACGCGATGTCTTAGCGAGCACACTTCTCTTTAACCCATAGGTAGCCAAGCTACGAAGACTCTGATTCTCATACTCAGATGAGATACGTATACAGTGGATGCGACATCCGTGCGAGTCATTTTCTTTTAACCTTCCTTTTAGTAAATAGTACTTTAGATATACCTACACCCTTTAGACTAGAACAACACTTATGAAAAAGGGCTCCCTAGGAGTACCTAGGATGTTTTGGGTGCTTAAAACCTTCCCATTGTATAACCAACCCCCTTACCCAGATCTCTGACATTTTTACTAGTTTTTGATTCGATAAAACTTTTAGGTTTTTGTTTGCTTTCTAACCATTCCTTTGGATAAATAGAAGTGCGGTGGCGACTCGACTTGTATGGTTTACCTTGGATTTAGTCAATATCTATAATGGTAACGAATACCCCGCTACAGTGGGCCTAAAACTTAGACCCGGCCCGCAAAATAGTGAGGATGGGGCGGGGAAAGCCCGCGGGCACTGCACTCTTTAAGCCTAAAAATGCAAAAAATTATGTAAATACATGTGCCCGCAAAAGCCCGCGAGAAAAACGGAGCGAGGCGGGGCAGACACATTTGAGGGTGAGGGCCTAAATCCTTGGCCCGCCCCGCACAAAAGTGCTGGCAAAACGGGTATGCCCAGCGGGCCGAGCCCGTTTTGCCACCCCTAGGTGATATCTTTACAAAATATTATATGAAGATAGATTTCTCTTCATTCTGGAAACTTTAAATACGGCAGATGGCCCAGAATGACGCTGAACCTGTGGTTCTCATCTTTGATAAAATATTAGACTCGTACTCAAACATATGATGTTTATCTGATTCTGATTATGATACTTCTACAAGTTAGAATATATCTTTATCAGAAAGCTCTATAGTCAGAAACCTTTTGGTATTCTTGACTCCAGATACATCAACACGTGGTTTCTTAAACGTGTGATTCTGGCTCTTCTAGACACCTGTCTAGCTCATAACTCAAGGGCCAAACTGTTGAGATCCCCTTGAGTAGTGTGAAAATCTTAAGATTAGGCTCCCATCATTAACTGCATTTAATTTTTCCCATAATTGTCAAAAATCGATTTTAGCAACAATAAGTTTTTGTGTTCCCTCTCAGTTAACACTATCGTTTTTGCAATCTTTTAACTTGTGTTTGTATACTCCCACGACTCCCACATTCACACTTTCACTACTCACTACTTACACAAACCCAAAACCTCCAACTTTCTCTGCATCTTCTCTTCATCTCCTTCACAACAACTTCATCATGAATCCTCAAGAACAACAAGTATTTGAGTTCTCTCAACAAATGAATTCCATTGAACAACATGTTGAATCCCCACAACAAGTTGCATCCACTGCTGCTACTCAAACTACAACCTCATAACAAGAACCCCATGAATTTCTTTGTGAGTTATTGATGGACTTTGACAACCTCAAGGAAAATGGTATGAATTTAACACCAAAACTGAAGAATCAAGGTTGGATCACCTACTTCAACTGTCTCTATGGCCCTATCTACACAAACCTGGTGAAGGAATTCTGGAGATTCGCTGACTACGATGATCACGACATTGTTTCTCATGTTTTGTGTTGGTGTAAGCCCTAAAGGCCAATACTTTTGGTACTTGTATCAAATTATTTATTAATAATAAAAGGATTTTTCTTTATTATGTTTGTTTAATAAAATCCTTAGAATAGATAGTCCGTTTAATGTATCAAGTGTGACTTAATCATGAGATCCCATTAAACATAAGGACACTATTCTTAGAGTATCCATAGTCGAGCTTTGTTATGAAGTGGGATAACATTAAAGAATTAAGACTATTATGTATATAGACTGATAATCACATCTCATGGATCATGGGTAAAGAGTTATCAAGTCTTAAACATAAGTATGAATATTAGGAGTAATATTTATACTGGATTGACCCGTTATGAGAATACCATATAGAATTTTATGCAAAGTGTCATAAGTTATTCTCATGGTGATAGTGGTGTATACCACCATTCGACCTGAAACCACTATGGACCCTAGATGTAAAGTCGAGTGCTTTATTGTTGATCAAACGTTGTCCGTAACTGGATGACCATAAAGACAATTGATGGGTACTCCACGAAGCATGTTGAGGGACATGAGTGACCTAGATGGAATTTGCCCATCCTGCGCAACAGGATAAATGTCTACGGGCCCAATATTAAACTGGACAAGGATGACACGGTCTATGTCTTGTGTTCAATATAGACATAAGGGTAAAAGGGTAATTATACACATAAGTATTATCACAAAAGGATTTGTCAGATCACATGACATTTTCATGTATTGGGTAGTAGTGATGTGTTGCTATATACCGCTCACTGTTTATTATGTTAAATACGTGATTTAATATAATTGCTAATGTCGCGAAAACCTATAGGGTCACACACAAAATGACTGATTAATGAGAGATAGAGTAAATAAGGAGCATCGTAAGGTACGGTGCACTTAAGTGAATTGTAGAACATCGTAAGGTATAATGTACTTAAGTAGAATATGAAATATGGTAAGGTACCACTGTCGCATTACGCGAAAAACCGGCGGGAAAACGAAACAACAGAGCCGCCACCGTGCGTTATTTATCCCAAAAGAGGGAAAGGAAACGCTCGAAGTAAACCTGGGAAAGACATGGTCTCACGACCAGAGAGAGACGGGATCGGGAGTCGGTTATGCGAAGGGAAGGTATTAGCACCCCTACGCATCCGTCGTACTCGACAGGATCCACGCACAAAAGGAAGGATAAAGGTTGCTAAAAACTGAACACGAACTGCACACACTGGCTGAAAGGAGACACAGAAAGACAAAAGAAACTAACTCGGCAGGATATCGCATCATGGGCCTACGTAGTCTGTCAAGCACAGACATCAGAGTCGACGTAGTTCGGGACAGGGGGAAACGTGCTCGCCAGGATGTCGCATCCTATGCATATGTATCTTCTCGGACTAAAGAAGAATCAGAGCACTCGTAGCTCGGCTAACGCACGCCAAACAAAACCACACAGGAAACCGACTGCCAATCGCTGGACTTACGTCAGACTCCACACAAACAGGCAAACATGGAAACCGAATGCCAATCGCTGGACTTACATCAGACTCCGAACCAAACACACCCACACTAGAAACCAAATGCCAATCGCTGGACTTACATCGGACTCCAAGCACACAACAATAGGATACGGAATGCCAATCGCTGGTCTTACATCCATCTCCTAACACACACAAAACAAAACAAAAAAAGGCGCCCGGAGAGATCAGCTCATCTCCTGCCTACGTACCTCATCTGGTATGAGGATCCGGGCGACGTAGTTCCCCTACGCAGGGACAAAGGACTAGCCTAACCAGAGACTGGGAAATGACATACTAGAAGGGAGACTAACTCGAGCCTAATAGTTATCATGCGAATTCACCATGGTCCTAGGTCAAGGTTTCTATCTAACTTGCACAGGGAGCAAGCTAAACCTAACCAGCACAAGCAAAGCAATCAATCACACAAATAGCACACACTATATACAAACAAAGTGGGCTCACACAAGGTTAGGCTGTGAAACACAAGCCAACTGTATCAGGGTGATGTTAGCTCTTAACCCTAACATTGAGAGTTAGGGTGAAGCAGATGAAATGGGAAGTGAAGGGTGTGCCTCACAGCTCTTATCCCTGGCCTGGGAGAGCTTGACTCAAATAGAAGGTGTGGGAGTTCAGAAAGCAGGAACTCTTCTATCCACATGACTGACTCAATAAGGATCTCGGGTTAATATCCACAATGCATCAACATGTAATGTGAGCAAAGGGATGACACACTGAATAGCAGGAGATGGACTACACATCTCTTTTATCTGCCAATTGCCTTATCAAAGGTCTTTTCCTGCTTGGCACAAAGATAAACAAACACAAGCATTGCCTCTTAAGGAGGACTTCAGACAGGTGCCTGCCCAAGTAACAGGACAGGTCTTCCAGACTACATGAAGTCAGTGAGCTATACCTCAAGTGGTTAAGCAACCAAGCAAACAACAAGAGCAAGTTCAAAAGAACTTAAGCAACTAATGTACCTGAAAACAATCTAACTCAGTAAGTACACAGCTCAAAAAGTCAAACAAACAGTTCAATAGTCAACAGTTAACTGTACATAATCAAACAAGCAAGGCACAAGCTCAACTCAAATGAGCTAAAAGCCACCTACAAAACAAGTCAAGAATAGTCAACATTCAACAATCAACCAACTTTAAGCAAATGAATCAATCTCCTCATGGCCATAAGCTTCTTATCCTGAAAACAAAGCTCAAACATAAGCACAAACCACTAGGACAAGGCCTAGGGTCAAAGGGGGAGAAATAATTCAAAACAGAACATGAAAATTGACATGAATCAACTTCAATCCAATAAGAACATCATCCAAAAAGTTCCACATCCATATCGTGCACCAAAATCATTTCACAAGTCAAATAAGGCAAAGCATACAAGTTGGAAACTCATTGAAGCAACAGAATAGACAAATCTACATTAATTCCAAAATGATTCAATAAATTCCAAGAAAAATCATGGCTAAACAGAACACATCACATTCTCAGCACACCAAAAATCAAGGCATTTGGACAAGTTTAAGCATGGTAAATAAATTCCATAAGGCAAGGTAGGCACAAACAAGCTCAATTGAGACACAAAATGTTACATCAACTTAGCACAAGCCTAAAACAGAATTGACAAATGATAAATGCCTCAAAACAAAGCCACAATAAACTTCAAAGTGTCTAGAAACAAAGTGCAAAATTACAAGTTCATAGGATAAACATCCATCATTTCACAAATCATTGAAGTTCATGACTATTCAAAAGTCCACAAATGGTCATCCAGAAATAAAAATGTCAAACAAATCAGAAATGAGTCTAAAAATTCCACAAACATTCATGATCCATCCTAACATCCATAAGTAGAATCATGCAAAAAATCACATCAATTGGCATTTATTTGGCATGTCAAAGAAAATCAACAAGTTGAGCAAGAAAAGGTGTGACACACATTGTCACACCTACATTAACCAGATCATATCTCAACAACCAGAAATTCTAAAAATGCAAACTCAACACCAAAAGGTCCCTAAAGATGTCTAGTTTAAGCATGCAAAATTTCAAGAGTATTGGATTAAAACTCATCATTTCACAAAGCATATGGCAAGGTAGGTCAAGAAAACACACACATACAAAAACCCTAAGCCAAAACATTTTTCATACGTGCAAAATTTCTGGAAAAATAATCATAAAAAACTAGAAATCATGAGGAACAACATGCAAAAATTCCCAGGTCATTTGGATCATTAATCATGGAGTTATGAATTTTTGAATGAATGAAAAAAACAAAAAAACATGATGAAGCATGTATGAACATGGATAGCATAAAATGAAAATAATGCAAGGCAAATCATGGACATGTCCACGGCTGGAATCGAAGTGAGCATATTTTTGAATGTGGCGCGCTAGCAACGAAACTCACCGTTTCACTTAAAGTCTAGGTGGCAACGCAAATCACTTTGGATCAATCAGTTTGACACGCAGGATACACGTGGTCCAGTACATGGCCACAAACATAAAACAACATGCACAGCGCGCTAAACAAGATCAAACACATTTCTGGAATTAAAACCCTAGGATCTTCATACAGATTCAATGTGTTCTTGAGCTCAAGAACAAAATCATCCAGAAATTCAAAACAATCACACCATTGGATAGATCTTCCAACGTACATTAACATGCCATGCTCAATTTAACCTAATTCCACATGCATCAAAAATTTCGAGCAAGAGAAGTTTCATGTATCAACCTTAGATCTAACATATCTCACTCGTTTCTTCATGAAAATTAGTGAAACAAAGCTCAGTATACTCAGGGATAAAAGATCTACAACATGCATACAACTATTTCATGAATTGTGAGAGTCGAATTCTAACCTTCAAGGAGATGCAGAACTGGATTCGATGGATTTAGGCTTGGCAATGCAGAAACAGATGATCCTAAGCTCTCATATGACTGAATGGATGAATGTTGATAGCTCAATCTTGCTTGATATTGCTTAAATCTCCAACTGCCATTAATGGATGTATGCTTCAACAGTCTCAAATCTGCACGAAATCCTTGAAACCTTGCTTCAATCTTGTTCAATTATGCTTGTGGATGATGGATTAATCAAGAACAAAGCAATGTGTATGAAGAAAATTGAAGAAAAGTTGAGAGAAAAAAATGTGAAGATTGGATCTAGATCTGAATTCTGGTGTTGTTAATCCAATTTCTGTTATGATTATGCTATATATATGTTGTGCTAATGAAACTCTTAATCACAATTAAGCTAATGCCAAGGGATTAGTGAGAATGGAGTGTAATGCCAATTTGTCAATTCACCCTCATGTAATGCATGCCAATGCTACAGTACACGAAATCTGTCTTAATTCACTTGGAAATGTTGTTTTTAGCCAAATGCAAGTGATACAACATGAAAACAATGCATAGTTTTTGAATTTGGAATTTCCCTCCAAAATTCAAATGAAAATGCAAATATTTTTGTGATCAAAATGCATGGCTTATGATGCATGAATTGGATAGTACATGTCAAGAGAGAAATGTTGCAAAAAGAACCACTTCATTTGGCCTTATGGTTTGAAAGTTATGCATTCTTGAAGTTCAAATTAGCTTGGCGATGATTGATCCATATCTTTTCAACCATACATGAGAAATTCATGTTCTTGGACTTTTTGGAAAGGTGAGAGCAAGATCTTCAACATTCATGTTGGACAAAATTTCATTTGAAGCTTGCTTGATGATGTAAACTTGAGGAGAAAACCCTTCCATTTTTGGCAATTTCAAATTACAGGTCACTTACTATTTTTGGAAACTTTTCATCTGACCTCAAATTCTTCATTGTTGATGTTTGAAATGTCAAATGAGACTTGTATGGACATGAATGAGGTCTCTCTAACCATCTCCCACCTTCAAATCCATGGTTGAATTGACAATTGACTTTGGTTGACTTTCTAGGGTTTCAGATGAATTGCATCTTGACTGATGAGCTTTGAACACCCAACCTTTGGCCAAACCACTTCAAAATGATCCCTAGGTCACATGAAATCATTGAACCAACCCTAGGGCTTTGCTTCCATGGAAAATGCACTTGCTTGCTTGCACAACTGAATCTCTTGACCAGTCTTGACTGATCTTGCCTGATGACTTGACAATGGACAATGCAATGCTATGCAGTGGACAATGCAATGCTATGACCTAAACATGAAAATGAATGTACAAAATGGGAGGTGCAAATTTGAGGTGCTACAGCTGCCCCTATTCAATCAACTGGGAACCCGAACGAATGAGAGCAACGGCTGTCAGACCTTCAGGGTAAACAGGGATTGAATACCAAAGAACCGTAGAAATTTGCACAACTGCGGGGATCCAAGAAAGGAACGTTCACCAACGGTAGCTTCCACTGGGATCTGATATGTATTACTAGGGATTTTGATTTTTTCCTCAAAGGTACAGTCGCATCCATACATCGAAAGACGATGAATGGGAGAGAAACCACAACCAGACGCCAACGGACGACCAGGAAAAACTCGACGTTTACCGAAACCAACGGAGAGGTGACCAGACATCAACGGATGACTGGGGAAAATACATCTAGATGTCAACGGACAACTAGGAAAAACTCGACGTTTACCAAAACCAACGGAGAGGTAACCAGACATCAACGGATGACTGGGAAGACTCGACCAGACGTCAACGGACGAAAGGGAGAAGCTCAACGTTTATCGACACCAACGGAGAAGGAGACCAGACATCAACGGATGAATGGGAAAGACTCGACCAGACGTCAACGGACGAAAGGGAGAAGCTCGACGTTTATCGACACCAACGGAGAAGGAGAAGCTCGACGTTTATCGACACCAACGGAGAAGGAGAAGCTCGACGTTTACCGACACCAACGGAGAAGGAGAAGCTCGACGTTTATCGACACCAACGGAGAAGGAGACCCGACATCGACGGATGAACTGGGAAGAAAGGAATACATCTAGATGTCAACGGACAACTAGAAAAAAACTCGACGTTTATCGAAACCAACGGAGAGGTAAACAGACATCAAAGGATGACCTGTGGGGATAATACATCTAGATGCCAACGGACAACTAGGAAAAACTCGACGTTTATCGAAACCAATGGAGAGGTGGAACTCTACTGGGGAAGATACAACTAGACGTCAACGGACGAATAGGAAAAAACTCAACGTTTATCGAAACCAACGGAGAGGTGAAACCTTGGGGAAAGGTATCACTATACGTCAACGGACGTATAGGAAAAACTCAACGTTTATCGACACCAACGGAGAAGGAGACTCTTCTGGGGAGAGAAAATATAACTCAACCAAACGTCAACGGACGATTGGGAAAAACTCATCGTTTATCGACACCAACGGGGAGGTGAAACTCGATGTTTATCGACACCAATGGAGAAGGAGAAACTCGACGTTTATCGACACCAACGGAGAAAGAGACTCTGAGGGGAAAGGTATCACTATACGTCAACGGACGTATAGGAAAAACTCAACGTTTATCGAAACCAACGGAGAGGTAACCCTGAGGGGAAGAAATAAGGGTATTACGAACATTGAAAGATGATGTTTACCGACATCAAAAGAAGACCAGACATTGACGGATGACCGGGGTAGGACTCGATGTTTACCGACACCAAAAGATGGTGTTTACCGACTCCAAAGAAATAACACACGCGGGTGTTGACATGACACTGACCGGTATCACAATATGACATCTACATATGTCAAGGCAAGACTAAACACTTGTTGGAGATCCCACTGGGGAGAAACAAGCTTTCCGTTCGCGGACGGGTGAGGAAATAAACCTCTCTGGGGAATATCCTGAATGCTGTCAGGAGCAACTGTAGCAAACGTGTTGTACAGATGTTTGAACAACGATCCGCCTCTGCCGGGGATATGGTCTGATTGGTTCCAACACATGAATGCATATGTTTGAATTTTTCTATGGCGTAATGCTCCATATTGAATGGAAATGCTACGCGATTTTGAGAATGCAATGATTACTACATGCCAAATGCAAAATGATGAACTCTGACTGGGGCCAACTGATCAAATACTCCGACTCTGTGGGGAGACTCTGTCTGAGGAATACTCTGCGGGGAGAGCACCGACTTCTCACTCATGCTGGAGAAATAAAACTGTTGCTGGGGAAAGGATCCCAATCCGCTCGGGGACTCCGCTTGGGGAACAAACAAGGCAACTCGCTGGGGACGAACCAAGACGACTTCGCTGGGGAATTAAACAAGGCGACTTCGCTGGGAAGAGTTGCCAACAGGTAGGATAAACTCTGCTTTGGGAAACAAACGCTACTCCGCTAGGGAAAACTCATCCAATCCACAGGTAGGATAAATTCTGCTGGAGATAATCTTCACCGGACCTGATCCACTCGGGGAACCTGCTAGGGAAAACCATCAACACAAACCTCTGCTCGGGAGATCTGCTAGGTAAAGCAACTCTGTTGGGGATAACACACCAGACTCTGTGTTGGAGATAGGCATCCGCAACCCTGCTGGGGAAAAGCATACTCTGGTGAGGAAAGTAGTACACCAGACTCGGTGCTGGAGATAGACATCCACAACACTGCTGGGGATAAGCGCTCACGACCACGCTGAGGATAACAGTACTTCAGGCCCGACTGCTGGGGAATAGAAATCCACTGACACCTCCGCTGGGGATTTAACGTCCTTCCAACTCAGTGGGGATAATCCAACTTCAAACTCAGCTGGGAACTCAACTGGGGAACGATCTGCTGGGGAATCGTCTTTACAGATAACAACCTGCAAAACAGCACAACATACATGCCCCAGGGGTTGCATGGACAAGATATGTTCAAGTGTCCTCAACATTCAAAATGATTTTCAAATGTTTTATTCTTCTGCACGTTATTGCTTAGCCTTCATGTTTTTATATGCAATGTTTATCAAAAATTCGGACGTTTTTTGCAAACAAAACAGTAAAAATAAAAACAAGAGAGCTATTTATCTGAATAATGACTTTTATTGATTGAAAATGGGCCTGAAAAGGCGAATACATTGGGAAGCAATTCCTAGAAAGAGGTAATTGCGCACAAAAGGAAAAATCTATCCTAATGGCAATGTGAACACGGCATCCACTATTTCCCAATTCTGTTATAACTCACAGATCATCAGTTTTCCTCCCAACTCCTTGCCTTCTGAGAAGAATGACTGGACCGATCACATCTTTGGAGATGGAAGACGACGAAGCATGATGAAGTACAGATAACTCAGACTGTAGTCTTCGCTTTAATCCCTCTTTTGCCTGGATCGCCCTTTCGGGTTTTCAATCCACCGGGATACCCATTCTTGCCTAAGCCGCCCTTGCGGGTTTTCGACTTACCGGGTGTACAAATTCTTTTCATTTTTATCCCTAATTTTTGCCCGAACCTTTTCTTTCTGTTTTTTGGTTCGCCGGGATGCCCTTTTTTTGCCTAGACTCTTTTATTCTTTTTGTCCAGTGGGTCAATTTATGCGAAATATTTTTTGACTACATCTGAGTTAACTGGGGACGGGAAATCTTCACCATCCATAGTTGTAAGCATCAAGGCTCCACCGGAGAAAACCTTCTTAACAACATATGGACCTTCATAATTAGGAGTCCACTTGCCCCTGTTATCTGTACCGGGAGGAAGGATCCTCTTCAAAACTAGATCACCAGTTTGATAGCTTCGAGGACGCACTTTCTGATCAAAGGCTCTTTTCATCCTTCTCTGATACAACTGCCCATGGCACACAGCTGCAAGCCGTCTCTCTTCGATAAGGCTCAACTTGTTAAACCTTGTTCGAATCCACTCGGCTTCCTCAAGCTTAACATCTAACAAAACCCTCAGAGAAGGGATCTCTACTTCAACAGGTAGGACAGCTTCCAAACCATACACAAGGGAGTACGAGGTTGCCCCGGTCGACGTACGTACTGAAGTACGGTACCCATGCAAAGCGAAAGGCAGCATCTCATGCCAATCCTTGTACGTCACGACCATCTTCTGCACAATCTTCTTAATATTCTTATTTTCCGCCTCTACAGCACCATTCATCTTTGGTCTGTAAGGAGAAAAATTGTGATGTTCAATCTTGAAATCTTTGCAAAGTTCTTTCATCATCTTGTTATTGAGATTCGAACCATTGTCAGTAATGATCCTCTCAGGAACCCCATAACGACAGATGATTTCCTTCTTAATGAACCGGGCAACCACTTGTTTGGTAACATTAGCATAAGAAGCTGCTTCCACCCACTTGGTGAAGTAATCAATCGCAACCAGAATGAAGCGATGTCCATTAGAAGCAGTAGGCTCAATCTTCCCAATCATATCGATGCCCCACATGGCAAACGGCCAAGGCGAATTCATGACATTCAGAGGGCTTGGTGGTACATGCACCTTATCAGCATAGATTTGACACTTATGGCACTTCCGAGCGTATTTGAAACAATCGGATTCCATAGTCATCCAATAATAACCGGCCCTCAACAATTTCTTAGACATTGCATGACCACCAGCATGGGTACCAAACGAACCTTCATGCACTTCCTGCATCAACATGTCTGCTTCGTGTCTATCCACGCATCTGAGCAAGACCATGTCAAAGTTCCTCTTGTACAACACATCATCCTGATTCAGATAAAAGCTTCCAGCTAGCCTTCTCAGGGTTTTCTTGTCATTCTTCGACGCACCTTCAGGATACTCCTGGCTCTTGAGGAAATTCTTGATGTCATAGTACCACGGCTTCTTATCAACAACTGACTCGGCTGCAAACACATACGCAGGCCTCTCGAGTCGATTCACTGCAACATGTGGCACATGATTCCACCAATGAACTTTGATCATAGAAGATAAAGTAGCCAAAGCATCAGCCATCTGATTCTCGTCTCGGGGGACATGATACAACTTCACCTTCTTGAAGAACGTCAGTATTCTTCTGGTGTAATCTCTATACGGGATCAAATGCGGCTGGTTGGTATTCCAATCTCCATTGACCTAATTGATCACTAGAGCGGAATCTCCAAAAATGTCAAGAGTTTTAATTCTCAAATCAATGGCTTCTTCTATCCCCATGATACAAGCCTCATACTCAGCTTCGTTGTTGGTGACATCAAAAGTCAATCTAGCAGAGAAAGGTATATGAGCACCTTTAGGATTGATCAATACTGCACCAACACCGTTACCGTTCACATTCACAGCCCCATCAAACATCAATGTCCACTTGTCATCAGGATCCGGTCCTTCCTCGACAAGAGGCTCTTCACAATCTTTCATTTTCAAATACATGATGTCTTCATCAGGGAATTCCAACATCATCGGCTGATAATCATCGATCGGCTGTTCGGCGAGATAGTCTGACAAAATACTACCTTTGATGGCCTTCTGCGACGTGTACTGGATATCATATTCAGTTAAAATCATCTGCCAACGGGCAACACGTCCGGTGAGAGCCGGCTTCTCAAAGATGTATTTCACTGGATCCATCTTAGAAATCAACAAGGTAGTATGGTTCAACATATACTGCCTCAGTCGGCGAGCAGCCCAGGCCAAAGCACAACAAGTTTTCTCAAGCTGTGAATATTTGATTTCACAGTCGGTAAACTTTTTGCTAAGGTAGTATATGGCATGCTCTTTTCGACCAGACTCGTCATGCTGTCCCAATACACACCCCATCGAGTTCTCAGTCACTGACAGGTACATTATCAGCGGTCTCCCAGGAACTGAAGGTATCAGGATTGGAGGTTTCTGTAAATACTCTTTTATCTTGTCAAAAGCTTTCTGACAATCATCATTCCACCTGATTGCTTGATTCTTTCTTAGCAATTTGAATATCGGTTCACACGTGGCAGTTAGGTGAGATACAAACCTAGCAATGTAGTTCAATCTCCCTAAAAACCCACGAACCTGCTTTTCTGTTTTCGGTTCAGTCATTTCTTGAATAGTTTTGACTTTTGCTGGATCAACCTCAATCCCTTTCTCACTGACAATGAAGCCTAACAGCTTCCCAGATCGCACTCCAAACGTACACTTGTTTGGATTCAGCCTCAGTTTAAACTTTCTCAGCCTATCAAACAATTTCTGCAAATTAACCAAGTGCTCCTCTTCTGTCTGCGACTTCGCAATCATATCATCCACGTACACTTCAATCTCTTTGTGCATCATGTCATGAAAGAGAGTCGTCATAGCCCTCTGATAGGTAGCACCGGCATTCTTCAGCCTAAATGGCATCACCTTATAACAGAATGTGCCCCAAGGTGTAATGAATGTCGTCTTTTCCATGTCTTCTGGCGCCATCTTGATCTGATTATACCCAGAAAAACCATCCATGAAAGAGAAAACCGAGGATTGAGCCGTATTATCAACCAATACATCAATGTGAGGTAATGGGAAATCATCTTTCGGACTCGCTCTATTCAAATCCCGGTAATCGACACACATTCTGACTTTGGCATCCTTCTTCGGCACGGGAACGATGTTGGCCACCCACGGGGGATAAGTGGTTACTGACAAGAAACCCGCATCGAACTGCTTCTGAACCTCTTCTTTGATCTTCACAGCCATATCAGGACTCGTTCTGCGAAGCTTCTGCTTGACCGAAGGACAATCTTCTCTGAGAGGTAGTCTATGCACCACGATATCGGTATCCAACCCAGGCATATCTTGATAAGACCAGGCGAATATCTCTACATACTCTCTCAGCATCTCAATCAACCTACTCTTGACCTTTGTCTTCAAAGCAGCCCCGATCTTGATATCTCTTCTGGCGTCCTCAGTACCAAGATTCACAATCTCCAACTCCTCCTGATGAGGTTGGATGACCCTCTCCTCTTGCTTCAGCAATCTAACCAATTTTTTCGGGAGTTCACAGTCTTCCTCACTCTCCTCTTCAGCTTGGTAGATGGGATTATTGAAATCATACTGAGCCATAACAGAACTGTTCATAGTGGATGCCATAAGATCACTTCTGCATGTTTAATGCTTTGTTTTAGAAAAAAGAGTTCAAGAAAGTCACAAAAACAAAAACATTGCCATTTTTTATTAATTTTTTTTTTGAAAAATGAAAAACAAAAATAGAAAGACAGGGATCACAAAATTGTTTGCAAAACTTTTTGTGCAGAATGAAAAAACAAAAGAAAATTACTATGTTTGAAGAGTAACTTGGACCACATCTTCTGCCGTCCAATTGTTGATCATCTCCCCTGGTGCACACGGGCGAACCCAGTTGTCGAGATCACAATCACTGTCGCCATCTTCACTACTGACCGCAAAGACGTCACCGTGATTCATCAGCCCAACGCTGGTAAAGGTACTCGGACCTGCTTGTACACCCTGCTCCGCCTGCCAGGGTTGATAGCCAATTCCAAATTTGTCCTCTTTGACAGGCAAATCCACCATCTTTCCCCAACCTTCAGCTTTACCAGAGTCAACAACCTCCTTGGCCTGCTTATACGACGCAATTGAAGCACCCGGCTTTTTCTGATCAGCGAACGCCACCCTCTCGAGAGCAACAGTCTCAAATGCCTGGCATAAGGTTTCGTGGATATCGCCATCCACCTCTACATATTTGAAAGAGGATAGGTGACTCACCAAGATATCTTCTTTGCCGCACACGGTCACAATCTGACCGTTCCAGACATACTTGAGCTTTTGGTGGAGAGTTGACGAAACTGCCCCTGTTGCATGGATCCACGGACGCCCCAACAAACAACTGTACGCGGGCTGAATGTCCATAACATAGAAGATGATGTCAAAGACCTCCGGACCTATCTTCACCGGCAAAGTGACTTCACCAAAAACAGAACGTTTGGATCCGTCAAATGCACGCACAATCAAGTCACTCGGAGTAAGCACAACCCCTTCCACATCAATCTTCTTCAAGACCTGCTTGGGCAACACATTCAGTGACGAGCCAGTGTCTACCAACACGTGAGACAAAACAGCACCCTTGCACTCCATGGTGATATGCAAGGCCTTGTTATGATTACGCCCTTCAGGCGTTAAGTCTAGGTCAGTGAACCCTAAACCATGCCTGGTGCTCACGTTGGAAATTACACCCTCCAGCTGGTTGACAGAAATCTCCTGAGGCACGTAAGCCATATTCAACATCTTCAGTAAGGCATTACGATGTGCCTCAGAGCACAGAAGCAAAGAGAGTATAGAAATCTTGGACGGAGTCTGATTAAGCTGATCTACAATCTTGTAGTCACTTTTCTTGATTATTTTCATGAACTCCTCCACATCCTTCTCGAACGAACCCTCAGGCACCTCTTTCTGAGCCGGTTCCTCATCAACCACTGCCTGTTTGCCTTTAGCCTTGGCGAGAGCCTCAGCGTTGTTGTCTCTCAACGGTTGCGGAGCAAACAGACGTCCACTTCGAGTAAAACCTCCTGGTCCATCAACATTGTCCACAACTGGACTCACAACCACATGAGTTTTACTAGGCACACTGATTGTCACAGGCGCTTGGTTCACTGGCCTGGTATGATTCTCAGCCCTTCGGTTGCTGTGATAAGCGTTGTCATATTTCCATGGCACAACCCTGCTATCAACAGCCCTTCTGACTGGCGCAACAATTGTAGTCGGATTACTGGCGGTTACAGGTGCAGAGATGGTAACAGGGGTACCACTTGTTGTAGGCGCACTAACAACCCTTTGACCACATCCTTCAGACGGTTTGAAGTAGATAGTGACAGTCGACACTGTCCCACGATCTCTAACAGCCCGACTGGATTGCAAACTGCCTTCGTCCATCAAACCCTGGACACCATACCTCAACTGATCACAGCCATTCTCTGATTCAGCACAACCAACACAACCCTGATCACAGCCCGGGTAAACATCTCCATCCAACAAACGGCCCTTTACAACCAGCAAAGAAGTCTGAACATCTTCAACACTGACCACAAGATCTTCAGCTTCTGCCCCTTCGATATTATTCACTCGGTGCGCACCATGTGGCGGCATAGGGTTATTTACAACATTCGGCACAAGAGCAAAATTGATAGTTTTAGCATCAATCAGGTCCTGGACTTTATGATGAAAAGCCCTGCAGTTTTCGATATGGTGTCCTGGCGCACCAGAGTGGAAATCACAATGTACGTTGGCATCATACCCAGGTGGTATTTTTGTCAACGGAGCCATTGTCCTCAATTCAACAAACCCTAGTCTGAGCAACTCAGGTAGTAACTCAGCATAGGTCATTGGTAATGGGTCAAAACGTCGATCAGGCATCCTCTGCCTCGGCTGATACGGACGTTGTTGTTGTTGTTGTTGTTGTTGTTGTGGCAGTTGTTGAACTCTCTGTTGTTGTTGTTGTTGACGAGGTTGAGGTGCCGGAATGGTCACAGCAGCAACCTGGCGATACTGACTTCTGTTCGGATTTCTGCGGTGTTGAACAACATTAGTTTCACCCTCTCTCCGACGAGGTGCCCTAGCAAACGGCTTTTTGGAAGACGAGGACCCCACATCTTGAATTTTACCAGCTTTAATCAGGCTCTCTGTCCTCTCTCCGCATATCACCACATCTGAAAAACTACCGAATGGGCAGCTTCCCATCCGGTCCATGAAAACACCTTGAAGAGTACCAATGAACATGTCAGTTAACTCCCTCTCCAGCATAGGGGGTTGTACTCTAGCAGCCAGTTCACGCCACCTCTGGGCGTACTCCTTGAAGCTCTCTCCGGATTTCTGACAAAGACTCTGCAGCTGAGTCCGGCTCGGCGCCATGTCCATATTATGTTTATATTGCCTCAAGAAGGCCTCACCCAGATCCCTCCAACAACGGATAGAATCTCTCTTTAGTTCCATGTACCAACCCAAGGAAGCCCCAGATAAGCTGTCTTGGAAGAAGTACATCCACATCTTCTCATCATCGGTGTAAGCAGAGATCTTCCGATAATAAGCCTGCACATGGGTGCGAGGGCAAGAAGTACCGTTGTATTTGTCAAAAGAGGGTGCCTTGAATTTGTAGGGAATCCTCAACCCTTCTACCAGGCCCATATTGGTCACGTCGAAACCCAGGGAATTCTGACATTCCATGGCTCTTATCTTCACAGCAAGGGCATCCACCTTCCGATCCCTTTCCTCGACTCTCCCAAAAACTTCATCATCTTCACCTAGCAGCATGAACATGTCCTCTTGTCTATCAACAATCGGAGCGGGATGACGAACCGGAGCCCGGGTAGCTCTAACATTGACAGTCTCTGCAGCGAGAGGCTGTCTGTTGATTCTGATCCCCCTTAACTCATCACCCACAGCATATTCATTGGCGGGAGCAGCGACATTAACATTCTCATGAACTGGGACGCCCACCGGCGACACTCGGTTGGACTGCGGAACCACGGTCTCTTGTCTTTGAACCAGGGCTCGAAGTTCTTCTTGACCTTGCGCAACCCCTTGCATCATTGTCATAAACTGGGCCATGTTTGCCCTCATCTCAGCCAACTCCGTCTGAACTTGATCCATACTTCTCTGTTGATTGAGTCTGGTTGAATACCGATGCGGTCTCTGATCAGCTATCCTGCCTGACACAGGAATCAGAGTGAGAAGTCGCGAACAAGAACACCTGTTATGCAAAATGATATGAGTATGATGCTAATGCATATGATGCACATGATATGCTCATTTCTCAGGCATTCAAAGAGCCTGATTCATCTTCAAAAGATGGCAACCTGCAACAAGAACAACACAGAAGCACAGGAACAACCATACATAAGAGCAATGAGTACAAAGTGAAACCAACAACCTCATCTATATATAAGAGCAACAGGATCATACAACAAAGTCAACAAAGATCCAACAGAATCAAAGTGCAACAACGAATCCCATCCAACAAGCCTGGGGGTGATTCTCAACATAAACATCAGGAATACAAGCTAAGACAAACGACTTCCAGGAATGAGCGTCTTCAAGTAGTGACACTGGTCTATCAACAGGTCACACTCTGAACATTCTGGCAAGGGAGTGAGCTTCTCCTTCAACTGTCTTCTAAGCTCTACAACTTCTCCTCCAAGTTGGTTCTCTGATGCATGTCTCAAGTCGACTTCCTTCTTCAACTGGATATCTTTGTCTCTGAGTTGCTTCTCCAAGTCTCTTATCTTCTTCTGATAACTGGCTTCAACTCTCTGCAATCTCAAACACTCTCGGTGCTATGCATTCAGCAAATTCTCCATCTCTTCATAAGATCTCTTCTTGCTCCTTACTCCACCAACATCAACACTCTGGATGTCTCTGAGTTGGTGGGTCAGGTTCAACCTATCAGCTTTGGCTCGGTACAACTCCATCTGGGCATCTTGCTCTTTCTCCTTCAACCTGCGATTATCCATCAGGGCTTGCTTGTACTGCTCAGCAGGTACATTCTCAGCAAGGATCAAAGGTGGTTGCACTTGCAAAGGATTCATCCTATCATAGGGCAACAACAAAGTTTCCACTCTCTTCTTGACCCACTCAGTGTAGTCAGGCATAACAATGGCAAACTTCTTCCCTAAGACAGCTCCATCTTTGACACCAATAGACTTCCAAGCTCTTCCTATCTGCCCCAATCTCACAGGGTCATTCCGCTTCTCAAAATACACACTCTCAACTATTTCAGCTTCAAGTGGCCTTCCACTCATCACGAACCCCAACTGGCGAAGAGAAAGAACTGGGTTGTAATTAATGCAACCATTAGTCCCTACAAGTGGCACATTCCAAAACGCTCCACAACTCATGATAACATCACGCACATCCATCCGATAAGACTGCCATCTGATATCATATGAGGTAAGAGACATAACCCTCTGAGTCCACTTATGAGTGCTCTGAGCATCCACAAAAGGTCCACTGACTGGCAGGAGAGATAAGAACCATCTGAGCAAAAGTGGAAGACAACATTTTATAGCTCCACCCTTACCATGCCTACTGTGAATAGCATAATAAGTGTCAGCTAACAGAGTAGGAACCGGGTTTCCTCCAAGGAAGATGATGACTGCAGCATAGTCCACAAAGTTAGGCATACTCGGGAACAAGACAATCCCATAGATCATAATGGCCAACTGAGCATGAAAAGCTTCCCAATTCTCCTTCTCTGCTTCTTCTCTAGCTACCCTCAACAAAAACTTCAAAGGCAACCCTTCAACATCCCCACTGGACTTCCAATTATCACTGACTTCCTTGATACCCAAATGGAAAGCTCTGGAGATAACTCTGAAATCAACCTCCTTAGGCACGTCCAAGAAAGGAACCTGATACCGGATAGGAACGTTCAGCAGAATGGAGTACTCCTCAAGAGTAGGCGCCAACTGATAATCCTGAAAGGTGAAACAACGAAGCTTTGGGTCAAAAAACTGAAGAAGAGTCTGCAACGGCACTGGATCGACTACCATCTTCAACAACGTCAGAATATCCCCATACTGATCAACAAACACCTTCTGATTACCACTGGTCACAAGGTTGCTTAACTCTATCAGAGACGTCAAAGGCTCACGGTGAAAGCTGTAGGAACAAGTCTTCCGCTTCAACTCTGGGACTGTTGCCATCTCTATCAGTGAATAAACTCTGGAATGTACCTGAGAAATGATATGCATGCAAAGATTAGCTTTTTTTTCCCTTTTTTTTCTTTTCAATTCTTTTTTTATTGCGTATTTTTTTTGAAAATAAACATGCTATGATGCAAATGATGCAAACAAGACTGGCAGGCTGTGCATCTCGGAACACAGGATCAAAGCTTCGGCTTGAACTCGGAACCATAATTCATCTGAAACCCAAAGTCATCTGAGAAACTGTCATCTGAAGAACCAAGAGTCACCAACAGGACCACAAGTCACCAACAAGTCACCGACAAGTCACCAACTGTACCTGTAATAATGATCATTCCCTCCCCACTCACGGGTGTCATCTAGGCCAGGGTAAGATCGAGAGAAACGCAACATAAATAACCTTTCACAGAATATCATCATATACACACCCGAAGTATGTAACGATAATATCCCATCAGGGTCTGAACTGCTCGTGATATCAATGTTCCGCTAAGTGGCGCAATACCACCCGCTTCCCATGAATCACTCTATTCCTAGGTTTCCTAGATTTCACTCATAGCCTGGGTATTGGGCCTTTTACCTCATGTAACTCCCACCCCAACAGAGAGACAAACACAGCACAGCCAGCACAGATGAATATGAATGAATGCGAACATAAATGCAAACGTAAATGCAAACAATAAATAAATGAATGCAATAAATGAAGCAGCAAAGGCAACCAAACCCTATCCTAGAGAGCGCTAGGAGAGACTCGCTTAGGGAAGATGGACCAGCAAGAGGTCAACTTCTCTTTCTCCCCAGCAGAGTCGCCAGCTGTCGCATTACGCGAAAAACCGGCGGGAAAACGAAACAACAGAGCCGCTGTAGCACCTCAAATTTGCACCCTGCATTTTGTACATTCATTTCATGTTAGGTCATTAACATAACATAGTCCACTGCATAACATTGCATTGTCCTTTTTGCCCAAGTGCAAGCCATTCAGAAGAATTAGGTCAAACTGGTCAGGAGATCAGTCCATCAAGCAAGCAAGTGCAATTTTCATTGAGCCAAGGCCCTAGGGTTGGTCCAACATGTTCACATGACCTAGGGGTCCTTTTGAAGTGATTTGGTCAAGGATTGGGTGCCCAGAAGTCATCAGTCATGGCTCAGTTCACCAGAAACCCTAGAAAGTCAACTGTTGGTCAACTGTGCATTTAATCAGTGATTGGATGGTGGGAATTGGTTTGAGAGGCCTTGATCATGTCCATATAAGCCTCATATATCATGTCAAGCATCATCATTGAAGAGTTTGAAGTCAAACAAGAAATTTCCAAAAATAGAAAGTTGACCTGTAATTGGAATTTGCCAAAAATGGAAAGTCTTGATCCTCAAATTTACATCATGATACAAGCTTCAAATGAATTTTTTCCCAACATGAAAGTTGAAGATTTTGTTCTCCCATTTTCAAAAAGTCCAAGAACACTCAATTCCCATGAATGGTTGGCAAGTTATGATCAAATCATTCTCAAATAATTTTGAACTTCAAAGTGGCATATCTTCCAAACCATTTGGCCAAATTGGGTGGGGTTTTTTGCTACAAGTCACATTTGATGCCCTCTTTCCAAATATGTCATCACAATTTACCAAAAACTCACCAATCAAAATGGCACTTTTTGAAGTGACTTGAATTATTTCAAGTGAGGTGAAAAAGTGATTTTGCAATTTAAGCCTTTCCAATATATTTTGCCAATTGAAATTGCTAAGAAATCATATTTGGAGTGTGTACAAGGCCCACTTTCGCAGCTGTAACCACAGACGTTGCCATTTGAGTGAAAATTGACAAATTAACCAAAACACCTCCAATTACAAAAATCCAATTACCACATAACTAACCAAGCTTAAGGACACTAAAACACAGTATATATTCTTCATTTTCTGCAGAAGAAACCCTAGCAGCCACAAGATTCCAAACAGAAAATCTGATATTCTCTAAAACCTTCATTTTGCATTTTAGAACTTCTCTCCAAAAACCTTCAAGAACTCGAGCCTTGGTTGGTTGCTGCATCATATACCATCATTCTTGAGCTCATTGGAAGCCTTGTTTCCCAACTGTGAGCGAGAAATCTTCAGCTGCCATTCAAGAACACTCCAATGGCAGATCGTGTTTTGAGCTTCATTGAACATTCTTGAGCCAAAATCCTTTCTCCATTCAACTTTGGGAAGCTTGCTGGACATCTGTTTCACCTCAACATAGCCAAACAACATCAGAATTTCAACTGTTCTTCACTTTTGGTAAATTTTCGATTCTCATTATTTGCCAAACCATGCTATGCCTTGTATAGATCCTTTCTTGCTGGTCATTTTGAGCTTTAAAGCATTGAAAATGGTTGAGTAATTAGGGAGAAATGTGGAGTTGAAAGTTGATGTTCAAACTTATTTTTGTATCATGCATGCTGTGTAGCTCGATTCAGTGCAAATGAATATTAGTTTCTTGATGTGTGATGTTTGCTGGTTACGTTGGTGTGATTAATTTCATCTTCTGGGCAATATAATTTTCACGATTGGATGAAGATGATGAAGGTCTGCTGTACTGTTCATAAACCCTAAAACATTTCCAGATTTTCTGTTTTTTTAAACGCGTTCTGCATGGTTGTACTATTCCATTAGCATGTAGCCAATCATCACGTGCCACGCCTTCCACTTATGCGCACCGTTTCATTAAAACTTCACCAGAATTACAAATATGCCACGGCCTTATTTATTTGGTTATTTAAATCATTTTGTTTTCAATATTTATTTCATTTGGGTGCTCAATCTTACAAAAAATCATAGCTCATCCATTGTTAATCCAAAATTCATGAAACTTTTTGCATTTTGTTCATCTCAATCTCTACTTATTTATCATGATTTTTCCTGATTTTTTTGATGAATGGATTTTAATTTGTGCTAGGGTTTTGTTCATGTGTCCATTTTTTGTACACTTTGCCAAATCAATTGTAAAATGATGATACATTATCCAATGGCTTCCATATTTTTTGTGCTCAAACTAGACACATTAATGGTGATTTTGGTGTAGAGTTTGTGAATTTATCATTTCTGGTTTGTGAGTTATGATTTTTTGAATTAGGGTGTGACAATTTGTGTCACACCATTGATGTCTAACTTCATGATTTTCATTACCTTGCTTCTTGACCTCAAATTGGCTTGAATTTTTGCATGAACATACTCTTGGATGTCTAGTTTACATGTGATTTTTTGTGGCATTATTTGTGGCATTTCCTAATTGTTTGGGATTTTCTCCCCTGTTTGGTCTTATGTTGACTTTTTGTGACACATCATGCCATTTCATTTGTGAAATTCTCATACTTAATTGGATGGACTTGAAACTTGACATGTGATTAATAGACATCTTGAACTTTGCCGTGGTTTTGATCCCATTGATTTCTCATATGTTATCACTGATTTATGATTTATTGAAGTTGGTGCATGTTTGGTTGACTTCTTTGAGCATGTTTGAACTTGCCATGCCTTTTTGATTTTCATTGACCACCTTCCCCTTGTCCAAATGAGCTGAAATTTGATATGCTTATCATGCTATGGATCATGTTTGATCATGATTTATTTGATGATTTTTTGGAATGTTTATGATTGGTTTTGATTTGAGTCTTGCTGTTGACTTCTATGAGCTTCCATATGCCATGCTTTGACCTAATTTGCTCATGAAATGATGATGATGATTGATATGAATGTGAAACCAATTGAGTTTGTTTCTTGATTGTTTGAATATGATTTTGATTGGATTTCACTTGCTGTTTTGACTTTCTCATCCCCTTTTGACCCTAGGCTTGTCCTAGTGGTCTTGTTGCTCATGTTTGAGTTCATGTTTTCAGATTAACCAACAAATACCCAAAGAAACTTATACAAGTTGAATGAGTTTGATTTGATTATCATGACTAACTTGTTTGTTTTGTAGCTTGCTTGGCTCATATGCTTGAGCCTTATGCATTGCACAGTTAACTGACTGTGTTGACTGTTGATTTCTATCTCATTTTGCTTTAACTTTGAGTTGTGTACTGATTCTGTTTGACTAGTTTCAGGTACCTTTAGTTGCTTTTAGTTCCTTGTGAACTTTGCTTTGCTTTGCTTAATAGCAATTTGCATTAAGTTATACTTTCTTATCTTCATGTAGTCTGGAAGACCTGGCCTGTTACTTGGCCAGGCAACTGTCTGAAGTCCTCCTTAAGAGGCAATGTTTGTGACTGTTTACATTTGTCCTTGTATAGAGTCAAAGACCTCCTAAGTGAAGAGGCAATTGGCAGAACCCAAGGGATATGCAATCTATCCCCTGCTATTCTGTGTGTCATCTACTTTGCTCACATCACTGTGTTGATGCATTGCAGATACAAACCCAAGATCTTGTACAATTGTACAGTTGAGTCAGTTTCAAATGTGTAGAAGGGTTCCCACTTTCTGAACCCACACATTCTTGTCTTAAGCTCTCCCAGGCCAGGGATAAGAGCTGTGAAGTCTTATCTTCACTCACCTTTCATCTGCTTCACCTTAGCCCCTCAATGGCAAGGTTAAGAGCTAACACTACCCAGTTACAGTGGTTTGTTTGTTGAGGTTGATATGACCCCTCGACTAAAACCTAACCTTGATTGAGCCCATTGTTTGCATATAGTGTGTGCTACCTGTGATTGTGTGTTTGTTTGACTTGCTTCCTGTGTAAGTTAGGTTAGGTGTGGCTTGCTTCCTGTGCAAGTCATGTTTAGGATAGGCTTGCTTCCCGTGCAAGTTAGCTAGAAACCTTAACTTAGGGATGATTTTGCATGACAACATCTAGGCTCGAGTCGTAGTCTCCCTAGTGTTGTGTCTCCCTCTGTTATCTGGTTAGGCTAGTCCTGTATCCCTATGCAGGGGAACTACGTCGCCCTGATTCTAATACCAGATGAGGTACGTAGGCAGGAGATCGTGCGAGATCTCTCCGGGCACACTTTTCTTTCTTTTTGTGTGTGTGCTTGACAGTTATAGGCTCGAGTTCCCGACTCCCTATTAACTTGTTTGGTTGTTGTGTGCTTGGAAGCTGATGTAAGTCCATCGAGTGGCATTCGGGTTCCAGTGTGCGTGTGTTTTGGTTCGGATGCCGATGTAAGTCCAGTGATTGGCGTTCGGGCTCCACGTTTGCCTTTTTGTGTGTGTTTTGGTTCGGATGCCGATGTAAGTCCAGTGATTGGCGTTCGGGCTCCACGTTTGCCTTTTTGTGTGTGTTTTGGTTCGGATGCTGATGTAAGCCCAGTGATTGGCACTCAGGCTCCAGGTTTGCCTGCTTGTGTGTTTGTTTGTTTGGCGTGCGTGTAGCTGAACTACGGCAACTCTGATTCTCATGTTCAGATGAGATACGTAGGCACAAGATGCGATGTCTTGCCGAGTTTGACTAACGACTAACAACTAATCCTTGTTTGCTTTCGCCCTCGTTGCGATCCTTTCTCTCGCCCTCGTTGCGATCGAGACTATCCCTTTCTCTTGCCCTCGTTGCAATCGAGACCTTTGTTCCCGTAGTTAGCCGAACTACGTTTTGCTTTGATTCTTATTCCAGATGAGATACGTAGGCATAAGACGCGATGTCTTAGCGAGCACACATCTATTTAACCCATAGGTAGCCGAGCTACGAACACTCTGATTCTCATTCCAGATGAGATACGTATGCAGTGGATGCGACATCCGTGCGAGTCATTTTTCTCTTGACCCTTTTAGTAAATAGTACATTAGATAAACACACACCCTTTAGACAAGAAACAACAAGAGTGGATCCCGTAGAGTACTACGGATGCGTAGGGGTGCTAATACCTTCCCTTCACATAATCGACTCCCGAACCCAAGATTTGGTTGCGAGACCTTGTCTTTTCCTTTCCTTTTCTCCAGGTTTACTTCGAGCGTTTCCTTTCCCTCCTTTGGGATAAATAACGCACGGTGGCGACTCTTCTGTCATTTCTTTCTCGCCGGTTGTTTTTTCGCACCACTGTATTTTTCAGGCTGCGACAGCTGGCGACTTTGCTGGGGAAATGTTTCCCTAAGCGAGTCCCTCCTAGCTTTTGTAGGTTTCTTGTTTGTTGGGTGTTTATTCTTTTGTACAGTTATTTATTTTCAGCATTTACCTGCTTTACCTTATTGCATTCATGTACATATGTTTGTTGTATCTGTGGGTTGACTTTTTGTTGGGATGGGATATTCTATGAGAGATAAGCCCACTACCCAGGCTTGAGTGTACATATAGGTTTTAGAGTGGATAGTCATGAGACTTGCGTGGCATGTTGCTACGTTAAGTTGTTCATGAAGACCCACATCCAGACGAGGTTTCTTTGGATATGTTTTGTCCTATGGGTGTTCCATAACGACAAACGTTCCTTTAGAAATCATCGACTCTGGCGACCATTTCCCGAGAACTCAGTCGAGGCCTCTCCTCCGAGACGCGTTTATGTTAGCTCTGGTGGGCGCATTCTCGCTGCTCAATCCGAGGACCCCGAGACTGGGAACTTGCTTTAGGATATCCTGTTGAGGGGAGTCAGCAGAGGCCTTTTATCCCGTAATAATGCCAAACCTTCAGTGGTAAACGTATTATTCTCGACTGAAGGGCTAAAGCTGACAAACTTCTGTTCTTAGAACCTACCAGGGGGGGGGGGGGGGGGTTTGATCTCTACATATACGGTTTCTGCCAGTAGTGCTGTGATGGTGACTTTGGTTCAGCCAAATTTATGGACATTTATTTCTGGGACGCCGGAGTTCTGTCCGTGGTTTATCAATGGGTTCCGTTTATTTCGGATCCCCGGGTTGAATTTGAAAGTACCTGTTCAGAGGATCTGACTGTCATCCGCTCAGTGGATGTTCCTGTGATGATAGTGATGTAATCTCCAGTTCCGTTTATTTCGGAACTCCCCAAGTCGGATTTATGGTGACTTAGTCCCGATGACTGTGACTAGTTCAGAGAATGGGTCTTCAGATGACTTGGTGGTGCAGTGACTTGCATTCATGCATTTGCATCGCATTCATCTGCATTCAACTCGTGTCTATCCGTACTCAGGGTCCACTTTTTGATTAAGATTCTGGTTGAGAGATATCCAGATGTCAGAATGTTATTGATGAAAAAATTATCTGTCTCTGTGAAACCAAAATCAAAGGAATATTCTTAGTACGGATAGACATTGCATGCGTGAGTCATACTAACCCATTTGCTGTTTTGTAGGTGTCAACCAGTGCGCATAGCTCTTCCATTCAGACATACAGTCAGACTCAACAAATCCAAGCTGATGGATCTTCCCAACGCCGGCATCCTTGAACTAAAAGAGATGATGAGGGGATTGTTCAGTATTGTGCAAGGGCTTGCCTTGGGGCAGAAAGCCATGTCTGAGAGATTGGAAAGGATTGAGAGCTGGATGATCAAGGAGAAAGTTCAGGGAAGGGCTCCATCATCCGATGTAACAAATCCCTCTGGCTCGGTAGCAAAGAAACGCTCTGACAGTGGTCCGCTCAAAAAAGAGGTTGAGTCAAGTGGTGTGCCAGCAAAGAAAGAACGCAGTAAGGATCGTTATCATCCTTATGCTGGTGCTGTAACCACTCTTGTCGGTAACTCACCTGTACCCCCGCAACAACCACCACCTCAACAGAAGGCACTGAGAGCTAAGAGCCAGGTGAAGAAGAAGAAGGAGGATCGTCAGTTTGAGGAACCACCTGTGACTTATACCCTTCTGTTCAGGAGACTGAGGGATTTGGGGTTAGTCCGGCCAAGGATTTTGATTCCAATAGCACAACAGAAGAGGCCTGCACACTATGATGAGAATGCCAGTTGTGAATTCCATTCTGAGGCACCCGGGCACAGTGTTGAGGGTTGTAGAGCTTTCAAGCATGTCGTCCAGGACATGGTGGACTCCAAGACCATCAGCTTGGCCCAGATAATGAATGGGGATGTCAACCCGGTACCCAGGCAGGGTCCTGTAAAAGCGAAGATGGTGAAAAAGGTCAAGAAAGGAATGGAGATGACTGAGGAAGATCAGCTAAAGGTTCCCCTGGCTGTGGTTCCAAAACCTCTGGTGCAGGATGGAGTCTTCCCTGTGGTTGATAATTGTTGTGCAGCCGTTGCCACAGAGGGGTGTGTATTGATGGGAGACACGACCCAGAAGATGAAAGAAGTAGAAATGGACATTGGAAAACTTGAAATACCCAGTCAAGCAATCGAAACCGTCCAGGTGGAGAGAGCTCTTGTTGTCGAGAAAGAGAAGAAGTTGTCCATTTCTTCTTATAAACAAGCTCTAGAGGTGGTGAAAAACAAAGAGGTCCGAGGTTGGGGTTGAATCATTGACATAGTGGTAAAGGCAGACATGTTCGGGATTGGTTATCCAGATCAAGAGTCGTCTAGACCAAACAGAGGACGTCGTCCACCGTACATCTTTGTCAGTGCAGGAATGCTGGATTCTGATCATGCTTGTTCAGTGAGTGAAGAGATTGACTGTGACCGCGAGCTCGAGCTGTGGATAAAGTCGTGCGTACCAGACGATTGGAAGGTCTCCAAAAGCATCACTGTCGCTCATCCGGAAGTGTAGTATTTTTGTTTTAATTTTTGTTTGCATGAAAGCCATACGTTTTGCCCGAAACGTACTGGTCCATTGTAAGGGCCATCTCATGTGTTTCATTTTGCAACGTTTTGCATCGGTAATAAATGGATGTTTTTGTGATTAAAAGCGGTGTTCCTTGTTTTTCATTTTTTACAGTTTAAAAAATAAAAATGGCAATGTTTTTCGTTTTTCTTTTGAACTTGTCTCGTTCCAACCTCAAAAGTGATTACCCTCCTGATCTCATCGATAAAAATTTGGTTACACCTTTGTATGACTTCGACAATTCGATCTATCATGCCGAAGGAGAAGGCGAAGAAGATTGTGATCTGTTGGAATTAGCCGGGTCGTTGAAACCAGAGGAGAAGGTGATTCAACCGCATGAGGAGTGCTCAGAATTGTTGCTCCAAGCACCGCCGAGGTCAGAAAGCGAATATTGAGGCCGCTTCAGAGGTAAGTCAAGAACAAGATGGTATATGTGCGCCTGGTTGTATCTAGATACACCAAGGTAGGATACCAATGTTGTGGAGGCACGAGTTACCATGGAGAGAAGACTGTCCTCCAGGGAAACGGAAATCGGTGCTGAAAGATGAGAATGTGTGTAGACTGTCGAGACGTGAGAAGAGCTAATCTGAAAGATGAATTCCCGGTACGTCACAACGAGGTATTGGTTGATTATAATGCTCAGTTTATCTTCATGGATGGCTTCTTGGCCGAGACCAGATTGAATTGTTGCCAGATGATATGAAGTAAACCATGTCCATCACACAAGGGGCACCGTCTGGTTATAAGGTGATGTCGTTCAGTATCGAGAAGGCTGGTGCCAAGTATCAGAAGTCTAGGGTGACTTTGTTTCATGATATGATTCATCGTGAAAGCAAATTCCATGTTGATGACATGATGGCAAAGTCCCAAGCAGAAGAGGGGCATCCGGTGGATCAAGTTGTTTGACAGGTAAAGATAACTCATACTGTTGAGTTCGAATTAGCGCACTTATGGAGTGCTGTCCAGCAAGCTGCCGAGGCATGTTGCGAACGAAAGAGGAATCAAGGTTGATCCTGCAAAAAAAAAAAAAAAAAAAAAAAAAAAAAAAGGGAACAGTAATAGAAACGCCTGAACCATAAACAAACGAAAAAAGAAAGAAATCAAATGGTCAGATGGAATGAGGACTGCCAAGGGGCATGGTAAGAAAAAAAAAGGAGTAGTAGGAACCTCTGATTCTGATACCTTCCGGGGAAGAAACGACTGCTAATCTGGTACTTGACAGCCCTTAAGGGGTCTATGAGGTGCGTATTGAGTCAGTATGACTAGTCTTGTCGAAAAGAGCACGCAATTTACCTAAGCAAAAAGTTTATCGACTGTGAAACAATACACTCACTGCTCGAGAAAACTTGATGTACTTTGGCATAGGCTGCTCGCCGATTGAGACAGTGTATGTTGGTTCATACCACCTTGTGGATGTCCAAAATGGATCTGATCAAGTATGTGCTTGAGGATCTAGCATCGAACGGACGGGTTGCGAGAGGGCAAGTGATGTCGACTGAATACGATATTCAGTATACCTCCCAGAAAGCAACCAAGAGGAGGGTATTGTATGGTTATCTCGCCCAACAGCCCACTGATGATTGTCAACCAAGGAAGTCTGAAGTCCCTGATGAGGACATCTCGAGGTACTCGAATCGAAAGATTGAGAGTGACCAATCCCGGAGGAGGGGCCTGACCCCGAATCTGAACGGGTCTTGATGTCTGATGAGGAGAGTTTAAAGAGAGTGAGCTAGTGCTTCCCCGATAACATGTGAACGCACCAATGATAGTGGCTGAGTACGAAGTTGGTATCCTGAGTGTCGTACTTTGGTACGTGCATCTACTGGGGCAACGCCTTCCTCATGCGGTATGGGATGGAAGTGATCTTGCCTGCTGGAGGCTAGATTTCATTGTAAAGAGTCCGGATGGATGAGAAGTTAGAAAAGGGCGAGTGGATGAGGACTCGGTATAACGCGTTGAGCCTGGTTGAGAAAAGAGGCTGACAGTTACTTGTCATGGGGCAGTTGTACCCAGTAAATGAAGCGTGTTGTTGACCGAGAAGTGCGACCTCGTGGGTAGCATGGAAGAGATGTGGTGTTGAAAAGGATCCTTCTTCCTCAAGACGATCGTGGGGCAAGTGGATAAACAATTATGAATGTCCGTTCGTGGTCAAAAAGGGTTTTCTCTGACAGAGCCTTGTTGCTGACGACCACGGATGATGAGGATTTTCCATCCCCTGTGAATGCGGACGCAGTTAAAAGATACTTCGTGAGAAAGAGACCCGCTGGACAAAAGAATAAAAGAGTCCAGGCAAAAAGGGGCATCCCGGCGAACCAAGAAAAAAGAAGAAAGGTTCGGGCAAAAGTTAGGGATAATAAAAGAAAATAACTGTACACCCGGCAAGTTGAAAACCCGCAAGGGCGACTTGGGCAAAAAAGGGTATCCCGATGGACTGAAACCCGAAGGGGCGGTCCAGGCAAAGAGGGAATGGAACGAACAACTGCGTCTAGCATGATCGTTTGTGCTCATGATGACTTGGATAATCTCCGACAGAGACCGATCGGAAGCATCTTGTTCAGAAGACAGAAAGTGCGGAAAGTCTTGAGGACATATGAGGTGTAACTGAGTTGGAACCCGATGAGATCACAGTTTCACGTTGCCATTAGGATAGATTTTTTCCTTTTATGTGCAATCACCTCTTTCCAGGGTTTGCTTCCTGTGTGTTGCTCGGTTGTGAGCCATCTTTTATTCCAGTCAATAAAGTGCGTGTTCAGTCAAATAATTTTGTTTTTGTTTTCATTACCGTTTTGATTACGAAAACATCCATTCGTTTTGATAAGAATAGTTGCATTTTGAAACATAGAGGTCCCTTCCGATGCATGCTTATGAGGTTGAAATCTGGAAATCTTATTCGGAAGTTTGAGTGACTTAGGCGTTGAAATATCGGAACGCCTGGGGCACGCCTGGGGCACGCTTTTATCTAACAATCTCTTGTGTCGGTGCTGTTAGATATCTTCATTCGCTGGCAGGTGGTGATATGAAGCCTTTTGAAAAAAAAAAAGAGAAATCCCCACAGAGTCCAATCAGGGGCAAGGGATAGAAGAACGCAAGAGACGGCGAAAGAAGGATGACGATCCTGGAAGGAGTTAATCAAGAAGACTCTTCAAAGTCTAAGGATTGGAAAGTTTGTATGAATCCCAGGAATTCGATCTTCGTGGGATGGATGAGAAAAGTCCAGATGAGCCTGGGAGTTCTCGAAAGTGGAAAGTCAACACTGTGGATGGATGTTGAATACCAGTGTTCGACGAGTCGACCGGCAGCCCGTGTCCGATAGTCCGTATTTTCCCAATGGGTTTGAGAGTGTCATCTCCCTAACAGATTTGAGATCAGTGTCTCCTTAGCGAGCCTGAAGGTCACTGCCTTCCCAGTAGGGCTTGTGTTGATGGTTTTCCCTCAGCGAGGTCCCCAAGCGGATCGGGTTCGGAGAAAATCATCCCCAGTAGAGATAAGAATGGGTTTGCCTCCCCTAGCAGGGTAATCTCCAAGCAGTTCGGGTTCGATGGAGTACATCCTCAGCAAGGTTTGTCTTTCCCCAGCAGGGTGGAAGTTGACGTGATTATAAGATCCTCAGCACAGTTCCTGGAGTTCCCCGGTGTTTGTCTCTGGAGGAGACGTGTGTTTATGCATTCATCATTTAGAAAAGCATAGCATATTGCATCATTAGTGCATAGCATTTCCATGATCATGGGGCATTGTGTAAAACAAAAAAAAACTCATGCATCAACATTGCAAACATGTCCATTAGCCCTAGGCCGTGGTGACCAGCCGAGATTGGGTTGTTGGAAAGAGTTTAGCATCGCGCCATTGGATCGGCTTCAGAGTTGGGTTCCTCAGCATGGTTGAGAGGTTGGTGTTTTCCCAACAAGTGATTCCTTAGTCGAGTGGGTATCCCCAGCAGTGTTACTCCCCAATTGTTAGCGTCTTGCCAGCTTGGGTCTGTTTCCCTAGCGGATGTGGGTGTGTCTGATCTCTCCATGTAGAGCCAACCCCTTAAGCAGAAAGTATCTATCCTTTCCTGCCATTTCCCCACTGAGATACATCCTCGTGGATGACGGTTGTTTTCGTTCCCTCCCAACACACATTGGGATGGGTTTTTCCTATTGAGTTCTTTCCTCACTAGGATGAGTCTTGTTTCAGTCGGCCTTTTTGGATCGATCCTAAATTGGCTCCCCGTTGACTGTTTCTTGTGCTTCCCTGGGGCATAAATGAATAGTTGCTCACTAACCGACACTCGTTCATCTTATCCTCAGCGGAATTTGTGGGCCTCTACCTACAAACCGGTAGTTGTAAGTCCTATCATCGTGGTTTTCTACCTACAAGTCGGTAGTTGTAAAATCCCACTTTCACCCCCTAGCAGAGGTAACCTTTGTGGTTCATGCTGTTTGTTGGCTTCTACCAACGAACCGGTAGTTGTAAGTCCTATCTTTGTGGTTTTCTACCTACTAACTGGTAGTTGTAAAATCCCACTTTCATCCCCTAGCAGAGTTAACCCTTTGTGCTCATCCTGGTCGATGACTGGTTACTTTTCTGTGGTTTTCTGCCTACAAACCGGTAGATGTAATCCCCTCTTTGTGGTATTGATAGTCTTGTCCCCTTTGGATACTTGCCTTGATCAAGCAGTATTGTCCCCATTGGGTCTTCCCCTTCTTCTTGGATACTTGCTCCGAGTAAGCAACTTTATCCTCTTTTGATTGGTCATCTTTTGCATACCTAGTCTGGTACCCCGTTGCCTTTCTTTTCGGTCGTTTATCCATTTAACAACCTACAACCCGGTTATGGATAATCTTCCATGCGAGTGTATTATCTACGTTTTGACGGCTATAGATAATATATCTCATGCACTCTTTGGTCAATCTTTCGGTTGTTATCCCCATCATGGGTCTTTGGCATGCGTGCCGGCTCATTTATCACTGTCTTGTTATCTTCGCCGATGCTGATAGACATGAAGAATTTTCCGGTGTTCAGACCGAGGCGGTATTCAGACCGAAGTGGCGTTCAGGCCAATTTCCGATTTTCAGATCGAAGAAGTTTCCGACGATCAGGTCGATGTACTTATGGCATTCAGGCCAATTTTCCGGTGTTCAGACCGAGGCGGTATTCAGACCGAAGTGGCGTTCAGGCCAATTTCCGATTTTCAGATCGAAGAAGTTTCCGACGATCAGGTCGATGTACTTATGGCATTCAGGCCAATTTTCCGGTGTTCAGACCGAGGCGGTATTCAGACCGAAGTGGCGTTCAGGCCAATTTCCGATTTTCAGATCGAAGAAGTTTCCGACGATCAGGTCGATGTACTTATGGCATTCAGGCCGATTTTCCGGTGTTCAGACCGAGGCGGTATTCAGACCGAAGTGGCGTTCAGGCCAATTTCCGATTTTCAGATCGAAGAAGTTTCCGACGATCAGGTCGATGTACTTATGGCATTCAGGCCAATTTTCCGGTGTTCAGACCGAGGCGGTATTCAGACCGAAGTGGCGTTCAGGCCAATTTCCGATTTTCAGATCGAAGAAGTTTCCGACGATCAGGTCGATGTACTTATGGCATTCAGGCCGATTTTCCGGTGTTCAGACCGAGGCGGTATTCAGACCGAAGTGGCGTTCAGGCTAATTTCCGATTTTCAGATCGAAGAAGTTTCCGACGATCAGGTCGATGTACTTATGGCATTCAGGCCGATTTTCCGGTGTTCAGACCGAGGCGGTATTCAGACCGAAGTGGCGTTCAGGCCAATTTCCGATTTTCAGATCGAAGAAGTTTCCGACGATCAGGTCGATGTACTTATGGCATTCAGGCCAATTTTCCGGTGTTCAGACCGAGGCGGTATTCAGACCGAAGTGGCGTTCAGGCCAATTTCCGATTTTCAGATCGAAGAAGTTTCCGACGATCAGGTCGATGTACTTATGGCATTCAGGCCGATTTTCCGGTGTTCAGACCGAGGCGGTATTCAGACCGAAGTGGCGTTCAGGCCAATTTCCGATTTTCAGATCGAAGAAGTTTCCGACGATCAGGTCGATGTACTTATGGCATTCAGGCCGATTTTCCGGTGTTCAGACCGAGGCGGTATTCAGACCGAAGTGGCGTTCAGGCCAATTTCCGATTTTCATATCGAAGAAGTTTCTGACGATCAGGTCGATGTACTTATGGCATTCAGGCCAATTTTCCGGTGTTCAGGTCGAGGCGGTATTCAGACCGAAGTGGCGTTCAGGCCAATTTCCGATTTTCAGACCATCATCAATATTCTCATGTTCCGGTGTTCAGTATTCAAGACTGACGGGCGGCGTTCAGGCCTTGGTTCTTGGTGTCACCAGTTACCCATATGTTTCTGTTTCGGTGATCAGGCCAACTTTCTCCGTTTCAGACGAATCATTGTTTCAAGACTGTTTCCTTGCCGATCTTGACAGGCGTTGTTAATTATTTTCCCAGCAGAGTGCAAATTTCTACGGTTCTTGGTATTCAATCCCTGTTTACCCTGAAAGTCTGACAGCCGTTGCTCTCATCCATTCGGGTTCCCAGCTGATTGAATAGGGGCAGCTGTAGCACCTCAAATTTGCACCCTGCATTTTGTACATTCATTTCATGTTAGGTCATTAACATAACATAGTCCACTGCATAACATTGCATTGTCCTTTTTGCCCAAGTGCAAGCCATTCAGAAGAATTAGGTCAAACTGGTCAGGAGATCAGTCCATCAAGCAAGCAAGTGCAATTTTCATTGAGCCAAGGCCCTAGGGTTGGTCCAACATGTTCACATGACCTAGGGGTCCTTTTGAAGTGATTTGGTCAAGGATTGGGTGCCCAGAAGTCATCAGTCATGGCTCAGTTCACCAGAAACCCTAGAAAGTCAACTGTTGGTCAACTGTGCATTTAATCAGTGATTGGATGGTGGGAATTGGTTTGAGAGGCCTTGATCATGTCCATATAAGCCTCATATATCATGTCAAGCATCATCATTGAAGAGTTTGAAGTCAAACAAGAAATTTCCAAAAATAGAAAGTTGACCTGTAATTGGAATTTGCCAAAAATGGAAAGTCTTGATCCTCAAATTTACATCATGATACAAGCTTCAAATGAATTTTTTCCCAACATGAAAGTTGAAGATTTTGTTCTCCCATTTTCAAAAAGTCCAAGAACACTCAATTCCCATGAATGGTTGGCAAGTTATGATCAAATCATTCTCAAATAATTTTGAACTTCAAAGTGGCATATCTTCCAAACCATTTGGCCAAATTGGGTGGGGTTTTTTGCTACAAGTCACATTTGATGCCCTCTTTCCAAATATGTCATCACAATTTACCAAAAACTCACCAATCAAAATGGCATTTTTTGAAGTGACTTGAATTATTTCAAGTGAGGTGAAAAAGTGATTTTGCAATTTAAGCCTTTCCAATATATTTTGCCAATTGAAATTGCTAAGAAATCATATTTGGAGTGTGTACAAGGCCCACTTTCGCAGCTGTAACCACAGACCTTGCCATTTGAGTGAAAATTGACAAATTAACCAAAATACCTCCAATTACAAAAATCCAATTACCACATAACTAACCAAGCTTAAGGACACTAAAACACAGTATATATTCTTCATTTTCTGCAGAAGAAACCCTAGCAGCCACAAGATTCCAAACAGAAAATCTGATATTCTCTAAAACCTTCATTTTGCATTTTAGAACTTCTCTCCAAAAACCTTCAAGAACTCGAGCCTTGGTTGGTTGCTGCATCATATACCATCATTCTTGAGCTCATTGGAAGCCTTATTTCCCAACTGTGAGCGAGAAATCTTCAGCTGCCATTCAAGAACACTCCAATGGCAGATCGTGTTTTGAGCTTCATTGAACATTCTTGAGCCAAAATCCTTTCTCCATTCAACTTTGGGAAGCTTGCTGGACATCTGTTTCACCTCAACATAGCCAAACAACATCAGAATTTCAACTGTTCTTCACTTTTGGTAAATTTTCGATTCTCATTATTTGCCAAACCATGCTATGCCTTGTATAGATCCTTTCTTGCTGGTCATTTTGAGCTTTAAAGCATTGAAAACGGTTGAGTAATTAGGGAGAAATGTGGAGTTGAAAGTTGATGTTCAAACTTATTTTTGTATCATGCATGCTGTGTAGCTCGATTCAGTGCAAATGAATATTAGTTTCTTGATGTGTGATGTTTGCTGGTTACGTTGGTGTGATTAATTTCATCTTCTGGGCAATATAATTTTCACGATTGGATGGAGATGATGAAGGTCTGCTGTACTGTTCATAAACCCTAAAACATTTCCAGATTTTCTGTTTTTTTAAACGCGTTCTGCATGGTTGTACTATTCCATTAGCATGTAGCCAATCATCACGTGCCACGCCTTCCACTTATGCGCACCGTTTCATTAAAACTTCACCAGAATTACAAATATGCCACGGCCTTATTTATTTGGTTATTTAAATCATTTTGTTTTCAATATTTATTTCATTTGGGTGCTCAATCTTACAAAAACTCATAGCTCATCCATTGTTAATCCAAAATTCATGAAACTTTTTGCATTTTGTTCATCTCAATCTCTACTTATTTATCATGATTTTTCCTGATTTTTTTGATGAATGGATTTTAATTTGTGCTAGGGTTTTGTTCATGTGTCCATTGTTTGTACACTTTGCCAAATCAATTGTGAAATGATGATACATTATCCAATGGCTTCCAAATTTTTTGTGCTCAAACTAGACACATTAATGGTGATTTTGGTGTAGAGTTTGTGAATTTATCATTTCTGGTTTGTGAGTTATGATTTTTTGAATTAGGGTGTGACAATTTGTGTCACACCATTGATGTCTAACTTCATGATTTTCATTACCTTGCTTCTTGACCTCAAATTGGCTTGAATTTTTGCATGAACATACTCTTGGATGTCTAGTTTACATGTGATTTTTTGTGGAATTATTTGTGGCATTTCCTAATTGTTTGGGATTTTCTCCCCTGTTTGGTCTTATGTTGACTTTTTGTGACACATCATGCCATTTCATTTGTGAAATTCTCATACTTAATTGGATGGACTTGAAACTTGACATGTGATTAATAGACATCTTAAACTTTGCCGTGGTTTTGATCCCATTCATTTCTCATATGTTATCACTGATTTATGATTTATTGAAGTTGGTGCATGTTTGGTTGACTTCTTTGAGCATGTTTGAACTTGCCATGCCTTTCTGATTTTCATTGACCACCTTCCCCTTGTCCAAATGAGCTGAAATTTGATATGCTTATCATGCTATGGATCATGTTTGATCATGATTTATTTGATGATTTTTTGGAATGTTTATGATTGGTTTTGATTTGAGTCTTACTGTTGACTTCTATGAGCTTCCATATGCCATGCATTGACCTAATTTGCTCATGAAATGATGATGATGATTGATATGAATGTGAAACCAATTGAGTTTGTTTCTTGATTGTTTGAATATGATTTTGATTGGATTTCACTTGCTGTTTTGACTTTCTCATCCCCTTTTGACCCTAGGCTTGTCCTAGTGGTCTTGTTTCTCATGTTTGAGTTCATGTTTTCAGATTAACCAACAAATACCCAAAGAAACTTATACAAGTTGAATGAGTTTGATTTGATTATCATGACTAACTTGTTTGTTTTGTAGCTTGCTTGGCTCATATGCTTGAGCCTTATGCATTGCACAGTTAACTGACTGTGTTGACTGTTGATTTCTATCTCATTTTGCTTTAACTTTGAGTTGTGTACTGATTCTGTTTGACTAGTTTCAGGTACCTTTAGTTGCTTTTAGTTCCTTGTGAACTTTGCTTTGCTTTGCTTAATAGCAATTTGCATTAAGTTATACTTTCTTATCTTCATGTAGTCTGGAAGACCTGGCCTGTTACTTGGCCAGGCAACTGTCTGAAGTCCTCCTTAAGAGGCAATGTTTGTGACTGTTTACATTTGTCCTTGTATAGAGTCAAAGACCTCCTAAGTGAAGAGGCAATTGGCAGAACCCAAGGGATATGCAATCTATCCCCTGTTATTCTGTGTGTCATCTACTTTGCTCACATCACTGTGTTGATGCATTGCAGATACAAACCCAAGATCTTGTACAATTGTACAGTTGAGTCAGTTTCAAATGTGTAGAAGGGTTCCCACTTTCTGAACCCACACATTCTTGTCTTAAGCTCTCCCAGGCCAGGGATAAGAGCTGTGAAGTCTTATCTTCACTCACCTTTCATCTGCTTCACCTTAGCCCCTCAATGGCAAGGTTAAGAGCTAACACTACCCAGTTACAGTGGTTTGTTTGTTGAGGTTGATATGACCCCTCGACTAAAACCTAACCTTGATTGAGCCCATTGTTTGCATATAGTGTGTGCTACCTGTGCTTGTGTGTTTGTTTGACTTGCTTCCTGTGCAAGTTAGGTTTGCTTTGGCTTGCTTCCTGTGCAAGTTAGGTTAGGTGTGGCTTGCTTCCTGTGCAAGTCATGTTTAGGATAGGCTTGCTTCCCGTGCAAGTTAGCTAGAAACCTTAACTTAGGGATGATTTTGCATGACAACATCTAGGCTCGAGTCGTAGTCTCCCTAGTGTTGTGTCTCCCTCTGTTATCTGGTTAGGCTAGTCCTGTATCCCTATGCAGGGGAACTACGTCGCCCTGATTCTCATACCAGATGAGGTACGTAGGCAGGAGATCGTGCGAGATCTCTCCGGGCACACTTTTCTTTCTTTTTGTGTGTGTGCTTGACAGTTATAGGCTCGAGTTCCCGACTCCCTATTAACTTGTTTGGTTGTTGTGTGCTTGGAAGCTGATGTAAGTCCATCGAGTGGCATTCGGGTTCCAGTGTGCGTGTGTTTTGGTTCGGATGCCGATGTAAGTCCAGTGATTGGCGTTCGGGCTCCACGTTTGCCTTTTTGTGTGTGTTTTGGTTCGGATGCCGATGTAAGTCCAGTGATTGGCGTTCGGGCTCCACGTTTGCCTTTTTGTGTGTGTTTTGGTTCGGATGCTGATGTAAGCCCAGTGATTGGCACTCAGGCTCCAGGTTTGCCTGCTTGTGTGTTTGTTTGTTTGGCGTGCGTGTAGCCGAACTACGGCAACTCTGATTCTCATGTTCAGATGAGATACGTAGGCACAAGATGCGATGTCTTGCCGAGTTTGACTAACAACTAACAACTAATCCTTGTTTGCTTTCGCCCTCGTTGCGATCCTTTCTCTCGCCCTCGTTGCGATCGAGACTATCCCTTTCTCTTGCCCTCGTTGCAATCGAGACCTTTGTTCCCGTAGTTAGCCGAACTACGTTTTGCTCTGATTCTCATTCCAGATGAGATACGTAGGCATAAGACGTGATGTCTTAGCGAGCACACATCTCTTTAACCCATAGGTAGCCGAGCTACGAAGACTCTGATTCTCATTCCAGATGAGATACGTATGCAGTGGATGCGACATCCGTGCGAGTCATTTTTCTCTTGACCCTTTTAGTAAATAGTACATTAGATAAACACACACCCTTTAGACAAGAAACAACAAGAGTGGATCCCGTAGAGTACTACGGATGCGTAGGGGTGCTAATACCTTCCCTTCACATAATCGACTCCCGAACCCAAGATTTGGTTGCGAGACCTTGTCTTTTCCTTTCCTTTTCTCCAGGTTTACTTTGAGCGTTTCCTTTCCCTCCTTTGGGATAAATAACGCACGGTGGCGACTCTTCTGTCATTTCTTTCTTGCCGGTTGTTTTTTCGCACCACTGTATTTTTCAGGCTGCGACAGCCGCCACCGTGCGTTATTTATCCCAAAAGAGGGAAAGGAAACGCTCGAAGTAAACCTGGGAAAGACATGGTCTCACGACCAGAGAGAGATGGGATCGGGAGTCGGTTATGCGAAGGGAAGGTATTAGCACCCCTACGCATCCGTCGTACTCGACGGGATCCACGCACAAAAGGAAGGATAAAGGTTGCTAAAAACTGAACACGAAATGCACACACTGGCTGAAAGGAGACACAGAAAGACAAAAGAAACTAACTCGGCAGGATATCGCATCCTGGGCCTACGTAGTCTGTCAAGCACAGACATCAGAGTCGACGTAGTTCGGGACAGGGGGAAACATGCTCGCCAGGATGTCGCATCCTATGCATACGTATCTTCTCGGACTAAAGAAGAATCAGAGCACTCGTAGCTCGGCTAACGCACGCCAAACAAAAACACACAGGAAACCGACTGCCAATCGCTGGACTTACGTCAGACTCCACACAAACAGGCAAACATGGAAACCGAATGCCAATCGCTGGACTTACATCAGACTCCGAACCAAACACACCCACACTAGAAACCAAATGCCAATCGCTGGACTTACATCGGACTCCAAGCACACAACAATAGGATACGGAATGCCAATCGCTGGTCTTACATCCATCTCCTAACACACACAAAACAAAACAAAAAAAGGCGCCCGGAGAGATCAGCTCATCTCCTGCCTACGTACCTCATCTGGTATGAGGATCAGGGCGACGTAGTTCCCCTACGCAGGGACAAAGGACTAGCCTAACCAGAGACTGGGAAATGACATACTAGAAGGGAGACTAACTCGAGCCTAATAGTTATCATGCGAATTCACCATGGTCCTAGGTCAAGGTTTCTATCTAACTTGCACAGGGAGCAAGCTAAACCTAACCAGCACAAGCAAAGCAATCAATCACACAAATAGCACACACTATATACAAACAAAGTGGGCTCACACAAGGTTAGGCTGTGAAACACAAGCCAACTGTATCAGGGTGATGTTAGCTCTTAACCCTAACATTGAGAGTTAGGGTGAAGCAGATGAAATGGGAAGTGAAGGGTGTGCCTCACAGCTCTTATCCCTGGCCTGGGAGAGCTTGACTCAAATAGAAGGTGTGGGAGTTCAGAAAGCAGGAACTCTTCTATCCACATGACTGACTCAATAAGGATCTCGGGTTAATATCCACAATGCATCAACATGTAATGTGAGCAAAGGGATGACACACTGAATAGCAGGAGATGGACTACACATCTCTTTTATCTGCCAATTGCCTTATCAAAGGTCTTTTCCTGCTTGGCACAAAGATAAACAAACACAAGCATTGCCTCTTAAGGAGGACTTCAGACAGGTGCCTGCCCAAGTAACAGGACAGGTCTTCCAGACTACATGAAGTCAGTGAGCTATACCTCAAGTGGTTAAGCAACCAAGCAAACAGCAAGAGCAAGTTCAAAAGAACTTAAGCAACTAATGTACCTGAAAACAATCTAACTCAGTAAGTACACAGCTCAAAAAGTCAAACAAACAGTTCAATAGTCAACAGTTAACTGTACATAATCAAACAAGCAAGGCACAAGCTCAACTCAAATGAGCTAAAAGCCACCTACAAAACAAGTCAAGAATAGTCAACATTCAACAATCAACCAACTTTAAGCAAATGAATCAATCTCCTCATGGCCATAAGCTTTTTATCCTGAAAACAAAGCTCAAACATAAGCACAAACCACTAGGACAAGGCCTAGGGTCAAAGGGGGAGAAATAATTCAAAACAGAACATGAAAATTGACATGAATCAACTTCAATCCAATAAGAACATCATCCAAAAAGTTCCACATCCATATCGTGCACCAAAATCATTTCACAAGTCAAATAAGGCAAAGCATACAAGTTGGAAACTCATTGAAGCAACAGAATAGACAAATCTACATTAATTCCAAAATGATTCAATAAATTCCAAGAAAAATCATGGCTAAACAGAACACATCACATTCTCAGCACACCAAAAATCAAGGCATTTGGACAAGTTTAAGCATGGTAAATAAATTCCATAAGGCAAGGTAGGCACAAACAAGCTCAATTGAGACACAAAATGTTACATCAACTTAGCACAAGCCTAAAACAGAATTGACAAATGATAAATGCCTCAAACCAAAGCCACAATAAACTTCAAAGTGTCTAGAAACAAAGTGCAAAATTACAAGTTCATAGGATAAACATCCATCATTTCACAAATCATTGAAGTTCATGACTATTCAAAAGTCCACAAATGGTCATCCAGAAATAAAAATGTCAAACAAATCAGAAATGAGTCTAAAAATTCCACAAACATTCATGATCCATCCTAACATCCATAAGTAGAATCATACAAAAAATCACATCAATTGGCATTTATTTGGCATGTCAAAGAAAATCAACAAGTTGAGCAAGAAAAGGTGTGACACACATTATCACACCTACATTAACCAGATCATATCTCAACAACCAGAAATTCTAAAAATGCAAACTCAACACCAAAAGGTCCCTAAAGATGTCTAGTTTAAGCATGCAAAATTTCAAGAGTATTGGATTAAAACTCATCATTTCACAAAGCATATGGCAAGGTAGGTCAAGAAAACACACACATACAAAAACCCTAAGCCAAAACATTTTTCATACGTGCAAAATTTCTGGAAAAATAATCATAAAAAACTAGAAATCATGAGGAACAACATGCAAAAATTCCCAGGTCATTTGGATCATTAATCATGGAGTTATGAATTTTTGAATGAATGAAAAAAATAAAAAAACATGATGAAGCATGTATGAACATGGATAGCATAAAATGAAAATAATGCAAGGCAAATCATGGACATGTCCACGGCTGGAATCGAAGTGAGCATATTTTTGAATGTGGCGCGCTAGCAACGAAACTCACCGTTTCACTTAAAGTCTAGGTGGCAACGCAAATCACTTTGGACCAATCAGTTTGACACGCAGGATACACGTGGTCCAGTACATGGCCACAAACATAAAACAACATGCACAGCGCGCTAAACAAGATCAAACACATTTCTGGAATTAAAACCCTAGGATCTTCATACAGATTCAACGTGTTCTTGAGCTCAAGAACAAAATCATCCAGAAATTCAAAACAATCACACCATTGGATAGATCTTCCAACGTACATTAACATGCCATGCTCAATTTAACCTAATTCCACATGCATCAAAAATTTCGAGCAAGAGAAGTTTCATGTATCAACCTTAGATCTAACATATCTCACTCGTTTCTTCATGAAAATTAGTGAAACAAAGCTCAGTATACTCAGGGATAAAAGATCTACAACATGCATACAACTATTTCATGAATTGTGAGAGTCGAATTCTAACCTTCAAGGAGATGCAGAACTGGATTCGATGGATTTAGGCTTGGCAATGCAGAAACAGATGATCCTAAGCTCTCATATGACTGAATGGATGAATGTTGATAGCTCAATCTTGCTTGATATTGCTTAAATCTCCAACTGCCATTAATGGATGTATGCTTCAACAGTCTCAAATCTGCACGAAATCCTTGAAACCTTGCTTCAATCTTGTTCAATTATGCTTGTGGATGATGGATTAATCAAGAACAAAGCAATGTGTATGAAGAAAATTGAAGAAAAGTTGAGAGAAAAAAATGTAAAGATTGGATCTAGATCTGAATTCTGGTGTTGTTAATCCAATTTCTGTTATGATTATGTTATATATATGTTGTGCTAATGAAACTCTTAATCACAATTAAGCTAATGCCAAGGGATTAGTGAGAATGGAGTGTAATGCCAATTTGTCAATTCACCCTCATGTAATGCATGCCAATGCTACAGTACACGAAATCTGTCTTAATTCACTTGGAAATGTTGTTTTTAGCCAAATGCAAGTGATACAACATGAAAACAATGCATAGTTTTTGAATTTGGAATTTCCCTCCAAAATTCAAATTCAAATGCAAATATTTTTGTGATCAAAATGCATGGCTTATGATGCATGAATTGGATAGTACATGTCAAGAGAGAAATGTTGCAAAAAGAACCACTTCATTTGGCCTTATGGTTTGAAAGTTATGCATTCTTGAAGTTCAAATTAGCTTGGCGATGATTGATCCATATCTTTTCAACCATACATGAGAAATTCATGTTCTTGGACTTTTTGGAAAGGTGAGAGCAAGATATTCAACTTTCATGTTGGATAAAATTTCATTTGAAGCTTTCTTGATGATGTAAACTTGAGGAGAAAACCCTTCCATTTTTGGCAATTTCAAATTACAGGTCACTTACTATTTTTGGAAACTTTTCATCTGACCTTAAATTCTTCATTGTTGATGTTTGAAATGTCAAATGAGACTTGTATGGATATGAATGAGGTCTCTCTAACCATCTCCCACCTTCAAATCCATGGTTGAATTGACAGTTGACTTTGGTTGACTTTCTAGGGTTTCAGATGAATTGCATCTTGACTGATGAGCTTTGAACACCCAACCTTTGGCCAAACCACTTCAAAATGATCCCTAGGTCACATGAACTCATTGAACCAACCCTAGGGCTTTGCTTCCATGGAAATTCACTTGCTTGCTTGCACAACTGAATCTCCTGACCAATCTTGACTGATCTTGCCTGATGACTTGACAATGGACAATGCAATGCTATGCAGTGGACAATGCAATGCTATGACCTAAACATGAAAATGAATGTACAAAATGGGAGGTGCAAATTTGAGGTGCTACAACCACGCGCTTAAGTGATTTTGGCATATCATAAGATATGGGTCACATAAATTTAAGTAGGCTTTTTAGCTTGCAGCCCACACAAGTGGTTCTATAAATATAACCCTTGTGCAGAAGCATTTGATTAGCTGAAAAATTTCGTTTCTCTCTCTCTCACTCAAAGCCTTCATTCGTAGCAGCTAGCACTGAGACTGAAGGATTATGTTCGTGTGTACTAAGTAGAGGCGTTGTCACCATTCAACTTTCATGATCACTCCTTCGATATGCATCAAGGGTTTCAATCGCCACAAGAGGTAACAATTCTATCATTGATCATGCCCATTCGTAAGGATCGCTAAAGGAGAAAATTTTGATTTCCGCTGCGTTTTGTATCACTATTCTCCTTCATTCTGGGTATCAAGATGCTAATCACTGAAAAATCCATTGTTGCGCTTTTGAATATGGAAAAGGTTAAGGGAAGAAAAATCTATAACATAAACCCTAAAGCTAAGTACATGTCCTAGGAAATCATCCATGTCATCTTCTCTCAGAACCCTGAAGGAAAAACATCTAAGAATCAAGAGTTTCACCAGGATCTAAAGGTGTGGCTCAAGATAACTATGGGATGCATCCACCACCGTCCTTCATCCATCTCTTCTGACTACGTCAACATAGATCAGAAATGCATCCTATGTTGTCTGCACAAAAGTCTAAAGCTTAACCTACCTTCTCTCCTCTTCATATATCTAAGGGATTCTATCAGAGACACAAGGAATAATGTGATGACAAGAAACTACATCTCTCTAGGTAGGTTAATCTCAAATGTTATGATTGAGAGTGGTTTGGTGGATCATCTCATCTCTCTAATTATGATGGAAAACGCCACTGTGGACGTTGGGAAGCCTCTCAATGGGAGGAATCTGAAGAGCATGGGTCTGATTGACAAGGTCCTTATCAAACTCACCAGAAACACCTCTTGGAAAGCTCTGAAGGTTCATAAAGAGAGAGCAAATGAGATGCAAATCTTCTCAAAGATTGATCCTCCAGAAGTTATACCTTGTTATCTGCAAGGTCTGGAAGCTCGAGGCATCGACATCTCTGGCTTCAGCTTGGACTGGCTCCCAAATCAACCTCCTAACTTCCTGAAGAGAAAAAGGGAACCTTCTCAGAAGACGAAAGTTCAAAAGAAGAAGACTCTCAAGCTGGATGAGTCTTCAGCAATCAAGAAAAAGCCCATGCCTCTGACCTCTTATTCAACACCTTCTGGCAAGTCATCTATCTCAAAATCTCCTCATCCCCCTGGCTCTAGACAACTTGTCTCATCACTCCTTTTACCATACCCACACTCTTAACCACTGTCACATCATCCTCCACCCCCTACCACACACACTACAACTCACCAAGCAAAATTCAAATCTCAACAACCAACAACCTCACTCCCTTCCTCATCTGAACCAACACTTTCTATACCAATCCTTTCTGAACCAAACCCATCAGAACAACCAACCTCTGACCCCATACCTCTAAGAACCATCACACCTTCATCTCTCTTACCTCTCTTCAACCTCCAAAAAACATTCATCCCCCCACTCTGAAGCCATCATGTTCAACAAACCCCCATCACAACCCCTCTCCTCCAACTGTAACTCCCCTCCCTATTATGATCTCACTTCTAACTCCTAACACTCTGTTTTAGAAAACCATGGCCCAACCTCCCTAAACCATGAAGATTTTCAGGCCACAACTGACTCTGAAAAGACTCTCTTTGTACCTGAACCCTATGTACCAAAACCCTCTGAACCAATTCTAGAACCCTCTGAATCCAAACTCACACTACCCATCTTTGATGAGGCATTAGCCAATTCTTAGAGAGTTCAGCTTCGAGGTTCAAGAAGGTCTTTGACAAATCCAGCGCCAATGACATTCCTTCTGTAGTAAGGACTAATTGTGAGTTAAATTAATTTTGAAGATAAAATCAATTATACAAACTGAAGGAGATTGGCGATCCAAAATGCAGCGGAAATTAAAATTGTCTCCTTTAGAGATCCTTATGAATGGGCATGATCAGTGATAGAATAGTTACCTCTTGTGACGATTGAAACCTTTGATGCAGATCTACGGAGCGATCACGAACGTTGAACAACGACAACGCCTCTACTCAGTCCATACGAACGGATTCCTTCAATCTCAGTGCTAGCTGCTACGAATGAAGGCTTTGAGTGAGAAAGAGAGAAACGAAAAATGCAACTGCAGCCAATGCTTCTGCACAAGGGTTCTATTTATAGAACCACGTGTGTGGGCTTCAAGCTAAAAAGCCCACTTAAGTGTATTTGACCCATATCTTATAATATGCCAAATTCACTTAAGCGCCTGGTACCTTACCATATTTCGTATTCTACTTAAGTACATCGTACCTTACGATGTTCTACAATTCACTTAAGTGCACCGTACCTTACGGTGTTCCTTAGTTACTCTATCTCTCATCAATCTGTCCTTTGTGTGTGACCCTGTAGGTTTTCGCGACATTGGCAATTATATTAAATCACGCATTTAACATAATAAACAGTGAGCGGTGTCTAGCAACACATCACTGCTACCCAAGACACGAAAATGTAATGTGATCTGACAAATTGTTCTGTGATAATAATTATGTGTATAATTGCCCTTTTGCCCTTATGTCTATATTGAACACAAGGCATAGACCGTGTCATCCTTGTCCAGTTCAATATTGGGCCCATAGACATTTATCTTGTTACGCAGGATGTGCAAATTCCATCTAGGTCACTCATGTCCCTTAGCATGCTTCGTGGAGTACCCATCAACTGTCTTTATGGTTATCCAGTTACGGACAACGTTTGATCAGCAATAAAGCACTCGACTCTACATCTAGGGTCCATAGTGGTTTCAGGTAGAAGGGTGGTATACACCATTATCACCATGAGAACTACTTATGACACTTTGCATAACATTCTATACAGTATTCTCATAGCGAGTCAATCAAGTATAAATATTACTCTTAATATTCATACCTATGTTTAAGACTTGATAACTCCTTATCCATGATCCATGAGATGTGATCATCAGTCTATATACATAATAGTCTTAATGCTTTAATGTTATCCCACTTCACAATCAAGCTCGACTACGGATATTTTAATAATAGTGTCCTTATATTTAATGTGATCTCATGATCAAGTCACACTTGATACATTAAACGGACTAGCTATTCTAGCAACTTTATTAAACAAACATAATAAAAAAAGCCTTTTATTATTAATAAATAATTCGATACAAGTACCAAAAGTATTGGCCTCTAGGGCTTACACCAACAATCTCCCACTAGCACTAGAGCCAATCAAGCATACCCCTAATGCCCATAGATCTAGTATGACCATCATGCTTCTGCTGCGCAAGAGGCATTGTCAGTGGGTCAGCAATATTGTTAAGTGTAGGTACTCTGCATATTTTCACATCTCCTCTATCTATTATCTCTCGAATGAGGTGATAACGCCTAAGTATGTGTTTGGATCGTTGGTAAGATCTAGGCTCCTTAGCTTGTGCGATAGCACCATTGTTATCACAATAGAGACCAATGAGATCCACAATGCTAGGAACTATGCCAAGTTCACTAATGAACCTTTTGACTCAAACAGCTTCCTTTGCTGCACTTGAGGCAGCAATATACTCGGCCTCAGTTGTAGAATCAGCAATTGTATCTTGCTTTGAACTTTTCTAGCTCACAACGCCACCGTTTAAGCAAAACGCATAACCAGATTGCGATCTAAAGTCATCCTTATCTGTCTGGAAGCTAGCATCGGCGTATCCAATCACATCCAGCTCTTCCTGACCTCCATATATCAAGAATGAGTCCTTAGTCCTTCCAAATACTTAGGGATATTCTTGACAGCTACCCAATGAGCATCACCAGGATCAGATTGGTACCTACTCGTTGAACTTAAAGCATACGAGACATTTGGTCGAGTACATAACATGGCATACATAATAGATCCTATTGCAGATGCATATGGAATCTTATTCATGCGATCCCTTTCTTCCTTAGTTGAAGGGGATTGTGTTTTTGATAGACACAGGCCATGTTGCATATGTATGAATCCTTTCTTGGAATCATGCATATTAAAGCGTCTCAACACTTTGTCTATATACGTACTCTGACTTAGGCCAAGCAGTTTTTCTGATCTATCTCTATAGATTCGGATTCCTAATATATAGGCTGCTTCACCTAGGTCCTTCATAGAAAAGCATTTCCCCAACCAAGACTTTACTTGTTGTAGGGTAGGGATATCGTTTCCAATGAGTAATATGTCATCTACATATAATACCAGGAAAATGATCATGCTCCCACTAACCTTCTTGTAGACACAACGCCCATCTTCGTTCTTGATGAATCCATATTGTTTTACTGTTTCATCAAAACGAAGATTCCAGCTTCTGGAAGCTTGCTTCAATCAATCGATTGACCTTTGTAACTTACATATCTTTAGGGCTTCTTCAGGTATGTCAAATTCTTCAGGTTGTCAAATCCTCCATAGGTGTATCAATGCTTTGTGATTCTTGATTTACTTCAAGCTCTACTTTCCTCCCACTTATTCCTTTGGAAATAAAATCCTTTTCTAGGAAAACTCCAGTTCGAGCGACAAACACTTTGCCCTCAGAAGGATTGTAGAAGTAATACCCTCTTGTTTCTTTAGGATACCCCACAAATAAGCATTTGTCAGATTTGGGCTCAAGCTTAGTTGAAATTTGTCGTTTCACATAAACTTCGCAACCCCAAATCTTCATGTAAGACATATGTGGTTTCTTACCACTCCATATCTCATATGGTGTCTTCTCAACCTTTTTGGATGGAACACGGTTAAGTGTGTAAGCTGCTGTCAATAGTGCATGTCCCCAAAAGGAGTTTGGAAGATCGGCGTGACTCATCATGGATCGGACCATGTCTAACAGGGTTCGATTTCTTCTCTCAGATACGCCATTCCATTGGGGTGTTCCAGGAGGAGTAAGTTGGGATAGGATCCCACACTCTTTCAGATGGTCATCAAACTCTAGGCTTAAATACTCACTACCTCGATCTGATCGAAGAGTTTTAGTATTCTTACCTAGTTGGTTTTGTACTTCATTCTTGAATTCCTTGAACTTTTCAAAGGACTCTGATTTGTGTTTCATTAAATACACATAACCATATCTATTGAAATCATCAGTAAATGTGATGAAGTACTGAAAACCTCCTCTGGCTGGTATGTTCAGTGGTCCACATACATCAGTATGTATGAGGCCCAAAAGATCATTAGCTATTTCACCTTTTCCTGTGAATGGAGACTTTGTCATCTTTCAAATTAAACAATATCTTTATGAAGTCTCTACTCCATTCTTCTTATCTTCCAGATACTTTGGGCAGTTTCTCTTCTAGTGTCCGGCCTTGCCGCAACGGAAGCAGGTGCCTGCCTTTGTTATGCCTCCACTAGGCTTCAAAGCAGCAACTATGGGTATGGGTTTGGCAACTTCCTTGCCTTTCCCTTTATCACCCTGCTTGGTGGGCCTTTTGTTCTGTCTCTTTCCATTTCTGATCATCAGAACGGACTTCCCTTTTGTCTTATGATTCTGCTCAGCAGTTCTTAATATGGCTGGCAATTCAGGAAGAGATTTGTCCAAATCATTCATATTGAAATTTAGGACAAATTGACTGAATCTATCTGGCAACGATTGCAAGATCAAATCAGTTGCAAGTTCCTTTCCGAGGGGAAAACCCAACCTCTCAAGGTTTTCCATATACCCAATCATCTTGAGCACATGGGGACCTATAGGGGCTCCCTCAACTAACTTGCCTTGAAAAAGGGTTTTTGAAACTTCAAACCTTTCATGTCTTGCTTGCTCTTGATAGAGCATCTTCAGGTGTTCGATCATATCGAATGCTGCCATGTTCTCATGTTGCTTTTGTAACTCTGAGTTCATGGTAGCCAGCATGAGACAAGCAGTTTCATTGGCATCATCGACATGCTTCTTATAAGCATCTCTTTCTGCCTTAGGTGCAGAACTAGGAGGTTCCTCTTCGGGAATAGGTTTCTCCAAGACATACAGCTTTCTATCATGTTTGAGGACAATCCTCAGATTTCGGTGTCAATCCAGAAAATTTGTCCCAAACAATTTTTCTTTGTCAAGGATTGATTGCAAAATGTTTGTTAGAGGTGTTTGTTGAGATTAATGAAAATATAAGTATCAATAACATATTTAATTAGGCCTTTAATTAAATATGCTCCCACTATTTTACTCAAAGCAAATGACCCTCATCATTTGATTCGGAAAATCCCGTTAGAAGATTTTCTAGTGGGTCGAGATCCATATTTCACTTTCTTCTAAGTCCGCGTAGGCGGATTACACAAAATTAGGTTATTTAGGTAGGAACTCCTTCCAATTTTATCTAATACAACTCTCGAAAATTTCAGTTGGGTGAATAACTCCTTATTCCAATCCATCATATGGATCATTTCCAACTCTTGCTTCTAAACGTATACAATCTTATTATAATTTATTTAGTTAAGTTTGACCCATTGTTTTAGCAATTGGATATTACAATTATCCCATCGCACCTTACTAATATAGAACATGCACCTCGCGTAGGCGAAACCTACATTATCCGATCCTAGTCTTGATGAGTGCTAAAACTTGGAAAGCATAAACTTAATATTTAATTTAAGGAAATTGTAATTGTTCTGATCTCACCGGCTTATTTATCATATAAGTCGTCTCTCACATGCATCAATATACATTCACATGCATCAACATACATTCACATGCATCAACATACATAATGAAACAGTTATGGCCCCTAGAGCAATTGTTCTCCCAAGCCAATGTGAGAACCTAAGCTAACCTAATAACGATCTAAGCTTCTTCAAGCAAGATCTTCAAGGTTGTCCTCATTTGATATTGAATTCTTCTCTATCTTCATAACATTGTCCTCCTTTGATATTTAATTCGTCTCTTTCTTCATAACATTACATTACAGAAGAAACTCATTTTATATACGAGGGATTGAGATGAGAAAGTAAGTTACATTAAGAGATTAAAAGGAGAGGCACGACACGCAGGTCTTATTTTAAAAATCCAAAACTAAATAAAGGAAAACTAAGGCCATAGCTGATCACCACAAGACAATAATAATAAACACATTATTATTATTAATTTTAAATCCTTTAATTAATTAAAAACCAAATTAAATTTCGGCGACCGATCACACTATGCAGAGTTAGCCGGGGGTTCCGCTGCCCGATCAGTGGACGGGGGTCAAGGGGGCAGCGCCCCTGTCCGAAATTTTAATGAACAATTCATTTGAAATCGACGTCGTTTTGCATCAACACAACTCTTGCGCAGTCACAAAACGGAAACCCCCGAGAATTCTGACTCTATGAATATGACGACCGTCACAAGCATGTTACGACCGTCACGTCCAGCTTGTTACGACCGTCACAGGCCCATGACGAACGTCACGCGGCCAAAATAACATAAACGCCTAGAATTCTGGATCTGTGAATGTGACGACCATCACAACCAGCTTGTTACGACCGTCACAGGCCCATGACGAACGTCACGCGGCCAAAATAACAGAAACACCTAGAACTCAGAATCTGTGAATGTGACGACCGTCACAAAGCATGTTACGACCGTCACGTTCAGCTTGTTACGATCGTCACAAGCCCATGACGAGCGTCACACGGCCAAAACCAGCGATTTTGAAACAGTCAACAAACGTGATCCAACAAGCCCTCAACTCACAACTCTTTGACAGCACAACCCTTGTGCCGTCACTAACCCTAATGCACCAATTTCAGACCGTCAAACACACCTCAATTGTTGATTCAGTATGATTGATCAATAGGTCATTACTTCACCATACTAATGTCGGATTCCAAAGCAAATGACCATTGATCGCTCAAAGGAAAACAACCATTAAGTGTTTGAATGAACGAAACAGAAACAGTAAATCATATATACCGTATTTTACATTAGGATTATTTATATCATATATATAATTTGATCAATCTCAATTGCGTAACCTATGGATGATCAATGTATCGCTGCTTCACCATACTAATGTCGGTTCCGAAGCATAGTCAACATCAATCATCCAAATCGTACACACATGATGCCAAATTTAATTACTCATTTATTCTTTGATTTATTCTGTCTTTTAATCATATTAATACAGAAAATAAAAAGCTATCTGATGCATGGTTTCGTTAGTGGCTCTGATACCACTGAAGGAGATTGGCGATCCAAAACGCAGCGGAAATTAAAATTTTCTGCTTTAGAGATCCTTACGAATGGGCATGATCAGTGATAGAATAGTTACCTCTTGTGACGATTGAAACCTTTGATGCAGATCTACGGAGCGATCACAAACGTTGAACGACGACAACGCCTCTACTCAGTCCACACGAACGGATTCCTTCAATCTCAGTGCTAGCTGCTACGAATGAAGGCTTTGAGTGAGAGAGAGAGAGAGAGAAACGAAAAATGCAACTGCAGCCAATGCTTCTGCACAAGGGTTCTATTTATAGAACCACTTGTGTGGGCATCAAGCTAAAAAGCCCACTTAAGTCTATGTGGCCCATATCTTATAATACGCCAAATTCACTTAAGCGCGTGGTACCTTACCATATTTCGTATTCTACTTAAGTACATCGTACCTTACGATGTTCTACAATTCACTTAAGTGCACCGTACCTTACGGTGTTCCTTAGTTACTCTATCTCTCATAAATCTGTCCTTTGTGTGTGACCCTGTAGGTTTTCACGATATTGGCAATTATATTAAATCACGCATTTAACATAATAAACAGTGAGCGGTGTCTAGCAACACATCATTGCTACCCAAGACACGAAAATGTCATGTGATCTGACAAATCCTTCTGTGATAATACTTATGTGTATAATTACCCTTTTGCCTTTATGTCTATATTGAACACAAGGCATAAACCGTGTCGTCCTTGTCCAGTTCAATATTGGGCCCATAAACATTTATCCTGTTACGCAGGATGTGCAAATTCCATCTAGGTCACTCATGTCCCTTAGCATGCTTCGTGGAGTACCCATCAACTGTCTTTATGGTTATCCAATTACAGACAATGTTTGATCAACAATAAAGCACTTGACTCTACATCTAAGGTTCATAGTGGTTTCAGGTCGAAAGGTGGTATACACCATTATCACCATGAAAATAACTTATGACACTTTGCATAACATTCTATATAGTATTCTCATAGCGGGTCAATCCAGTATAAATATTACTCTTAATATTCATACCTATGTTTAAGACTTGATATCTCCTTATCCATGATTCATGAGATGTGATCATCAGTCTATATACATAATAGTCTTAATGCTTTAATGTTATCCCACTTCACAATAAAGCTCGACTACGGATACTTTAAAAATAGTGTCCTTATGTTTAATGTGATCTCATGATCAAGTCACACTTGATACATTAAACGGACTAGCTATTCTAGGGACTTTATTAAACAAACATAATAAAGAAAAAACCTTTTATTATTAATAAATAATTCGATACAAGTACCAAAAGTATTGGCCTCTAGGGCTTACACCAACACAAACAACAATCAAAATCAATAAATAGTTTAAAATGTGAAACGAACATAGATTAAATATTTTGAAGAGTTTTTTTTATTATGAGATGAAGAGCACCTCTATAAAAAGGGTTAAAAATTTCATTCAACATTATAATATATCATATTGTGATAAGTACATTATTAGATAGAAATATCTACACAAAAATTTCATTCTTTTAAAATGAAGTTAAATAAAGATACCTCAATTTTTATCTAGATAACTTCGAATTAAGAATTTAACTTAATTATGAAGGGAGAAAATATTTTTAAAATATATATCTCAATTGAATTGCATATTATCACACTATCATAACATATTGAGTTTGTTAATGCTGAAAGAGAAGAGCGATCCAAAACGCAGCAGAATTTTAAAAAAATTCTCCTTTAGTGATTGTAGCACCTCAAATTTGCACCTCCCATTTGTACATTCATTTCATTTTTAGGTCATTGGTATTGCATTCACATTGCATAGCATGTTACATCTCATCAGGCAAGACTGGTCAGGAGATTCAACTGTGCAAGAGAGCAAGAGAATTTTCCATGAGATTAAAGCCCTAGGGTGGTTCCAAAGAGCTTACATGACCCAAGGGTCACTTTGAAGCAATTTGGCCAAGTGTTGAAGGCTCAGAACTCATCAGCGCATGTGCAAGTCATCTGAGGCCCATAAAGGTCAACTACAAGTCAACTGCAAAGTCAACTGTGGATTTGGAGTTGGGAAGTGATTAGAGATACTCCATTCATGTTCAAACAAGTCTCATTTGACATTTCAAACACTCACATTGAAGAATTTGAAGTCAAGTCAAGACTTTCCCAAAATAGCAAGTGACCTATAATTTGAAATTTCCAAAAATGGAAAGGTTTTGGACCAACTTCAACTCAACTTTCCAACATCAAGAAAGCTTCAAATGAAATTTTGTCCAACATGAAAGTTGAATATCTTTCTCTCCCATTTCCAAAAAGTCCAAGATCATGAATTTCTAATGTGTGGTTGAGGAGATATGATCCAATCATGACAAAGTGTGCTTAAAACTTCAAGTGGGCATAACTTTTGAGCCAAAGCTCCAAAATGAGTGGTTCTTTTTGCATTTTGTTCATCATGACTTGTAGTTTCCAAACATCTCATTACATGGCATGAAATGCCATTGCATGATCATGTGCTCACTCATGAAGTTTTGTGAAGGAAAATTCATAAAATCATTTTGGTAGATCATATGCATAAAAAACCAATTCAAAAGCTTGCATGGGCTTGTTTTAAGTGATTTTGGATCAGAATTGGGTACTGTTCACGTGGCTTTTCATGCATGGGGGTGAAAATACCATATTGCACATACACCTCATAAGTTGCTAATCTCAATTGCATTTGGCTTAAACTTGATTTCAGCATCATTAGCAGGACCTATATATTGTTAATCACAACTGTTTTCATGATTAACATCCATTTCAGATCTGAATCTTGAAAATCATCCAAATTTTTCTCTCAAAAATATTTTGCAATTCTTCACACAAGAGCCATTTCTAGTGATGGATTCATGATCAGGAAGCATTGTTGAGCAAGATTGGACGTGGAATCAAAGCAAATCGTGCCATATTGAGCCATACTCAAAGATTGAAGCATCCATGGAGTTTGCAAATTAAGTTGGATTCAGGTGTGCTGGAGCATCCAATTCATCATCAATCACATCAATAAGCATTGTGGAGAAGATTTGAGGCATTGCTGAGCTTCATAGAGCACGATTCCAGTTGCTGTTCTTCAAAGAGGTCAGGATTCGACCTCTCTAATTCTCAAATTCTTTGTTATATTTGTATAGATCGTTGATTGGTGAGCATGCTGATATAAAGTTTGAGTGAATTGGTGCATTGTACACGAAGTTAAGCTTGATTCAAGTTTTGGTGTCAAATCTTATTTCCTTCGATCTGAGCTTGTTATGATGATTCATGTTTAATTGTTGTTTGATCTTGAATATACATGGCATGATGTTTCGAATGGTGTAATTATTTGTGATTTCTGGACGTGTTTTGGTTTTTCTGGAAATTCGTTCATGTGTTCATCCTGAAGAGGATGAAGTTCATAGCATTTCCAGATTTGCTATGAGCTTGCTACGTTTTAGCTACGAGATTCATGAGTTAGCTACGAAATCTGGAAACGCGCCAGGCTTAGGGTTCAAGACCAAAACGATGTCGTTTTGGTTAAGCGCCAATTTCAAATTCTCCCATGGTTCGATACTCAGCGAGCGAGTTTTTTAAATTGCCATGCCATTTTTACTTTCCCTCCATATTTGGCCATGCTATTCATGTTTTGAACTTCAATTTTTCATCAACTTAGAAAAATCATATAAAATAGAAAACTCATCCAAATTCATCCCAATTTTTTGCAAAATGCTCCTTATTCTATCTAGTTTTTTATGGGCATGAATTTACAAGTTGTGCCTGGCTGGGAAAATATTTTGTTCTAGGATGATTGGATACATATGCATGTGTGACCTTGCCTTGCTTATCTTATTGTAAAATGCTCAAAAATGGTCCAATGGCTTTGAAATTTTGTGTGTAGAATCTAGACATATTGAGGGACATTTTGGCTTTGGTTTGATATTTTTCCCATGCTCCATTTCTGTTTTATGCTTGTGCTAACTTGGTGTGACAATTTGTGTCACACCTTTTGATGTTCAACTTGTACAATGTGATTGCCATGCCAAATGATCTCCAATGCTTCTGATTTTTTGTGTGATGGATGTTATGGATGTCTTGTTTGCTCATGAATATTTCCAGATTTTTTTGAATCATTTCTGTTTTGATTTGAATTTTTTCATTCATAATGATCACATATGAACTTTGAAATTGCCTTTGACTTCACTTGATCATGAAATGCATTTGGTTAATGATTTTGATGTGAGCCTTTTTAGGATATGTCAATATGTGCTTGAAAGTGCTTTGTGTTAAATTTCAGTCCCTGTTTTGAATTTTTTCTCCATCTTTGACCCTAGGCTTTGACCTAGTGGTTTGTTGCTTACATGTGGGCTTTGATTTCAGGTTTAAGCATCCAAGTTCCATAGTTGATGGTGCTTCATCCTTTGAGTATTGATGTTTGCTTTTGACTACTAACACTTGTGTGTTTTATAGGTTGATGCTAACTCATTTGAGTTTGCCTTATGGCTTACACATTTTGTACATTGTCTGTCTGTCTGGTGTTGACTATTGACTGTTTATCTGAGTGTACTGCTTGGTTTAGCTGTTTCCACAGGTACCTAAGTTGCTTTGAGTTCATTTGAACTTGCTTGGCATTGCTTGTGGTTTGCATACCACTGAGGTATAATCTCTTGACTTCATGTAGTCTGGAAGACCTACTGTTATTGGTAGGCACCTGTCTGAAGCCCTCCTTAAGAGGCAATGTTTGTGAATGTTTAATTTTGTGCCAAGCAGGTAAAGTCCTCTTAAGAGGCAATTGGCAGATAAAAGAGATGTGTAATCCATCTCCTGCTACTCAGTGTGTCATTCACTTTGCTCACACACCATGTGTTGATGCATTGTTAATAAAAACCCAAGATCCTGTTGTGTCAGTCATGTGGAGAAGAGTTCCTACATTCTGAACTCCCACACTTTCTATTTGAGTCAAGCTCTCCCAGGCCAGGGATAAGAGCTGTGAGGTCATACCCTCACTTCCCATTTCATCTGCTTCACCCTAACTCTCAATGTTAGGGTTAAGAGCTAAAAACACCCCATTCCAGTTGGCTTGTTTCTACAGCCTAGCCCTGTATGAGCCCAATTGCTTGCATATAGTGTGTGTGATTGCTTTATTGTGCTTATTTGTTTGATTGTGCTGCTTAGGATAGCTTGCTCCCTGTGCAAGTTAGAATAGAAACCTTAACCTAGGGTCATTGTGGATTACATGATAACTATTAGGCTCGAGTCAGGCTCCCTTCTAGTTTGTCATTTCCCAGTCTCTGGTTAGGTTAGAAGTTCTTTCCCTGTTAAGGGGAACTACGTCGCCCTGATCCTCATACCAGATGAGGTACGTAGGTGTCATACCCCAAAAATTACCCATCATTTTTCCTAAAAAAAAAAAAAAAAAAAAAAAAAGAAAGAGAATTTTTTTTTTAATTAATTAATTAATTAATTAATTAAATAATTAAAATAAATAAATAAATAAAATATAACAAATTATTTTGGACTTGGGTCTCCCTCATTCCAAGCCCATTACCCACGAAATTAGTCTATAAATACTGAAGTTTCAGTAGGGGAGTGAGACTGGGAGATAGACTGGGAGATTCACTGGAGAAAGAAGGAAGAGAAGCAAAACACTCTGAGGTTTCCTTGGAACAAAACCTTGAGGAAAAAGAAAGAGAGAGAACAGAGAAGGACGGATAGAAACTTTGGCATAGGAACCCTGCCAACCCGGAGAATTCAGAATAAAGAAACCCTGAAGGCAGCTCATCCGCCCCGAAGCCATCGCCGCCCAATTCCCGCCGCCTAACTCATTCCGATACCACAAGTGGTCAATCCCTTCAACCTTGAATTGGCAAACAGGTTTGCGTATCTCTATTGTTTATACTTTCAATTGGCCATATCTACACATATAATGCATCATGATTAAATGTTGATATATAATTTGCTTTCGTATGTGAAGTTAAATATGCCTGAATACCCTGAATGTTTGACCATGCTGTTCCTGTGATAAAATGCCATAAAGTTCAAGGTTCCTAACATGGGGCTGTTTTTTTCTCAAAAATTCAAAATCCGTGGCCGTTCGCCTGGCCTTCGCTCGGCGAGGCAGAGGCGAACGAGACAGTACCTGATTTTTCTAGTCTGTTTTTTTTATGTTTTTATCATAGCCATGCATTATTCATCCTATCCTATTTACTGTTGCGATATTTTTCCGGTGTAATCTTCGATTGCACCCTGATTTGGTATTCTGACATGTTTCTTTTTGAGTTTCGAAAAGGTTCACATATCACAGGAAAAGGTTATTGGCTAGGTATTCCACTTTATTTGTGGGATACCCTTGTGGAGTTTCACCCTAAATTAATTTTTAATGTATTAATTTCTAATGTATTAATTTTTTAATATATTATTTTTAATAATTTTAATGTGGAGTTTCATCCTAATTATATAATTAATTGTAAAACTTTGCCTTTGAATAAGTGATCTTGGACCTCTCTTTGTTGCCTTACGATTACGATATTACGGTCATGTCCCGCGAACGTGGGGATACCCTTAGCAAAGACCCTTCGGTTAAATCATCATAAAATAAATTATAGTCCCTTGGATGTTGCCTTCGAATATACAACTTTGTCCCTCGATGACCCTCCGATGTTGCCTACGGTTAAATGATGATAGTCCCTTCGAATGCTAAGGTATCCTCATAACTGTTGCCTTCAATGACCAATCAATGACCCTATGATGACCCTTTTACATCCAAAGGATAAAACTACTTATTTCTCAATAATAAGGGCAGTTTTACCCTCATAAGGATAGGAAATACTCATAAAGACCTTGGGTCGGTATAACTCTTAATTGCTGGCTCACAACCTAAAACATTTTTTTTCACACCTCACACCTTTCAAAATATCTTCAGAAAATCACCACTTGGTATACATTCATACTAGAATCATTACCGAGTTATATTTTTCTAAACAATTTTCAAAACTAAACGAGATAATCACTTTGTATACATTCATACAAGAATCATTACAAAGTTAAATTCTCTTTTCAAAAAAAACAATTTTTCTAAACAATTCACAAACACTTTTTTTCAGACAAAAATAATATAAGTGATCGAGCAATTAAGAGCCCATGGATAACCATGGATACAAAGGGTGCTAACACCTTCCCTTTGTATAATGTACCTCCCGAACCCAAAATCTAAATTAAGGTCTTTCCTGTTCTTTTCCACCTTTTCTTATTGGATAAAAGAAAAGTCGGTGGCGACTCTTGCTAACCGCGACATTGCGATTAAAACCACAAAAAAGTCCAGTTCACCGTATGACAGAACTGGCGACTCTGCTGGGGACTATTTAAAAAGAGAGGTTACCTTAAAAACAAGATCACTTATTCAATTTGTCTGATTTATTTTTAAGGGATTGCTTGGGTATGTTATGCTTGAGTGAAAGATCCTACACCCGGATCTAGTGTACCTTAGGTAAGTAGCAAGAGATCATCGCGACTGTCCGGCGTATACTGGAATGGTCAAAATGATGGCTACGGTTAATGTGGCACTTTGGATGTCCTGATGTTCCTCATGTTAGTTGAGGAAATATTTGGCATTCGCGTGGTGTCATAAAAGCATTAACCAGACCTTTAGAACCCTAATTGACTCATCCTGGCCATTAGAAAGTAGTGAGATAACTGGCTTCGGTTCCGACTGGAGTTGGTTGAGACTCGATACTACACTCTTTGAGATTGGACTTTAGGGAAGCTTCGGTCAACCACTTGGTGTTGCACTGAAGTGGACTTAAGGAAAGGTCAATGATTTGAGATCCTTCTAGAACCCGGTTACTATTCTAAGACAGGTTGAACCAACCAAACTTCAGTGGGGAGGGTATTTACCTATGGAACTCACGCAAGCCTTAAAACCTAGGAATGATTGTTGTGTGACTTGCTTGTGCTTGTTATTTATCTAACAACATAACATCATAACAACATAACATCATAACATCATGGCATTGTACTAACCATTTCAAGGATTTAGGGATTTAACTCTGCTAAAAAAAAAAAAACAGAAAAAGCAAAAACAAAAGAGAAAAGAAAAAAAAAAGCTCTTTTTGTTAGTTTATGCAAAGTTAAATCCCGAAAGTCCTTGAAAACATTTCATACATTGCATTGCATCGCATAACAGGTATTCTAAAGGATCAGTGTTCTCACGATTTTCCTATCAAACAGATTCCAGCAGATTCAAACAGATTGAACAATGGCTCTCGAACAAACTGTCAAAGATCTCCAGGCCCAGAATGCTCAATTCCAGGAAATGATGCTGAGCTTATCTAAGGGGCAGGAAGAACTGAAAGCTCTTTTGATGGAGAAGAAGAAGGACCAGAAACCTGTGGGTTACATCAACCCGGGGAGAAGGCTTAAGGGACAGGTTACAGGAGTCAAGATTAGAATTCCGAAGGATTCAGAAGAAGAGACCGAGAATGATTCGGAAGATGAGAATCCTAATCTCGTCAATTCTGAGGACGACGATGAAGATTATGAACATGAACAGTACTCTCCGAAGGATGATAAGTACAAGTTGCTGGAAGAACGTATGCTAGCTATGGAGGGGCAGAAAGTGCCCGGTCTGGATTTCGAAAACTTGGGTCTGGTCTCTGATGTGGTCATTCCCCGCAAATTCAAGGTTCCCATTTTCACTAAGTATGATGGTGCCTCTTGTCCTCAGATACATCTAAGGGCTTATGTGAGAAAGATTCAGCCGCACACTACTGATAAGAAACTGTGGATCCATTTCTTCCAAGAGAGTCTGTCTGGCACACAGTTAGAGTGGTATTATCAGCTTGAGAGCTCTAACATCCGCACATGGACTGATTTAGCAACAGCTTTCTACAAGCACTACCAGTATAACTCTGAGTTAGCGCCTACTCGGCTACAGCTACAAAATATGACTATGGGCTCTAAAGAAAGTTTCAAAGAATATGCTCAAAAGTGGAGAGATTTGGCTGGCAGAGTCAAACCCCCTATGACTGATCGAGAGTTAGTGGACATGTTCATGGGTACACTGACTGGCCCATTCTACAGCCATCTACTGGGAAGTTCCTCGTCAGGTTTCACTGAACTTATCTTGACAGGTGAACGGGTTGAAAGCGGCATTCGAAGTGGAAAGATACAGGCAGCTACTTCTGCAAGCACCAAAAAGTCCTATCAGGGAAAGAATGAATCAAATGCTGTGTACAGTGAGAGGAAGCATAACAAGAAGAATCGTGACCATACTGTTGGGGCAGTTACAATTGCCGCACTGCCATCTCAGAACTTCCAACACAGACAAGACAGGTCGAGAAGACAGTTTACCAAGATCAATATGACTTTAACCCAAGCACTGCAGAGTATGTTAAAGGCCAATTTGATTACCCTCAGAGGCCCTCCTGCAAATCCCAACACTACTTCTCCTCGTTATAATCCCAACGCCAGGTGTGCCTATCACTCCGATAGCCCCGGGCATGATACGAATGATTGCTGGTTGTTGAAGAACAAGATTCAGGATATGATCGACGCTGGAGAAATTGAATTTGATCCTCCGGCGACCCCCAATGTCATCACAGCACCTATGCCTAATCATGACCAGAATGTTAATGTTGTGGACGACAATTCTCACGTTACTGACGTTGCTGATTTAGCATCTCCTCTCCTGATCGTTAAGAAGAATTTATTGCAAGCTGGTTTATTTCCAGGTTGTGCTGAAGATTGCGATCTCTGTGTACTCCGACCCAATGATTGTTTGAAGTTGAAGAACGGCATTCAACGGCTGATGGATGATCGTACAATTCTATTTGAAAGGGTTCCTAAGGTGGACAACTCTATTGAAGAGGTATCTGTGATTGCTAGGTCCAAAGCTCCAGTGAAGATTACCGCTACTAGAGTGCCTGTGAAGATTACCGCTGAGCCCAAAGTGGCTCCCCTGATTATTACCGCACCTGGCCCCGTGCCATATTCCTCCAGCAAAGCTATTCCGTGGAACTATGGAGGCGACGTTTACATCCATGGCATAAAGTAGGTTGGTAGTTCTGCTAATCCTAATGATATTGTGGGGACTAGTAAAGTTACTCGAAGTGGAAGGATCTACTCCCCAGAAATCTCACCTCCCGCTCCCGAAATTCGAGGAAAAAGACCAGTCAATCCTCCTCAGTCAGAGACATCGGTCGAAGTTACTTCTAAAGATGTTGCCAAACAGGAAATGGAAGAGATGCTGAAAATCATCCGTAAGAGCGATTTTGATGTAGTGGAACAATTGGGGCATACTCCGTCTAAAATCTCAATGTTGTCCTTGTTATTATCCTCTGAATCCCATGCCAATGCATTGATGAAATTCTTGAAGACCGCTCATGTGCCTCAAGAAACATCCGTCGATCAATTCGAACATTATGTTGCTAATTTGACTGTTGACAATGGCCTAGGCTTTTCCGATGCTGACTTGACGCCAGCAGGAAAGAATCACAATAAAGCTCTGCATATCTCCATCGAGTGTGAGGGGATCACCCTGGCTCACGTGTTGATCGACAACGGCTCTTCCTTGAATGTGCTCCCGAAAGCTGTACTCGATAAATTTGACTACAAAGGCATTGAACTGAAACCTAGTGATGTTGTGGTGCGTGCTTACGATGGTGCGAAGAGTGTTGTCTATGGTGAAGTGGTTCTCCCTATCAAGATAGGACCTCAAGTCTTCAAAACTACCTTTCACGTGATGGACATTCGTCCCGCCTACTCCTGCTTGTTGGGGCGCCCTTGGATCCATGGGGCAGGTGCGGTAGCTTCGTCGCTTCATCAAAAGCTGAAGTATCCAATAGCAGGCATGGTTGTCACTGTATGTGGAGAAGAAGAGTATATTGTCAGTAGTGCGCAAGCCTTCAAATACGTCGAGATGGATGGTGAATTCTTTGAGACTCCTTCTCAGTCATTTGAAGTGGTTCCTCCACCCAGTCCTGTCCTTAAGCCAACTCCCCTTGTGCCCAAGGTTGTTCGTGCTCCCCCTGTCATGATCTCTCTGAAAGATGCTCAAGCCGCGATTGAAAATGGTGATCGTGCTGGTTGGGGTCAACTGATCAATGTACCGTACAAGTCTGATAAAGCTGGCCTGGGGTTTAACTCTGGAAAGATAGTCAAAAATCAGATTAATGCTATGGAAGATGCTGATAGTGATTGCGACTTGGATAGCTGGATTTTCCCAACAATTGGTGACGGACTCAACAATTGGAAGACTGAAGACATTATCCCGATTTCCTTTAGTCAGGAGTAATTGTTATTGTTTATTCTAGAATTGCAAATTTTAATTTTCTTTTACAATCAAACTTCTTAAAGCATTGTGTCTATGCCCGAGGCACAATGGCTAATTTGTTAGGGGTTTGTCATTTTCATAAGCATATTCATATTCAATAGATCAATGGACTTTTTGCATTCAAATATTGCGCTCTTTATCTTTCCTGTCATTTTTCAAACAAGCTATGTTTCTTGCACACACTCACGTAACAATTTGCCGATCCATATCCACTCTGGATCCTGTTGGTAATGACTCTGCTACTGTTCATTATGACTTTGAAAATCCGATCTACCAAGCCGAGGATGGAAGCGAGGAAGATTGTGAAGTCCCTGGAGAACTTGCCCGACTACTGCGAGAAGAAAAGACTATACAGCCGTATGAGGAATCAATTGAAATTGTAAATCTGGGGTTTCTTGGGGCACTCGAATTACATTGCCCGATTCATTCCACACTTGACTGCTACCTGCAAACCCATCTTCAAATTACTGAGACAAAATCAAGAGATGGTATGGAATGATGAATGCCAAGAAGCTTATGACAAAATCAGGAAATATCGCCAAGAACCTCCAGTTCCGATGCCACCAGTTGAAGGAAGACCTTTAATTACGTATTTGACCGTGTTAGAAAATTCAATGAGGTGTGTTGGGGCAACATGACGAGTCTGGTCGAAAAGAGCATGCCATATACTGCCTTAGCAAAAGGTACCGACTGTGAAACAAGATACTCACAGCCCGAGAAAGCTTGCTGTGCTTTGGCCTGGGCTGCTCGCCGACTAAGACAGTATATGTTGAATCATACCACCTTATTGACTTCTAAGATGGATTCTATCAAATACCTATTTGAGAAACCTGCTGTCTCCTGAAAGAGTTATCACTGACAATGGTACTAATTTGAACAACAAGATGATTACTGAACTCTGCACGCAGTTCAAAATAAAACACCATAACTCTTCTCCGTACCGGCCAAAGATGAACGGCGCTGTGGGGACTGCTAACAATATCAAGAAGGTCATGCAAGAAATGACAGTAACATACAAAGACTGGCATGAGATGTTACCCTTTACTCTTTACGGTTATCGCACTTCAGTGCGCACTACGACAGGGGCAACTCCGTTCTCTTTAGTCTATGGAATGGAAGCCGTCTTACTAGTGGAAGTTCAGATTCCCTCTCTAAGAATCATGAAAGAGGCGGGCTTAGATGAAGATGAATGGATTCAGACTCGACTCGATCAGATAAATCTGATTGATGAGAAGAGACTTGCGGCTGTATGTCACGGGCAGATATATCAGAAGCGCATGACCAGGGCATTCAACAAAAAGGTCAAGAGACAAGTGTATCAAATTGGCGACTTGGTAATCAAACGCATCATCCTACCACAAACTGACCCCAGAGGCAAATGGACTCCCACATACGAAGGGTCATTTGTGGTTAAGAAGGTATTCTCTGGTGAAGCCATGATACTCGCTACTATGGATGGTGAAGACTTCCCATATCCCGTGAACGCGGACATAGTTAAAAAATACTACGCATAAAAGAGACCCGCTAGATCGACGTATCTAAGCAAAAGTAAGGGCATCCCGGCGAACCAAAAGGGTTCGGGCAAAAATTAGGGATATATAAAAAAAAATATACACCCGGCAAGTCGAAAACCTGAAAAGGCGGCTTGGGCAAAAAAGGGTATCCTGGTGGACTGAAAACCTGAAAAGGCGGTCCAGGCAAAAATTAGGGATTAAAGCGTATGACTATGTCCCGTTCTCAGTCAACTTTCATCCAAGTTCGAGGGACTGACCAAGCCAATCACTTCTATCCGACAGCAAGGGATGAGATGCTCGAAGACATAATGACAGTAGTAGGCTTAAAATCAATAGGACTTCTTCCACATAGCTTTCTCTTTGTTTTCGACAATTTCCTCTTACTAGGATTTCTGTCTCCTTGTACACAAATTGCCTGTTTATAGGCCTCCTTTCAAAATCAATACAACCCTCTTTCAAAAAAAGATGCTTTTGTTTTTACTTTTCTGTTTTGGTTGCGTAAATGTCCATTGATTTAATTTGAATTAATATGTGCATTTGAATATGATAAATGTTTACCAAAATATATGCGTAGAATAGCAATAGCAATTACTACCCGACTTCAGGATCGAGGAGAAGGTCTAACCATGCTTCCAATGAATCCGCTACCAATTCTATTCCCCCAGCAAGTCTGTTATTCCTCAGAAGAAATTAGCAGTATTCCCCGGCACAGCCAGTTACTCCCCAACAGAGGTCGGCATCATCAGACAGATTGATCATCTCATCCATCCTCAGCCAAGATCTGTGGAATATTTCTACCATCAGACAGAATCAAGAACCCCCTGCCGAGAAAGGGTCATCGTTACAAATATCTCCAATCAGTAGATGGGGATTTATTTTCCCCAGTAGAGTCCCCAAGCAGAACTTCTCATACGCATAGCTCATTCATTACATCCTTTCACAGCATACGCATGTGTAACACCCCAATTAAAATAAGCTAATTATTTAATTTAAATTAATATTTTATTTATTGATTTAATTGAATAATTGGAAGTTTGGATTAATATTATTAATTGTGGAATAATAATTATTGGGATTATTATTATTGGATTATTATTTTATAATTGGAATAAAAGTGGAAATCAGTAAAAAGGTCCCATTTGGTAAAAAGGTTTATTGTTTTCACGTGAAAAAGGAAAAAGAGGCAGAACGTGGAAAAGGGCAAAAAGAGAACCAAGAACAAGGGTTGAAGGGAGGAAAAGCTTGAAGCTGCAGAATTTCCCGGATTAACTCAGGTAAGGGGGGTTTATCATCAATTAACGGGTATTATGGGATGATATGTACTGGGTAGTGATAGACCATTGTTTTACCTATGATTGGATGATATATGTTGAATTTATGAACTGTTGAGATGAACGAAAATTGAAATATAATTGAAGAATTCGTAGGAATTTAGTGTGGAAATGTTAGACCTTGTGGAATCGAATAGGATCTGTTTTGAGTTAGACAATAGGAAGGAATTATGTGTGAAAATTGGACTGTGGAAGGTCGGATCGGAGAGGTTTCGTAGCAAGGAAGCCATTGCAGATCTGAGAGTTCTGGTTTCTGGTCATACGCGTATGGCACTAGGCAATACGCGTATGAGATGTTGGTACGCGTATGGGGGGAAGCCTTACGCGTATGGGAGAAAAAGATGATATTTTGAACGTAAATTGGTCTCTGTTGGTACGCGTAATGAGAAGTTGTTACGCGTAGCGTACGCGTATGGGATAGGTGGTACGCGTATGAGTTGGGCGAGGAAATGCGCAATACGCGTAAGAGAGTAGGCATTACGCGTATGTAGTTGGCCAGGTTTGGGCAATACGCGTATGGCATGGACAGTACGCGTATGGGCAGAGTTGGGATTTTCCTGAACTGTTGTTGTGCAGTTTTTGGTTGTTTAGGCCGAGTGATGTACTTAGCTGAGATATGATGTTGTAGGGGTCATTTCCCGTTGTTTTGAGTGGTATAGGTATTAGTAGAGCGGGCTAATACTGTGGTTGATTATGTGGCATGATATGATGTGCTTTTGTGATTAATTATGTTGATGATGTGTGATGGTATACATGATGATGTGAATGTATACGTTTGTGAATAGACTGTATTATGGCTTAGAGTGTGAGCATGTGTCTATTCTTGATTATTGTTGATGTTGCATTGCTAGGTGATTAGCATGCATGTTATGGCCCATTTGGGGTGGTAGCTAATTCCCATGGTGAGGAATTAGTGAGTATATCATTTGATTGTTGTTGTTGATGTTTGCATGCTAGGTGATTAGCGTGCATTTCATGGCCCATTTGGGGTGGTAGCTAATTCCCATGGTGAGGAATTAGTGAGTGAGTCACTATGTCTCAAATGAGTGGGACTAGTGAGCTTGGTAGCCGTGCCTGGATTTGGACGGTGAGGTTGAACTATATGTTCACAAATAGTCGGTACCGCATGCATAGAGTCTCATTGCATAATAAATGTATGGCATATAATATGAATGGATGTATTCCAGTATTATATGTGTGTTGTGTGTTGTGTTGTTGATGTTGAGTATGGTTGAGATTATATATATGCTATATGTTATTGTTGAATATGATGTTTGAACGGATACTGCCGTTGCTGAGTGTGTAGTCTGGTTAGGGTGAATTAATGTGTTAATTACTTAGCATTACATGTTGTTCTATAATGCTTGTTATATTGATTGAGGAACTCACCCTTACGCCTATTTTTCAGGTAACGAGAAATGAGTTGAGTAGAAGCTAATGCTTGGAGTCTAGAGTAGTTTCTTATGGGTCATGCTCTGATAGATGTAACATCGGGAGGGGATGTTTTAATTAATTCGATTTCTGTTGTTGAATGATTGACATGTATTGTGTACATGTTTTACATTGATGTTGAATTGATTCCGCTGCGACTTATGCAAAGAATCTTATTTTGATTGAAGAAATGAGCATGACAGGATATTTTTATAATTGTTGTGAAATGATTGTGTGACACCCTTCGGGGCATAATTACTCTGATGAATATATTGTTATTTTAATTATAATAATTTGGGGTATTTAGAAGGGTGTTACATTAGTGGTATCAGAGCATAGTCGGTCGTGTCGAGTCGTAATTATTCTGTTTCCCCTGTACGGGATAGGTGTTGTGTAACCCTATCAGTACTTATTGTTTTAGCTTGTTTGGGTTTTCAGAATAGAGATGGCTGGAAGAGGTAGAGATGATGCTGCAATTGCTGAGGCTCTGGGTATGCTAGCTGGAGTACTTGGAGGAAATCCGAATGTTATGGGAATGGGAGCTGCTCGTCAGTTGAGTGAGTTCCAGAAGAACAATCCTCCAATGTTTAAGGGAGCATACGATCCAGATGGTGCTCAGAAGTGGTTGAAGGAGATCGAGAGGATCTTCAGAGTAACTGAGTGTGCTGATAACCAGAAGGTCAGGTTCGGTACACATATGCTGTCAGAAGAAGCTGATGATTGGTGGGTTGCTACTCGCACTGAGTTGGAAGCTGCTGGAGATGCTGAGATTACTTGGACTGTGTTCAGAGAGAGATTTCTGAAGAAGTATTTTCCAGAGGATGTCAGAGGGAAGAAAGAGATAGAGTTCTTGGAATTGAAGCAGGGTAACAGGTCTGTTACTGAGTATGCTGCTAAGTTCACAGAGTTGTCTAAGTATTATACTCCCTATGCTGAGGCTGCTGGGGAATTTTCAAAGTGCGTGAAGTTTGAGAACGGGTTGCGTCCCGAGATCAAGCAAGCGATTGGATATCAGAGGATTAGAGTGTTTTCTGATTTGGTTGACTGTTGCAGGATTTTTGAACAGGATTCCAAGGCCAGAGCTGAGAGCTATCAGCAGAGGGTTGATAGGAAAGGTAAGAATCAGATTGATCGTGGAAAACCGTATGCAGCTGGCAAAGGTTTCCAGAGGCAGAATGGGATGAAGAGGTCTAGTGGAGGAGATTCTAGTGCTCCTGCCAAGTGTTACAGATGTGGTCAGGCTGGACATCGTATCCATGAGTGTACCAGTAATGAGAAGAAGTGTTTCAAATGTGGAAAAGGTGGTCATTTAGCTGCAGATTGCCGGTTGAAGACTGTGACTTGTTTCAACTGTGGAGAGTTGGGTCATATCAGTCCACAGTGTCCTAAGCCGAAGAAAGAGAATCAGTCAGGAGGCAAGGTTTTTGCTTTGTCAGGTTCTGAGACTTCTGCAGATGATCGTTTGATCCGAGGTACGTGTTGTATTAATGGCTTTCCCCTTGTAGCTATTATTGACACAGGTGCGACTCATTCCTTTATATCTTTGGATTGTGCTGTGAAACTTAAGTTGGAAATATCTGAGATGTTGGGAAGTATGGTGATTGATACTCCTGCGAAGGGTTCAGTGACTACTACTTCAGTTTGTTTAAGTTGCCCTTTGAGTATTTTTGGTAGGAATTTTGGTATAGACCTTGTGTGTCTTCCGTTAGTGCAGATTGATGTTATCTTGGGTATGAACTGGTTGGTGTTTAACCGGGTTTCTATCAACTGTTTTGATAAGACTGTGATTTTTCCTGAGATTGAGGAAGGAAAGAGTTTGTTTTTATCAGCCAGGCAGGTGAATGAGGAAGTGGCAGATGGTGCAGAGTTGTTTATGCTGTTAGCGACTTTGGAGGCTAAAGATAAACTGGTGATTGGCGATCTCGCTGTGGTGTGTGATTTTCCTGATGTGTTTCCGGAAGAAGTGAATGAGTTACCGCCAGAGCGTGAAGTTGAGTTCTCGATTGAATTGGTACCTGGTACTAGGCCGATATCGATGGCTCCGTATCGTATGTCTGCTGTTGAGTTAGCTGAATTGAAGAGTCAGTTGGAAGATCTGTTGGATAAGAAATTTATTCGTCCGAGTGTGTCACCGTGGGGTGCACCAGTGTTGTTGGTTAAGAAGAAAGAAGGTACTATGAGGTTGTGTGTGGACTACAGGCAACTGAATAAAGTGACGATCAAGAACCGGTATCCTTTACCGAGGATTGATGATTTGATGGATCAGTTGGTTGGTGCGAGTGTGTTCAGCAAGATAGATTTGAGATCTGGGTATCATCAGATACGTGTGAAAACTGAAGATATTCAGAAGACTGCTTTCAGAACAAGGTATGGACATTATGAGTATTCTGTGATGCCTTTTGGTGTGACTAATGCACCTGGAGTATTTATGGAGTATATGAATAGGATTTTCCATCCGTACCTAGATCAGTTTGTTGTGGTGTTTATTGATGACATTTTGGTGTATTCGAAATCTGAAGAAGAGCATGCTGAGCATTTGAGAGTGGTTTTGGGAGTTCTACGAGAAAAGAAATTATTTGCTAAACTGTCGAAGTGTGAATTTTGGTTAGAAGAAGTTAGTTTTCTTGGCCATGTGATTTCCAGAGGTGGTGTTGCCGTTGATCCTTCTAAGATAGAAGCGGTATCTAAGTGGGAAGCTCCGAAGTCAGTTTCTGAAATAAGAAGTTTTCTTGGACTTGCAGGTTATTATAGGAAATTTATTGAGGGATTTTCCAAGTTGGCGTTACCGTTGACAATGTTGACTAGAAAGGGGCAAGCGTTTGTTTGGGACTCAAAATGTGAAGAAGGTTTCCAAGAGTTGAAGAGAAGGTTGACTACTGCTCCTATTCTGATATTACCGAGTTCGTCGGAACCATTTGAGGTTTACTGTGATGCTTCATTGTTGGGTTTGGGTGGCGTGTTGATGCAGAATAAGCAGGTTATAGCTTATGCTTCGAGACAGCTAAGGGTTCATGAGAGGAACTATCCGACACACGATTTAGAGTTGGCAGCTGTGGTATTTGTTCTGAAGTTGTGGAGGCATTATTTGTATGGGTCAAGATTTGAAGTTTTCAGTGACCATAAAAGTTTAAAGTATTTGTTTGATCAGAAAGAGCTGAATATGAGACAGAGGAGATGGTTAGAATTTCTGAAAGATTATGATTTTGGTTTGAATTACCATCCGGGTAAAGCAAACGTGGTGGCTGATGCATTGAGTCGGAAATCATTGCATATGTCTATGTTAATGGTTAAGGAATTGGATTTAATTGAGCAGTTCAGAGACTTGAGTTTGGTGTGTGAGAGTACCCACAATAGTGTTAAATTGGGAATGCTGAAGTTAACGAGTGGTATTCTGGATGAGATCAGAGAGGGTCAGAAATCCGATATGCTTTTGGTTGATAAGTTGACTTTAGTGAACCAAGGTCAAGGTGGTGAATTCAAAGTTGATGAGAATGGTGTTTTGAGATTTGGTAATCGGGTGTGTGTCCCGGGAGTTACGGAACTTAAGAAGAGTATTCTTGAAGAAGGACATCGTAGTGGTTTGAGTATTCATCCTGGAGCTACGAAGATGTATCATGATTTGAAAAGATTATTTTGGTGGCCAGGAATGAAGAGAGAAATTGCGAGTTTTGTTTATTCCTGTTTGACTTGTCAGAAGTCAAAGATTGAGCATCAGAAGCCGTCTGGGCTAATGCAACCGTTGGCTATTCCAGAGTGGAAGTGGGATAGTATCAGTATGGATTTTGTTTCTGGTTTGCCGAGGACAAGTAAGAATTTTGAGGCTATTTGGGTGATTGTTGACAGATTGACAAAGTCGGCTCATTTCATTCCGATCAGAATGGATTACCCGTTAGAGAGGCTAGCCGAGTTGTATATTGAGAAGATTGTAAGTTTGCATGGTATTCCGTCGAGTATTGTTTCGGACAGAGATCCTAGATTTACATCGAAGTTTTGGGAAGGTTTGCAGAAGGCTTTGGGAACTAAGCTGAGATTGAGTTCTGCATATCATCCGCAGACTGATGGTCAGACTGAGAGGACGATTCAGTCACTAGAGAATCTTTTGAGAGCTTGTGTTTTGGAAAAAGGAGGTGCTTGGGATTGTTATTTACCTTTGATTGAGTTTACCTACAACAATAGTTTTCATTCGAGTATTGGTATGGCACCGTTTGAAGCTTTGTATGGTAGGAGATGTCGGACGCCTTTATGTTGGTATGAGTCCGGTGAGAGTGCTGTGGTTGGACCGGAGATTGTTCAACAGACTACGGAAAAGATTAAGATGATTCAGGAGAAGATGAGAATTGCTCAGAGTCGTCAGAAGAGTTATCATGATAAGAGGAGGAAGTCACTTGAGTTCCAAGAGGGAGATCATGTGTTTCTTCGTGTTACTCCGATAACTGGTGTTGGTCGAGCTTTGAAGTCGAAGAAGTTGACACCTCAATTTATTGGTCCTTATCAGATTTTGGAGAGGATAGGAGAGGTAGCCTATCGTATCGCTTTACCGCCGTCGCTTGCGAATTTGCATGATGTTTTTCATGTGTCTCAGTTGAGGAGATACATTCATGATCCGTCGCATGTTGTCCCAGTAGATGATGTACAGGTGAGAGATAACCTGACTGTTGAAACATCACCTATGAGGATCGAGGATCGAGAGTTGAAGCAGTTGCGGGGTAAAGAGATTGCCTTGGTGAAGGTAGCTTGGGGAGGACCAGCAGGTGGCAATGTGACTTGGGAACTTGAGAGTCAGATGAAGGAGTCTTATCCGGAGTTATTCGCTTGAGGTATGTTTTCGAGGACGAAAACTCTTTTAGTGGGGGAGAGTTGTAACACCCCAATTAAAATAAGCTAATTATTTAATTTAAATTAATATTTTATTTATTGATTTAATTGAATAATTGGAAGTTTGGATTAATATTATTAATTGTGGAATAATAATTATTGGGATTATTATTATTGGATTATTATTTTATAATTGGAATAAAAGTGGAAATCAGTAAAAAGGTCCCATTTGGTAAAAAGGTTTATTGTTTTCACGTGAAAAAGGAAAAAGAGGCAGAACGTGGAAAAGGGCAAAAAGAGAACCAAGAACAAGGGTTGAAGGGAGGAAAAGCTTGAAGCTGCAGAATTTCCCGGATTAACTCAGGTAAGGGGGGTTTATCATCAATTAACGGGTATTATGGGATGATATGTACTGGGTAGTGATAGACCATTGTTTTACCTATGATTGGATGATATATGTTGAATTTATGAACTGTTGAGATGAACGAAAATTGAAATATAATTGAAGAATTCGTAGGAATTTAGTGTGGAAATGTTAGACCTTGTGGAATCGAATAGGATCTGTTTTGAGTTAGACAATAGGAAGGAATTATGTGTGAAAATTGGACTGTGGAAGGTCGGATCGGAGAGGTTTCGTAGCAAGGAAGCCATTGCAGATCTGAGAGTTCTGGTTTCTGGTCATACGCGTATGGCACTAGGCAATACGCGTATGAGATGTTGGTACGCGTATGGGGGGAAGCCTTACGCGTATGGGAGAAAAAGATGATATTTTGAACGTAAATTGGTCTCTGTTGGTACGCGTAATGAGAAGTTGTTACGCGTAGCGTACGCGTATGGGATAGGTGGTACGCGTATGAGTTGGGCGAGGAAATGCGCAATACGCGTAAGAGAGTAGGCATTACGCGTATGTAGTTGGCCAGGTTTGGGCAATACGCGTATGGCATGGACAGTACGCGTATGGGCAGAGTTGGGATTTTCCTGAACTGTTGTTGTGCAGTTTTTGGTTGTTTAGGCCGAGTGATGTACTTAGCTGAGATATGATGTTGTAGGGGTCATTTCCCGTTGTTTTGAGTGGTATAGGTATTAGTAGAGCGGGCTAATACTGTGGTTGATTATGTGGCATGATATGATGTGCTTTTGTGATTAATTATGTTGATGATGTGTGATGGTATACATGATGATGTGAATGTATACGTTTGTGAATAGACTGTATTATGGCTTAGAGTGTGAGCATGTGTCTATTCTTGATTATTGTTGATGTTGCATTGCTAGGTGATTAGCATGCATGTTGTGGCCCATTTGGGGTGGTAGCTAATTCCCATGGTGAGGAATTAGTGAGTATATCATTTGATTGTTGTTGTTGATGTTTGCATGCTAGGTGATTAGCGTGCATTTCATGGCCCATTTGGGGTGGTAGCTAATTCCCATGGTGAGGAATTAGTGAGTGAGTCACTATGTCTCAAATGAGTGGGACTAGTGAGCTTGGTAGCCGTGCCTGGATTTGGACGGTGAGGTTGAACTATATGTTCACAAATAGTCGGTACCGCATGCATAGAGTCTCATTGCATAATAAATGTATGGCATATAATATGAATGGATGTATTCCAGTATTATATGTGTGTTGTGTGTTGTGTTGTTGATGTTGAGTATGGTTGAGATTATATATATGCTATATGTTATTGTTGAATATGATGTTTGAACGGATACTGCCGTTGCTGAGTGTGTAGTCTGGTTAGGGTGAATTAATGTGTTAATTACTTAGCATTACATGTTGTTCTATAATGCTTGTTATATTGATTGAGGAACTCACCCTTACGCCTATTTTTCAGGTAACGAGAAATGAGTTGAGTAGAAGCTAATGCTTGGAGTCTAGAGTAGTTTCTTATGGGTCATGCTCTGATAGATGTAACATCGGGAGGGGATGTTTTAATTAATTCGATTTCTGTTGTTGAATGATTGACATGTATTGTGTACATGTTTTACATTGATGTTGAATTGATTCCGCTGCGACTTATGCAAAGAATCTTATTTTGATTGAAGAAATGAGCATGACAGGATATTTTTATAATTGTTGTGAAATGATTGTGTGACACCCTTCGGGGCATAATTACTCTGATGAATATATTGTTATTTTAATTATAATAATTTGGGGTATTTAGAAGGGTGTTACAGCATGCATACAACATTCACATTTATTTTAGCATAACACGAAACATCTCATGCATCATGACATAGCATGAAGCTAACTTTTCTTTGCAGGTTATTTATCCTCCTGATATAGTCAAAATAAAAGGTTCATTCAGACAGACACCTTTATCAATCACATTCAAGATTCAGATACATATTTCAAATACAGTTCATGGGAACATTCATTCTGACAACACTTCGATATCCTCCTAATGATGGCATCTTTAAGCCCATCCCAGACATTTATTGCAAGTACAACATATACAGGTTATCAGATACAGCCTAACGTACGGTTCATTCTGATTCAGCCCAACATATGACTTCTTCAGCAACTCCAATGCGGTCTAACGTACGACCCATTTGGACCTTCAAATCCTCGGATACTGCCTAGCGTACGGTACGTTCAGGGGTGTAGTCTAGCGTACGACTACTTTCTTCTTCGGATACAGCCTAACGTACGGCTCATTCTGCAACTCAGATACGATCTAGCGTACGATCCATTCTGAACTCCAGCAACTCCAATGCGGTCTAACGTACGACCCATTTGGACCTTCAAATCCTCGGATACTGCCTAGCGTACGGTACGTTCAGGGGTGTAGTCTAGCGTACGACTACTTTCTTCTTCGAATACAGCCTAACGTACGGCTCATTCTGCAACTCAGATACGATCTAGCGTACGATCCATTCTGAACTCCAGCAACTCCAACGCGGTCTAACGTACGACCCGTTTGGATCTTACAACCCTCAGATGCTACCTAACGTACGGTACATTTCTGAAGTGTAGTCTGGCGTACGACTACCGCTTTCATCATCAGATGCGGCCTAACAGACGACTCATTCTGCGACGGTCTAACGTACGACCCGTTCGGATGTCCATCCCCTCAGATGCTACCTAACATACGATACATTTCTGAAGTGTAGTCTAACGTACGACTACCCCTTTCGTCATCAGATTCAGCCTAACGTACGGCTCATTCTGCAACTCAGATACGATCTAGCGTATGGTCCATTCTGATCCTTTATCCCCAACAGCATATGACACACTCCGACTCCCCAGCGAAGTCGGCAGCCTAATGGATGACTCATTATACGGTCTAACGTACGACCCAGTGTGGCACCCATGTCTTCAAATTGGCCTAATATACGGCGCGATCTGAAGCTTTCGTCATCAAACCTCCCGGATGGCATCTTTAAGCCCATCTCCATCAAGACCAACTGTCGATTCTCAAGTGCAAATTTTTGGGGCATTCTAGTGTTCAATAATCTTCCACCTCCAGACCACGAATGGCATACACGCCATCCTAACTCTCTCGGTTCAAGAATATTGAACAGGGGCAGCTGTCATACCCCAAAAATTACCCATCATTTTTCCTAAAAAAAAAAAAAAGAGAAATTTTTTTTTTTAATTAATTAATTAATTAATTAAATAATTAAAATAAATAAATAAATAAAATATAACAAATTATTTTGGACTTGGGTCTCCCTCATTCCAAGCCCATTACCCACGAAATTAGTCTATAAATACTGACGTTTCAGTAGGGGAGTGAGACTGGGAGATAGACTGGGAGATTCACTGGAGAAAGAAGGAAGAGAAGCAAAACACTCTGAGGTTTCCTTGGAACAAAACCTTGAGGAAAAAGAAAGAGAGAGAACAGAGAAGGACGGATAGAAACTTTGGCATAGGAACCCTGCCAACCCGGAGAATTCAGAATAAAGAAACCCTGAAGGCAGCTCATCCGCCCCGAAGCCATCGCCGCCCAATTCCCGCCGCCTAACTCATTCCGATACCACAAGTGGTCAATCCCTTCAACCTTGAATTGGCAAACAGGTTTGCGTATCTCTATTGTTTATACTTTCAATTGGCCATATCTACACATATAATGCATCATGATTAAATGTTGATATATAATTTGCTTTCGTATGTGAAGTTAAATATGCCTGAATACCCTGAATGTTTGACCATGCTGTTCCTGTGATAAAATGCCATAAAGTTCAAGGTTCCTAACATGGGGCTGTTTTTTTCTCAAAAATTCAAAATCCGTGGCCGTTCGCCTGGCCTTCGCTCGGCGAGGCAGAGGCGAACGAGACAGTACCTGATTTTTCTAGTCTGTTTTTTTTATGTTTTTATCATAGCCATGCATTATTCATCCTATCCTATTTACTGTTGCGATATTTTTCCGGTGTAATCTTCGATTGCACCCTGATTTGGTATTCTGACATGTTTCTTTTTGAGTTTCGAAAAGGTTCACATATCACAGGAAAAGGTTATTGGCTAGGTATTCCACTTTATTTGTGGGATACCCTTGTGGAGTTTCACCCTAAATTAATTTTTAATGTATTAATTTCTAATGTATTAATTTTTTAATATATTATTTTTAATAATTTTAATGTGGAGTTTCATCCTAATTATATAATTAATTGTAAAACTTTGCCTTTGAATAAGTGATCTTGGACCTCTCTTTGTTGCCTTACGATTACGATATTACGGTCATGTCCCGCGAACGTGGGGATACCCTTAGCAAAGACCCTTCGGTTAAATCATCATAAAATAAATTATAGTCCCTTGGATGTTGCCTTCGAATATACAACTTTGTCCCTCGATGACCCTCCGATGTTGCCTACGGTTAAATGATGATAGTCCCTTCGAATGCTAAGGTATCCTCATAACTGTTGCCTTCAATGACCAATCAATGACCCTATGATGACCCTTTTACATCCAAAGGATAAAACTACTTATTTCTCAATAATAAGGGCAGTTTTACCCTCATAAGGATAGGAAATACTCATAAAGACCTTGGGTCGGTATAACTCTTAATTGCTGGCTCACAACCTAAAACATTTTTTTTCACACCTCACACCTTTCAAAATATCTTCAGAAAATCACCACTTGGTATACATTCATACTAGAATCATTACCGAGTTATATTTTTCTAAACAATTTTCAAAACTAAACGAGATAATCACTTTGTATACATTCATACAAGAATCATTACAAAGTTAAATTCTCTTTTCAAAAAAAACAATTTTTCTAAACAATTCACAAACACTTTTTTTCAGACAAAAATAATATAAGTGATCGAGCAATTAAGAGCCCATGGATAACCATGGATACAAAGGGTGCTAACACCTTCCCTTTGTATAATGTACCTCCCGAACCCAAAATCTAAATTAAGGTCTTTCCTGTTCTTTTCCACCTTTCCTTATTGGATAAAAGAAAAGTCGGTGGCGACTCTTGCTAACCGCGACATTGCGATTAAAACCACAAAAAAGTCCAGTTCACCGTATGACAGTAGGCAGGAGATGAGCTGATCTCTCCGGGCGCCCTTTTTCTTTTGCAACCCCTTTGTGTGTGTTTGGAGTCTGACGTAAGTCCAGCGATTGGCAGTTGATTTCCAGTGTGTGTTTGTTTGTTGGAGTCTGACGTAAGTCCAGTGATTGGCAGTTGGTTTCTAGTGTGTGTTTGTTTGTTGGAGTCTGACGTAAGTCCAGTGATTGGCAGTTGGTTTCCAGTGTGTGTTTGTTTGTTGGAGTCTGACGTAAGTCCAGTGATTGGCAGTTGGTTTCCAGTGTGTGTTTGTTTGTTGGAGTCTGATGTAAGTCCAGCGATTGGCATTCGGTTTCCATGTTTGCCTATTTGTGTGGAGTCTGACGTAAGTCCAGCGATTGGCAGTCAGTTTCCTGTGTGGTTTTGTTTGGCGTGCGTTAGCCGAGCTACGAGTGCTCTGATTCTTCTCTGGTTAGAGAAGATACGTATACATAGGATGCGACATCCTAGCGAGCACGTTTCCCCCTGTCCCGAACTACGCCGACTCTGATGTCTGTGACCGACAGACTACGTAGGCCCAGGATGCGATATCCTGCCGAGTCCCATTTCTTTTGTCTTTCGGTGTTTCCTTCCAGCCTTGTGCAGTTTGTGAGCAGTCTTTAGCAACCTTTCTTCTATTCTTTTATGCGTGGATCCCGTCGAGTACGACGGATGCGTAGGGGTGCTAATACCTTCCCTTCGCATTACCGACTCCCGATCCCATCTTTCTCTGGTCGCGAGACCATGTCCTTTCCAAGTTTACTTCGAGCGTTTCCTTTCCCTCCTTTGGGATAAATAACGCACGGTGGCGGCTCTGTTGTTTCTTTTTCCCGCCGGTTTTTCGCGTAATGCGACAGTTGGCGACTCTGTTGGGGATCAAGAGAAGTTGACCTCTTGCTGGTCCATCTTCCCTAAGCGAGTCAGTCCTAGCGCTCTTTAGGATAGGGTTGGTTGGTTTTACTACTTTATTTATTGCATTTATGATTATGATGTGATTGTATATATGTGCATATATGTTTGCATGCATTAGTTATCATTGTGCTGGCTGTGTCTCTGTTTCTCTGTTGGGTGGGAGTTACAAGAGGTAAAAGGCCCAATACCCAGGCTATGAGTGAACTCTAGAACACCTAGGAATAGAGTGATTCATGGGAAGCGGGTGGTATTGCGCCACTTAGCGGAAAATGATATCACGAGCAGTTCAGACTCTGATGGGGTATTATCGGTGCATACATCGGGTGTGTACAGGATGATATTCTTGAAAGGGTTGTTTATCCTGCGTTTCTCTTGACCTTACCTTGGCCTAGATGACACCCGTGAGTGGGGAGGGAATGAATCATTACAGGTACCGTTGGTGACTCTTGATCTGATGGTGACTATGGTTCAGTTGGACTTATGGATATCTATCTCTGACGCCGGAGTTCTGTCCGTGATATCTATCAGCGAGTTCCGTTTATTTTGGATCCCCGGGTTGAATTTAAAGGTACTTGTTCAGAGGATCTGGTGGTCATCCGTTCAGTGGATCTCTTATCATGATAGTGATATATTCCCCGGTTCCGTTTATTTCGGAACTTCCCAAGTTGGATTTATGGTTACTCGAGCCCTCAGATGATTGTGATCAGTTCAGAGACCGGTCCAGTACAGTTGATCCTCAGATGACTTGGAAGATGGCACAGTGACCCGCCTGCATGCATTTGCATCATTCCCATTTCACATTCATCTGCATTTAATCCATGTTTATCCGTATTCAGGGTCCGTTTTTGATTGAGATTCTGGTCGAGAGACATCCGGATGTCAGAATGTTGTTGATGAAATATTATTCGTCTCAATGAAGCTAGAATCAAAGGACAGAATATTCCTCATACGAATAGACATTGCATGTGTGAGTCATACTAACCTGTTTGTTGTTTTGTAGGTGTCAGTATCTAACCGGTGCGCATAGCTCTTCCATTCAGACATCCTGCCAAACTCAACAAACTCAGACTGATGGATCCGTCTAACACCGACATTCTCGAATTGAAAGAGATGATGAGAGAGCTATTCAAAGTCATGCAAGGGCTCGCCTTGGGGCAGAAAGCAATCGCTGAGAGGTTGGAGAGGATTGAAAACTGGCTGAGAATGGGGGAAATCCAGGGAGATGCTCCGTCGTCTGGAGTAAAGAAACCCTCTGGCAATGGTCAGCTCAAGAAGGAGGTTGAATCAGGTGGTGTGCAGGCCAAGAAAGAACGCGGTAAGGATCGTTACCACCCTTATGCTTCCACTGTAACCACTCCTGTTGGTAATCCACCTGTACAACAACAACAACCGCCACCTCGACAGAAAGCACAGAAAGCTAAGGGCCAAGTGAAGAAGGGGGCGACGGATCGTCAGTTTGATAAGCCACCCGTGACTTATACCCTTCTGTTCAAGAGGATGAGGGATCTTGGGTTAGTTCGGCCGAGGATATTGGTTCCTGTAGAACTGCATCAGAGGCCTGCAAACTACGATGAGAACGCCAGGTGCGAGTTCCATTCTGGGGCACCCGGACACAACATTGAGGGTTGTAGAGCATTTAAGCATGCCGTCCAGGACATGGTGGATTCTAAGGCCATCAATTTGGCGCCAACACTGAATGTTAACGCTAACCCCGTGCCAGGTCCCGTGGGGGTGAAGGTGATGTCAAAGAACAAGAGAGGAACAGAGGTGACTGAGGGGGATCAGTTAAAAATTTCAATGTCTATGGTCCCAAAACATCTGATGAAGAGAGGAGCTTTCCCTAGAGTTGATAACTGTTGTGCGGCCGTCGCCACAAATGGGTGTGTAATGATGGGGGAAACGATCCAGAGAATGATGGAAGTAGAAATGGACGGTGAAGAATTTGAAACACCAAGTCAGGCAGTTGAAACCGTTAAAGTGGAGGACGCCATTCTTGTTGAGAAAGAGAAGAAGTTGTCCATTTCTTCTTACAAGCAGGCCATGGAAGTGGTGAAGAACGGAGAAGCCCTAGGCTGGGGAAAGATTATAGACATGGTAGTGAAAGCAGATATGTTCGGGGTTGGCTATCAGCCAGATCAAGAGTCGTCTAGACAAAACAGAGGACGTCGTCCACCGTTCACATTCGTCAGTGCCGGAATGCTGGATCCAGGTCACGCCTGTACAGTGGGTGAAGAGATCGACAGTGACCACGAGCTTGAGTCATGGATAAAATCGTGCGTACCAGGGAACTGGAAGGCCTCAAGGATCATCACTGTCACTCATCATGAAGAGTAGTATTTCTGTTTTTCAATTCTGTTTGCATGAAAGCCATACGTTTTGCCCGAAACGTAATGATCCATTGTAAGGGCCATCTCATGTGTTTCATTATGCAACATTTTGCATCATTAATAAATGGATGCTTTTGTATTAAAAGCGGTGTTCCCTGTCTTTCATTTATTTTTGCAGTTTAAAAATAAAAAATAAAAATGGCAATGTTTGTTTTCATTTTCTTTCCTTTTGATTCATCTTGTTCCGACTTCAAAAGCGATTATTCTCCTGATCTCATTGATAACAATTCGGTTACACCTCTGTATGACTTCGACAATCCGATCTATCATGCCGAAGAAGAAGGCGAAGAAGATTGTGATATGCTGGAATTAGCCAGGTTGTTGAAACAAGAGGAGAAGGTGATTCAACCGCACGAGGAGCGATTCAAGATTGTTATTCCAGGCACCGCCGAGGTCAAAAAGGAAGTGAAAGTTGAGGCCGCTTCAGGGGCTAGTATAAAGAGCAGAATGGTAGCACTGTTAAAAGAGCATGTGGATACCTTCGCCTGGTCGTATCAGGATATGCCAGGGTCGGATACCGATGTCGTTGTGCACAAGCTACCATTGAGAGAAGATTGTCCTCTAGTGAAGCAGAACGCCCGTGCCATGTATCAAAGAGCCATGGTGACTTTGTTTCATGATATGATTCATCGTGGAATCAAATGCTATGTTGATGCCATGATAGCAAAGTCCTAAGCATAAGAGGGGCATCTGGTGGATCTGGCCAAGTTGTTTGACCGGATCGAGACAACTCAGACTGAGGTTGAGTCCGAATCAGTGCACTTGTGGAGTGCTGCTGAGGTTTATTGTGAGCGGATAAGAGGAATCGAGGTTGATCCTGCTAAAAAAAAAAGAAAAGAAAAAGGAAAAAAGCAATACAAGAAATGCATGAACCGAGAACAGAAAAAAGAAAGGTTTGTGGTTTCTTAGATAGATTGAATTTCATTTCACGGTTCTTATCTCATCTAATAGCCACGGGTGAACCCACCCAAGCTGTTGGAAAAAAAAAAGAGCAAACGGTCAGGTGGATAATGATTGCCAAGGGGCATTGAAAGATAAAAGAATAAGTTGCAGGAACCTCTGATTCTGATGCCTCCTATGGAGAGACGGTCGTTAATTCTGTACTTGACAGCCCTCGAGGTGTCTATGAGGTGCGTATTGTGTCAGCATGACAAGTCTGGTCGGAAAGAGCATGCAATTTACCTTAGCAAAGAGTTTACCGACTGTGAAACAATACGTTCACTGCTCGAGAAAACTTGTTGTACTTTGGCACAGGCTGCTCGCCGAGTGAGACAGTATATGTTGGTTCATACCACTTTGTGGATGTCCAAGATGGATCCGATCAAGTATGCGTTTGAGAAGTCAGCATTGACCGGACGGGTGGCGAAAGGGCAAATGATGTTGACTGAATACGATATTCAGTATACCTCTCAGAAAGTAATCGAGGGGAGTGTATTGTCCGATTACATCGCCCCGCAACCCATTGAGGATTATCAACCAAGGAAGTTTGAGTTCCCTGATGAGGACATCTCGAGGTGCTCAAATCGAAAGATTGTGAGGAACCGATCCCGGAGGAGGGGCCTGACCCTGAATCCGAACGGATTCTGATGTCTGATGGGGTTAATGTGAATGAGTTAGTGCTACTTTGGTTACGCCAAAGGGGATCCCACATTCCTTATGTTGCCCGACTGATAGTTGAAGACACCAACAAAGGTGGCTGAGTACGAAGCTTGTATCCTGGAATCGAACCTCGGTGCGTGCATCTACTAGGGCAACGCCTTCCTCACAGGTGTATGAGAAGGAATCGGTGCTACCATTTGAGGTCCTAATTGGAGAAGGCTGAGTGGATAAGGACTCGGTATGAAAGGAGCCCGATTGAAAAAAAGACTGACAGTTATTTGTCATGAGCAGTTGTACCGAGCGAATGAAACGTGCTTGTGGCTGAAAAGTGCAACTTCGTGCGTATCATGTGGGAGACGCGTTGTTGAAAAGGATCCTTCCTCCTCAACGATCGTAGGGGCAAGTGGATATACAGTTATGAATGCCCATTCGTGGTCAAGAAGGCGTTTTCTGGTGGAGCCTTGTTGTTGACGACCATGGATGACGAGGATTCTCCATCCCTTGTGAATGCGGACGCAGTTAAAAGATACTTCGTAAGAGAGACCCGCTGGACGAAAAGAATAAAAGAGTCCAGATAAAAATGGGCATCCCGGCAAACCAAAGAAAAAAAAAGGAAAAGGTTCGGGCAAAAATTAGGGATAAAAGAGAAAAAAACTGTACACCCGGCAAGTCGAAAACCCCACAAGGGCGACTTGGGCAAAAAAGGGTATCCCGGTGGACTGAAAACCCAAAAGGGCGGTCCAGGCAAAAGAGGGAATGAAACGAACAACTGCGTCTAGCATGATCATTTGTGCTTGGGATATGACTTGGATAATCTCCGATAGAGATCAATCGGAAGCGTCTTGTTCAGAAGACAGAAAGTGCGGAAAGTCTTGAGGACATACGAGGTGTAACCAAGTTGGAACCCGATGAGATCACGGTTTCACATTGCCATTAGGATAGATTTTTCCTTTTGTGCGCAATCACCTCTTTCTAGGGATTGTTTCCTGTGTTGCTCGGTTATGAGCCACCTCTTTTTTTCAATAAAATGCATGTTCAGTCAAATAATTTTGTTTTTTTCTTCATTACCGCTTTGATTGCAAAAACATCCGTTTAGTTTGATAAAGAATGTTTGCATTTTGAAACATGGAGATCCCTTCCGATGCGTGCTTATAAGATTGAAATCTAGAAATCTTATTCGGAAGTTTGAGTGACCTAGGTGTTGAAATGTTGGCACGCCTGAGGCACGCTTTTATCTAACGGTCTCTTGTGCAGGTGCTGTTAGATATCTTCATTCATTTGTAGTTGGTGATGGGTAACATTTTGACAGAAGATCCCTGCAGAGTCCAATCAGGGGCAAGGGATAGAAGAATGGTGAAGAGATGAAAGAATTGTGACTACGATCCTAGAGGGTAATCAAGAAGACTCTTCAAAGTCTGAAGATTAGGGAGTTAGCCCGGATCTGAGGAAATCAGTTGTCTCAAAGCAAAGAAAAGACGAGAATATTGGGTGATGAATCAGAAAAGACCGGACGAGTCTGGGAGTCCTCAAAGGTGGAAAGTTGACACTATGGTTGGATGGTAAATGCCAGGGTTAGACGGATCGATGGGCGTCCATGTCAAATAGGCCGTATCTCCCCAATGGGTTGGAGAGTGTTATTTCCTTAGCAAATTCGAGATCGGTGTCTCCTCAGCAAGCCTGAAGGTCGCCATATCCCCAGTAGAGTTTATCCTACCTGTGGATTGGCCGTTATCCTCAGCAGAGGCGAGCATTGGTTGTTTCCCTAGCAGATTCCCCGAGTGGATTGGATTCGGTGAAGGTTGTCCCTGGTGGAATCCTTTCTCCAGCAGCAATGTTATTCGCCAACACGGTTGAGAAGTTGGCGTGTTCCTCAGACAGAGTCTCCCCAGAGTTGACTTGGTTTCCTCTGCCGTCTCCAGAGTATCAGATCAACAAAGCACTCCCGGCAGTGCGTCTCTCCGCAGAGTGGGAGAATTTACTCAGATTCATGCGCTCAGCAGAGCGATCCGTTTGCTCCCCAACAGGAGTTTTCATCATTTTGTATCCTGCATATAGTGATCATTGCATCCTCAAATAGCGTAGCATTTCCATTCAGTATGGAGCATTACGCCATAAAAAAATTCAAACATATGCATTCATGTGTTAAGCCTAATCAGTTCGTATCCCCGGCAGAGGCGGATCGTTGTTGAACATCTGTACGGCACATTTGCTACAGTTACTCCTGACAAGCATTCAGGATTGATAATTCCCCAGAGAGGTTTATTTCCTCACCCGCATTGAAAGGAAGGTTAGATTCTCCCCAATGAGATCCCCAGCAAGTGTTTAGCCTTGCCTTGACATATGTAGATGTCATCCCTGTGATACCGGTAAGTGTCATGTCAGCACCCGTGTGTGTTTTTTCTTTGGTGTCGGTACGCACCATTGTTTCGGTGTCGGTAAACATCGAGTCTCACTCCAGTCATCGGTAAATGTATGATCGTCCTTTTTTTGATGTCGGTACACACCATTGTTTCGGTGTCGGTAAACATCGAGTCTCACTCCAGTCATCGGTAAATGTCTGATCGTCCTTTTTTTGGTGTCGGTACGCACCATTGTTTCGGTGTCGGTAAACATCGAGTCTCACTCCAGTCATCGGTAAATGTCTGGTCGTCTTTTTTTTGGTGTCGATAAACATCGAGTCTTTTCCCAGTTCATCCGTTGATGTCTGGTCACCTCTCCGTTGGTGTCGATAAACGTCGAGCTTCTCCCGTTCGTCCGTTGACGTCTGGTCGAGTCTTCCCAGTTCATCCGTTGATGTCTGGTCACCTCTCCGTTGGTATCGATAAACGTTGAGTTTTTCCCATTCGTCCGTTGACGTATGGTTGTATCCTTTCCCAGTTCATCCGTTGATGTCCGGTCACCTCTCCGTTGGTGTCGATAAACGTCGAGCTTCTCCCGTTCGTCCGTTGACGTCTGGTCGAGTCTTCCCAGTTCATCCGTTGATGTCTGGTCACCTCTCCGTTGGTGTCATAAACGTCGAGCTTCTCCCATTCGTCCGTTGACGTCTGGTCGAGTCTTCCCATTCATCCGTTGATGTCTGGTCACCTCTCCGTTGGTGTCGATAAACGTTGAGTTTTTCCCATTCGTCTGTTGATGTCTGGTTGTATCTCTTCCCATTCATCCGTTGATGTCTGGTCACCTCTCCGTTGGTGTCGATAAACGTCAAGTTTTTCCCATTCGTCCGTTGACGTCTGGTTGTATCTCTTCCCATTCATCCGTTGATGTCTGGTCACCTCTCTGTTGGTTTCGGTAAACGTCGAGTTTTTCCTAGTCGTCCGTTGGCGTCTAGTTGTGATTTCTTTGTTCCCATCCATCATCCTTCGATGACGGGGCGTGGTTCCTTTTCTGAAAAATCAAAATCCCTAGTGAAGTCGTTGGTGAACGTCTTGTCTGGTCCAGTGATAATATCAGATCCCAGTGGAAGTTGTCCTTGGTGGACAATCTGTTATTGGATCTCCGTAGAGTGCAAATTTCTACGGTTCTTTGGTATTCAATCCTTGTGTACCTTGAAGGTCTGACAGTCATTGCTCTCATCCGTTCAGGTTCTCAGTTGATTGAATAGGGGCAGCTGTAGCACCTCAAATTTGCACCTCCCATTTGTACATTCATTTCATTTTTAGGTCATTGGTATTGCATTCACATTGCATAGCATGTTACATCTCATCAGGCAAGACTGGTCAGGAGATTCAACTGTGCAAGAGAGCAAGAGAATTTTCCATGAGATTAAATCCCTAGGGTGGTTCCAATGAGCTTACATGACCCAAGGGTCACTTTGAAGCAATTTGGCCAAGTGTTGAAGGCTCAGAACTCATCAGTGCATGTGCAAGTCATTTGAAGCCCATAAAGGTCAACTGCAAGTCAACTGCAAAGTCAACTGTGGATTTGGAGTTGGGAAGTGATTAGAGATACTCCATTCATGTTCAAACAAGTCTCATTTGACATTTCAAACACTCACATTGAAGAATTTTAAGTCAAGTCAAGACTTTCCCAAAATAGCAAGTGACCTATAATTTGAAATTTCCAAAAATGGAAAGGTTTTGGACCAACTCCAACTCAACTTTCCAACATCAAGAAAGCTTCAAATGAAATTTTGTCCAACATGAAAGTTGAATATCTTTCTCTCCCATTTCCAAAAAGTCCAAGATCATGAATTTCTAATGTGTGGTTGAGGAGATATGATCCAATCATGACAAAGTGTGCTTAAAACTTCAAGTGGGCATAACTTTTGAGCCAAAGCTCCAAAATGAGTGGTTCTTTTTGCATTTTGTTCATCATGACTTATAGTTTCCAAACATCTCATTACATGGCATGAAATGCCATTGCATGATCATGTGCTCACTCATGAAGGTTTGTGAAGGAAAATTCATAAAATCATTTTGGTTGATCATATGCATAAAAAACCAATTCTAAAGCTTGCATGGGCTTGTTTTAAGTGATTTTGGATCAGAATTGGGTACTGTTCACGTGGCTTTTCATGCATGGGGGTGAAAATACCATTTTGCACATACACCTCATAAGTTGCTAATCTCAATTGCATTTGGCTTAAACTTGATTTCAGCATCATTAGCAGGACCTATATATTGTTAATCACAACTGTTTTCATGATTAACATCCATTTCAGATCTGAATCTTGAAAATCATCCAAATTTTTCTCTCAAAAATATTTTGCAATTCTTCACACAAGAGCCATTTCTAGTGATGGATTCATGATTAGGAAGCATTGTTGAGCAAGATTGGACGTGGAATCAAAGCAAATCGTGCCATATTGAGCCATACTCAAAGATTGAAGCATCCATGGAGTTTGCAAATTAAGCTGGATTCAGGTGTGCTGGAGCATCCAATTCATCATCAATCACATCAATAAGCATTGTGGAGAAGATTTGAGGCATTGCTGAGCTTCATAGAGCACAATTCCAGTTGTTGTTCTTCAAAGAGGTCAGGATTCGACCTCTCTAATTCTTAAATTCTTTGTTATATTTCTATAGATCGTTGATTGGTGAGCATGCTGATATAAAGTTTGAGTGAATTGGTGCATTGTACACGAAGTTATGTTTGATTCAAGTTTTGGTGTCAAATCTTATTTCCTTCGATCTAAGCTTGTTATGATGATTCATGTTTAATTGTTGTTTGATCTTGAATATACATGGCATGATGTTTCGAATGGTGTAATTATTTGTGATTTCTGGACGTGTTTTGGTTTTTCTGGAAATTCGTTCATGTGTTCATCCTGAAGAGGATGAAGTTCATAGCATTTCCAGATTTGTTATGAGCTTGCTACGTTTTAGCTACGAGATTCATGAGTTAGCTATGAAATCTGGAAACGCGCCAGGCTTAGGGTTCAAGACCAAAACGCTATCGTTTTGGTTTAGCACCAATTTCAAATTCTCCCATGGTTCGATACTGAGCGAGCGAGTTTTTTAAATTGCCATGCCATTTTTACTTTCCCTCCATATTTGGCCATGTTATTCATGTTTTGAACTTCAATTTTTCATCAACTTAGAAAAATCATATAAAATAGAAAACTCATCCAAATTCATCCCAATTTTTTGCAAAATGCTCCTTATTCTGTCTAGTGTTTTATGGGCATGAATTTACAAGTTGTGCCTGGCTGGAAAAGTATTTTTTTCTAGGATGATTGGATACATATGCATGTGTGACCTTGCCTTGCTTATCTTATTGTAAAATGCTCAAAAATGATCCAATGGCTTTGAAATTTTGTGTGTAGAATCTAGACATATTGAGGGACATTTTGGCTTTAGTTTGATATTTTTCCCATGCAACATTTCTGTTTTATGCTTGTGCTAACTTGGTGTGACAATTTGTGTCACACCTTTTGATGTTCAACTTGTACAATGTGATTGCCATGCCAAATGATCTCCAATGCTTCTGATTTTTTGTGTGATGGATGTAGTGGATGTCTTGTTTGCTCATGAATTTTTCCAGATTTTTTTGAATCATTTCTGTTTTGATTTGAATTTTTCATTCATAATGATCACATATGAACTTTGAAATTGCCTTTGACTTCACTTGATCATGAAATGCAATTGGTTAATGATTTTGATGTGAGCCTTTTTAGGATATGTCAATATGTGTTTGAAGTTGCTTTGTGTTAAATTTCAGTCCCTGTTTTGAATTTTTTCTCCATCTTTGACCCTAGGCTTTGACCTAGTGGTTTGTTGCTTACATGTGGGCTTTGATTTCAGGTTTAAGCATCCAAGTTCCATAGTTGATGGTGCTTCATCCTTTGAGTATTGATGTTTGCTTTTGATTACTAACACTTGTGTGTTTTATAGGTTGATGCTAACTCATTTGAGTTTGCCTTATGGCTTACACATTTTGTACATTGTCTGTTTGTCTGGTGTTGACTATTGACTGTTTATCTGAGTGTACTGATTGGTTTAGCTGTTTCCACAGGTACCTAAGTTGCTTTGAGTTCATTTGAACTTGCTTGGAATTGCTTGTGGTTTGCATACCACTGAGGTATAATCTCTTGACTTCATGTAGTCTAGAAGACCTACTGTTATTGGTAGGCACCTGTCTGAAGCCCTCCTTAAGAGGCAATGTTTGTGAATGTTTAATTTTGTGCCAAGCAGGTAAAGTCCTCTTAAGAGGCAATTGGCAGATAAAAGAGATGTGTAATCCATCTCCTACTACTCAGTGTGTCATTCACTTTGCTCACACACCATGTGTTGATGCATTGTGAATAAAAACCCAAGATCCTGTTGTGTCAGTCATGTGGAGAAGAGTTCCTACATTCTGAACTCCCACACTTTCTATTTGAGTCAAGCTCTCCCAGGCCAGGGATAAGAGCTGTGAGGTCATACCTGTTAGATGCCCAAAAGTCCTTTTTCAAGCTATCATATGTGGGCATCTTTCACTCTTATACCTTGCTAATGTGGTCAAAACCACATTCATTTTACATGGAATGCATTACATTGATAAACAAGCTTGGTGCCTTTGATGTGTGTGTTATTGTGCAGGAAAGGCATGAATTAATTGATAATGAAGACACAACAAAATTGGCAAAGGAACCAAAGCAAACAAGCATTCTATCTGCCAGCTCGCTAGGCGAGGATGTGGCGAAGCAAAACCTTCGCTAGGCGAGCTCCTGGCGAAAGGCTCCAGTAAATTGGTTAATTAATTCGCTAGGCGAACTGAAGGCGAAGTGGCAGCGAATTCAGTCTGTTTTGGTGAAATGAGCAGCCAGCACTAGCTCGCTAGGCGAGGCTCTAGCGAGTCCCCAGCGAGCATTCCAGTAGCAAAACCTCTCAACCTCGCTGGGGCGAGGGTTGAAGCGAGTTGTTCGCTAGGCGAAGGTCTGTTCGCTAGGCGAACATGACAGTTCCACAGGCCCAGTTTTCTCTGGGCGCAGGGGCATTTTGTGCCCATTTTTGGCCTTCGCTAGGCGAGCCATTCTGCTCGCCTAGCGAACGTGACAGTTCTGCACTTGTCTATAAGTAGCAGGTGCCACTTTTGGTGCCATACCACTTTTTTACCAACTTTTCCATTTTTTGTACTTTCTCTTAGATATTTTACAGCATTGCTTTGTGGGGGATTTTATGCCCTAATTTCATTTTCTCTTCATCTAGCAACCATCTTCCACAAAAAGAAGGTGGATTCCCATCCAACTTCGATCATTCGACTTGGATGTTGATCAACCCTCTTTTCTTACTTGCCGACCAAGCTACCATGAAAATGAGTAGCTAAGTCTCCATTTGTCAAGGTTAGATGTAGGTGATTTCCAAGCTTTGTGTGTAAATGTAAGGATCCTCATATGTAAACTCTTTAACGGTAAATATATGATGAAAACTTTGTTTCTATTTAAAACTCTTTGTGTTGGTATTTGATCGAGAGATGTTTACCGATTCTTGACCTAGGTTTTCATCCAAACTTGTTTGTTAGCTAGAGATAGTAACGAATGATTTTGTTCACCATAAGGTTGAACCAAAACGTTGTCTTTTTGATAGATTGTGTTCGAGAGAAACAATGGATCAAAATGACAAAACTCACAATGGGTGTTCGAGAGAAACGCATTGAGAGGACTTTGTGAAATAATTTATCATCTAAAGGAGTTTATAGTATTGTTGACCGTGCAAAAACATGCAAAGCAAATGTAATCATTGAACCCTAACTTTGACAATATTTCTCATATTAATCAAAACGTAACTTTTACCGCAATTAATTACTTTGTATGCAATATAACTTGATTAAAACCCAAAACCCCAGTGTTACTTTAAGTTAAGATTAATTCAACCATTGAACGGCAGCGATATCTTACAATCTCTGTGGATACGATAACAAAAACCCGACACTTAAAAACTGTCTTTCAACAAAATGGCGCCGTTGCCGGGGATTGTAAATTGATATTGCGAGCATCGCATTGGTTGTTTAAGTTTTAGCTTGTGAATTTTTGACTTGTGCTTGTAATTCGTTTGGTTTAGTGTGCAGCTTACGTTTTATGCGAGGGAAAATCCCTGTGGACGAACTTCTTTTTGATCCTGAGATCGAGAGAACCGCAAGGAGGCTCAATAGCAAAACAAGACGTAGGAGGCAACAGGCTAGGCAACGCCAAGAGCAAGGAGAAAGTTCTTCAACCACAAATCCACACCCATTCGTACCAAACATGGAGCCACAACCACCACCACCGATCTCTACTCCATGTATCAACAGTCCAAGGAACACCGCTCAGTTTGCCAACCAAACTGGAAGGCAAGCTGAGATGAAGACGGGAACTCTGAATTTATTGTATGGGAGTCCATTCACCGGAATGGACCATGAAGACCCATTTGCTTTTCTCACAAAATTCTATGAGATAGCATTGGCTGCCGGAGTGGATCAGGCTCAGGAGCTTCCGTTGTTCAGACGTTTATTTCCTCACGCTTTGCTCGGTAAAGCAAAGGATTGGTATCTCGATCAAACACCTGCCGTAATGACAGATTGGAATGTGTTAGAGGAGAAATTCATTGAAAGATTTTTCTCTCATAACCGATTCATGGAATCAAAGACGGCCATCTCGGTGTTTTCTCAAGGAACCAGTGAATCGTTGAATGAAGCGTGGGAGAGATTCAAGTCCATGCTAAGGAAATGTAAAGGGCATGGATTTGATGAATTAACTCAAATCCATATCTTCCGAAATGGACTTCAACCAAACTATAAGACGTTGTTGGATGCCACCTCGGGTGGCTCGTTGATGTCAAAGAGTGCCGAAGAAGCCACCAACATTATCAACCGTATGGCTTTGAATGATCTTCAAAGTCAAAGTCGTGGAAATTCTTTGAAGAAGGCGGGAGTGCTTGAGTTAGGGACGAATGATGCCATACTTGCCCAAAACAAGCTCATCTCACAACAAGTGGAACTTTTAACGCAACAAATCAAAGAGTTAAGAGAACCGTCAAAAGCTAAACAAATAGCTTGTTGTGAACTTTGTAAAGGTGAACATGACACCGGATTTTGTCCACCTCCCGGCTTTGACGAAGTGAACTATATGGCCAATCAACGGGACTATCAACCAAGACAACAACAACCTTATCAACCGCACCCTCAACAACAACAACAACAACAACAATTCCAAGGGAACCAAGGGTTCCAACCTAGAAGCAACTATTATCATAACCAAGGTTATGGAGGTGGTTCTTCTAGCCGTCAAAATCCTCCCCAAAATCCGTATCAATCTCAACAACCGCCGGTAGTCAATTCTAAATTGGAAGAGACATTGACGCAATTCATGCAAATGTCAATGGCCAATCAAAAGAGTAATGACGCGGCCATAAAAAATCTTGAAACTCAAGTGGGACAACTTGCCAAGCAACTAGCTGAACAACAAACCGGTCCTTCTTTCTCGGCCAATACGCAAACAAATCCTAAGGAGCATTGTAAGGCGATTGTGACGAGAAGTGGAAGGGAGTTGGGTAGTGAAAACGAAAAAAGAATGGCGAGTGAAAAAAGAGAGAAAGAGAGGGAGATTGAGGAGGAAATAGTGGAAGAAAATGTTGATGGTGAAGTAGGAGTGTGGAGTGATGAGGAAGTAGTTGAAAAGAATAAAAATAATGGTGAAGTTGAAAATGAAAAAAATGTGGAGATTGAGGAGAATAAAAATGATGAGGTAATAAGGGAGGTAGTGAAGAAGCCGAGATGGAAAAGCGCTAGAATAGCGAAAGGGAAGGAGGTAGTGAGCGCTACTCCTGTCCAAAACCTTCCTTACCCTCATGCCCCGTCAAAAAGGGAGAATGAACGGCATTACGCCCGGTTCATGGATATTTTTAAGCAATTACAAATAAACATTCCGTTTGCTGAAGCTTTGGAACAAATGCCAAAGTATGCCAAGTTCATGAAGGACATACTAACCAAAAAGCGGAGGTATACGGAACCGGAGACCATCGTCCTTGATGCGAGCTGTAGTGCCATCATTCAAAGGACGCTTCCTAAGAAAGAGGTTGATCCGGGAAGAGTTACATTGCCGGTTAAAATTGGTGATGTGTATGTCGGAAAGGGACTTATTGACTTGGGGTCGAGCATAAATCTTATACCTTTGTCAATTATCAAGAGGCTTGGCAACATCGAGATTAAGTCCATCCGAATGACATTACAATTGGCGGATAAGTCGACGACCCATCCTCATGGCGTAGCCCAAGATGTGTTGGTAAAGGTCGACAAATTCTTCTTCCCGGTGGATTTCATTGTAATTGATATGGAGGAAGATGATGATGCTCCGCTCATATTGGGCCGACCATTCATGAAGACCGCAAGAATGATGATTGATGTTGATGACGGTTTAATGAAGGTGCGTGTTCAAAATGAGGAGGTCACCTTTGATCTATTCGAAGCGATGAAGCATTCCAAGGATAGACATGATAGCTTTCGAATCGATGTGATCGAAGACGCTATTATGGAAGTTTCAAAGCATATTCACGAGATATCTCCTATGGAGTTAGCTCTCGACGACTCATTGGAGGTTTTCACTGTTGAAGAGGAGCTAGCTCTTGAGGAATGCTTGAAGGAACTTGATAGCTTGGAAGACCTACAACCGTGGGAAATAGAGGAAGAAAATTTGAAGAAGGAGGTAATTGATGAGAAAGCGCCAATTGAATTAAAAGAGTTACCTTCGACTTTGAAATATGTGTTTTTGGATGAGACCGAGGCAAAGCCGGTCATCATAAGCAACCGCTTGACAAAAGAAGAAGAAGCCTGTCTAATCATTGTGCTCAAAACCAATCAAGAAGCTATGGGTTGGACTCTTTCCGATCTTAAAGGAATTAGTCCATCCTATTGTATGCACAAGATTTTGATGGAGGAGGATTTCAAGCCGGTGGCTCAACCACAGCGCCGCTTAAATCCTACGATGAAAGAGGTTGTAAGAAAGGAAGTGGTGAAGCTTTTGGATGCGGGAATGATTTACCCGATCTCGGATAGTCCGTGGGTTAGTCCCGTGCACGTGGTTCCGAAGAAGGGTGGAATGACCGTAATCCGTAATGACAAAGACGAATTGATCCCGACTAAAGTTGCCACGGGATGGAGAATGTGTATAGATTATAGACGGTTGAATACCGCGACTCGTAAGGACCATTTTCCACTCCCATTTATGGATCAAATGCTTGAAAGACTATCGGGCCAACAATACTACTGTTTTTTAGACGGCTACTCCGGGTACAACCAAATTGCGGTTGACCCGGTTGATCATGAGAAGACGGCTTTCACGTGTCCGTTTGGAGTGTTCGCATACAGAAAAATGCCTTTTGGGCTTTGCAATGCGCCGGCGACATTCCAACGATGTGTCCAAGCTATTTTTGCCGATCTAATAGAGAAAACAATGGAAGTCTTCATGGATGACTTCTCGGTGTTTGGTGGGACGTTTAGTCTATGCTTGGCAAATTTGAAGACGGTGTTGGAAAGGTGTGTGAAGACTAATTTGGTGCTAAATTGGGAAAAGTGTCACTTTATGGTGACCGAGGGGATTGTGCTAGGCCACAAAGTCTCTAAAAGGGGGCTTGAAGTGGATAGAGCTAAGGTTGATGTAATTGAAAAATTACCCCCTCCGGTCAATGTGAAGGGCATCCGTAGTTTTTTGGGGCACGCGGGGTTCTACCGGCGCTTCATCAAGGACTTCTCAAAGGTGGCTAAACCTTTGAGCAATTTACTCGCCAAAGATCAGGTATTTCTCTTCACCGACGATTGTTTGCAAGCTTTCGAGGTTTTAAAAGAAAAATTGGTTACCGCTCCAATAATAGTCGCTCCCGATTGGAATGAAAATTTTGAATTAATGTGTGACGCGAGTGACTATGCCGTTGGAGCGGTACTTGGCCAAAGAAAGGACAAAACTTTTCATGCTATCCATTATGCGAGTAAGGTTCTTAACGAGGCTCAAATAAATTATGCCACAACGGAAAAAGAACTACTCGCAATAGTGTATGCGCTAGAAAAGTTTAGGTCCTATCTTATAGGGTCTAAAGTCGTGGTGTACACCGACCACGCGGCGATTAAATATCTGCTGACCAAGCCGGATTCGAAGCAAAGGCTCATCCGTTGGATCCTCTTGTTACAAGAATTCGATGTCGAAATTAAAGACAAGAAGGGGTCGGAAAACTTGGTAGCGGATCATTTATCCCGCTTGGTGAATGTCGAGGTTACCGCATCTGAAAAGGAAATCCGGGAAGAATTTCCTGATGAAAAATTGTTTAAGGTTCAAGTTAGGCCGTGGTTTGCAGACTTTGCAAACCACAAGGCTAGTGGTTGTGTGCCGGCCGACCTAACTTCGAACCAAAAGAGGAAGTTCCTTTCGGATGCGAAGTATTATGTTTGGGATGACCCATACTTGTTTAAGTTGGGTAGCGATAACCTGTTAAGGAGATGCGTAACTGGTGATGAAGCCCAGAGCATCCTTTGGCATTGTCACAACTCGCCTTATGGCGGTCATTATAATGGGGTTAGAACGGCCACTAAAATTCTTCAATCGGGATTTTATTGGCCAACTATTTTTAAAGACGCACATACCCATGCGCAAAGTTGTGACAGTTGCCAAAGAAGTGGTGGGATAGGTAAGAGAGATGAGATGCCTCTCCAAAATATCCAAGAAGTGGAAGTGTTCGATTGTTGGGGCATAGATTTTGTTGGACCTTTCCCACCCTCTTACGGGAATGAGTACATGCTTGTAGCTGTTGATTATGTCTCTAAGTGGGTTGAGGCGATTGCCTCACCTCGGGCGGATGCCAAAACGGTGATAAAATTTTTAAAGAAAAACATCTTTTCCCGTTTTGGAACACCCCGAGTGTTGATAAGTGACGGAGGGTCACACTTTTGTAATGCACCTTTGGAAACAATTTTAAAACATTATGGTGTATCGCATAGGGTGACAACTCCGTACCACCCTCAGGCTAATGGCCAAGCCGAGGTCTCTAATCGTGAGATTAAGAGAATCCTCGAGAAAACCGTGTCTAACTCGAAAAAGGAGTGGTCCCAAAAATTGGACGAAGCATTATGGGCCTACCGTACGGCCTTTAAAGCTCCAATTGGCCTAACTCCCTTTCAATTGGTATTTGGTAAAACTTGCCATTTGCCGGTTGAATTGGAGCACAAGGCCTTGTGGGCCCTCAGATTTTTAAATTTTGAGAATGAGTCGGCCGGTGAAAAAAGGAAAGTACAACTACTTGAGTTGGAGGAGATGCGCAATGCCGCATACCACTCAAGTTGGTTGTACAAGGAAAAAGCCAAGAAGTATCATGACAAAAAGATCCGAACCAAAGAATTCGTGCCCGGACAATTGGTCTTATTGTTCAACTCCCGGTTGAAGTTGTTTCCCGGGAAGTTGAAATCGAAATGGTCCGGGCCATTTCGGGTGAAAGAAGTAAAAGAGTACGGGGCCGTTATCATTGAAGACATGGACGAGAAAGACAGTTGGACCGTGAACGGCCAACGATTGAAAGTGTATCTCGGCGGTCATGTGGATCGCGAGAGTTGTGCTCAGCCGCTCGATGCTCCTCTGTGAGCATCGCACCGTCGAGCTTAGCCGACGTTAAACAAGCGCTAGTTGGGAGGCACCCCAACATTGTAAGTATTTCCTGTTTTATGTTTGATGTTGTATGAGTATTGGATGACATGCAAGTGCTGCATTTGCAAAAGCACTTGCTGTCATGCTCGCTTGCAGCTCGCTAGGCGAGGCTGCAGCGAGCGCGCTCGCTACCTGCTCGCTAGGCGAGGCAGCAGCGAGCGCTGCAGTACTGTTTTCTATTTAAACAGTTCAGCAGGGCAGTTTTGCCCTTACCCTAAAAATTCTTCTAAACTGCTCTGCTGAAGTGTGCGATTTGCCTTCTCAAATTCTCTACCGTGCATCCATATCAACAACATTTGTGTGTCGGTCAATTGCAAACACTTCCCACTTCTCCTTTCCAAATCCGTTTACCTCAAGGTTTGCCCTATTGCATGTTTCTTTTGTTGCATTATTTATTTCCAACTTTGAATGGTAAATAGGATAGGTGTGATAGGAACCTTGAGGTTGCATACAATTTTGGGAGTTTGCAATGTTGTGCATTTAGGTTTTTAAATTGGGGATTTACTCTTACTTAGGTTTTCCATGAAATTACGTATCCCCAATAGCATAGAACAATTCATAGTCATGAGAAATCATTGGGTTTTGCTGTGGAAACCTTGTATGTACAGGTTTTGGGGGAAACAATTTTGAAAATGCAGAAAACCCCAAAACCCGTAAGGTTCGCTAGCACTCGCTAGGCGAACCTGGGGCGAGCATTCGCTGCCACTTCGCTAGGCGAAGCAGCAGCGAGCAAACCAGTCCCTTATAAAAACTGTTTTGGTTCTAATCTGTTTGTTTCGTGTTTGTTGCTTTGTCTCTTGTTTTGCAGAATGGAGTCAAGAGCTAGTGCTGGCAAGAAAAGAAAGGGAGCGGCAACTACTTCACGAACCGTGCCAATCCAATTCGACCACGACAAGTTTGTGGGCCCGAAACAAGCGGCACGGTACATCGCTTTGGAGAAGCGAAACATTTTGCCTGAGAAGCGTTTTCTGATCAACCCACAGGGCACGTATCGGAGTTTTGCCGGGTTGATTGATACAAAGAAATGGGATAGGTTGATAAATCCCTTGGAGCACTATGGCATCGCTACAGTGCGGGAGTTCTACGCTAACGCATTGCCTGATGATGATGAGCCCTTCACTTGGGTCTCTAGAGTGGCCGGTCGGCCAGTTCCTTTTGACAGGGATACAATCAACCAAATCCTCGGGGAGCCGCTTCAGCTGGGTGCTGATGAAAGAGACCAGTACCATATTGACCTCCGGCTGCACAAGGATATCCCAGCAATTACAGCCGCCCTGCTTCTACCAGGGAAATCAGTTGAGCCGAACCCATCTGGGGTTCCTATGAGATATCATCGGGAGGACATGACTCCCATGGCTCAGCTGATTCTTCTTCTGGTTTTGACCAACATACAACCCAAATCCCACACATCTACTGTGCCGATCCCAGTGGCACACTTAGTACATTCCATCCTCGCCAATGTTGAGATTGATGTGGCGAGGATCATTGCCAATGAGCTGAAGACGGTAATAGAGAGCGGACTGAAGTCGGGGGCTCGGGTGAATTGCCCCCTTGCATTCCCTTGTTTGATTATGAGCCTGTGCATTAAGGCACGAGTGCGACTTCCGTCTCGGGGTCAGGTTAGGATCCCGGCTCCTATTGATGACCGGTATGTGGCAAAATACTGCAGAGCTAAGGCCACCGGCAGCAGTGCAGCCTCAGGTAGCACTAGGGTTTCTGATGGTCCTAGTGCTTCTACTCCCAGGGTCGATCCATACCTGCGGGCTGCGTGTGAATACAATTTCCAATGGATGGCAGCATCGCAGAGGGCTATGATTGACATGCACGACTCGATGCAGCGTTTGCAGCTGCAGGGTAGTGGTGCACATGCTTTGATGACACGGGAGCAGTTTCTGACTAATGCAAATTGGCCCGTGGACGTGCCAGTCTATTCTGAGGGGGTGGGAGCTGATGATGATGATGAGGATGATGATGAGGAGACCGGTTCTGAGGCCGGTAGTGAGGAGGAGTCTTGAGCCCTTTGTGGGTTAAGTTTTTGTTTTTTGTATTTCAGTTTTTATTATGGCATTTTTATTTGTACTTTTGAATTTTGTATTTTGACCAATGGGTTGTACTATTGGGGTGTTTTGTCCCCCACGAACAAAATTTTATTTTTCAGTTAATGTTAATTATGTTTGTTGGTAATTTTGTGTGTTTAATAAATTTTTGGTTGAATGAGTGGCAAACCCTTCTAGATTGGTTGCTCCTCAAGAAGTACCCAATGAAGGTGCATCCGAGCTTGGATGGCAATGATAAGAATAACAAGTGAATGAAGCTAAGGTACATGGTTACCGTCGGCTAGAATTTTAGAATGCATTAGGAACTTTACTCTTTTTGGTAAATAGAATATTGTCTTTTTGCAACATAATTGAATGAATGTTTCATCTAGAACTTAGAACCATATATGGTGAGGAAACCTCCATTGTACACTTAAATGCTGGAGTCTAATAAGTTTTGTTGATTCATTTGATTCATTATTTGTCTGTTATTATTGTGAAATTGTGGAAGCAATTAGAAATGATCAAGGCACTTGTTTTCTTTCGAGCACAACTACATCCAAAAACAACTTACCTGTGAGCAGAGAGAGTATTTGTTAACCCCTTTGAGCCTGAACAGTTGAATCTCGGCTTGAAATAAAGCGAGATCTCAAAAATGTTTTTTTTACAACCCGAAAAATCTTGATTATTGTTCTTTTGCCGTAAAAAGTTAAGAGCATTCACTTAGGGTGTGGAAGAAATAAGTTGGGGAGAACGAAAAAGAATTGGTAAGTACCACAGCTTTTGAAAATGAAAAGAAAAACCGAGCAAGCATAGAAAAATATATGTATAGAAAATGTAGAAAATAAACATCTGTTTTGTATATTTGATGTGAAAGAAAAGAACAAAAATAGAAAGAATGAAAAAAAAAAAAAAAATGAATGCTTGCTTGGAAGAAAAAAAAAAAAATAGTAGTGAAAAATAAGAATTGAGTTGTGGAATATGTGTTGTGAAGGTTACAAATAAGAAACAAAGGAAACAAAGTCGAGTAGTGTGAATATTACTGTGAATGCCTCTTTTGCATCGGCACTTTCGTTTCAATGGCCTTAGAAATGACCCTTGTTTGTTAACCCGACCAAGCTTCAACCGAAAAGCCCTTAGTGATCTTTTTGTTTCCACAGTACAACTTATGATTGTTAGACATTGTATGAATCTGTTTGATTTCTTCATTATTTGTTAGAGAGTGAGATTATTCCCGCGGTTGCAAACGCGTTAAATCTTCAATCCTTATTCGAAGAGGAGAGATAGGGTGATTCATTCAGAATAGCATTGTTGTAGATAGATAAATATTTTGCATTGCTATTTAAGTTTTAGTTCTTATGTATTATTTTATTCAAAACCGTTGGAAACGTGTATTTGCGGATTTCGCTTGTGTTTGAGCCGTTTATCCAACTTCGGAGAAACTGTTTCTTTTTGCAAATCCTCTTGTCTTTCAAGAGGCATACTTTGCTTGAGGACAAGCAAGAATCTAGTTGGGGAGAGTTGTTAGATGCCCAAAAGTCCTTTTTCAAGCTATCATATGTGGGCATCTTTCACTCTTATACCTTGCTAATGTGGTCAAAACCACATTCATTTTACATGGAATGCATTACATTGATAAACAAGCTTGGTGCCTTTGATGTGTGTGTTATTGTGCAGGAAAGGCATGAATTAATTGATAATGAAGACACAACAAAATTGGCAAAGGAACCAAAGCAAACAAGCATTCTATCTGCCAGCTCGCTAGGCGAGGATGTGGCGAAGCAAAACCTTCGCTAGGCGAGCTCCTGGCGAAAGGCTCCAGTAAATTGGTTAATTAATTCGCTAGGCGAACTGAAGGCGAAGTGGCAGCGAATTCAGTCTGTTTTGGTGAAATGAGCAGCCAGCACTAGCTTGCTAGGCGAGGCTCTAGCGAGTCCCCAGCGAGCATTCCAGTAGCAAAACCTCTCAACCTCGCTGGGGCGAGGGTTGAAGCGAGTTGTTCGCTAGGCGAAGGTCTGTTCGCTAGGCGAACATGACAGTTCCACAGGCCCAGTTTTCTCTGGGCGCAGGGGCATTTTGTGCCCATTTTTGGCCTTCGCTAGGCGAGCCATTCTGCTCGCCTAGCGAACGTGACAGTTCTGCACTTGTCTATAAGTAGCAGGTGCCACTTTTGGTGCCATACCACTTTTTTACCAACTTTTCCATTTTTTGTACTTTCTCTTAGATATTTTACAGCATTGCTTTGTGGGGGATTTTATGCCCTAATTTCATTTTCTCTTCATCTAGCAACCATCTTCCACAAAAAGAAGGTGGATTCCCATCCAACTTCGATCATTCGACTTGGATGTTGATCAACCCTCTTTTCTTACTTGCCGACCAAGCTACCATGAAAATGAGTAGCTAAGTCTCCATTTGTCAAGGTTAGATGTAGGTGATTTCCAAGCTTTGTGTGTAAATGTAAGGATCCTCATATGTAAACTCTTTAACGGTAAATATATGATGAAAACTTTGTTTCTATTTAAAACTCTTTGTGTTGGTATTTGATCGAGAGATGTTTACCGATTCTTGACCTAGGTTTTCATCCAAACTTGTTTGTTAGCTAGAGATAGTAACGAATGATTTTGTTCACCATAAGGTTGAACCAAAACGTTGTCTTTTTGATAGATTGTGTTCGAGAGAAACAATGGATCAAAATGACAAAACTCACAATGGGTGTTCGAGAGAAACGCATTGAGAGGACTTTGTGAAATAATTTATCATCTAAAGGAGTTTATAGTATTGTTGACCGTGCAAAAACATGCAAAGCAAATGTAATCATTGAACCCTAACTTTGACAATATTTCTCATATTAATCAAAACGTAACTTTTACCGCAATTAATTACTTTGTATGCAATATAACTTGATTAAAACCCAAAACCCCAGTGTTACTTTAAGTTAAGATTAATTCAACCATTGAACGGCAGCGATATCTTACAATCTCTGTGGATACGATAACAAAAACCCGACACTTAAAAACTGTCTTTCAATAATACCCTCACTTCCCATTTCATCTGCTTCACCCTAACTCTCAATGTTAGGGTTAAGAGCTAAAAACACCCCATTCCAGTTGGCTTGTTTCTACAGCCTAGCCCTGTATGAGCCCAATTGCTTGCATATAGTGTGTGTGATTGCTTTATTGTGCTTATTTGTTTGATTGTGCTGCTTAGGATAGCTTGCTCCCTGTGCAAGTTAGAATAGAAACCTTAACCTAGGGCCATTGTGGATTACATGATAACTATTAGGCTCGAGTCAGGCTCCCTTCTAGTTTGTCATTTCCCAGTCTCTGGTTAGGTTAGAAGTTCTTTCCCTGTTAAGGGGAACTACGTCGCCCTGATCCTCATACCAGATGAGGTACGTAGGCAGGAGATGAGCTGATCTCTCCGGGCGCCCTTTTTCTTTTGCAACCACTTTGTGTGTGTTTGGAGTCTGACGTAAGTCCAGCGATTGGCAGTTGATTTCCAGTGTGTGTTTGTTTGTTGGAGTCTGACGTAAGTCCAGTGATTGGCAGTTGGTTTCCAGTGTGTGTTTGTTTGTTGGAGTCTGACGTAAGTCCAGTGATTGGCAGTTGGTTTCCAGTGTGTGTTTGTTTGTTGGAGTCTGACGTAAGTCCAGTGATTGGCAGTTGGTTTCCAGTGTGTGTTTGTTTGTTGGAGTCTGATGTAAGTCCAGCGATTGGCATTCGGTTTCCATGTTTGCCTATTTGTGTGGAGTCTGACGTAAGTCCAGCGATTGGCAGTCAGTTTCCTGTGTGGTTTTGTTTGGCGTGCGTTAGCCGAGCTACGAGTGCTCTGATTCTTCTCTGGTTAGAGAAGATACGTATGCATAGGATGCGACATCCTAGCGAGCACGTTTCCCCCTGTCCCGAACTACGCCGACTCTGATGTCTGTGACCGACAGACTACGTAGGCCCAGGATGTGATATCCTGCCGAGTCCCATTTCTTTTGTCTTTCGGTGTTTCCTTCCAGCCTTGTGCAGTTTGTGAGCAGTCTTTAGCAACCTTTCTTCTATTCTTTTGTGCGTGGATCCCGTCGAGTACGACGGATGCGTAGGGGTGCTAATACCTTCCATTCGCATTACCGACTCCGGATCCCATCTTTCTCTGGTCGCGAGACCATGTCCTTTCCAAGTTTACTTCGAGCGTTTCCTTTCCCTCCTTTGGGATAAATAACGCACGGTGGCGGCTCTGTTGTTTCTTTTTCCCGCCGGTTTTTCGCGTAATGCGACAGCTGGCGACTCTGTTGGGGATCAAGAGAAGTTGACCTCTTGTTGGTCCATCTTCCCTAAGCGAGTCAGTCCTAGCGCTCTTTAGGATAGGGTTGGTTGGTTTTACTACTTTATTTATTGCATTTATGATTATGATGTGATTGTATATATGTGCATATATGTTTGCATGCATTAGTTATCATTGTGCTGGCTGTGTCTCTGTTTCTCTGTTGGGTGGGAGTTACAAGAGGTAAAAGGCCCAATACCCAGGCTATGAGTGAACTCTAGAACACCTAGGAATAGAGTGATTCATGGGAAGCGGGTGGTATTGCGCCACTTAGCGGAAAATGATATCACGAGCACTTCAGACTCTGATGGGGTATTATCGGTGCATACATCGGGTGTGTACAGGATGATATTCTTGAAAGGGTTGTTTATCCTGCGTTTCTCTTGACCTTACCTTGGCCTAGATGACACCCGTGAGTGGGGAGGGAATGAATCATTACAGGTACCGTTGGTGACTCTTGATCTGATGGTGACTATGGTTCAGTTGGACTTATGGATATCTATCTCTGACGCCGGAGTTCTGTCCGTGATATCTATCAGCGAGTTCCGTTTATTTTGGATCCCCAGGTTGAATTTAAAGGTACTTGTTCAGAGGATCTGGTGGTCATCCGTTCAGTGGATCTCTTGTCATGATAGTGATATATTCCCCGGTTCCGTTTATTTCGGAACTTCCCAAGTTGGATTTATGGTTACTCGAGCCCTCAGATGATTGTGATCAGTTCAGAGACCGGTCCAGTACAGTTGATCCTCAGATGACTTGGAAGATGGCACAGTGACCCGCCTGCATGCATTTGCATCATTCCCATTTCACATTCATCTGCATTTAATCCATGTTTATCCGTATTCAGGGTCCGTTTTTGATTGAGATTCTGGTCGAGAGACATCCGGATGTCAGAATGTTGTTGATGAAATATTATTCGTCTCAATGAAGCTAGAATCAAAGGACAGAATATTCCTCATACGAATAGACATTGCATGTGTGAGTCATATTAACCTGTTTTCTGTTTTGTAGGTGTCAGTATCTAACCGGTGCGCATAGCTCTTCCATTCAGACATCCTGCCAAACTCAACAAACTCAGACTGATGGATCCGTCTAACACCGACATTCTCGAATTGAAAGAGATGATGAGAGAGCTATTCAAAGTCATGCAAGGGCTCGCCTTGGGGCAGAAAGCAATCGCTGAGAGGTTGGAGAGGATTGAAAACTGGCTGAGAATGGGGGAAATCCAGGGAGATGCTCCGTCGTCTGGAGTAAAGAAACCTTCTGGCAATGGTCAGCTCAAGAAGGAGGTTGAATCAGGTGGTGTGCAGGCCAAGAAAGAACGCGGTAAGGATCGTTACCACCCTTATGCTTCCACTGTAACCACTCATGTTGGTAATCCACCTGTACAACAACAACAACCGCCACCTCGACAGAAAGCACAGAAAGCTAAGGGCCAAGTGAAGAAGGGGGCGACGGATCGTCAGTTTGATAAGCCACCCGTGACTTATACCCTTCTGTTCAAGAGGATGAGGGATCTTGGGTTAGTTCGGCCGAGGATATTGGTTCCTGTAGAACTGCATCAGAGGCCTGCAAACTACGATGAGAACGCCAGGTGCGAGTTCCATTCTGGGGCACCCGGACACAACATTGAGGGTTGTAGAGCATTTAAGCATGCCGTCCAGGACATGGTGGATTCTAAGGCCATCAATTTGGCGCCAACACTGAATGTTAACGCTAACCCCGTGCCAGGTCCCGTGGGGGTGAAGGTGATGTCAAAGAACAAGAGAGGAACAGAGGTGACTGAGGGGGATCAGTTAAAAATTTCAATGTCTATGGTCCCAAAACATCTGATGAAGAGAGGAGCTTTCCCTAGAGTTGATAACTGTTGTGCGGCCGTCGCCACAAATGGGTGTGTAGTGATGGGGGAAACGATCCAGAGAATGATGGAAGTAGAAATGGACGGTGAAGAATTTGAAACACCAAGTCAGGCAGTTGAAACCGTTAAAGTGGAGGACGCCATTCTTGTTGAGAAAGAGAAGAAGTTGTCCATTTCTTCTTACAAGCAGGCCATGGAAGTGGTGAAGAACGGAGAAGCCCTAGGCTGGGGAAAGATTATAGACATGGTAGTGAAAGCAGATATGTTCGGGGTTGGCTATCAGCCAGATCAAGAGTCGTCTAGACAAAACAGAGGACGTCGTCCACCGTTCACATTCGTCAGTGCCGGAATGCTGGATCCAGGTCACGCCTGTACAGTGGGTGAAGAGATCGACAGTGACCACGAGCTTGAGTCATGGATAAAATCGTGCGTACCAGGGAACTGGAAGGCCTCAAGGATCATCACTGTCACTCATCATGAAGAGTAGTATTTCTGTTTTTCAATTCTGTTTGCATGAAAGCCATACGTTTTGCCCGAAACGTAATGATCCATTGTAAGGGCCATCTCATGTGTTTCATTATGCAACATTTTGCATCATTAATAAATGGATGCTTTTGTATTAAAAGCGGTGTTCCCTGTCTTTCATTTATTTTTGCAGTTTAAAAATAAAAAATAAAAATGGCAATGTTTGTTTTCATTTTCTTTCCTTTTGATTCATCTTGTTCCGACTTCAAAAGCGATTATTCTCCTGATCTCATTGATAACAATTCGGTTACACCTCTGTATGACTTCGACAATCCGATCTATCATGCCGAAGAAGAAGGCGAAGAAGATTGTGATATGCTGGAATTAGCCAGGTTGTTGAAACAAGAGGAGAAGGTGATTCAACCGCACGAGGAGCGATTCAAGATTGTTATTCCAGGCACCGCCGAGGTCAAAAAGGAAGTGAAAGTTGAGGCCGCTTCAGGGGCTAGTATAAAGAGCAGAATGGTAGCACTGTTAAAAGAGCATGTGGATACCTTCGCCTGGTCGTATCAGGATATGCCAGGGTCGGATACCGATGTCGTTGTGCACAAGCTACCATTGAGAGAAGATTGTCCTCTAGTGAAGCAGAACGCCCGTGCCATGTATCAAAGAGCCATGGTGACTTTGTTTCATGATATGATTCATCGTGGAATCAAATGCTATGTTGATGCCATGATAGCAAAGTCCTAAGCATAAGAGGGGCATCTGGTGGATCTGGCCAAGTTGTTTGACCGGATCGAGACAACTCAGACTGAGGTTGAGTCCGAATCAGTGCACTTGTGGAGTGCTGCTGAGGTTTATTGTGAGCGGATAAGAGGAATCGAGGTTGATCCTGCTAAAAAAAAAAGAAAAGAAAAAGGAAAAAAGCAATACAAGAAATGCATGAACCGAGAACAGAAAAAAGAAAGGTTTGTGGTTTCTTAGATAGATTGAATTTCATTTCACGGTTCTTATCTCATCTAATAGCCACGGGTGAACCCACCCAAGCTGTTGGAAAAAAAAAAGAGCAAACGGTCAGGTGGATAATGATTGCCAAGGGGCATTGAAAGATAAAAGAATAAGTTGCAGGAACCTCTGATTCTGATGCCTCCTATGGAGAGACGCTCGTTAATTCTGTACTTGACAGCCCTCGAGGTGTCTATGAGGTGCGTATTGTGTCAGCATGACAAGTCTGGTCGGAAAGAGCATGCAATTTACCTTAGCAAAGAGTTTACCGACTGTGAAACAATACGTTCACTGCTCGAGAAAACTTGTTGTACTTTGGCACAGGCTGCTCGCCGACTGAGACAGTATATGTTGGTTCATACCACTTTGTGGATGTCCAAGATGGATCCGATCAAGTATGCGTTTGAGAAGTCAGCATTGACCGGACGGGTGGCGAAAGGGCAAATGATGTTGACTGAATACGATATTCAGTATACCTCTCAGAAAGTAATCGAGGGGAGTGTATTGTCCGATTACATCGCCCCGCAACCCATTGAGGATTATCAACCAAGGAAGTTTGAGTTCCCTGATGAGGACATCTCGAGGTGCTCAAATCGAAAGATTGTGAGGAACCGATCCCGGAGGAGGGGCCTGACCCTGAATCCGAACGGATTCTGATGTCTGATGGGGTTAATGTGAATGAGTTAGTGCTACTTTGGTTACGCCAAAGGGGATCCCACATTCCTTATGTTGCCCGACTGATAGTTGAAGACACCAGCAAAGGTGGCTGAGTACGAAGCTTGTATCCTGGAATCGAACCTCGGTGCGTGCATCTACTAGGGCAACGCCTTCCTCACAGGTGTATGAGAAGGAATCGGTGCTACCATTTGAGGTCCTAATTGGAGAAGGCTGAGTGGATAAGGACTCGGTATGAAAGGAGCCCGATTGAAAAAAAGACTGACAGTTATTTGTCATGAGCAGTTGTACCGAGCGAATGAAACGTGCTTGTGGCTGAAAAGTGCAACTTCGTGCGTATCATGTGGGAGACGCGTTGTTGAAAAGGATCCTTCCTCCTCAACGATCGTAGGGGCAAGTGGATATACAGTTATGAATGCCCATTCGTGGTCAAGAAGGCGTTTTCTGGTGGAGCCTTGTTGTTGACGACCATGGATGACGAGGATTCTCCATCCCTTGTGAATGCGGACGCAGTTAAAAGATACTTCGTAAGAGAGACCCGCTGGACGAAAAGAATAAAAGAGTCCAGATAAAAATGGGCATCCCGGCAAACCAAAGAAAAAAAAAAGGAAAAGGTTCGGGCAAAAATTAGGGATAAAAGAGAAAAAAACTGTACACCCGGCAAGTCGAAAACCCAACAAGGGCGACTTGGGCAAAAAAGGGTATCCCGGTGGACTGAAAACCCAAAAGGGCGGTCCAGGCAAAAGAGGGAATGAAACGAACAACTGCGTCTAGCATGATCATTTGTGCTTGGGATATGACTTGGATAATCTCCGACAAAGATCGATCGGAAGCGTCTTGTTCAGAAGACAGAAAGTGCGGAAAGTCTTGAGGACATACGAGGTGTAACCAAGTTGGAACCCGATGAGATCACGGTTTCACATTGCCATTAGGATAGATTTTTCCTTTTGTGCGCAATCACCTCTTTCTAGGGATTGTTTCCTGTGTTGCTCGGTTATGAGCCACCTCTTTTTTTCAATAAAATGCATGTTCAGTCAAATAATTTTGTTTTTGTCTTCATTACCGCTTTGATTGCAAAAACATCCGTTTAGTTTGATAAAGAATGTTTGCATTTTGAAACATGGAGATCCCTTCTGATGCATGCTTATAAGATTGAAATCTAGAAATCTTATTCGGAAGTTTGAGTGACCTAGGTGTTGAAATGTTGGCACGCCTGAGGCACGCTTTTATCTAACGGTCTCTTGTGCAGGTGCTGTTAGATATCTTCATTCATTTGCAGTTGGTGATGGGTAACATTTTGACAGAAGATCCCTGCAGAGTCCAATCAGGGGCAAGGGATAGAAGAATGGTGAAGAGATGAAAGAATTGCGACTACGATCCTAGAGGGTAATCAAGAAGACTCTTCAAAGTCTGAAGATTAGGGAGTTAGCCCGGATCTGAGGAAATCAGTTGTCTCAAAGCAAAGAAAAGACGAGAATATTGGGTGATGAATCAGAAAAGACCGGACGAGTCTGGGAGTCCTCAAAGGTGGAAAGTTGACACTATGGTTGGATGGTAAATGCCAGGGTTAGACGGATCGATGGGCGTCCATGTCAAATAGGCCGTATCTCCCCAATGGATTGGAGAGTGTTATTTCCTTAGCAAATTCGAGATCGGTGTCTCCTCAGCAAGCCTGAAGGTCGCCATATCCCCAGTAGAGTTTATCCTACCTGTGGATTGGCCGTTATCCTCAGCAGAGGCGAGCATTGGTTGTTTCCCTAGCAGATTCCCCGAGTGGATTGGATTCGGTGAAGGTTGTCCCCGGTGGAATCCTTTCTCCAGCAGCAATGCTATTCGCCAGCACGGTTGAGAAGTTGGCGTGTTCCTCAGATAGAGTCTCCCCAGAGTTGACTTGGTTTCCTCTGCCGTCTCCAGAGTATCAGATCAACAAAGCACTCCCGGCAGTGCGTCTCTCCGCAGAGTGGGAGAATTTACTCAGATTCATGCGCTCAGCAGAGCGATCCGTTTGCTCCCCAACAGGAGTTTTCATCATTTTGCATCCTGCATATAGTGATCATTGCATCCTCAAATAGCGTAGCATTTCCATTCAGTATGGAGCATTACGCCATAGAAAAATTCAAACATATGCATTCATGTGTTAAGCCTAATCAGTTCGTATCCCCGGCAGAGGCGGATCGTTGTTGAACATCTGTACGGCACATTTGCTACAGTTACTCCTGACAAGCATTCAGGATTGATAATTCCCCAGAGAGGTTTATTTCCTCACCCGCATTGAAAGGAAGGTTTGATTCTCCCCAATGAGATCCCCAGCAAGTGTTTAGCCTTGCCTTGACATATGTAGATGCCATCCCTGTGATACCGGTAAGTGTCATGTCAGCACCCGTGTGTGTTTTTTCTTTGGTGTCGGTACGCACCATTGTTTCGGTGTCGGTAAACATCGAGTCTCACTCCAGTCATCGGTAAATGTATGATCGTCCTTTTTTTGATGTCGGTACACACCATTGTTTCGGTGTCGGTAAACATCGAGTCTCACTCCAGTCATCGGTAAATGTCTGATCGTCCTTTTTTTGGTGTCGGTATGCACCATTGTTTCGGTGTCGGTAAACATCGAGTCTCACTCCAGTCATCGGTAAATGTCTGGTCGTCTTTTTTTTGGTGTCGATAAACATCGAGTCTTTTCCCAGTTCATCCGTTGATGTCTGGTCACCTCTCCGTTGGTGTCGATAAACGTCGAGCTTCTCCCGTTCGTCCGTTGACGTCTGGTCGAGTCTTCCCAGTTCATCCGTTGATGTCTGGTCACCTCTCCGTTGGTATCGATAAACGTTGAGTTTTTCCCGTTCGTCCGTTGACGTATGGTTGTATCCTTTCCCAGTTCATCCGTTGATGTCCGGTCACCTCTCCGTTGGTGTCGATAAACGTCGAGCTTCTCCCGTTCGTCCGTTGACGTCTGGTCGAGTCTTCCCAGTTCATCCGTTGATGTCTGGTCACCTCTCCGTTGGTATCGATAAACGTTGAGTTTTTCCCATTCGTCCGTTGACGTATGGTTGTATCCTTTCCCAGTTCATCCGTTGATGTCCGGTCACCTCTCCGTTGGTGTCGATAAACGTCGAGCTTCTCCCGTTCGTCCGTTGACGTCTGGTCGAGTCTTCCCAGTTCATCCGTTGATGTCTGGTCACCTCTCCGTTGGTGTCATAAACGTCGAGCTTCTCCCATTCGTCCGTTGACGTCTGGTCGAGTCTTCCCATTCATCCGTTGATGTCTGGTCACCTCTCCGTTGGTGTCGATAAACGTTGAGTTTTTCCCATTCGTCTATTGATGTCTAGTTGTATCTCTTCCCATTCATCCGTTGATGTCTGGTCACCTCTCCGTTGGTGTCGATAAACGTCAAGTTTTTCCCATTCGTCCGTTGACGTCTGGTTGTATCTCTTCCCATTCATCCGTTGATGTCTGGTCACCTCTCTGTTGGTTTCGGTAAACGTCGAGTTTTTCCTAGTCGTCCGTTGGCGTCTAGTTGTGATTTCTTTGTTCCCATCCATCATCCTTCGATGACGGGGCGTGGTTCCTTTTCTGAAAAATCAAAATCCCTAGTGAAGTCGTTGGTGAACGTCTTGTCTGGTCCAGTGATAATATCAGATCCCAGTGGAAGTTGTCCTTGGTGGACAATCTGTTATTGGATCTCCGTAGAGTGCAAATTTCTACGGTTCTTTGGTATTCAATCCTTGTGTACCTTGAAGGTCTGACAGTCATTGCTCTCATCCGTTCAGGTTCCCAGTTGATTGAATAGGGGCAGCTGTAGCACCTCAAATTTGCACCTCCCATTTGTACATTCATTTCATTTTTAGGTCATTGGTATTGCATTCACATTGCATAGCATGTTACATCTCATCAGGCAAGACTGGTCAGGAGATTCAACTGTGCAAGAGAGCAAGAGAATTTTCCATGAGATTAAATCCCTAGGGTGGTTCCAATGAGCTTACATGACCCAAGGGTCACTTTGAAGCAATTTGGCCAAGTGTTGAAGGCTCAGAACTCATCAGTGCATGTGCAAGTCATTTGAGGCCCATAAAGGTCAACTGCAAGTCAACTGCAAAGTCAACTGTGGATTTGGAGTTGGGAAGTGATTAGAGATACTCCATTCATGTTCAAACAAGTCTCATTTGACATTTCAAACACTCACATTGAAGAATTTTAAGTCAAGTCAAGACTTTCCCAAAATAGCAAGTGACCTATAATTTGAAATTTCCAAAAATGGAAAGGTTTTGGACCAACTTCAACTCAACTTTCCAACATCAAGAAAGCTTCAAATGAAATTTTGTCCAACATGAAAGTTGAATATCTTTCTCTCCCATTTCCAAAAAGTCCAAGATCATGAATTTCTAATGTGTGGTTGAGGAGATATGATCCAATCATGACAAAGTGTGCTTAAAACTTCAAGTGGGCATAACTTTTGAGCCAAAGCTCCAAAATGAGTGGTTCTTTTTGCATTTTGTTCATCATGACTTATAGTTTCCAAACATCTCATTACATGGCATGAAATGCCATTGCATGATCATGTGCTCACTCATGAAGTTTTGTGAAGGAAAATTCATAAAATCATTTTGGTTGATCATATGCATAAAAAACCAATTCTAAAGCTTGCATGGGCTTGTTTTAAGTGATTTTGGATCAGAATTGGGTACTGTTCACGTGGCTTTTCATGCATGGGGGTGAAAATACCATTTTGCACATACACCTCATAAGTTGCTAATCTCAATTGCATTTGGCTTAAACTTGATTTCAGCATCATTAGCAGGACCTATATATTGTTAATCACAACTGTTTTCATGATTAACATCCATTTCAGATCTGAATCTTGAAAATCATCCAAATTTTTCTCTCAAAAATATTTTGCAATTCTTCACACAAGAGCCATTTCTAGTGATGGATTCATGATTAGGAAGCATTGTTGAGCAAGATTGGACGTGGAATCAAAGCAAATCGTGCCATATTGAGCCATACTCAAAGATTGAAGCATCCATGGAGTTTGCAAATTAAGCTGGATTCAGGTGTGCTGGAGCATCCAATTCATCATCAATCACATCAATAAGCATTGTGGAGAAGATTTGAGGCATTGCTGAGCTTCATAGAGCACGATTCCAGTTGCTGTTCTTCAAAGAGGTCAGGATTCGACCTCTCTAATTCTTAAATTCTTTGTTATATTTCTATAGATCGTTGATTGGTGAGCATGCTGATATAAAGTTTGAGTGAATTGGTGCATTGTACACGAAGTTATGCTTGATTCAAGTTTTGGTGTCAAATCTTATTTCCTTCGATCTGAGCTTGTTATGATGATTCATGTTTAATTGTTGTTTGATCTTGAATATACATGGCATGATGTTTCGAATGGTGTAATTATTTGTGATTTCTGGACGTGTTTTGGTTTTTCTGGAAATTCGTTCATGTGTTCATCCTGAAGAGGATGAAGTTCATAGCATTTCCAGATTTGCTATGAGCTTGCTACGTTTTAGCTACGAGATTCATGAGTTAGCTATGAAATCTGGAAATGCGCCAGGCTTAGGGTTCAAGACCAAAACGCTATCGTTTTGGTTTAGCACCAATTTCAAATTCTCCCATGGTTCGATACTGAGCGAGCGAGTTTTTTAAATTGCCATGCCATTTTTACTTTCCCTCCATATTTGGCCATGTTATTCATGTTTTGAACTTCAATTTTTCATCAACTTAGAAAAATCATATAAAATAGAAAACTCATCCAAATTCATCCCAATTTTTTGCAAAATGCTCCTTATTCTGTCTAGTGTTTTATGGGCATGAATTTACAAGTTGTGCCTGGCTGGAAAAGTATTTTTTTCTAGGATGATTGGATACATATGCATGTGTGACCTTGCCTTGCTTATCTTATTGTAAAATGCTCAAAAATGATCCAATGGCTTTGAAATTTTGTGTGTAGAATCTAGACATATTGAGGGGCATTTTGGCTTTAGTTTGATATTTTTCCCATGCAACATTTCTGTTTTATGCTTGTGCTAACTTGGTGTGACAATTTGTGTCACACCTTTTGATGTTCAACTTGTACAATGTGATTGCCATGCCAAATGATCTCCAATGCTTCTGATTTTTTGTGTGATGGATGTAGTGGATGTCTTGTTTGCTCATGAATTTTTCCAGATTTTTTTGAATCATTTCTGTTTTGATTTGAATTTTTCATTCATAATGATCACATATGAACTTTGAAATTGCCTTTGACTTCACTTGATCATGAAATGCAATTGGTTAATGATTTTGATGTGAGCCTTTTTAGGATATGTCAATATGTGTTTGAAGTTGCTTTGTGTTAAATTTCAGTCCCTGTTTTGAATTTTTTCTCCATCTTTGACCCTAGGCTTTGACCTAGTGGTTTGTTGCTTACATGTGGGCTTTGATTTCAGGTTTAAGCATCCAAGTTCCATAGTTGATGGTGCTTCATCCTTTGAGTATTGATGTTTGCTTTTGATTACTAACACTTGTGTGTTTTATAGGTTGATGCTAACTCATTTGAGTTTGCCTTATGGCTTACACATTTTGTACATTGTCTGTTTGTCTAGTGTTGACTATTGACTGTTTATCTGAGTGTACTGATTGGTTTAGCTGTTTCCACAGGTACCTAAGTTGCTTTGAGTTCATTTGAACTTGCTTGGAATTGCTTGTGGTTTGCATACCACTGAGGTATAATCTCTTGACTTCATGTAGTCTGGAAGACCTACTGTTATTGGTAGGCACCTGTCTGAAGCCCTCCTTAAGAGGCAATGTTTGTGAATGTTTAATTTTGTGCCAAGCAGGTAAAGTCCTCTTAAGAGGCAATTGGCAGATAAAAGAGATGTGTAATCCATCTCCTGCTACTCAGTGTGTCATTCACTTTGCTCACACACCATGTGTTGATGCATTGTGAATAAAAACCCAAGATCCTGTTGTGTCAGTCATGTGGAGAAGAGTTCCTACATTCTGAACTCCCACACTTTCTATTTGAGTCAAGCTCTCCCAGGCCAGGGATAAGAGCTGTGAGGTCATACCCTCACTTCCCATTTCATCTGCTTCACCCTAACTCTCAATGTTAGGGTTAAGAGCTAAAAACACCCCATTCCAGTTGGCTTGTTTCTACAGCCTAGCCCTGTATGAGCCCAATTGCTTGCATATAGTGTGTGTGATTGCTTTATTGTGCTTATTTGTTTGATTGTGCTGCTTAGGATAGCTTGCTCCCTGTGCAAGTTAGAATAGAAACCTTAACCTAGGGCCATTGTGGATTACATGATAACTATTAGGCTCGAGTCAGGCTCCCTTCTAGTTTGTCATTTCCCAGTCTCTGGTTAGGTTAGAAGTTCTTTCCCTGTTAAGGGGAACTACGTCGCCCTGATCCTCATACCAGATGAGGTACGTAGGCAGGAGATGAGCTGATCTCTCCGGGCGCCCTTTTTCTTTTGCAACCCCTTTGTGTGTGTTTGGAGTCTGACGTAAGTCCAGCGATTGGCAGTTGATTTCCAGTGTGTGTTTGTTTGTTGGAGTCTGACGTAAGTCCAGTGATTGGCAGTTGGTTTCCAGTGTGTGTTTGTTTGTTGGAGTCTGACGTAAGTCCAGTGATTGGCAGTTGGTTTCCAGTGTGTGTTTGTTTGTTGGAGTCTGACGTAAGTCCAGTGATTGGCAGTTGGTTTCCAGTGTGTGTTTGTTTGTTGGAGTCTGATGTAAGTCCAGCGATTGGCATTCGGTTTCCATGTTTGCCTATTTGTGTGGAGTCTGACGTAAGTCCAGCGATTGGCAGTCAGTTTCCTGTGTGGTTTTGTTTGGCGTGCGTTAGCCGAGCTACGAGTGCTCTGATTCTTCTCTGGTTAGAGAAGATACGTATGCATAGGATGCGACATCCTAGCGAGCATGTTTCCCCCTGTCCCGAACTACGCCGACTCTGATGTCTGTGACCGACAGACTACGTAGGCCCAGGATGCGATATCCTGCCGAGTCCCATTTCTTTTGTCTTTCGGTGTTTCCTTCCAGCCTTGTGCAGTTTGTGAGCAGTCTTTAGCAACCTTTCTTCTATTCTTTTGTGCGTGGATCCCGTCGAGTACGACAGATGCGAAGGGGTGCTAATACCTTCCCTTCGCATTACCGACTCCCGATCCCATCTTTCTCTAGTCGCGAGACCATGTCCTTTCCAAGTTTACTTCGAGCGTTTCCTTTCCCTCCTTTGGGATAAATAACGCACGGTGGCGGCTCTGTTGTTTCTTTTTCCCGCCGGTTTTTCGCGTAATGCGATAGCTGGCGACTCTGTTGGGGATCAAGAGAAGTTGACCTCTTGCTGGTCCATCTTCCCTAAGCGAGTCAGTCCTAGCGCTCTTTAGGATAGGGTTGGTTGGTTTTACTACTTTATTTATTGCATTTATGATTATGATGTGATTGTATATATGTGCATATATGTTTGCATGCATTAGTTATCATTGTGCTGGCTGTGTCTCTGTTTCTCTGTTGGGTGGGAGTTACAAGAGGTAAAAGGCCCAATACCCAGGCTATGAGTGAACTCTAGAACACCTAGGAATAGAGTGATTCATGGGAAGCGGGTGGTATTGCGCCACTTAGCGGAAAATGATATCACGAGCAGTTCAGACTCTGATGGGGTATTATCGGTGCATACATCGGGTGTGTACAGGATGATATTCTTGAAAGGGTTGTTTATCCTGCGTTTCTCTTGACCTTACCTTGGCCTAGATGACACCCGTGAGTGGGGAGGGAATGAATCATTACAGGTACCGTTGGTGACTCTTGATCTGATGGTGACTATGGTTCAGTTGGACTTATGGATATCTATCTCTGACGCCGGAGTTCTGTCCGTGATATCTATCAGCGGGTTCCGTTTATTTTGGATCCCCAGGTTGAATTTAAAGGTACTTGTTCAGAGGATCTGGTGGTCATCCGTTCAGTGGATCTCTTGTCATGATAGTGATATATTCCCCGGTTCCGTTTATTTCGGAACTTCCCAAGTTGGATTTATGGTTACTCGAGCCCTCAGATGATTGTGATCAGTTCAGAGACCGGTCCAGTACAGTTGATCCTCAGATGACTTGGAAGATGGCACAGTGACCCGCCTGCATGCATTTGCATCATTCCCATTTCACATTCATCTGCATTTAATCCATGTTTATCCATATTCAGGGTCCGTTTTTGATTGAGATTCTGGTCGAGAGACATCCGGATGTCAGAATGTTGTTGATGAAATATTATTCGTCTCAATGAAGCTAGAATCAAAGGACAGAATATTCCTCATACGAATAGACATTGCATGTGTGAGTCATATTAACCTGTTTGCTGTTTTGTAGGTGTCAGTATCTAACCGGTGCGCATAGCTCTTCCATTCAGACATCCTGCCAAACTCAACAAACTCAGACTGATGGATCCGTCTAACACCGACATTCTCGAATTGAAAGAGATGATGAGAGAGCTATTCAAAGTCATGCAAGGGCTCGCCTTGGGGCAGAAAGCAATCGCTGAGAGGTTGGAGAGGATTGAAAACTGGCTAAGAATGGGGGAAATCCAGGGAGATGCTCCGTCGTCTGGAGTAAAGAAACCCTCTGGCAATGGTCAGCTCAAGAAGGAGGTTGAATCAGGTGGTGTGCAGGCCAAGAAAGAACGCGGTAAGGATCGTTACCACCCTTATGCTTCCACTGTAACCACTCCTGTTGGTAATCCACCTGTACAACAACAACAACCGCCACCTCGACAGAAAGCACAGAAAGCTAAGGGCCAAGTGAAGAAGGGGGCGACGGATCGTCAGTTTGATAAGCCACCCGTGACTTATACCCTTCTGTTCAAGAGGATGAGGGATCTTGGGTTAGTTCGGCCGAGGATATTGGTTCCTGTAGAACTGCATCAGAGGCCTGCAAACTACGATGAGAACGCCAGGTGCGAGTTCCATTCTGGGGCACCCGGACACAACATTGAGGGTTGTAGAGCATTTAAGCATGCCGTTCAGGACATTGAGGGCAGATAAAAGAGATGTGTAATCCATCTCCAGCTACTCAGTGTGTCATTCACTTTTCTCACACACCATGTGTTGATGCATTGTGAAGAAAAACCCAAGATCCTGTTGTGTCAGTCATGTGGAGAAGAGTTCCTACATTCTGAACTCCCACACTTTCTATTTGAGTGAAGCTCTCCCAGGCCAGGGATAAGAGTTGTGAGGTCTTACCCTCACTTCCCATTTCATCTGCTTCACCCTAACTCTCAATGTTAGGGTTAAGAGCTAAAAACACCCAATTCCAGTTGGCTTGTTTCTGCAGCCTAGCCCTGTATGAGCCCAATTGCTTGCATATAGTGTGTGTGATTGCTTTATTGTGCTTATTTGTTTGATTGTGCTGCTTAGGATAGCTTGCTCCCTGTGCAAGTTAGAATAGAAACCTTAACCTAGGGCCATTGTGGATTACATGATAACTATTAGGCTCGAGTCAGGCTCCCTTCTAGTTTGTCATTTCCTAGTCTCTGTTTAGGTTAGAAGTTCTTTCCCTGTTAAGGGGAACTACGTCGCCCTGATCCTCATACCAGATGAGGTACGTAGGCAGGAGATGAGCTGATCTCTCCGGGCGCCCTTTTTCTTTTGCAACCCCTTTGTGTGTGTTTGGAGTCTGACGTAAGTCCAGCGATTGGCAGTTGGTTTCCAGTGTGTGTTTGTTTGTTGGAGTCTGACGTAAGTCCAGTGATTGGCAGTTGGTTTCCAGTGTGTGTTTGTTTGTTGGAGTCTGATGTAAGTACAGTGATTGGCAGTTGGTTTCCAGTGTGTGTTTGTTTGTTGGAGTCTGACGTAAGTCCAGTGATTGGCAGTTGGTTTCCAGTGTGTGTTTGTTTGTTGGAGTCTGATGTAAGTCCAGCGATTGGCATTCGGTTTCCATGTTTGCCTGTTTGTGTGGAGTCTGACGTAAGTCCAGCGATTGGCAGTCGGTTTCCTGTGTGGTTTTGTTTGGCGTGCGTTAGCCGAGCTACGAGTGCTCTGATTCTTCTTTGGTTAGAGAAGATACGTATGCATAGGATGCGACATCCTAGCGAGCACGTTTCCCCCTGTCCCGAAGTACGTCGACTCTGATGTCTGTGACCGACAGACTACGTAGGCCCAGGATGCGATATCCTGCCGAGTCCCGTTTCTTTTGTCTTTCGGTGTTTCCTTCCAGCCTTGTGCAGTTTGTGAGCAGTCTTTAGCAACCTTTCTTCTATTCTTTTGTGCGTGGATCCCGTCGAGTACGACGGATGCGTAGGGGTGCTAATACCTTCCCTTTGCATAACCGACTCCCGATCCCATCTTTCTCTGGTCGCGAGACCATGTCCTTTCCAGGTTTACTTCGAGCGTTTCCTTTCCCTCCTTTGGGATAAATAACGCACGGTGGCGGCTCTGTTGTTTCTTTTTCCCGTCGGTTTTTCGTGTAATGCGACAGTGATCCTTACGGATGAGCATGATCAATGATAGAATCATTACCTCTTATGGCGATTGAAACCTTTGATGCAAATCTACGGAGCAATCACGAACGTTGAATGGTGACAACGCCTCTACTCAGTCCACACAGACGAATTCCTTCAATCTCAGTGCTAGCTGCTACGAATGAAGGTTTTGAGTGAGTGTGTGTGTGTGTGTGTGAGAGAGAGAGAGAGAGAGAGAGAGAGAGAAACGAAATCGCAACTGCACAAATGCTTCTGCACAAGGGTTCTATTTATAGAACCACTTGTGTGGACTGCAAGCTAAAAGGCCCACTTAAGTGTATGTGGCCCATATCTTATGATATGCCAAAATCACTTAAGCGTGTGGTACCTTATCATATTTCGTATTCTACTTAAGTACACCGTACCTTACGATGTTCTATAATTCACTTAAGTGCACCGTACCTTACGGTGTTCCTTAGTTACTCTATCTCTCATCAATCCGTCCTTTTGTGTGTGACCATGTAGGTTTTCGCAACATTAGCAATTATATTAAATCACGTATTTAACATAATAAATAGTGAGCGGTATCTAGCAACACATCACTGCTACCCAAGACACAAAAATGTCATGTGATATGACAAATCCTTTTGTGATAATACTTATGTGTATAATTACCCTTTTGCCCTTATGTCTATATTGAACACAAGGCATAGACTGCGTCATCCTTGTCCAGTTCAATATTGGACCCATAAACATTTATCTTGTTAAGCAAGATGAGCAAATTCCATCTAGGTCACTCATTTTCCTCAACATGCTTCGTGGAGTACCCATCAACTGTCTTTATGGTCATCCAGTTACAAACAATGTTTGATCAATAATAAGGCACTCGACTCTACATCTAGGGTCCATAGTGGTTTCAGGTCGAAGGGTGGTATACACCATTATCGCCATGAGAATAACTTATGACTTTTTGCATAACATTCTATATAGTATTCTCATAGCGGGTCAATCCAGTATAAATATTACTCTTAATATTCATACCTATGTTTAAGACTTGATAACTCCTTATCCATGATCCATGAGATGTGATCATCAGTATATATACATAATAGTCTTAATGCTTTAATGTTATCCCACTTCACAATAAAGCTCGACTACGGATACTTTAAGAATAATGTCCTTATGTTTAATGTGATCTCATGATTAAGTCACACTTGGTACATTAAACAGACTAACTATTCTAGGGACGTTATTAAACAAACATAATAAAGAAAAAGCCTTTTATTATTAATAAATAATTCTATACAAGTGTAATACCCCAAAATTTACCCTTCATTTTTCCTGGAAGCATGGGATTATGTTTTACCCCTCATTCATGCATTCATTTTTAGGTCATTTAACATTTCATATTGCTATTCATCATGTCAATCAGAATTAGCTCCAAGAAGTTTGAATATCATCCAAGAAACTTTGTGGGTTCTATCTGGGTGATCAATCAACACAAGGGAATGACTTGAGTTACTTCCAACATGTTCAAATGGGGTTTATTCATCATTCAAAACGCTAATCTTGAAGGAGCAAAAGTCTGTTCCTGAGTTGTCATACTCGCTAGGCGAGCAGCGTGGTTCGCCTAGCGAGTTTGAACTGTCATGCTCGCTAGGCGAGCAAATTCTTCGCTAGGCGAAGCCCACGCGTTTTAAAAATATAACAGAAAAATCTTGGACTTTGACCTCTCTCATTTGAGCCCACAAAGCCACGAAAATCAGGTTATAAATTCAGTGGAAAAACCCTAGAAGAAAGGAGGGAATTCAGAGTAGCCTCCAGACACTGAAGAAAAAAAATTCACTCGGACTCTGAGACTTTTCACTCCGACTCACACACTTCTCACACAAACCCTAACATTCGTGCAATTCAATTTCATTCGATCTCTCCAATCAGGTTTGCCCTATCTCCATTACTTCATGTTTTCAATTTGAAATTTCTGAATGTATGAGGCATCATGGGTGAATTTGGAAGAGTGGGTATCGTTAGGTTTCACAGGTGGTTTTAGATGTGCACGAATGTGTAGAATAATGCCTTGAATGTTTAATCACTTCGTTGCTGAGATGGATACCATAGGGTTTGGGGTTTCTGAAATCGTACTGTTATCAATGGAGAATCCAGAACCCGCAGGCATTCGCTAGCCGCTCCGCTAGGTGAGCCTGCAGCGAAGCTTCGCTAAGCCTTCGCTAGGCGAAGCAGTAGCGATCGCGACAATAGCTGCTTTTTCTGTTTACTCTCTAATATGTTTTGTGTCTGTTATGACATACTTTCCATTGCATCCGGGCACATGTTTTAGTACGTATGCCATGTCTTGATGTGTGGATCCCTGCTCCCTAACTTTGAGTTTTGATACCCTTTTGATGCATTTGTTTGACAAGAGGTTTAGGCCTCTTACCCTTGGTTGTTTTTTGTGAACTTTTGTGAACTTTAATGGCATGATTCATATGGTTACATTTTGATTTGGTGTAACTCTTGATGGCACCCCATCTTGTTATCCTAACCTGTTTGTTGAGTTTTTGTGAGGGCTCACATGACTCTTGAAGAGATAGATTGCTTGGTATTCCACTTTATTTGTGGGATACCATTTGGAGATTTATTCTGATTACTTTGCTGACTTGCTTTCTTTGATGATGCTAGCTTGAGAGACCTCTGGGTTTCTTGTTTCTTTAGTTGCTGTTACTTCGGATCTTTATCCGTGTGGTAGATCTCTTGATCCCTTTTACATCTTTCTCGTATTTTACCGCTTTCTTAGCTGGAAGACCTCGATAGGAGGCAATGTTTTGTGTGTTTACTTTTGTGCCCAAAGACCTCCAAGAAGAGGCACCAGTGCTAAAGACCTCCATGAAGAGGCAATTGACGGATAAAAGGGATTAGTAGTCAATCCCCCGTTATTCAATATGTCGTTCTCTATGCTCACACTACGTGTCGATGCTTCAGAACAAAAGCCCAAGATCTTTTGTCCGGTCAGTCAGTGGAGAGGGTTCCACCTTTCTGAATCCCCACTTTTTGTCATGAGCTCACCATGTCCAGGGTTAAGAGCTATGAGGTCTTATCCTCATTACCCTTTTAATATGCTCACCCTGACATCCAATGTCAGTGGTTAAGAGCCCATTTGATTACCTTTCCATGTCTTGTTTATCGAGGTTGATATGACCCCTCTTGACTAAAGCCTTACCCATGTACGTTTGAGCCCCTTGTTGGTTGTTTACTTTATGTTTGTTTTGTATGGTGTGATCGTCTCCCCATAGGATTGCTAGGCTTCGTATAGTCTCTCGTTTGCATGTCAATTAAGGTAGCACGGTTCCTTCGTCTAGGACTTCCTTTTTGCATGAGCATTCCAAAAACACAAACAAACTCATTGATTTTTCTTCTCCTAAGAGCACGTTAACCCCTTCTACTATAGGCGAGTAAGTCTCTCAAGGTCGAGCATCCGATAGATTGCGTAGTAACGCCGTTCACCTCAAAAACACAAAACAAACGAATAGGTTAGCCGAACTACGGCTTGCTCTGATTCTCATTCCAAATGAGATACGTAGGCATAAGACGCGATGTCTTAGCGAGCACACTCCTCTTTAACCCATAGGTAGCCGAGCTACGAAGACTCTGATTCTCATATTCAGATGAGATACGTATGCAGTGGATGCGACATCCGTGCGAGTCATTTTCTTTTGACCCCTCTTTTAGTAAATAGTACACTAGATAAACCCACACCCTTCAGACAAGAACAACAAGAGTGGATCCCGTAGAGTACTACGGATGCGTAGGGGTGCTAATACCTTCCCTTCGCATAATCGACTCCCGAACCCAAGATTTGGTTGCGAGACCTTGTCTTTTCCTTTCCTTTTTCCAGGTTTACTTCGAGCGTTTCCTTTCCCTCATTTGGGATAAATAATGCACGGTGGGGACTCTTCTGTCATTTTCTTTTTTCGCCAGTTGTTTTGTTGCAGGTTGCAACAGCTGGCGACTCTGCTGGGGACCCGGTTTCCCTATGCGAGTCCCTCCTAGCTTTTGTAGTTTCTTGTTTGTTGGATGTTTATTTTCTTTGTACAGTTATTTATTTTTCAGCATTTACCTGCTTTACCTTATTGCATTATGTACATATGTTGTATCTGATGTTGGGTTGTTTATTTGTTGGGGTGGGATGTTCTATGAGAGATAAGCCCATTACCCAAGCTTGAGCGTACACACAGGTTTTAGAGTGGATGGTCATGAGGCTTGCGTGGCATGTTGCTACGTCAAGTCGTTCATGAGACCCACATTCCAGACGAGGTTTCTTTTGGATATATTTTGTCCTATGGGTGTTCCATAACGACAGATATTCCTTTAAAAATCGTCGACTCTGGTGACCATTTCCCGAGAACTCAGTCGAGGCCTCTCCTCCGAGACGCGGTTATGTTAGCTCTGGTGGGCGCATTCTCGCTGCTCAATCCGAGGACCCCGAGACTGGGAACTTGCTTTAGGATGTCCTGTTGAGGGGAGCCAATGGAGGTATTTTATCCCGTAATAATGCCAAACCTTCAGTGGTAAACGTATTATTCGACTGAAGGGCAAGAAACAGACAAACTTCTGTTCTTAGAGCCCACCAGTAAGGGGCGGGCTAAATTCAGGAAACCTTAACCTTCAACCAACCCGGTTTGCTGGAGCAGAGTTTTGATCTTATATTATATTCCTCAGTGGGTTTCTCTTCAGACAGTGCAACTTGACAGATGTTCAAGCAGATACAGCAGTCCTGATTTCCATGTCACTGCATTGCATCACATCACTTTGCAGTCACATCATTCTGCATTCATGTCATTTAACACATGTTTATCTATTTCTAGGGGTTTATATCTGCTTCTTGATTCTAGTCGGGGTTTTTCTAGCACTCTTAAAATGGATATTTAAACTGATGTGAAATTGGAATCAAGGGGTTAGAATATCTTTTGGGAATTGATAAACATGTCATTGCATTTGCATATCCATAGCATGTCTTGCATAACAGGTACCGCCGCAGTGTTCTCAATTGTTTGGTGTTCACTAGCAGGATAGCTGACTCAGGAATTCACCGGTACGGTACCCGCAGAAACCAGCAGAGAGCAATGGAAAGCCTACAAGCAGAGCTCGCCGAGATGAGGATTCGTATGAATCAGTTCATGGAAGTGGTCCAAGGAGTGGCTCAGGGACAACAGGAGATTAGATTGTTGGTGCAGGGGAATCCCCCTACTACTCAACCGGAGGTTATGGCTGATCCTCCAGCTGGAGAGGCTAATGGACCCAATGGACCGGGGCCTATCCCAATCCCACATGGCAACCCTGGTCAACAACCCATCCATGATGACCAGGAGGATCAATTCCCCCTGCTTCAGGAGGACTTTAGCATGGGCCATGGTATGGACCTTATGTTTCGGAGACTGGAAGAGAGGCTGAAGGCAGTGGAAGGACAGAATCCTCTAGGTGTGGATGTTGCTGACTTGGGGCTGGTCCCAGGCGTGAGAGTTCCTCCAAAATTCAAGGTCCCGGTATTTGACAAATGCAGTGGCAACTCTTGCCCAAAGACCCATGTGCAAGCCTATTTTCGTAAAATGGTTGCATACTCTGATGATGAAAAGTTTCTTATGTACTTTTTCCAGGATAGCCTAGCTGGGACATCCCTGGAATGGTATATGAGGCTGGACAGAACCCACATCCGCTGCTGGAGGGATTTGGATGAGGCTTTCGTGAAGCAGTATCAGTATAATGCAGACATGGCTCCGGACAGAACTCAACTTCAGAATCTGTCTCTTAAAAGCAATGAGTGCTTTAGGGAATACGCTCAACGCTAGGTGTAACTTTCACTCTGGGGCACCTGGCCACAATATTGAGAACTGCAAAGCTTTTAAGCACGTAGTTCAGGACCTCATTGATTCGAAGGCCATTAACTTTGTGTCGGCTCCTAATGTCGTCAACAATCCCATGCCGCAACATGGTGGTGCAAACGTTAATATGGTGGAAGGAGAAGCCAAATCCGTCAAGGATGTGCTGAAGTTGAAGACTCCGCTGTTGGAAATTAAAGACTGCATGCTGAAGGCCGATGTTTTCCCCGATTGTGGGAAGGGTTGTTTGGATTGTGCTTCCAAGAGTGGATGTTGTTTGAAGCTGCAGCAGGGTATTCAGGCCTTGCTTGACAATGGTATCCTCCAGGCTGAAGACTTGTCTGTCGAAGGGGTTGCTGAAGAGGCATTTGAAGATGCTGTTGAAGAGTTCACAAGTGATGATCCTGTTGATTGTGTAATTCCTGATAATGTATTTAATTTTGTTGATGTTGTCGCTGATATCCCAAACTATGTGATTGATTCTGATGTAATTGAACTTGATTCCGATGTTTCGGATGTTTATGTTTCAATGAATGAGATTTCTGAGTACGACTGTGATGTTGCTACTATCACCATTTTTTATCCAACTGCTCAGATCAATGTGCCAGAAGCGCAACCAGTGCCACCAGCGCGACCATCTACTATGACTATCACGACCCCTAGTCCCTTACCTTTCGCCAGCGAAAGGGCCATTCCTTGGCATTATGGGGGGAGTGTGTACACGCACGATCATGGAGTGGAGCAGCCACTGGAAATAGAGGAGAAGTCTGAATCTGAAGTGGAAATAGTAGATCCCGCGGTGTACAATGTTGGGGGAATCGGGCGATTCACCAGAAATGGTAGACTGTTCTCACCACCCGTCACCCAAACTGATGATGCTGACGCCGCGGCGAAGACCAAAGGCAAACAAGTTGTGAATGAAGGTACCTCTGCACCCCAGGCTGGTTCTGAACCTACTTTTGCGAAGGACGTGGACGAACTTCTAAGGAGCATAAAGAAGAGCTACTACAAGGTGGTTGACCAGTTGATTCAGACTCCGTCCAAGATATCCATTCTCTCACTCCTGCTGTGTTCGGAGGCACACAGGGAGGAACTGCTGAAGGTTCTTAATGCTGCATATGTGCCTCAGGAGATCTCAGTGAACCAACTGGAAGGAATCGTTGCGAGTGTTCATACAATCAACGGGTTAGGTTTTACTGATTCTGACTTAACACCAGCTGGACGCAACCATAACAAGGCTTTGCAAATCTCGATGGAATGCAAAGACACCGTGTTATCTCATGTCCTGGTGGATACAGGTTCCTCTCTCAATGTGCTACCCAAGAGAGCCCTGTCAAGGTTAGAAGTATAGGGTTTGGTCCTGAAGCCTTCAGATCTTATTGTGAGAGCCTTTGATGGTTCTAAGAGGTCGGTGTTCGGAGAGCTAGAATTGCCAATTCAGATTGGATCACAAACCTTCAACACCGTCTTCTACGTGATGGATATCAGTCCTTCCTATAGTTGCCTGTTGGGTCGTCCTTGGATCCACAATGTTGGGGCAGTCTCTTCGACTTTAAATCAGAAGATTAAATTCCCGATCAATGGAAGGATTATCACCGACTGTGGTGAGGAGGACATTCTGGTCAGTAACCTGTCTACATTCAAGTACGTGGAGGTAGAAGGTGAATTTCATGAGACCCTGTGTCAGGCCTTTGAGGCAGTTCAGATCAAGAACGCAACTCCGGTGGAAGAAGTTAAAGCGGGCACCTCTATCTCGTCCTTCAAGCAGGCACAAGCCGTGGTAGATTCGGGTGTTGCCCACGGTTGGGGACGTCTGTTGGAGTTACCAATGAAAGAAGACAAGTTCGGGATTGGGTATCAGCCAGCTCTGACTTCTACAACTTCAGCACTTCAGACTCGTCAGGGGCCGATTACTTTCTCCAGCGCTGGCGTCATCCAATATGGCCAGATCTCTGCGGTCAACGATGAAGATGGGGATAGTGATTGCAACATTGATAACTGGGTGCGTCCGAGGATCCCGGGTGAAGTCATCAACAACTGGTCTTCTGAGGAGATTGTCCAAGTCACTTTTCTGGAGGAGTAATTTTTCTTTGTTTATTCATGCATATCCAAGTCTTACGTTCCGCCCAGGGCGTAATGACTCATTGTAAGGCTCATCTATGTAGATACCTGCATTTTTTATCATAAATAAAGGACGTCTCTTTACATTCAAATATTTTGTTCACTGTCTTTCTATTTTTACGGTTTTCAAAAAAAAAATCAAAAAAAAATCTGGCAATGTTTTGTTTAGTTTCCACTTTTTGTTCACACTCATAAGCATATACCATCACTCATGCAGATGCACGTCACCGGATCCTATTGATAACAGTTCTGCTATGGATCGCTTCGACTTTGAAAATCCGATCTTTCAAACTGAAGAAGAGTGTGATGAAGACTGTGAACTCCCTGAAGAACTTGCCAGGCTATTAAAGCAAGAGGAAAGGGCCATTCAACCGCATCAAGAGGCTACTGAAGTGATTAATCTTGGCACCGAGGACGTCAAGAAAGAAATCAAGATATGGGTTGCTTTGGAAGACGATGTGAAGAAGGGGTTGATTGAATTGCTGCAAGAGTATGTTGCCATCTTCGCTTGGTCTTATCAGGACATGCCAGGGCTTGACACAGACATTGTGGTACACCGTTTTCCTCTCAAAGAGGATTGTCCTCCGGTGAAGCAGAAGCTCAGAAGAACAAGATCAGAGATGGCTGTCAAGATAAAGGAAGAAGTGCAAAAACAGTTGGATGCAGGGTTTCTAGCAGTCACCACTTATCCGCCATGGGTTGCAAACATCGTTCCAGTACCTAAAAAGGATGGAAAGGTGCGGATGTGCGTTGACTACCGGGATCTGAACAGAGCTAGCCCTAAAGATGATTTCCCATTACCTCACATCGATGTTTTGGTGGATAACACGACTCAGTTCTCGGTATTCTCCTTCATGGATGGATTTTCTGGCTATAATCAAATTAAGATGGCACCAGAAGACATGGAGAAGACAACTTTCATAACCCCATGGGGCACCTTCTGCTACAAGGTGATGCCGTTTGGTCTGAAAAGTGCTGGGGCGACATATCAACGGGCGAAGGTGACTCTTTTCCATGATATGATTCACCATGAAATCGAGGTTTATATTGACGATATGATTGCCAAATCTTAGATAGAAGAAGAACATTTGGTGAATCTGCAGAAACTGTTTGAGCGTTTGAGAAAATTCAAGCTGAGGCTTAATCCGAACAAGTGTACTTTCGGGGTGAGATCTGGAAAACTGTTGGGTTTTATTGTTAGTGAAAAAGGGATTGAGGTGGATCCGGCCAAAGTGAAAGAGATACAAGAAATGCCTGAGCCAAGAACAGAAAAACAAGTTCGTGGTTTCTTAGGAAGGTTGAACTACATTGCAAGTTTCATCTCTCACCTAACAACCACGTGTGAGCCAATATTCAAATTGTTGAGAAAAGATCAGGCTATCGGGTGGAATGATGATTGCCAAAGGGCTTTCGAGAAGATCAAAGAGTATTTGCAGAATCCCTCTATCCTCATGCCTCCAGTCCCAGGGAGACCGCTGATTATGTATTTGACAGTACTTGATAATTCCATGGGTTGTGTTCTCGGTCAACACGACGAGACAGGTAGGAAAGAGCATGCCATCTACTACCTGAGTAAAAAATTCACAGATTGCGAGTCGAGATACTTAATGCTTGAAAAGACATGTTGTGCACTTGCATGGGCTGCTAAGCGTTTGAGACAATACATGCTGACTCACACAACTTTATTGATCTCCAAGATAGATCCAGTCAAGTATATATTCGAGAAGCCAGCTCTCACCGGAAGGGTTGCTCGTTGGCAAATGGTACTGACAGAGTACAACATCTAGTATACATCCTAGAAAGCCATCAAGGGGAGTATTCTGTCAGACTATCTTGCTCAACAGCCGGTTGAAGATTATGAGCCGATGAAGTTTGATTTTCCAGATGAAGACATCATGTTCCTCAGGATGAAAGACTGCGAAGAGCCAGTTGTTGAGGAGGGACCTGATCCAGACGAAAAGTGGACTTTGTTGTTTGATGGGCTGTCAATGCCAGAGGAAGTGGAATTGGTGCTGTCATTACCATTCCGAAAGGTGCCCACATGCCTTTCACCGCTCGTTTGACTTTTGAGTGCACCAATAATAAAGCTGAGTATGAGGCCTGTATCTTGGGTATTGAGCAAGCCATTGATTTGAAAATCAAGACTCTGGACATCTTCGGAGATTCAACTCTAGTGATCAATCAAGTGAATGGTGATTGGAATACTCTCCAGCCTAATCTGGTCCCCTACAGAGATTACACGAGAAGACTGTTGACTTTCTTCACAATAGTAAAGTTGTATCATATACCTCGTGATGAGAACCAGATGGCAGATGCTCTTGCTACTCTATCCTCCATAATCAAGGTGATTCGGTGGAACCATGTTCCCAGGATCGGTGTTATGCGCCTTGATAGGGCCGCATATGTGTTTACTGCTGAACTGTTAGTTGACGACAAGCCCTGGTACCATGACATCAAGTGCTTTCTGAAGAATCGAGAGTACCCTGCAAGGGCATCCAGCAATGATAGAAAGACTTTGAGAAGATTGGCAGGGGGTTTCTTCTTGAACAAAGCCGATGTTCTGTATAAGAGGAACTTCGACATGGTTTTGCTCAGATGCGTGGATAGACACGAAGCAGACATGTTAATGCAGAAAGTTCATGAAGGCTCCTTCGGTACTCATGTCGGCGAACATGCAATGGCTAAGAAATTGTTGAGAGCAGGTTATTACTGGATGACCATGGAATCTGATTGTTTCAAATATGCTCGGAAGTGTCATAAATGCCAGATTTATGCTGATAAGGTACATGTGCCGCCAAATCCTTTGAATTTAATGTCTTCGTCGTGGCCTTTTGCTATGTGGGGCATTGATATGATTGGAAAGATTGAGCCGACCGCCTCCAATGGGCATCGCTTCATCCTTGTTGCCATTGACTATTTCACCAAGTGGGTCGAAGCAGCGTCATTCGCGAATGTCACCAGACACGTGGTTGCCCGATTCATTAAGAAAGAAATCATTTGTCGTTATGGGATTCCCGAAAGAATCATTACTGATAATGGTTTTAATCTCAATAACAAAATGATGAAGGAGTTATGCCAGAACTTCAATATTCAGCATCACAATTCTTCCCCTTATCGCCCTAAGATGAACGACGTTGTTGAGGCAGCAAATAAGAACATAAAGAAGATTGTGCAGAAGATGGTCGTCACGTACAGAGATTGGCGATGCTACCCTTCGCCTTGCATGGGTACCGTACTTCAGTACGTACATCGACCGGGGCAACCCCTTACTCCCTTGTGTATGGTATGGAAGCAGTCCTACCTGTTGAAGTGGATATTCCTTCCCTAAGAGTCCTGTTGGATGTCAAGTTAGACGAAGCTGAATGGATTCGGACAAGGTTCAATGAGTTGAGTCTTATCAAAGAGAAGCAAATGGCAGCCATTTGTCATGGGCAGTTGTATCAGAGTCGGATGAAGAGAGCCTTTGATCGGAGAGTGCGTCCTCGATGTTTCCAAGTTGGAGATTTAGTGTTGAAAAGGATCCTTCCTCCTCAGACAGATCACAGGGGCAAGTGGACTCCTAATTATGATGGACCGTATATTGTCACCAAGGTTTTTGATGGTGGAGCCTTAATGCTTGCAACTATGGATGGTGAAAACTTCACTTCCCCTGTGAACTCGGACGCAGTTAAAAAATACTTCGCATAAAATAGACCCGTTGGACAATAAAAAGAATAGTCCATGCAAAAAATGGGCATCCCGACGAACCAAGAAAATGAAAAGGTTCGGGAAAAAGTTAGGGATTAAAAATGAAAAGATTGTACACCCGGTAAGTTGAAAACCTGAAAAGGGCAACTTAGGCAAAAATGGGTATCCCGGTGGATTGAAAACCCGAAAGGGCGATTCAGGCAAAAGTTAGGGATTAAGCGAATGACTGCGTTCTGAGTAGTTCTGAATTTCATCTCATGTCGATAACTGGAAACTTTTGAAAGGTAGGAAACATTCCAATCACTCTTTTCAGAAAGTCGATCATCTGGAGGATCTTGAAGACGGGCGAGTCATAGCAGAGTTGGAGCCCAATAGGAATCTATTTCACATTGCCATTAGATTAATTTCTGTTTGTATCTTTTGTGCAATTACCTCTTTCCAGGGATTGCTTCCTGATCGTAAATGCCTATTCAGAGGTCATTCAATCAATAAAATCATGTTATTTAGTATATCCCTGTTTTTATTTTCTTTTTACTGTTTTGTTTGCAAAAATGACGTCCGAATTTTTGATAAACATTGCATCATGAAACATAAGAGCTTTACAGGTACATGCTTAATAAACATTTAAAATTGCTATAAATTTTAAGTGTTTTGGATCTTCTATTCAGAACAGGTACACTCGGGGCATTTCCTTAAGGTCCCCATCAAATGATCGCGGATGTTTTTCCTGAACAGTTGGAATTTGGTATCTTATCCCTGCAGAGCTGGTCCGAGCGTTGGATTCTTCAATCCCCAGCAGGTTCTCACCATTGTACTCCCCAAGCATTTGTTTCAGATTATACACTCCCCAGTAGAGGTGACAGTGCCAGACTGTATATCCCCAGCGGAGTTGACAATGCCAGACTGTATCTTCCTAGCAGAAGCGGCTGCTCCTCAGAGTTCGATGCCATATCGATGATCTCGACGCTAGACCCATGGTCTCTTTCCTTGAAGCAGAATCTCGGTACCGTATCGGTGTTTTCTTCCCCTGCTGAGTCGTCTCTCTCGCAGATTATGGTTTCCAGAACCACTGTCGTTTTCCTCAGCAGCAAGCTTTCAGTGCCATACTCTCCCTAGTCAGAGCCTTGATATTCTGTTATTTGCCAAAACATCGTGTGGCGGGTCATTTCCCCACAGAGTTCATTGTGTTGTGTATCTCCAACAGCATTGCCAGGGTCCAGAAGATTGTGATCATTTCCCCAGCAAAATTCCTTGCCTCGGCTTGGCATTCTCTCGAACCTAGCATTTCGCATCCCTGCATGTAGAATCATATTGCATTGCATCCTCCCAAATTGCGTAGCATTTCCATTTTCATGGAGCATTACGCCATTGAAAAATTCAAACATACTCATGTAAAGCATAAAGCATTCTCGGTATCCCAAGTGAAAAGCCAAAAGTTGTTTCCAGTACTCAGACTGAAGATTGCTCATGACTTATCTTTATTATTCCCAGCAGGGGCCGTTGGCCCACACGCCACCTCAATTATCATCTCCCATATTTCTGCCGATGCGGACAGGCATGAAAATTTTCCGGTATTCAGACCGAAGTGGCGTTCAGGCCAATTTTCCGATGTTCAGATCGAAGAAGTTTCCGACGTTCAGGTCGATGCAACTTGTGGCATTCAGGCCAGGTTTCCGGTATTCAGACCGAAGTGGCATTCAGGCCAGTCTCTCGGTGTTCAGACCGATATTAATAATCTCATATCTTCCGATGCTCTGATCGAAGTCATTTCCAGTATTCAGACTGATGAGCGGCATTCAGGCCATGGTTATTTCTGTGTTACCATTTATTTTGGTATCCAGGTTAACATTTTTTTCGGTATTCAGACCGACTCTCACCGTACAACACGGATTCTTCTTTCAAGACCACCTCTCTGCCGATTCTGACAGGCATCGTTACTTCACTTCACTTCAGTGTAAATTTTCAGGCTTTTATTGTATTCAATCCCTTGATACCTCGAAAATGCGAAAGCCGCTGCTATCTTCTTTTCGGGTTTCCAGTTGATTGAATAGGGGCAGCTGTAATACCCCAAAATTTACCCTTCATTTTTCCGGGAAGCATGGGATTATGTTTTACCCCTCATTCATGCATTCATTTTTAGGTCATTTAACATTTCATATTGCATTTCGTCATGTCAATCAGAATTAGCTCCAAGAAGTTTGAATATCATCCAAGACACTTTGTGGGTTCTATCTGGGTGATCAGTCAACACAAGGGAATGACTTGAGTTACTTCCAACATGTTCAAATGGGGTCTTCATCATTCAAAACGCTAATCTTGAAGGAGCAAAAGTTTGTTCCTGAGTTGTCATGCTCGCTAGGCGAGCAGCGTGGTTCGCCTAGCGAGTTTGAACTGTCATGCTCGCTAGGCGAGCAAATTCTTCGCTAGGCGAAGCCCACGCGTTTTAAAAATATAACAGAAAAATCTTGGACTTTGACCTCTCTCATTTGAGCCCACAAAGCCACGAAAATCAGGTTATAAATTCAGTGGAAAAACCCTAGAAGAAAGGAGGGAATTCATAGTAGCCTCCAGACACTGAAGAAAAAAAATTCACTCGGACTCTGAGACTTTTCACTCCGACTCACACACTTCTCACACAAACCCTAACATTGCTTTGCAAACCCAACCGTGCAATTCAATTTCATTCGATCTCTCCAATCAGGTTTGCCCTATCTCCATTACTTCATGTTTTCAATTTGAAATTTCTGAATGTATGAGGCATCATGGGTGAATTTGGAAGAGTGGGTATCGTTAGGTTTCACAGGTGGTTTTAGATGTGCACGAATGTGTAGAATAATGCCTTGAATGTTTAATCACTTCGTTGCTGAGATGGATACCATAGGGTTTGGGGTTTCTGAAATCGTACTGTTATCAATGGAGAATCCAGAACCCGCAGGCATTCGCTAGCCGCTCCGCTAGGCGAGCCTGCAGCGAAGCTTCGCTAAGCCTTCGCTAGGCGAAGCAGTAGCGATCGCGACAATAGCTGCTTTTTCTGTTTACTCTCTAAGATGTTTTGTGTCTGTTATGACATACTTTCCATTGCATCCGGGCACATGTTTTAGTACGTATGCCATGTCTTGATGTGTGGATCCCTGCTCCCTAACTTTGAGTTTTTATACCCTTTTGATGCATTTGTTTGACAAGAGGTTTAGGCCTCTTACCCTTGGTTGTTTTTTGTGAACTTTTGTGAACTTTAATGGCATGATTCATATGGTTACATTTTGATTTGGTGTAACTCTTGATGGCACCCCATCTTGTTATCCTAACCTGTTTGTTGATTTTTTGTGAGGGCTCACATGACTCTTGAAGAGATAGATTGCTTGGTATTCCACTTTATTTGTGGGATACCATTTGGAGATTTATTCTGATTACTTTGCTGACTTGCTTTCTTTGATGATGCTAGCTTGAGAGACCTCTGGGTTTCTTGTTTCTTTAGTTGCTGTTACTTCGGATCTTTATCCGTGTGGTAGATCTCTTGATCCCTTTTACATCTTTCCCGTATTTTACCGCTTTCTAAGCTGGAAGAGCTCGATAGGAGGCAATGTTTTGTGTGTTTACTTTTGTGCCCAAAGACCTCCAAGAAGAGGCACCAGTGCTAAAGACCTCCATGAAGAGGCAATTGACGGATAAAAGGGATTAGTAGTCAATCCCCCGTTATTCAATATGTCGTTCTCTATGCTCACACTACGTGTCGATGCTTCAGAACAAAAGCCCAAGATCTTTTGTCCGGTCAGCCAATGGAGAGGGTTCCACCTTTCTGAATCCCCACTTTTTGTCATGAGCTCACCCTGTCCAGGGTTAAGAGCTATGAGGTCTTATCCTCATTACCCTTTTAATATGCTCACCCTGACGTCCAATGTCAGTGGTTAAGAGCCCATTTGATTACCTTTCCATGGCTTGTTTGTCGAGGTTGATATGACCCCTCTTGACTAAAGCCTTACCCATGTATGTTTGAGCCCCTTGTTGGTTGTTTACTTTATGTTTGTTTTGTATGGTGTGATCGTCTCCCCATAGGATTGCTAGGCTTCGTATAGTCTCTCGTTTGCATGTCAATTAAGGTAGCATGGTTCCTTCGTCTAGGACTTCCTTTTTTGCATGAGCATTCCAAAAACACAAACAAACTCATTGATTTTTCTTCTCCTAAGAGCATGTTAACTCCTTCTACTACAGGCGAGTAAGTCTCCCAAGGTCGAGCATCTGGTAGATTGCGTAGTAACGTCGTTCACCTAAAAAACACAAAACAAACGAATAGGTTAGCCGAACTACGACTTGCTCTGATTCTCATTCCAAATGAGATACGTAGGCATAAGATGTGATGTCTTAGCGAGCACACTCCTCTTTAACCCATAGGTAGCCGAGCTACGAAGACTCTGATTCTCATATTCATATGAGATACGTATGCAGTGGATGCGACATCCGTGCGAGTCATTTTCTTTTGACCCCTCTTTTAGTAAATAGTACACTAGATAAACCCACACCCTTCAGACAAGAACAACAAGAGTGGATCCCGTAGAGTACTACGGATGCGTAGGGGTGCTAATACCTTCCCTTCGCATAATCGACTCCCGAACCCAAGATTTGGTTGCGAGACCTTGTCTTTTCCTTTCCTTTTTCCAGGTTTACTTTGAGCGTTTCCTTTCCCTCCTTTGGGATAAATAACGCACGGTGGCGACTCTTTTGTCATTTTCTTTTTTCGCCGGTTGTTTTGTCGCAGGTTGCGACAACAAGTACCAAAAGTATTGGCCTCTAGGGCTTACACCAACAATCTCCCACTAGAGTTAGAGTCAATCAGGCATACCCTTAATTCCCATAGATCTAGTATGGCTATCATGCTTCTGCTGCGCAAGAGGCTTTATCAGTGGGTCAACAATATTGTCAAGTGTAGGTACTCTGCATATTTTCACACCTCCTCTATCTATTATCTCTCAAATGAGGTGATAACCCCTAAGTATGTGTTTGGATCGTTGGTGAGATCTAAGCTCCTTAGCTTGTGCAATAGCACCATTGTTATCACAATAGAGACCAATGGGATCCACAATGCTAGGAACTATGCCAAGTTCACTAATGAACTTTTTGATCCAAACAACTTCCTTTGCTGAACTTGAAGCTGCAATATACTCGGCTTCGGTTGTAGAATCAGCAACTGTATCTTGCTTTGAACTTTTCCAGCTCACAGCGCCACCGTTTAAGCAAAACACATAACCAGATTGTGATCTAAAGTCATCCTTATCTGTCTGGAAGCTAGCATTGGTGTATCCAATTACAACAAGCTCTTCCTGACCTCCATATATCAATAACGAGTCCTTAGTCCTTCTCAAATACTTTAGGATATTCTTGACAACCACCCAATGAGCATCACCGGGATCATATTGGTACCTACTCGTTGCACTTAAAGCATACGAGACATCTGGTCGAGTATATAACACGACATACATGATAAATCCTATTGCAGATGTATATGGAATTTTATTCATGCGATCCCTTTCTTCCTTAGTTGAAGGGGATTGTGTTTTTGATAGACATAAGCCATGTTTCATATGTATGAATCCTTTCTTGGAATCATGCATATTAAAGCATCTCAGTACTTTATCTATGTATGTAGGCCAAACAGTTTTTATGATCTATCTCTATAGATCCTGATTCCTAATATATAGGCTGCTTCACCCAGGCCCTTCATAGAAAAGCATTTCCCCAACCAAGACTTTACCTTTTGTAGGGTAGGGACATCGTTTCCAATGAGTAATATGTCATTTACATATAATACCAGGAAGACGATCATGCTCTCACTAACCTTCTTGTAGACACAAGGCTCATCTTCATTCTTGATGAATCCATATTGTTTTACTGTTTCATCAAAACAAAGATTCCAGCTTCTGGAAGCTTGCTTCAATCCATAGATTGATGTTTGTAACTTACATATCTTTTGGGCTTCTTCTGGTATGTGAAATCCTTCATGCTGTGTCATGTACACATCCTCAAGAAGATTCCCATTAAGGAAAGCAGTTTTGACATCCATCTGCCATATTTCATAATCATGATATGCAACGATAGCAAGTAAAATCCGAACAGATTTAAGCATTGCAATTGGTGAAAAGGTTTCATCATAGTCAACCCCATGAATTTGTTTATATCCTTTTGCAACCAGTCTTGCCTTATAGGTATGTACCTTACCATCCATGTCAGTCTTATTTTTGAAGACTCACTTGCATCCTATAGGGTTAATTCCTATAGGAGGCTCTACCAAGGTCCAAACCTGGTTTGTGTACATGGAATCCATTTCAGATTTCATGGCTTTTAGCCACTTCTCAGACTCGGGACCAGTTATGGCCTCTTGGTAGGTCACAAGCTCATTTTAATCCATGAGTAATACATCACCTTGATCAGTTATGAGATATACATATCTCCCAGGTAGGTGACATATCCTGCTTGACCTACATTGGTCTTGTTCTACTTGAGCAGGTTGCTCTTCCACAACTACTTGTGTTTCCTGCTCTAATTCCTCCATAAGTGTATCAATGCTTTGTGATTTTTGAATTTCTTCAAGCTCTACTTTCCTCCCACTGATTCCTTTGGAAATAAAATCCTTTTCTAGGAAAACTCCAATTCGAGCGACAAACACTTTGCCCTCAGAAGGATTGTAGAAGTAATACCCTCTTGTTTCTTTAGGATACCCCATAAATAAGCATTTGTCAGATTTTGGCTCAAGCTTAGTTGAAATTTGTCGTTTCACATAAACTTCACAACCCCAAATCTTCATGTAAGACATATGTGGTTTCTTACCACTCCATATCTCATATGGTGTCTTCTCAACCTTTTTAGATTGAACACAATTAAGTGTGTAAGATGCTGTCAATAATGCATGTCCCCAAAAGGAGTTTGGAAGAGCGGCGTGACTCATCATGGATCGGATCATGTATAACAAGGTTCGATTTATTCTCTCAGATACACCGTTCCATTGGGGTGTTCCAGGAGGAGTAAGTTGAGATAGGATCCCACACTATTTCAGATGGTCATCAAACTCTAGGCTTAAATACTCACCACCTCGATCTGATCGAAAAGTTTTAATATTATTACCTAGTTGGTTTTGTACTTCATTCTTAAACTCCTTGAACTTTTCAAAGGACTCTGATTTGTGTTTCATTAAATACACATAACCATATCTACTAAAATCGTCAGTAAATGTGATGAAGTACTGAAAACCTCCTCTGGCTGGTATGTTTAGTGGTTCACATACATCAGTATGTATAAGGGCCAAAAGATCATTAGCTCTTTCACCTTTTCCTGTGAATGGAGACTTTGTCATCTTTCCAATTAAACATGATTTGCATGTCTCATATGATTCATAATTAAAAGAGTCAAAGAGTTCATCTTTATGGAGTTTGGAAATGCGTTTCTCATTTATGTGGCCTAATCGACAATGCCAAAGGTAAGTTCGATTTAACTCGTTAGGTTTCATCCTTTTAGTATTAATGTTATAAATATGCATTTCAAGATCAAGGACATATAATCCATTGTTCATTTGTGCAGTAGCATAGAATATGTCATTCAAATAAATTGAGCAACAATTGTTCTTTATTATAAATGAAAAACCAAACTTGTCCAAACAAGAAACGGAAATAATATTCCTGCTAATTGCAGGTACATAATAACAGTTCTCTAACTGAATTATTAAATCACTAGGTAAAGTCAATACATAAGTTCCTACGGCTAAAACATCAACCTTTGCTCCATTGCCAACTCGTAGGCCAACTTTACCTTTTGCCAAATCTCTACTCCTTTTTAGCTCCTGCACATTGGTACAAATGTGAGAACTGCATCCAATATCTAATACCCATGATGCAGAAGTAGATAAATTAATTTCAATAACAAAAAAATACCTGAAGTTGAAGTCTCTACTCCATTCTTCTTATCTTCCAGGTATTTTGGGCAGTTTCTCTTCCAGTGTTCGGTCTTACCGCAAATGAAGCAGGTGCCTTCCTTTGCTATGCCTCCACTAGGATTCAAAGCAGGAGTAATAGGTTTGGGTTTGGCAACTTCCTTGCCTTTCCCTTTATCAACCTGCTTGGTGGGTCTTTTGTTCTGTCTCTTTCCATTTTCGGTCAGCAGAATGGACTTCCCTTTTGACTTCAGATTCTGCTCAGCAGTTCTTAACATGGCTAGCAGTTCAGGAAGAGATTTTTCGATATCATTCATATTGAAATTAAGGACAAATTGACTGAATCTATCTGGTAACGATTGCAAGATCAAATCAGTCGCAAGCTCCTTTCTGAGGGGAAAACCCAACCTCTCAAGGTTCTCCATATACCCAATCATCTTGAGCACACGGGGACCTACAAGGGATCCCTCAGCTAACTTGCCTTGAAAAAGGGCTTTTGAAACTTCAAACCTTCCATGCCTTGCCTGCTTTTGATAGAGCATCTTCAGGTGTTCGATCATATCGAACGTTGCCATGTTCTCATGTTGCTTTTGCAACTCTGAGTTCATAGTAGCTAGCATGAGGCAAGCAGTTTCATTGGCATCACTCGACATACTTCTTATAAGCATCTTTTTTTGCCTTAGGTGCAGAACTAGGAGGTCCCTATTCAGGAACAAGTTTCTCCAAGACATACAACTTTCTATCATGTTTGAGGACAATCCTCAGATTTCGGTGCCAATCCAGAAAATTTGTCCCAAACAATTTTCCCTTGTCAAGGATTGATCGCAAAATATTGTTAGAGGTGTTTGTTGTCATGGTAATCTACATGAAAATAATGAAAATATAAGTATCAATAACATATTTAATTAGGCCTTTAATTAAATATGCTCTCACTATTTTACTCAAAACAAATGACCCTCACCATTTGATTCGGAAAATCCCGTTGGAAGATTTTCTAGTGGGTCGAGATCCACATTTCACTTTGTTTTAAATCCGCGTAGGCAGATTACACAAAACTAGGTTATTTAGCTAGGAACCCCTTCCAATTGTATCTAATACAACTCTAGAATATTTTAGTTGGGTGAATAACTCCTTATTCCAATCCATCACATGGATCATTTCCAACTCTTGCTTCTAAACATATATAATCTTATTATAATGTGTTTAGTTAAGTTTGACCCATTGTTTTAGCAATTGGATATTACAATTATCCCATCGCACCTTACTAATATAGAATATGCACCTCGTATAGGCGAAACCTACATTATTTGATACTAGTCTTGATGAGTGCTAAAACATGGAAATCATAAACTTAATATTTAATTTGAGAGAATTTACAATAATTCTGATCTTACCGAATTATTTATCATATAAATCGTCTCTCACATGCATCAACATACATACAAAATGAAACAGTTATGGCCCCTAACGTAATTGTTCTTCCAAGCCAATGAGAGAACCTAAGCTATCCTAATAACGATCTAAGCTTCTCCAAGCAAGATCTTCAAGGTTGTCCTCCTTTGATATTGTATTCTTCTCTTTCTTCATAACATTACATTACATAAAAGAAACTCGTTTTACATATGAGTGAGTGAGATGAGAAAAGAAGTTACATTAAGAGATTATAAGAGAGGAACGACACGCAGGTCGTATTTTAAAATCCCAAAACAAAATAAAGGAAAACTAAGGTCATAACCGATCACCACAGACAATAATAAACATATTATTATTATTATTAATTTAAATTCTGTTAATTTATTAAATCAAATTAAATTTCGGCGACCGATCACACTACGCAGAGTTAGCCGGTGGTTCCGCTACCCGGTTAGCGGACGGGGGTCAAGGGGGAAGCGCCCCGTTGCGGGGTTGTTAAGGGCAGCGCTCGACCCAAAATTTTAATGAACAATTCATTTGAAATTGACGTCATTTTTCGCATCAACACTTAATACTTTAAAGCACAACTCTTGCGCAATCACAACCCTAATCACATAACTCTTTGGCAGCAGGACCTTTGCGCCGTCATGAACCCTAATGCACCAATTTCAGACCGTCAAACACATCTCGATTGTTAATTCAGTATGATTGATCAACATGTCATTGCTTTATCATACTAATGTCGGATCAAGAAGCAAATGACCATTAATCGCTCAAAGGAAAACAATCATGAAGTGTTTGAATGAATGAAACATAAATAGTATATCATATATACCGTATTTTGCACCAGGATTACTTATATCATATATATAACTTGATCGATCTCAATTGTGTAACCTATGAACGATCGATGTATCGCTGCTTCACCATACTAACATCGGATTCCGAATCATAGTCAACATCAATCATCCAAATCGTACACACATGATGCCAAATTTAATTACTCGTTTATTCTTTGATTCATTATGTCTTTTAATCGTATTAATACAGAAAATACAGAAAATAAACAGCTATCAGATGCATGGTTTCGTAAGTGGCTCTGATACCACTAAAGGAGAAGAGCGGTCCAAAACGCAGCGGAGTTTAAAAAAATCTCCTTTAGTGATCCTTACGAATGGGCATGAACAGTGATATAATTGTTACCTCTTGTGGCGATTGAAACCTTTAATGTAGATCTACGGAGCGATCACGAACGTTGAATGGTGATAACGCCTCTACTCAGTCCACACGAACGAATTCCTTCAATCTCAGTGTTAACTGCTACGAATGAAGGCTTTAAGTGTGTGTGTGTGTGTGTGTGTGTGTGTGTGTGTGTGTGTGTGTATGTGTGTGTGTGTGTGTGTGTGTGTGAGAGAGAGAGAGAGAGAGAAACGAAATTGCAACTGCACAAATACTTCTGCACAAGGGTTCTATTTATAGAACCACTTGTGTGGACTGCAAGCTAAAAAGCCCACTTAAGTGTATGTGACTCATATCTTATGATATGCCAAAAGCACTTAAGCGTGTGGTACCTTACCATATTTTGTATTCTACTTAAGTACACCATACCTTACGATGTTCTACAATTCACTTAAGTGCACCGTACCTTACGATGTTCTACAATTCACTTAAGTGCACCGTACCTTACAGTGTTCCTTAGTTACTCTATCTCTCATCAATCCGTTCTTTTGTGTGTGACCCTGTAGGTTTTCGCGACATTAGCAATTATATTAAATCACGTATTTAACATAATAAACAGTGAGCGATATCTAACAACACATCACTGCTACCCAAGACACGAAAATGTCATGTGATTTGACAAATCCTTTTGTGATAATACTTATATGTATAATTACCTTTTTGCCCTTATGTCTATATTGAACACAATGCATATACCGTGTCATCTTTGTCCAGTTCAATATTGGGCCCATAGACATTTATCCTGTTACACAGGATGGGCAAATTCCATCTAGGTCACTCATGTCCCTCAGCATGCTTCGTGGAGTACCCATCAACTGTCTTTATGGTCATCCAGTTACGGACAATGTTTGATCAGCAATAAGGCACTCGACTCTACATCTAAGGTCCATAGTGGTTTCAGGTCGAAGGGTGGTATAAACCATTATCACCATGAGAATAACTTATGACACTTTGCATAATATTCTATATATTATTCTCATAGCGGGTCAATCCAGTATAAATATTACTCTTAATATTCATACCTATGTTTAAGACTTGATAACTCCTTATCGATGATCCATGAGATGTGATCATCAGTCTATATACATAATAGTCTTAATGCTTTAATGTTATCCCACTTCACAATAAAGCTCGACTACGGATACTTTAAGAATAATGTTCTTATGTTTAATGCGATCTCATGATTAAGTCACACTTGATACATTAAACGAAGTAGCTATTCTATGGACTTTATTAAACAAACATAATAAATAATTTATTATTATTAATAATAAATAATTCGATAGAAGTACCAAAAGTATTGATTTTTAGGGCTTACACCAACAAATGTATTAGCATCAATATTTAAAATTCAAATTTTATTGTGACCATGTTACCATCATTCAATTCATCAGACACTCGTTGTAATATGTATTGCTCAAAAAAAAAAAAAGGAAGAAATAATAACATAGTATTTTATGACAAATTTATTCTTTATATATCAATATAAATTCCACATAGTTAAATCAACTTTGTTATCCATCTGAATAACTAGACTTTATATTAAATTTAAGAAGTTTAAACTACTAATTTTAATGAATTTAAAAACATAATCACACCCACAAATAGACACATAATAAACAAGCAGGTTGATATTTCACACGGTAGAGTAAATGTTAAATTATTTATCTATTTATTTTTAATTCATTTTAATTAATGAATGTATCCTATCTTCCGATAAGAATATATCATTCTATTATATCATATAAATAATTTAAATCTTTTAATTTATTTAAAAATTTTAAATTAATTTAATTAAAAATTGAATTTAATAAAAATGTACGGTTATCAAATAATTATTTTGTTAAATCGTAGAAATAATTTAAAAAATTTATTTTGACTTAATAAAATATATAATCGTTATTAGTTAATAATATAAAATTAATTTACACGGTCAATGCATTACTTATTCTTTAAAATTTTATAATTTATTTTTAAATTCGGTTAAAAAATAATAATTTATTTTTCAACTCAAAGTACTTAAATATAATTTTTTGAGTTTAATGAAAATATATTAAGAGTGTAAAAAAACATTATCATTCAAATAGAAATTTATCATTCAATTATATCATACTATTAATTTTTTAATGTAGCGGAATTATTTTTTACTGTCATAACATATCTCATTTTCTATAATTTTTTACATTGAACACTATTTTAATTATAGTCAATTTTAACCCATCCACTTGTGTTATTTGAAAAATCAAACACACTTTCCTCCGACCAATTTATACTTTTCATTTTACTAACGAGAATATTAATTAAATATTATTACTAAAATTAAAATTCGTACATGAATATAATTGAATATAGATTGCAAAAGTTAGAGAAAGAGTTAGACAAACCGAAGAAAGAAAACGGTTAATATTCTTGCCTGTTTACGGCAAAAAAAAAACGTACTATTGTTTTCTATTATTGAAAAAAAAAGCCAGCAAGGATGAAATTCAGAATTTGCCACTAGCGCTAACAAATTCACAGCAGTGTGCGTCTCTGTAAGGAAACGAGAGTTTGTTACAAAAACAAACTTGCAATTGCAACACCACTCACACACACCTTTTCATATTCCACTACCATTTCTATTTCTTCTCATTCCTTCTTCAACACACTTTCTTCATTCAACACAACAGGTTCAGAATCTTCATTCAACTCTCTCTATTTTCTTCTTTCATTCTTCCCATTCGATCACTGTTTCATTCTTCAATTTCAATACCTCAATGAAAATGTAGTTAGGTTTTACATGCTCCCTCACTTTTTGCATGTCATTGTTAATTGTTATTTCACTTATTTTTTTCACTTTTCTTCATTACCAAGGGTTGATTTATTCATGGATCACTGTTGAGTTTTTAGTTTTTAGATAAATAATCGATTGATTTGTTATTTGTTGCTGAATCACTTATTCAAACTTGTTTTTGTTGCGGAATCACTTATTCAAATTTGTTATTTGTTATTTGATATTTTTTTTAATTTTTTCAGAAAATGAAGGTGATTAAGCTTGGAAATGAGAGTGAGGAGTATCTGAACAGTGACATAATCTTTGATATTCTGTCTCGGGTTCCGGCGAAGCCGTTGCTTGGTATGAAGTGCATTTCTAGAAGATGGCAAACAATCATTTCAAACCGGTTATTCATCAAAGCTCAACTTCAGAAAGCAGAGCTTGTTTTGAATGGTTTCATTGTTCAAGATGGGAATATGTTAAGCAAACAGGATGTTAAAACTGTTAGTTACATTCCGGTTGAGACGAAAAACGAGGCTCGAGTTGTTCACCAGAAGGTTTTCAGTTTTCTTCCTGAGGAGGTTCTTGTTTTGGCGTCGTGTAAAGGGATTGTATGCTGTCGTAGCCGTTTGCCTTCTCCAAATCCGATGTTGTATCTCTGTAATCCTTTGATCAGAGAATGGATTCAATTGAAGTGCCCTATTCGATGTGATGTAATAGATAGTATAGCACTTGTTTTTGATTTTGAGCCATCCAAATTCAAATTGGTAAGGTTGAAACGCTTTGAGAAGATCAACTATAAGGAAGTGTGGGAGGATGAACAGGAATCGGAATCGGAAGAGGGATCGTTCTTCTTTACATTTGAATTGTACTCGTCCGAAACAAAAACTTGGAGGAAATCGGCTGAGACATGCGATTGTAGTCATGATTTGATTAAAAACAAAGGTGTCTACATAGGAGGGGTTGTACATTGGCTGACAGAAGGTGATAAAATCATCACCTTTAATGTTGAAAAGGAGCTTTGTTTGTTGATTTCAGTACCTGTTCCGGCATCGGAGTTTAGGTCTGTCCCCGAAGCTTGTATTGGAGAACATGATGGAAAACTTCATTATGTTCAGGTATCAGAAAAAGGTCTTCATGTCTGGTATCTTGATTCTCTTGAAGATTATTTTGAGTTTAACTGGATACTCAAGCATTTCAAGAGTTTGGAGGATTTTGAACAAGAAAATCCACGCCGCTTTGTGAATTTAAACAAGAGAGTGTTGGCGCGAGTGATTGAGGATACAAATCCTTGGATGAGCCCTCTTGGTTTCCAAGATGGGAAATCGCTGATCAAAGTGGCTTCAGAGCTTTATATCTATGACATGAAGAGTGGAAAGACAGCTCATGCATGTTCCTTTCTACAACTCAAGCCACAATCCATGTCGCCATCTACAGTATTTCCTCATTCCTTGACTCTGGTTTCCCTAAATGATGCTTAGTATCTGATTATTACAGCCAAAACTTTGTAGCATATATATGTATGTAGCAACTTGTCTGCTTAGAAGTTCCTTGCTCCCTTTAGTATGTAGACAAATTTGAGATGAGTAATGCTTCCAAGTTCTGACTAATACTTCTGGTAACTAGTTGTTAATAGTATTTCAACATTTCATCTTTGCATATTTTTGCTTATTAAAAATTTGATGTTTCGATTGTCATTTGACTGTCTAGATGAATCGCTTGAAGTGATTCCCTCTAATAGTTTCTCATGATGAGTTTATGTACTGCTGCAAGCACTTAATGTTCCAAATGCCACTTACATTTTACAGTAACTTGTATCCCAAACGATTCAATTTCCTTAGGCAGTTCCAGAATTAAATGCCTCTCCATTGATCTAGTTATAGGCCATCTACTTTGTCTCGTTCATTAATTCAATGTATTATTCATCTTGACCTTGCCTCTCCATATTTTCAAATAAAACTGCAATTTTAACTTCCATTCAATACATCATTGAATAGATTCAATGACATTTAGTTTTTAAAATGTTTTCAATCAGTAAGGTGTTCTTTAGTAGATTCAAATACCAATCTCAATTGATTCATAGCATAAGAAAAATATTAATATGAAGCCTGAGAGTTTTTTTTGTTTTTTTTATTAAAACGTGCTTCTTTAGCCTAGTCCAGTCTCAGACAACCCGATCCAATCGTCTTACTATTTTTGTTTTTTCTCCTTTTTCCTTTAAACCCTAGATTTTTTTTCTGTGCCTCATTCCTTTTCTGTTCTCGCGTTCTCAAACACATCTCAATTTTCAATATATTATTGCAATAAAGTTCGAATACTTTCGAATTGAAAATATTTTTCTATTAAATTGTTAAATACTGGTATTTCCTATATACATATCATTCAAGTATCACAATTATTTGTTTTACTTTTCAAAAAAAAGATTTACAGGATAAATATCAAAATTAATGAAAAGGATTTGTACCGTAATAATAAAAATAATATTAATAATAATAATAATAATAATAATAATAATAATAATAGTAATAATAGTAATAATAATAATAATAATAATAGTAATAATAGTAATAATAATAATAATAGTAATAATAGTAATAATAATAATAATAATAGTAATAGTAGTAATAATAATAGTAATAATAATAATACTAATAATAGTAATAATAGTAATAATAATAATAATAATAGTAATAGTAGTAATAATATAGTAATAATAATAATACTAATAATAGTAATAATAGTAATAATAATACTAATAATACTAATAGTAATAATAATACTAATAATAATAATAATAATAATAATAATAGTAATAATAGTAATAATAATAATAATAGTAATAGTAATAATAATAATTATAGTAATAATAATAGTAATAATAATAATAATAATAATAATACTAATAATAATAATAGTAATAATAATAGTAATAATAATAATAATAATAATATAATTAATAACACAAATACTAATACTAATACTAAAAAAATAATAATAATAATAATAAAAAAAACTAATACTAATAATAATACTAATACTAATAATAATAATAATAATAATAATAACAATACTAATAATAATAATAATAATAATAATAATAACAATAATAATAATAATAATAATAATAATAATAGTAAGAATACTAATAATAATAATAATAATAATAATAGTAAGAATACTAATAATAATAATAATAATAATAATACTAATAATACTAATAATAATAATAATAATAATAATAATACTAATAATAATAATAATAATACTAATAATAATAATAATAATAATAATAATAATACTAATAATAATAATAATATAATAATAATAATATAATAATAATAATAATAATAATAATAATAATAATAATAATAATAATAATAATAATAATAATAATAATAATAATAATAATAATAATAATAATAATAAATAATAATAATAATAATAATAATAATAATAATAATAATAATAATAATAATAATAATAATAATAATAATAATAATAATAATAATATAATAATAATAATAATAATAATAATAATAATAATAATAATAATAATAATAATAATAATAATAATAATAATAATAATAATAATAATAATAATAATAATAATAATAATAATAATAATAATAATAATAATAATAATAATAATAATAATAATAATAATAATAATAATAATAATAATAATAATAATAATAATAATAATAATAATAATAATAATAATAATAATAATAATAATAATAATAATAATAATAATAATAATAATAATAATAATAATAATAATAATAATAATAATAATAATAATAATAATAATAATAATAATAATAATAATAATAATAATAATAATAATAATAATAATAATAATAATAATAATAATAATAATAATAATAATAATAATAATAATAATAATAATAATAATAATAATAATAATAATAATAATAATAATAATAATAATAATAATAAAGAGAAGATTATATCATAATATTAGTTGGAATTGCTCTCAATAGAACAAAATTTAATCATTTTTTTTATTAAATCAAAATCTTTGTTCTTCACTTTTCAGTGAATTAACCACACCTTAATTTCGAGTGAATTAACCACACCTTAATTATAAGATGGTCCATTCTCTTTGCACAACGATTTGTAAAAGAAGAAAATTTAAAAACGTAATAATTTTGGAAGAGAAAAGAAGAAGAATGTATGGAAGTGAAAGGAATAATCTTTATTGGCAAGACTTGACAATACTGTCAATCAAACTATTTTTTTTTTTAACTTTCAACGTGTTTTTTATTTATAATGAGATTACCTACACATAAAACAATCTTAAAAAAATTAACTAACTAATTTCGACAGACTATATTCAACTATGTCGAATACACACAAGTTTGACTACTACAAATTGTATTCGTCTTTTTGTCAAATATATGCAGATTTGACTATTACAAATTATATTCGACTATATCGAATACATACAATTTTCTACTTTGTCGAATACCACATTTTACAAACATGCTTAACAAAAATAATTACATATTTAAAACATCACATAATTGATTATGTCTAAGTTATCTATATTCATCATATTCCATATGCACAACCTTTGTCATGATGTCTACAATATGATTCCCAGTTTTTTAGTGTTCCAAGTTCAATTTCTCATTTGTTACTTACTCTATAAGATAAAAGAAATCTCATCTGAATGTGTTTGCTTCTTTCATGTGTTTGCTTTATTATATCTAAGTTATTTATATTCATCATAGTTCTCAATCTCTTGAACAATTTCATCTACACAACCTTTGTCATGATGTCTGCAATATGATTCTCAGTTTCTTAGTTCTCCAAGTTCAGTTTCTCATTTGTTACCTACTCTCTAAGATAATGAAATCTCATATGAATGTGTTTACTTATTCCATGTGTTTGCTTCATTATGTCTAAGTTATCTATATTCATCATAGTTCTCAATCTCTTGAAGAATTTCACATGCACAACCTTTGTCATGATGTCTGCAATATGATTCTCAGTTTTTTAGTGTTTAGTTTCTCATTTGTTACTTACTCTATAAGATAATGAAATCTCATCTGAATGTGTTTGCTTCTTCCATGTGTTTGCTTCATTATGTCTAAGTTATCTATATTCATCATAATTCTCAATCTCTTGAAGAATTCCACCTGCACAACCTTTGTCATGATGTCTGCAATATGATTCTCAGTTTTTTAGTGTTCCAAGTTCAGTTTCTCATTTGTTACTTACTCTCTAAGATAATGAAATCTCATATAAATGTGTTTTCTTCTTCCATGTGTTGTCGGGTTCTTTGCCAAACGGATATCAAACATGTTATCAATCTTCATAGTCATTACTCCATGATTCTTACCTGTAATCTCCTTAATCAGATTCACCATCGGTGTTGCTTGGCATGCACAAAGAGAGGAAGTTATGTACTCAGCCTCACATGATGATAGAGTTACAACTGGTTCTTTTCTTGAGCTCTAAGCAACTGGTGCACAACTTAGCATAAACACATAACCAAATGTGGATTTTTTATCCTTGACATCAACACACCAACTTGAGTCAGTGTATACCATAAGTTTGCATTCCTTTACTTCATCTGCTGCAGGAAATAAAATCCCATAGTCTAGTGTTTCTTTGAGGCACCTTAGTATCCTCTTGGTGGCTGCACGATGAGATACCTTTGACTTTTGCATGAACCTACACACCATACCTACAATGAATGATATATCAGGTATTGTGTGACACATGTATCTTAATTATTCAATGAGTCTTCTGTATTGTGTTGGATCAACATCATCTTCATTTGAGTCTTTCATCAATTGCAGTCTTGGTTCAGTTGATGTCGAAGTTGCATTACAATCCTTCATCTCGAATATTTTGAGTATCTCACTTGCATATTTTCTTTGGTGCAACATCAAACCTCTACTACTCTTGTAGAATTTAATACCAAGGAAGTATGAGATGTTGTCCAAGTCATACATTTCAAACTCCTTGCTAATCACATTTAAAATCTTTAATCTTCTTCTTGTAACTTCCTGTTATCAACATATCATCTACATAGAGAAAAAGTATGAGTAGTTAACTTATTCTTCTTCTAACATATACATCATGCTCAGTTGTGCACTTAACGAACTCCTTCTCTATTAGAAAACCATTTATCTTCTTATTCCAAGCTCTTGGAGCTTGTTTGAGTCCATATAGGGCTTTATGCTTATATACCTTACTCTTTTGCTTCACAATATCAACTGGTTGTACTACATAAACTTTTTCATCTAAATGATCATTCAGAAATGCACATTTCATATCCATCTGACACATTGACTAGTTATTTATATTTGTTAGGCCAACAACCAACCTGATTGTTTCAATCTTAAAAACTAGTGTAAAGACTTCATCAAAGTCAATTCCTTTTTTCTAAAGAAATCATTTCACTACAAGTCATTCTTTATGTTTGGTTAGTTCTACTTTTGGATTCAACTTCAATTTGTACACCCAATTCACATCCATTTACTTCATACCTTATGGCAATTCGACTAGTGACCAGGTTTTGTTGACCTCTATGGATTTCAGTTCCTTCATCATGACTTACATCCACGTTGAGTTCTTCAATGCCTCAATTATATTAATTGAATCAGTATTTGCATAAAAATCGTATTGTACCAGTTATCTTTCATCATTGAACACATCATCTAATGTAATCATACATTCTTGCAGCCTTGTAGGTATGTTTTTTTCTCCTTTTAGGTCTGCTTGTGCTTGCTTGAACTCTATCTCCTTCTGGTCAAATTTCCTTGCCAGCTTCACTAATTAGTTCACCACATAGGACTCTTATTCAATCCTTATTGGCATCTTCGTTCCAATTCAACTCTTTCGGCTCATATATGATCATATCTCTGCTAATCACAACTTGCTTGCTCATAGGGTCAAACAATTTGTATCCACCGGTTAAGTGATATCTTATCAGGATTATCTGGCTTGATTTGTTATCAAGTTTCCTTCTCAATTGGTCAGGCACATGTCCATGTGTTATGGATCCAAACACCTTCAGATGACTTAAGCTAGGCTTGACACCAGACCAACATTCTTATGGTGTGATTCCTTTTAGCTTCTTGGGTGGATATTTGTTCATGATGTATGTTGTAGTCGACACAACTTCATCTCGTAAATCATTTGGTAGATGCTTTCCCTTTAACACACTCCTTACCATGTTCATGATGATCTTATTCTTCCTTTCAGCAGTACCATTTTATTGAGGAGTGTACGGTGGCACCACCTCATGCACAATTCCTTCTCTTTCACATAATGCATCAAAGTCTCTCGACACATATTCTCCACCATCAATAGTCTTCAGAGTCTTGATCTTGTGGCCACGTAGCATCTTCACCATAGCTTTGAACTTGGTGAATACCTCAATTACATCAGTTTTCTTCTTGATCAGGTAAGTCCATGATTTTCTGTTGTAGTCATCTATGAATGTGACAAAGTACTTGCTACCTCCAATTGAATCTACCTACAGAGAACCACATGCATCTGATTATATGACCTCAAGAGTGGCTTTGGAACTACTTCTTGCATCTTTGTTGAAGTTATTCTTATGTTGATATGCATGAACACATTCTTCACACACTTCATTTGGAATATGGATTTCTAGTAGACTTTAAACCATGTTCCTTCTCTTTAGATTACTGATGTCTTTGAAGTTGAGATCGCTAGTCTGTAATGTCATAGCCATTCATCTCTGCTAGCTGCAGTTTTCAGATATCTGTGTTCCGTCACATCAAGTTCAATCTTGAAGGTTCTATTCTAAGACATAGGTGTCTTCAAGATTAACTTACCACTTGAGTAAAGTACTCTCATCATCTTATCTTATATCAACACTCTGTAATTCTTCTCAATCAGTTCCCTTATGCTAAGAAAGTTGATTGTCATGCCTTGTATGTACAATACATTGAAAATCACTAATTGCTGAAAAATGTCTGTTTGGATGAGAAGTCATTGTTTTATGCTTCCCGATAATCACAATCAGTGCTCTAGATACCAAATGTTGGAATTACTCTTGATACAGCAAGATTCAATCACTTTCTTGATTGATTCAAGGTCCTTGTTCTTAACTCGTTCCAATCCTATTCTGACACATAGATCGGAATTCTCTCACCACAAAACACGATAACTTTTCGCTCTTCACTAATTTATTTGAACTTTGTGATTCTCTCTCTTTCTCTCTTTATCTCTCATCTAGTTTCCCGCTTCAACAAAAATTCACTCTTGTTTTTATATCTAAGTTTATTGTCATACTTACGAGCATTTAACTTGACATCTCTCAATTAAACCTGACACCCCTTCATTTAGAGCACTTTTATCATTATACCCTTTTGTAAAAACATTGTTTTTGAAACTTACCTGTTTTTATCGAAAATTAACAATATGTATCAGAAATTTTCTATTTTCTATTTTTTTTATCGGAAATTCCAAAATTTCCAATAAAAATGAATATTTTCGAAAAAAAAAATGAAGAATATCATAATTTTCAGAAAAAATATTCAAAATTTACAAAAAAATTATTTTACACTAGCGAAAATTTCGAAATTTCTGATGCACTATCTGAAATTTTAAAATTTCATATACAGTACTGAAAATTCAAAAATTCCGATAATGTTAAAAAAAATAATTGAATATAAATTATCAAAAATTTCAATTTAGTTCAAATTTCCGATATAAAATAGAACAGTTAGAATTTTCGATAATATTTTTAAATTTATGTAAATTCAGAAATGTCAATATATCTAAAATTATAAATACACTATCGAAAATTTAATGTGAATTAAATTTTTTGATATATCTATCAAACCTTTTGTAGGAAAATTTATTTCAAACTTATTTTAAAGACAATTTTGGAATTATGATGCAACTGTAACCATTGTTATCATCTTTCATGAAACGTTTTTGTGGCTGAATTGTTCCTTTTATTATCATCTTTCATGAAACGTTTTTGTGGCTTTCTTATATTGCTTTAAATGATTTTAATTCCAGATACCGCATACTTACATTAGCCCTTGCTTTTTTACATGCGAGATTTAAAATTCAAACACAGACCAAACACTTTCACCTTCATTGTATCGCAATGCTAAAATTCGTATTTCCCTCCATTAATCCATTTGATTCCATTTATTATCTATAAATATATAAGTAAATGATATCAATGTGCATGCTTGGTTACAATGATCCCCTCTCCTTTTGCAACTTTACAAAATGGTCACTTTTCTGCTTCACTTGGACATGCTTGTGCTATTTTTCTAAGGTTTTCAATAATCATAACAAGTTTTGTGTTAAATCTATTCACAAAACACTTTGGAAGCCACCCTGCAGGATCTAACTGAAAAATTAAACAAAAAACATAGTCAGGATCTCTTCTTTTTTGGGTTATCCTTTGCGCGCAATTACAGAGACTAATTCCTCGAACCAGAGAAGACACAATGAGTGACAAAATTCTCCCTCTAGAGAATTTAACACCGCTGATACTGATACGAGAAAACTTTGTCATATATGAATACTATTGATTAATTACCTGAACTACATAAGTAACAGCACATGAATTATCTTGAAGCTTCTCCACTACCCATCCTGATTGTAGCAATAATCCTCTGATTGCATTATTTTGCTTTGGATGTAACCCAGCAGCTATTTCCTTTGGCAGTGAAGCAACTGCTACAACCTACAAAAGTACCCAGCCAACATTCATTTTGTTCAGTTATTTCAGTTGAAGAACAAAAATGAATTAATAAGGTTTTTGTTTTCAATATTATTCACGCTAACTAACTAATTAACTAACCACAGTGCCATCTTCCATGGTTTCACGGCGCTCATAGACAATGAACTCTCTATTCCTGAAGAGAGGCTTTGAGTTATCTCCGAACCTAAGACGAATTATGCTTAGATTCTCTTCAATTTCTTTTATATACTTTGCTTCTACCAAATCAGAGTCCCATTGCTAGCTTAACAAAAATAAATCAAATTAAACCGAAGATCACGACATAAAAAAACAGAAAGCACTTTATGTTTGTTTGAGAGAAAAATGGTATTCAGTACCTTTGCGGCGTCAATGGCGTTAGCCACTGTGATGAACTGTTGTGGAGAGACGGATCTAAGTACCCAACGGCTACGAAAAGTGTGAAAAGAACCGGACATGCGTTTTGATATCTCAACTCCATTGTCAAGAGTGACCACTTTCCATCCATCATTGTTGCCATTGTTTCCTCTATTTGTGTCCGAAGCTGCCAATAACTCTTGTATGCAGCTTTCACTTGCAAACTGCACATACCTTCTAAGAGAGTCTTCACTAATTGACCTTTAATACAAATTCATCATCAACATCATCATTTGTGAATACAATTAGTTAATCAAACACGTTGGTAACTAATTTGGATTACTCACCAGGATCGGCTGCAAGGTACAGTTCTGCTGCTCATTGTGACTTGTATTGATTTGTTTTGTTTATGACATTAAGGTTTAAAACTATTGGTAAAAGAAAGACATATATATATACAGAAAAAGTGGTATAGTGTCATGTGATGATGCTTAGTTTAAAAGAGAAGAGAGAAAAAACAAAAGAAAAATGAAGTGGGAATAGGTGATTGCAGCACATGCAATGCCAGAAGAACCTTACATGATTAGAACAACAATAGGCCTCTCTCTCTTAAGATAAAATTAAAGATAGATAGATACTTTTATTCCAGCCAGTGAGATAAAGGGTTGAAAATTTCATGCACATGGAGTGTTGGAGGAGAAAAATAAAAGAAATTAGCAATGTTTGTAGAGAGAATAAAATTAGAGCTTCAACTACCAATATGTATAATTAGGCCAAAGCTTGGAATTTCATCAACTACCACAATATCATATATGCATAAAGTTACTACTAAGTGTACTAAATTGAATATTTGAAATGTATAACTAACTATAAAGTATGGTTATATATTATTCTTGGTATCTAAAATATGGAAAGTGGTTTAAAATGTGAGGTCCCAGTCACGTGGCATGGTAACAGCAAGGCAAGAAGAACTGGTCCCTATGCTGAGTGGTGAGATATTTGATTGAGATTGTCCTTAACGCAACCTTAGGTTTGTAGAACCAAGAATTAACTTCTCATTCTATTTCATCGTTATACAGATACAATGTACTGTATTTTTGTACAGTCTTTTGTATTTTATTTATTCTTTACTAATTAATAATTATACATACATGATGTTGTGATCAGACTTGTGTTAGAATTCCACATGCTGGAAGTATGTGGATTATGGAGTGCTGGTTGTTATTATTGTTTTGGAAATATGTAAATTACTTTCAAAATGATTGCTACAAGTATGATGATGATGGCAAGGAATTTTATCAAACTATCTAAGTTTAGTATAATTACATTCATTATTACTTTCTATTTTATCAAAATTAAATTAAATTAGTAATGATTAGTTTTTCTGAAGTGAAAAACTAGTTTGCGTGCAACTAGTGTGAAGATATAGTTATGAATAATATATTTTTTTCCATTAATTAGTCATTAAATCCTTTAACTTAATTTAATGTTCTGATTTAGTCGCTTAACTAAAAAAAAAGTCAAAAATTATGCCATTAATTTCACTCTTGTTATTTTATTTGGTCTTTTCCGTCAATTTCTAGAGGGAAAAAAACGTTATAAATTAGGCCATTAACTTCACTTATGTTATTATATTTGATCTCTTTCGTCAATTTCCGTCAAAAAAACGTTAAGCTCTGATGACATAGTATAACAACAAGGCCATTGCGAAAACAAAATCTTTGCAATTTAAACGGTGTATCAGTTTTTAATTATATATTTTGATTCAGATTTGTAACCATTGAGAAAATAAAATCTTTGCAATTTAAACTCTGAATCAGTTTTTAATTATATATTTTGACTCAGATTTGTAACAATGACCTTGTTCTCACGCCACGTCACTAGAACTTAACGTTTTTTTCTAAAAATTTACGGGAGTGATCGAATAGGATAAAAGAAGTGAAGTTAAGAGACTAACTTGTAACGTTTTTTAATTAAGGAACTAAAGCGGGACATTAACTTAAGTTAAGAGACTAACTTGTAACGTTTTTTAATTAAGGAACTAAAGCGGAACATTAAATTAAGTTAAGAGACTAACCCATATATTAACCCTATATTTTTATATGGATTTTTAGACGGAGAAAACTTATAGTATACAATTTCTCGGATTTTGATCCTCTCCTACTAAATGTCTCCTAAATGTCTTCTGCTCTCTATCCTGCTCTAATCCAAGCCTTTAAATTAATCCATAAACAAGGAAGAGAAAAAGGTGAAGAAAATTAAATCAATAGATTTAAATTCAACGGTCAGATATCTCACCGGAGAGACCGTAACAACAAAAACGCAGGAGGGGATCTGTTTCTCAATTTCTTAGGTGTGATTTTTACTATTTTCCAATAAAAATATGACAAGTGTATTTAAATATCATTTAAAGAGTGAAAATATGAGAAAATTGTATGTATAAGAGAAAATTATCCACTTGTCATATTTTTATTGGAAAATAGTAAAAAAACACACCTAAGAAATTGTATATAAATTTTCTCCTTTTTAGACTACTTCTGAATCTTTATGATATGTTTGGTTGGAATGAAAGAGGATGGAAAGAAAGTTTAAGGAAGGAAAGTTCAAATTTAAAGATCTTTTTATTGTTTGGTTGCACAAATTTAGAGAAAGGAAAAAATATTTTATTGGGATCCACCTTGAAAATATTCACTAAGAATGGAAAGAAAATTGAATAGAAGAGTGATAAAGTGAAAAAAATTAAAGAAGAAGCCTTAATATTTCAGAGTTCGTATTTATGTAATTTTAAAATATATATTTTCTTCATTTCGGTTTTTATTCACTTTCACTCATATCAAATAACTTAAAAATCATCTTATTTTTCATTTACTTTTTCAATATTTTTTTTTTACTTTCTTTCCTTTTTCTTTCTCTTTGCATCTCATCCAAACAAAGTTTTAAAGTTTGTTCAGTTGATTTATTATTTTTTTAATACTACTCTAAATACTGTCAATAAGAAATATACAAAACATTCTAAATAGATGTTCAAAACACTCTCAACAGAGGTTAACAATATTGTTGGAAATTCACCAATATTTATGGAGAATTTCGCTGCACAATTGATAATGAATGAGAAAATTAAAAAATGAAATTGGGGAGGAAAGGGAATTAGAGTTTTAAAGAAAGGGGGAAGAGGATGAATATTTCGGCAGAGTTTCTCTCTACACTTCAAACTAAAGTTAAATTCAAATATGTAACTGCATTCGTTCTCATTTTCAATAATAGGGGTTACTCATTATTTATAGGTTGAGTTTGGTTGCTCACTAAGCAAAACTCTAACTAACCTAATCCAACTAAAATTACAAAATAAGCTTAAGTCAAAATCTCTTTCAAGCAACATGCTTCGACATTTTGACATTTTTCTTTCTCTATTGAGCAACCTGCTTCGACACAATGAATTACAATTCAACACACCACCTAATTCATTGTGTCTAAGTTGTCTAAATTCATCATATACCTTAATTTCTTGAACACTTCGACCTGCACCCCTTTCGTCACGATGTTTGCAATTTGATTATCAGTTCTACAGTGTTCCAAGTTCAGCTTCGCTTTTGCCACTTGCTCTCGAAGATAATGGAATATCATTTCGATGCGCTTGGTTCTTCCACGTGCTATCGAATTCTTCCTAGATTTATAACAGATATGTTGTCGATCTTCATGATAATTACTCCATGATTCTTCCATGTAATCTCTTTGACCAAATTCACCATCCACGTTGCTTGACATGCACAAAGGGAAACAACTAAATATTTTGCTTCACATGACGACAGTGTCACTACTTAGGGGTGTTCGCGGTGCGGTTTGGACGGGTTCGACGCTAAAAATCATCTGAACCACAAGAGAAAAAAGTATGTGGTTCGGTTTGGTTCGATTGACTTTTAGAAATAAAATTGAACCAAACCAAATCAATGCGATTTGGGTTGGTTTGGTTTTTTATAAGATTTTTATTTAGTCATATATACACCTATAGAGAACAACATAACTTTGTGTTTAGTCATTCGTACATTAGCAAATAACAACAAAATGCATCATATTTAGACAAAAACTTCTCACTCAATATAAAAAATAAGATTAGACAAAAGTGGAATAAAAAACATAACATAGTAACATAAAAAAATATAAAAAATATTATAATAAAAAACAAAAAACGAAGGAGATGAGAGATTAGAAAAGATGAAAAAGAAAGAACATTAGAGATGCGAGATTAGAGAAGAAAGGTACGATAAAAACGTAATTGGAAGAGAAAAACAATAACATAAAAATGAGAAGATGAAAAATAAAAAATATAAGAGAGAAGAGGTTAGAGTAGAATAAGTGAGATGTACATGGCAAAAAAGATGAGAAGAATGCATGATACTACTATGAGAGATTTGATAAGGTTGAAAATAAAATTCTAAGTGTGAGTAAAGAAAATATTTAGGTTAAGGCATAATAGAATTAGGTTTTTGGGTTGGATATGGGATAAGTGAAGTCTAGGTTATAACATAACACGGTTTGGTTTGGTTTAGTTCAGTTTTCAAAATATAAACTGCAAACCAAACCAAACCGCGCAGTTTTGTTTTAGAATAGCCCAAACACATCCAAACCAAATGCAATTTTATGCGGTTTGGATTTGGTTTGGTTTGGTTTGTGGTTTTCTATTGGGTTGGTTCAATTTTGAACACTCCTACCATTACTGGTTCCTTTCTTGAACTCCAAGCAACTGATGCACCACCTAGTATAAACACATAGTCAATTGTGGATTTTCTATCCTCATCATCAGTACACCAACTTGAGTCGGTGTATCCCACTAACTTGCATTATTTTCCTTCATCAGCTACGGGAAAAAAATACCATATTCGAGATTTCCTTTGAGATACCTTAGTATCCTTTTCATAGTTGTTAGGTGTGATACCTTTGGCTTCTGCATGAATCTACTCAGCATACCTACATTATATGCTAGATCGGGCCTTGTATCACAAAGGTATCTTAATGAACCAATAAGTCTTATGTATTGTGTTGCAATCTTCTATCTAAAATCTCTTGAGTATTTCGCATGCATATCTTCTTTGATGCATCATCAAACCTCTACTACTCTTGTAGAATTCAATGCCAAAAAAGTATGAAATGTCGTCCAAATCATACATTTGAATTCCTTGCTAAGATCAACTTTGAAGCCTTCGATCTCTTTCTTGTAGCTATTTGTTATCAACAAGTCATCGACATAGAGACACAATATAAGCAATTCACTCTTGCTTCGTCTTACATATAATTCATTCTCAGTTGTGAACTTCACAAATTCCTTCTCCCTTATAAAACCATCTATTTTCTTGTTCCAAGCTCTTGGAGCTTGTTTGAGTCCATGCAGGACTTTATGCAACCTGAATACCTTCATTATTGGTCTTGTTTCACAAACCCAACTAGTTATGCAACATAAACTTCTTTATTTAACGGGTCATTCAGGAACGCACATTTCACATCCATCTGACATATGTTCTATTTGTTCATGTTTTCTAGACCAACAACCAACCTGATTGTTTCGGTCCTAGCAACAGGTGCAAAAACTTCGTCGAAGTCAATTCCTTCTTTTTGAAGAAATCCATTCGCCACAGGTCTTGCCTTCTATTGATTTACTTCTCCCTTGGGATTCTACTTCACCTTGTATACCCACTTCATATCGATTTCCTTCTTGCCTTGAGACAATTCGACAAGTGACCAAATGTTATTGACTTTGATGGACTTCAGTTCCTCATTCATTGCTTTCATCCACTTTGAATCCTCTAATGCCTCAGTTGCATTGAATGGTTCGACATCTGCATAGAAAGCATAGTGTACCAGCTAACCTTCATTGTCGACCATATCATTTGATGTAATCACACATTCTTGCATCCTTGTAGGATGTGTCTTGTCCTTTGAGGTCTGGTTGTGCTTACTTGACCTCTGACTTCTTCCTGTCGAACTTCTCTTTCGATTTCACTTGATGGTTCTTCACATAAGATTCTCACTGAATCTTTCTTTACATTTTCAGTCCAATCCCATTCTTTAAGCTCATCTATGATCACGTCCATGTTGATCACTACTTGCTTATTCACTGAGTCGAACAACTTGTATCCTCCAGTTGAATGATATCCTATTAGAATCATTTGACTCAACCTATCATCAAGTTTTCTTCTCAATTGATCTGACATATATCTATGTGTTATAGATCCAAATAACTTCATATGACTCAAGCTAGGCTTGACACCAGACCAACATTCCTCTGGCGTGATTCCTTCTAGCTCATTCGTTGGACATCTGTTCAAGATGTATGTTGCAGTCAATACAACTTCTCCCCATAATTCTCTCGGTAGATGCTTGCCTTTCCTGCACATATTCCTCACACATTTCATTTAGAATGTTGACTTCTGGTAACCCTTAAACCATATTTCTTCTTTTCATATCTCTGATATCTTTGAAATTGAGATGGCTAAGTTTATAATGCCACATCCATTCATCCCTGTTAGCTGCAGTTGCAAGGCACTTGTGCTCCATCTCATTAAGTTCAATCTTGAAAGTTCTATTATGTGACATGGGAGCCTTCAAGATTAACCTTCCAGTTGAGTCTAACTTTCATCATATTGTCTTTAATTGACACTTTGTAGTTCTTTTCGACCAACTGCCCTATGCTGAGCAAATTACTTTTCATGCCTGGTATATACAACACATTAGAAATTACTGACATTTTTACATCTTTCATCATAATTAGAATATCACCAATACCTTCAGCTGTTAGGGTATTATCATTTGAAAGTTTCACCTTGTTCTTCATTAAGGGTTTTATGTTGACAAACCAATATTTTCTACCAGACATGTGTGATGAGCATCCTGAGTCCAAGTACCATTGGTCCTTGAATTTTTCTTCATCTCTTGTTGAAACCATCAGCAACATCTCTTATTCTTCATGTTTTGCAAACTTTGTATCATTTTTTTAATTATCTTGTTTCTCAGGATAATCACTAGCAGCAACACCACCTCTTTGGTTACTTTGGTATGATGGTCTTCTCTGGTTCGACAGATTTCCTTCTTGATGGTTTCCTCTACCAGTCAAATTTTTGTAGCTTCTTCTACCTTTGTTGTCGAACCACTTCCTTCGCGTTTCTTTTCTCTTACTGATTGCACCTGTAAAGTGAAGGAGAATAGCCATCCAAGGCGCAGCGGAATTTAAAAATTTCTCCTTTAATGATCCTTACGAATGAGCATGATCAGTGATAGAATCGTTACCTCTGGTGGAGATTCAAACCTTTGGTGCAAATCTCTGACAATGATCAACCTTTGATACAGATCCACGGGGCGATCACGAACGTTGAACGATGACAACGTCTCTACTCAGTCCACACGAACGGATTCCTTCAATCGCAGTGCTAGCTGTTTGTGAGTGAAGGCTTTGAGTGAGAGAGAGAGAGATACGAAATTCCAACTCTTCAGTTGTGTTGTCTGGAGTGTGAATGCTTCTACCCAAGGGGTTCTATTTATAGAACCACTTGTGTGGGCTTCAAGCCAAAAAGCCCACTTAAGTGCATTTTGGCCCATATCTTAGAATATGCCAAAATCACTTAAGTATTTGGTACTTTACCATATTTCGTATTCTTCTTAAGTACACCGTACCTTACGATGTTCCTTAATTATTCTATCTCTCATCAATCCGTCCTTTGTGTGTGACCCTATAGGTTTTCACGGCGTTGGCAATTATATTAAATCATGCATTTAACATAATAAACAGTGAGCGGTATCTAGCAACACATCACTGCTACCCAAGTCACGAAAATGTCATGTGATCTGACAAAACCTTCTGTGATAATAATTATGTGTATAATTACCCCTTTGCCCTTATGTCTATATTGAACACAAGGTATAGACCATGTCACCCTTGTCCAGTTCAATATTGGGCCCATAGACATTTATCCTGTTAAGCAGGATTGGCAAATTCCATCTAGGACACTCATGTCCCTCAGCATGCTTCGTGGAGTACCCATCAACTGTCTTTATGGTTATCCAGTTACGGACAACGTTGGATCAGCAATAAAGCACTCGACTCTACATCTAGGATCCATAGTGGTTTCAGGTCGAAGAGTGGTATACACTATTATCACCATGAGAAAAACTTATGACACTTTGCATAACTTTCTATATAGTATTCTCATAGCGGGTCAATCCAGTATGAATATTACTCTTAATATTCATACCTATGTTTAAGACTTGATAACTCTTTATCCATGATCTATGAGACGTGATCATCAGTCTATAAACATAATAGTCTCCATGCTTTAATGTTATCCCATTTCATAATAAAGCTTGACTACGGACACTTTAAGAATAGTGTCCTTATGTTTAATGTGATCTCATGATTAAGTCATACTTGATACATTAAATGGACTATCTATTCCAGGGACTTTATTAAACAAACATAATAAAGAAAAATGCCTTTTATTATTAATAAATAATTCGATACAAGTACCAAAAGTATTGGCCTCTAGGGCTTACACCAACAATCTCCCACTAGCACTAGAGCCAATTAGACATATCCCTAATGCCCATAGATCTAGTATGGCCATCATGCTTCTGCTGCGCAAGAGGCTTTGTCAGTGGGTCAGCAATATTGTCGAGTGTAGGTACTCTACATATTTTCACATCTCCTCTATCTATTATCTCTCGAATGAGGTGATAACGCCTAAGTATGTGTTTGGATCGTTGGTGAGATCTAGGCTCCTTAGCTTGTGCGATAGCACCATTGTTATCACAATAGAGACCAATGGGATCCACAATGCTAGGAACTATGTCAAGTTCACTAACGAACTTTTTGATCCAAACAACTTCCTTTACTGCACTTGAGGCAGCAATATACTCGGCCTCGGTTGTAGAATCAGCAACTGTATCTTGCTTTGAACTTTTCCAGCTCACAGCGCCACCGTTTAAGCAAAACACATAACCAGATTGCGATCTAAAGTCATCCTTGTCTGTCTGGAAGCTAGCATCGGTGTAACCAATTACAGCCAATTCTTCCTGACCTCCATATATCAAGAATGAGTCCTTAGTCCTTCTCAAGTACTTAAGGATATTCTTAACAGCTACCCAATGGGCATCACCAGGATCAGATTGGTATTTACTTGTTGCACTTAAAGCATACGAGACATCTGGTCGAGTACATAACATGGCATACATGATAGATCCTATTGCAGATGCATATGGAATCTTATTCATGCGTTCCCTTTCTTCCTTAGTTGAAGGGGATTGTGTTTTTGATAGACACATGCCATGTTGCATAGGTATGAATCCTTTCTTGGAATCATGCATATTAAAGCGTCTCAGCACTTTGTCTATGTATGTACTCTGACTTAGGCCAAGCAGTTTTTGTGATCTATCTCTATAGATTCTGATTCCTAATATATAGGCTGCTTCACCTAGGTCCTTCATAGAAAAGCATTTCCCCAACCAAGTCTTTACTTGTTGCAGGGTAGGGACATCGTTTCCAATGAGTAATATGTCATCTACATATAATACCAGGAACACGATCATGCTCCCACTAACCTTCTTGTAGACACAAGGCTCATCTTCGTTCTTAATGAATCCATATTGTTTTACCGTTTCATCAAAACGAAGATTCCAGCTTCTGGAAGCTTGCTTCAATCCATAGATTGATCTTTGTAGCTTACATATCTTATGGGCTTCTTCTGGTATGTCAAATCCTTCAGGCTGTGTCATGTACACATCCTCAAGAAGATTCCCATTAAGGAAAGCAGTTTTGACATCCATTTGCCATATTTCATAATCATGATATGCAGCGATAGCAAGTAAAATTCGAATAGATTTAAGCATTGCAACTGGTGAAAAGGTTTCATCATAGTCAACACCATGAATTTGTTTATATCCTTTTGCAACCAGTCTTGCCTTATAGGTATGTACCTTACCATCCATGTCAGTCTTCTTTTTGAAGACCCACTTGCATCCTATAGGATTAACTCCTACAGGAGGCTCTACCAAGTTCCAAACTTGGTTCGTGTACATGGAATCTATTTCGGATTTCATGGCCTCTAGCCACTTCTCAGACTCGGGACCAGTTATGGCCTCTTGGTAGGTCACAGGCTCATCTTGATCCATGAGTAATACATCACCTTGATCTGTTATGAGATATCCATATCTCTCAGGTAGGTGACGTATCCTGCCTGACCTACGCTGGTCTTGTTCTACTTGAGCAGGTTGCTCTTCCACAACCATTTGTGTTTCCTGCTCTAATTCCTCCATAGGTGTATCGATGCTTTGTGATTCTTGAATTTCTTCAAGCTCTATTTTCCTCCCACTGGTTCCTTTGGAAATAAAATCCTTTTCTAGGAAAACTCCAGTTCGAGCGACAAACACTTTGCCCTCAGAAGGATTGTAGAAGTAATACCCTCTTGTTTCTTTAGGATATCCCACAAATAAGCATTGGTCAGATTTGGGCTCAAGCTTAGTTGAAATTTGTCGTTTCACATAAACTTCGCAACCCCAAATCTTCATGTAAGACATATGTGGTCTCTTACCACTCCATATTTCATATGGTGTCTTATCAACCTTTTTGGATGGAACACGGTTAAGTGTGTAAGCTGCGGTCAACAGCGCATGTCCCCAAAAGGAGTTTGGAAGATCGGCTTGACTCATCATGGATCGGTCCATGTCCAACAGGGTTCGATTTCTTCTCTCAGACACACCATTCCATTGGGGTGTTCCAGGAGGAGTGAGTTGGGATATGATCCCACACTCTTTCAGATGGTCATCAAACTCTAGGCTTAAATATTCACCACCTCGATCTGATCGAAGAGCTTTAATATTCTTACCTAGTTGGTTTTATACTTCATTCTTGAATTCTTTGAACTTTTCAAAGGACTCTGATTTGTGTTTCATTAAATACACATAACCATATCTACTGAAATCATCAGTGAATGTGATGAAGTATTGAAAACCTCCTCTGGCTGATATGTTCAGTGGACCACATACATCAGTATGTATGAGGGCCAAAAGATCATTAGCTCTTTCACCTTTTCCTGTGAATGGAGACTTTGTCATCTTTCCAATTAAACAAGATCTGCATGTCTCATATGATTCATAATCAAAAGAGTCCAACAGTCCATCTTTATGGAGTTTGGAAATGCGTTTCTCATTTATGTGGCCTAATCGACAATGCCAAAGGTAAGTTGGATTTAACTCATTAGGTTTCATCCTTTTGGTATTAATGTTATAAATAGGCATTTTAAGATCAATGACATATAGTCCATTGTTCATTTGTGCAGTTGCATAGAATATATCATTCAAATAAATTGAACAACAATTGTTCTTTATTATGAATGAAAAACCGAACTTGTCCAAACAAGAAACGGAAATAATATTCCTGCTAATTGCTGGTACATAATAACAGTTCTCTAACTGAATTATTAAACCACTAGGTAAAGTCAATTCATAAGTTCCTACGGCTAAGGCAGCAACCTTTGCTCCATTACCAACTCGTAGGTCGACTTCACCTTTTGCCAATTTTCTACTCCTTTTTAGTTCTTGTACATTTGTACAAATGTGAGAACCGCATCCAGTATCTAATACCCACGATGCAGAAGTAGATAAATTAATTTCAATAACAAAAATACCTGAAGTTGGAGTCTCTACTCCATTCTTCCTATCTTCCAGGTACTTTGGGCAGTTCCTCTTCCAGTGTGCGGTCTTACCGCAATGGAAGCAGGTGCCTTCCTTTTCTATGCTTCCACTAGGCTTCAAAGCAGCACTAGTGGGTTTGGGTTTGGCAATTTCCTTGCCTTTCCCTTTATTATGTTTGAGGACAATCCTCATGTCTCGGTACCAATCCAGAAAATTTGTCCCAGACAATTTTTCTTTGTCAAGGTTTGATCGCAATATGTTGTTAGAGGTGTTTGTTGTCATGGTAATCTACATAAGAAATAATGAAAATATAAGTATCATTGGCATATTTAATTAGGCCTTTAATTAAACATGCTCCCACTATTTTACTCAAAACAAATGACCCTCATCATCTGATTCGGAAAATCCCGTTGGAAGATTTTCTAGTGGGTTGAGATCCATATTTCACTTCGTTCTAAGTCCGCGTAGGCGGATTACACAAAACTAGGTTATTTAGGTGGGAACTCCTTCCAATTGTATCTCATACAACTCTCGAAAATTTCAATTGGGTGAATAACTCCTTATTCCAATCCATCATATGGATTATTCCCAACTCTTGCTTCTAAACATATATATAATCTTATTATAATTTGTTTAGTTAAGTTTGACCCATTGTTTTAACAGTTGGATATTACAATTATCCCATTGCACCTTACTAATATATAGATCATGCACCTCGCGTAGGCGAAACCTACATTATCCATTACTAGTCTTGATGAGTGTTAAAACTTGGAAAGCATAAACTTAATATTTAATTTGAGGGAATTGCAATTTTTCTGATCTCACCGGCTTGTTTATCATATAAACCGTCTCTCACATGCATCAACATACATTCACATGCATCAACATACATACAAACAAAATGAAACAGTTATGGCCCCTAGCGCAATTGTTCTCCCAAGCCAATGAGAGAACCTAAGCTAACCTACAACGATCTAAGCTTCTCCAAGCAAGATCTTCAAGGTTGTCCTCCTTTGGCACTGACTTCTTTGCTTTCTTCATATCATTACATTACATGAAAGAAACTCGTTCTACATACGAGGGAGTGAGATGAGAAAAGAAGTTACATTTGGGAGATTAAGAGAGAGGCACGACACGCAGGTCGTATTTTAAAATCCAAAACAAAACAAAGGAAAACTAAGGCCATAACCGATCACCACAAGACAATAATAAACACTTTATTATTATTATTAATTCCTTTAATTAATAAAATCAAATTAAATTTCGACGACCGATCACACTACGCAGAGTTAGCCGGGGGTCCGCTGCCCGGTCAGTGGACGGTGGTTCCGCTGACCGTTCAGCGGACAGGGGTCAAGGGGGCAGCGCCCCTGCTCGAAAATTTTAATGAACAATTCATTTAAAATTGACGTCGTTTTTCGTATCAACACTTGATACTTCAAAACACTTTTTCTAGCCGAACGGGTGAATTTTTCCTTGCGTTAACCGGTTAACCATATGCGTTAACCGGTTAACACTGTTTGAAAACATTTAGAAAACTCTTTTCTGTCTTGCGTTAACCGGTTAACCATATGCGTTAACCGGTTAACACTGTTTGAAAATCTCAAAAAAATTTATTTCGCATTCCGTTAACCGGTTAACCATATGCGTTAACCGGTTAACACTGTTCCAAAAAATAAAAAAATTATTTCGTATTACGTTAACCGGTTAACCATACGCGTTAACCGGTTAACACTGTTCGGAAAAGTGTTTAGGACGCACAACTCTTGTGCAATCAAACCCCAATCGCATAACTCTCTAACAACACAACCCTTGTGTCGTCACTAACCCTGATGCACCAATTTCAGACCGTCAAATACGTCTCGATTGTTAATTCAGTATGATTGATCAACGCGTCATTGCTTCACCATACTAATGTCGGATCAAGAAGCAAACGACCATTGATCGCTCAAAGGAAAACAATCATCGAGGTTTTTGAATGAATGAAACAAGAACACTATATCATATATAATGTATTTTGCATCAGGGTTACATATATCACATATATGTAACTTGATCGATCTCAATTTAACCTTTGATTCATTCTGTTTTAATCATATTATTACAGAACAAAAACAGTTATCAGATTCATGGTTTCGTAAGTGGCTCTGATACCACTGAAGGAGAATAGCCATCCAAGGCGCAGCGGAATTTAAAAATTTCTCCTTTAATGATCCTTACGAATGAGCATGATCAGTGATAGAATCGTTACCTCTAGTGGAGATTCAAACCTTTGGTGCAAATCTCTGACAATGATCAACCTTTGATACAGATCCACGGGGCGATCACGAACGTTGAACGATGACAACGTCTCTACTCAGTCCACACGAACGGATTCCTTCAATCGCAGTGCTAGCTGTTTGTGAGTGAAGGCTTTGAGTGAGAGAGAGAGAGATACGAAATTCCAACTCTTCAGTTGTGTTGTCTGGAGTGTGAATGCTTCTACCCAAGGGGTTCTATTTATAGAACCACTTGTGTGGGCTTCAAGCCAAAAAGCCCACTTAAGTGCATTTTGGCCCATATCTTAGAATATGCCAAAATCACTTAAGTATTTGGTACTTTACCATATTTCGTATTCTTCTTAAGTACACCGTACCTTACGATGTTCCTTAATTATTCTATCTCTCATCAATCCGTCCTTTGTGTGTGACCCTATAGGTTTTCGCGGCGTTGGCAATTATATTAAATCATGCATTTAACATAATAAACAGTGAGCGGTATCTAGCAACACATCACTGCTACCCAAGTCACGAAAATGTCATGTGATCTGACAAAACCTTCTGTGATAATAATTATGTGTATAATTACCCCTTTGCCCTTATGTCTATATTGAACACAAGGTATAGACCATGTCACCCTTGTCCAGTTCAATATTGGGCCCATAGACATTTATCCTGTTAAGCAGGATTGGCAAATTCCATCTAGGACACTCATGTCCCTCAGCATGCTTCGTGGAGTACCCATCAACTATCTTTATGGTTATCCAGTTACGGACAACGTTGGATCAGCAATAAAGCACTCGACTCTACATCTAGGATCCATAGTGGTTTCAGGTCGAAGAGTGGTATACACTATTATCACCATGAGAATAACTTATGACACTTTGCATAACTTTCTATATAGTATTCTCATAGCGGGTCAATCCAGTATGAATATTACTCTTAATATTCATACCTATGTTTAAGACTTGATAACTCTTTATCCATGATCCATGAGACGTGATCATCAGTCTATAAACATAATAGTCTCCATGCTTTAATGTTATCCCATTTCATAATAAAGCTTGACTACGGACACTTTAAGAATAGTGTCCTTATGTTTAATGTGATCTCATGATTAAGTTATACTTGATACATTAAATGGACTATCTATTCCAGGGACTTTATTAAACAAACATAATAAAGAAAAATGCCTTTTATTATTAATAAATAATTCGATACAAGTACCAAAAGTATTGGCCTCTAGGGCTTACACCAACATAAAGCCACATCACTTTCCAACTTGCTTGAAGCTCTTTCAGCCATTCTTTGTTAATGAGATTTAAGCATCCCTTGAAGCTCTTCCTTTGTAAATGTTGACAGATCTTTCGACTCTTCTATGGCTACTACCATGTGGTCGAACTTTGGAGTCAATGACATCAAGATCTTTGCAGCAACTGATCTTGATGCCAACATTTCTCCATGTATATTGATTTGATTCACCCGTTTCGTAGAATCATTTATGCTTTCACTTTGTTTCATCTGAAGCAATTCATATGTTCTTTTGTGAGTTTGTAACCTCACTTTTTCTTCGTCTCCAAACGATTTCTTCATAATTTCTCATGCTTCTTTTGTTGCTTTAACATCTCCCAGCTTTTCAAAGTTGTATGGATCAACACATTGGTGAATTATAAAGAAAGATTTATAATCTTCTTCTTCAATTCTTTGTGTGCAATATTTTCTTCATCATTCACGTTTTCTACAAGTGGTGTCACTTCATCCTTCACAAGATCCCAAAGATCTTGATAGCAAAAAACAATATTCATCTGCTTGTACCAATTCTCTCTTATTCTTCAGAATTGGGAGACTCGTCGGAAAATGATCATTCAGATGATTCATCGCCATTGTGTTTTGCTTCCCACTAATCGCTCAATCAGTGCTTTAGATACCAGATGTTGGAAATTCACCAAAAATCTATGGAGAATTTCGCTGCATAATTGATAATGAAATAGGAAATTAAAAGATGAAAATGGGGGAAAATGGAATTAGGATTTTAGAGAAAATGGAAGAGAATGAATATTTATGCAGAGTTTTTCTCTGCACTTCAAATTAAAGTTATATTCAAATACTGCATTCGCTCTCATTTTCAACAATAGCGGTTACTCTTTATTTATAGGTTGAGTTTGTTTACTCACTAAGCAAAACTCCAACTAACCTAAGTCATCTAAATTACAAAATAAGCCTAAGTCAAAATCTCTAACAATATGTTTCGATATTTCGACAGAAACTTTTCGACATTTTCTTATCTATATCGAATAATATATTTCGACACATAGAATTACGATTCAACAAACACAATAGATCAATAAAAATATCAAAAAGATGAATGACTTCTATTACCACAAAACCCAGGTATCAATTCTTATATCCACCCAAAGTCAAGCTACTTAGCATTCTTATATGTCTCTCTTCAATAGCATTGGGAATAATCATTGCCTTCATTAGCTTCATGTGAACTTTTTCTAATATCCAATTTAATAAGGAGTTCTCTTAAACTTATTATTAAAAAAAGAAAAACTATACATGATTAATTATTTATTTTGGTCTGTCTATCAGTCGACCAATAAAAGTACAGATGTACAATAATAGTAGGACTTAAATCTGAACAATTATTTTTTATAAAATACTATTAATAACAGCATATTGAAAATTCAACTTGCATGATTTTATATAAATTTGGGCTCCCAGGTGTCCTGTTACCGACATGGCACACATCCTGCCTAGAAATGTTTTAAAAATACTATTTATTTCTTTTCACCCAACCAATGATTGCCATATACAAATCCAACAAAGTAAAAACAGAAATAAAGGAGAAGAAGGTGAAGAATTCAAAGTTAAATTACTCATAATAATGCAATGGAATGTGTTAAGGATAACACTCATTAACATGAACCACCTAATAAGGACTCATTGGGAAAAATGAGATAACTTTTACATATCATTCTTTAAACTATAAAAAAAAAGAAGTAAGAGAAAAAAAAATATGTATAATAATTTTACCTGTAAATCAATTACCATTATAAATTATGTTAAATTATACTAATATTTTTAAATTAGTTGTATAATATAATTAAGTAATAATTTTTTATTGTATTACTGTTTTAAAGTATTTTATACGGTTAATAGTCACTGCATTACTTCTAAAAATATAAATAATTTTCACTAAATTGATTCCTTATTTTGCCTCAATTGATTCCTTATTTAATTCAAAAAGATTAATGAGTGAAAGATCTATTTCACTTAAGATTACTTATGTGTTTTAAAAAGATTTAGTTGGATAAATTTAATGAACAAAATCTACTTTAAAATATTTAATTGGATTCATTTTAATTAAAAGATTTATTTAACTAGAGATTGAATTTTGTATGATTTTATGTTTGTTCCTTAATGAGCCTTTTACGGGATTATCATTATTTAACAAATTACTCCAAATATAAGAGGTGGTAAATTGTGTTATTAAAAAATCGTGATTAATTCAAAATTTATTACTAAAAAACAACAATTTGTGTTAGTACACTTAAAATAGAGATAATAACAGAAAATGGAAATACACAAATGTAAAAGAAAGTAAATAGAGAGAGTTAACAGAAATTGCAACAAGATTTATAGAGGTTTGATCAATCTCTTGACTTACTCCTCTCTTCAAGAAAATTTTCTTAAGAGTTCCACTAATAATATTATTTGAACTTTTGTAAGGTAATTCCCAAGAGCCTTATTACACTGAGAAACTTTTTACAGACTAAGCTCCCAAACCAAATGGACCTTTTTACAGACTAAGCTCCCAAACCAAGAACAAGATTTTGACCGACTGGTCTTGGAAACCAAATCGATTTTTTCTAGGATAACCTCGACAGCCGAACAAGAGAGTCACACTCTTGACAAAATAGTGGCTTAAATAGTCCTTTAGTCCCTCTAAGTTAGCGTGTTTTTGAATTTGATCTTTAAATCTTTTTTTTGTTAGAATCCATCTATCTCACTTTTTTGATTTAGTTAGTCTCCAACGTTTTAAAAAGGAGATTGATAAAAGAACTCGATGTCTTTACTGGGGAAGACTAGTGTCACGTAAGACGATTGTCTACTAGGGAATAGGCTTCCAAGCGAGGTTCCCTAAGAAGCGTGAATGTCGAGGAAAGTCCTAAAAAATCCTTGCAAGGATCTGGTGAAGGAATTATATACCATTAGGGCATATCGAGGACAATGATGCTAAGTATTTTCTGCATTATGAGTTTCAAGGATACTTGTTGGGGATTTGTCCTTAAGACCGACTCACTGGGGTGTACAATGAGTAAAAAGATGGGAAGAAGCTTAGACTGAGATCTATTGCAGACTTAGTTGGGGATGGATCCAGACTCTCATGATGAGTCCTGAGTCTCAGCTTGTGTTATGTATCTATGTTATGTATGCATGTTATGCTATGTCATGTATGCATGTTTAGAGTTTGTATGACGTAATACTCCACATTTATGGATATTCTACGTGTGATATGATGTATTAATGAAATAATTGATGCATGAAATGTATTAGTCTTAGGCCACGCTGTCGCATCGCGCGAAAAACCGGCGGGAAAGAAAGAACAACAGAGCCGCCACCGTGCGTTATTTATCCCAAAAGAGGGAAAGGAAACGCTCAGAGTAAACCTGGAAAGAACATGGTCTCGCGACCAAAGAGAATGGGTTCGGGAGTCGGTTATGCGAAGGGAAGGTATTAGCACCCCTACGCATCCGTCGTACTCGACGGGATCCACGCACAATAGGAAGGAAAATGGTTGCTAAATCACTGCTCAAACTCACACACACTGGCTGAAAGAGACAAAAGAAACTGACTAAAACTGACTCGGCAGGATATCGCATCCTGGGCCTACTTAGTCTATCAGGCATAGACATCAGAGTCGAAGTAGTTCGGACTGGGGAAACGACACATGCTCGCTAGGATATCGCATCCTATGCATACGTATCTTCTCGGACGAGAGAGGAATCAGAGCATTCGTAGCTCGGCTGACACACACACAAACAAACACAGGCAAACGTGGAGCCCGACTGCCAATCACTGGACTTACATCGGCATCCGAACCAAAACACACAAGAAGGCAAACATGGAGCCCAAATGCCAATCACTGGACTTACATTGACATCCGAACCTAAACACACACACACTGGAACCCAAATGCCACTCGATGGACTTACATCGGCTTCCAAGCACACAACAACACAACAGGTTGATAGGGAGTCGAGGACTCAGCCTATAACTGTCAAACACACACAAACAGACAGACAGCAAATGCTAAGGAGTCACAGACTCGAGCCTAGCAAAGGTCAGACAACACACACACAAAAAAAAAAGGGCGCCCGGAGAGATCAGCTCAATCTCCTGCCTACATACTTCATCTGGTGTGAAGATCAGGGCGATGTAGTTCCCCTACGCAGGGATAAAGGACTAGCCTAACCAGATAACAGAGGGAGACACAACTAGGGAGACTACGACTCGAGCCTAGATGTTATCATGCAAAATCATCCCTAAGTTATGGTTTCTAGCTAAATGGCACAAGGGCCAACCTATCCTAAGCATGGCTCGCACAGGAAGCAAGCCACACACACTTAACTTGCACAGGAAGCAAGCCAAGCAAAACCTAACTTGCACAGGAAGCAAGTCTAAACTAATCCTAACTTGCACAGGAAGCAAGTCAAACAATCCTAACTTGCACAGGAAGCAAGTCAAACAATCCTAACTTGCACAGGAAGCAAGTCAAACAATCCTACAAGCACAGATAGCACACACTATATACAAGCAAGTGGCTCAAACAAGGGTTAGGTTTTAGTCGAGGGGTCATATCAACCTCAACAAACAAACCTCTGGAACTGGGTGAATGTTGCTCTTAACCTTGCCATTGAGGGGCTAAGGTGAAGCAGATGAAAGGATGAAGTGAAGATGAGACTTCACAGCTCTTATCCCTGGCCTGGGAGAGCTCAAGACAGGAATGTGTGGGTTCAGAAAGTGGGAACCCTTCTACACATTTAAAGTTGACTCAACTGTACAATTGCACAAGATCTTGGGTTTTTATCTGCAATGCATCAACACAGTGGTGTGAGCAAAACAGAAGACACACTGAATAGTGGGGGATAGATTGCATATCCCTACCTTCCACCAATTGCCTCTTCACTTAGGAGGACTTTGACTCTATGCAAGGACAAAATTAAACATCCACAAACATTGCCTCTTAAGGAGGACTTCAGACAGTTGCCTGGCCAAGTAACAGGCCAGGTCTTCCAGACTACATGAAGTAAAAGAGACATACCTCAATGCAAATTGCTTATACAAGCAAAGCAAAGCAAAAAGTTCACAAGGAACTAAGCAACTAAAGCACCTGAAACAGTCAAGCAGATGTTAGTATGCAACTTCAAACAAAGCAAACAGAAACAGACACCAACAGTCAATTAGAGGCATATGGATGTGCAAGGCACAAGGCTTAAGGCATGTGAGCCAAGCCACCTACAAAACAAAGAGGTTAGACAATGATATTTGAGTAAGCTCAATCAAAAGAATTGGTCTTAATGGCCATTTGATGGTCAACCTGAAAACACAAACTCAAAGGTGAGTAACAGGACCACTAGGGCGAGCCTAGGGTCAAAAATGAATGATAAAGTCAAAACAGCAAAGGGCAAGCATCTAAAATCATGTTCAAACAATTAAGAAACACAACCAATTGGGTTCACATCCATATCAATCACTATCATCATTTCATGAACCATTTAGGTCAAGACATGGCAAACAGAAGCTCATAGAAGTCAACAGCAAGACTTAACTCAAAAGCAATCTTAAACATTTCCAAAAATCACCAAATAAATCATGATCAATCACAATCCACAGCATGGTAAGCATGTCAAATTTCATCTCATTTGGACAAGTGGAAGGCAGTCAATGAAAATCAGAAAGTCAAAGCAATTTTGAACATGCTCAAAGAAGTCAACCAAACATGCATCAACTTAGAAAAATCATAAGTCAAGAATGGTGTATGATAAATGAATGGGATCAAAACCATGGCAAAGATGAGGATGTCTAGTTATCACATGTCAAATTTCATGTCCATCCAATAAAGTATGAGAATTTCACAAATGAAATGGGAACATGTGTCACACAAAGTCAACAATTGACTAGGCAGGGGAGAAAATCTCAAACAAATGGAAAATAGTTCAAATAAATCCAAGAAAATTCACAAGTCAACTAGACATACAAGAGTAGGCTCATGCAAAATTTCAATCCATTTGGAGGTCAAGAAGCATGGTAATGAAAATCATGAAGTTGGACATCAATGGTGTGACACAAATTGTCACACCCTAATTCAAAAAATCATATCTCACAAACCACAAATGATAAATTCACAAACTTTATACCAAAATCACCATGAGTGTGTCTAGTTTAAGCACAAAACATTTGGGAGCCATTGGATACATTCTCATCATTTCACAAATGATTTGGCAAAGTGTACAAAATTTGGTCACATGTCACAAACCCTAAGTCCATTTAAAAACCATTCATCCAAAAATTCTGGAAAAATAATGATAAAAAAGTAGAGATCATGATGAATACAACACAAAAAATCCCATTGAATTTGGATCAAAAATGAGCAAGTTATGATTTTTGGAAGATTGGTTATAAAATGTGAAATTAAAATGAAATAAATGGAGCAAGAATGGCAAAGTTGTAATATTATGATTCACTTAACCAAACACAGTCGTTTAGGGCAAGGATTTGAAATGTTCTAATTGGTTGTTGAGATGCAAGGCCATGCACGTGAGAAATGGGGCAGAAAAATCTGGGAAAATATTTTGAAAGTTAGGGTTTCACTGTTCATCACCATCCCCAAATCATGATTTCACAAACTTGCCCAAAAACCAAAATTGAATATATGGAAATGATCAGCATGGCAAGGTCAACATGAATCCACCATTGATTTCCATTAAAACCACACACAAGTCAAGAATCGAGCAAAAACACATTTTAACACCAAATTTCAAAACAATATATCTTCATGAATAAGCATTCATTTCAAAAAGTGTAAGCATCATGACAACCAACATAGAAAGACCTATCCAAAGTGTGTATCAATTTGACAAAAGAGGGAGGTCGAATCCATACCTATTTTTTGAAGGGCAATTGTGTACAGATGCTTTTTGATGGTTTTGAAGTGAAACAATTGTCCTAGAGCCCTCCTGATGATGAATGGTGAAGGTTTTGTGACTTGTGGATGCTTCAATCTTGGATTGCCATGGATGAATGTTCTTTCAAAGCAGTGGTGGAAAAGGAATTTTCAGGTGGAAAATGATGATTGCCGCAGGTCCAAAATGCTGTTTTAATGATGTTTCAAACCAAGCAAATTTGGTCCTTTGGAGGTTTTGGACAGGAAGTTGGAAAATGCAAAGGTGCAATTTGAGAGGAATGATTGATTTCCACTGTGTATGGCTGCTACTTGCCGGCTTCTTTGGACAGTGAGTGATGTTCAAAAGTGCAGTTTGATGTTGTTAGTGATAAGGCAAAACTTGGTAACTCTGATGTTTTGGCCAGGGTTCTTGAAATGCCAATCAAGGTCAACGCAGTTTTGGGGTGAGTTCTCTTATGTTGGTTGGTGTTTGTTGGTTATGTTGGCAAGGTTTGTTAATGATGAAAAGTTGATGGACAAGGCCAGGCAGGGTTTTCACATGACAGGAAAATGGTGAAGCATGTTGTTTCTAAGTTGCTTTGTGAGCTTTTACAGTTTCTTGGTAAAATGCAAGTGAGGTCAATTCTTATCAATGAGGTTTGTTGGTTAGGTTCTGTTATGTTGGTAATCACAGTGCAAGGCTTCAGGTTTGGTTCATGCAGGGTTTTGGTGCTCTTGTGTTTGGACAGGGAGGATGAGATGCAAATAGCAGGGTGAGGTTTGAGAAGGACGAGAAGGCAAGTGTGGTTAGAGGGTTTTTGTTGGTCTGCTACTGCAGGGTTTGACAGGGTTTGCCAATGCCAAGCAAAATGAATGCAGTTAGGATCAATCCCCTTTTTCTGTCTTGGCCAAAATGATTTTGTGGTTGCAATTAGGAGTTTGGTTTTTGACAGGAAAATGAGGTGTATGTCCTGCTGTTAGAAGCTGCCCTTGGATGCTGCAAGGTTTCAAAATGGTGAAATGGATTGTGAAGTGGCAATGGCCAGGTTTAGGTCTATTTGGAAGCTTGGGCAGAAAAGTGGAAAATGCAAAGCAAGGCTTGGAGTTTGACAGGATTTTTAGGAAATGCAAGGCAAGGCAAGGTTGGTTCTGCTACTGGTTTTTCATGGCAGGGTTACAATGCTTGGTTTTTGTTCTTTTGTGTTTTGACAGCCAAGATAAAATGCCAATAGCAAGGATGAGGTTGGAAAATGAGTGAAGGTGATTGTGGTATGCTGCTACTGCTCTATGTATGTGTGAAAGTTTGCTGTCATGGTTGCTTGGTGGTGGGAGAGCAAGGGCCAGGCTAATTGGATGTTGCTTGAGGTAGGGCAATGCTTGGTCTGTAGTGTTTTTTCAGAAAGTTTTGAAATGCCAAGCCAAGTGAATTTTTGAGAGAGAGTGGTATGCTGCTAGCAGTTTTCCTCATGGCAGGAAAATGGTGTTTCTAATGTGCTGTTCTATGTTCTTTGTGGTTTTGCAAGGTTTTTGACAGAAAAATGCCAAGCCAGGAGTGTTTTCTGCAGTCTGTTGGCTTGTGGCTGCTGCTAGTCTCATGTGACAGTACAAGTTATGGCATGGAGGTATGGTGAAAACAGTTGCCAAGGGTTTTTTTTCTTTGCAGGATGTTGTGACAGAGTTTTTAAGAGTGGCCAAGGATGTGTATCAATGCATCAGTGAAGTTCTCTTGGTTTTCCTATCCAATATGGCTTGTGTGCTTGCTATTGAAATTCAAAAATGACAGAAAATCCGATGCATAAGGTCTGCTGTCATGGTACAAAGCAAGGTGTGAAAGTATGGATGAAAGTGTCCTTTTGTTCCAAAATTCAAGCAAGTAGGACATGGCCTTTTTTTGCTGTGTTAGGCTGCAAAATGGAGCTTCATACTGACAGAAAAATGATCAATAAAACTCTGTTTGAAGGGTACAAAGCATGGTCCATGAAATGGTGGGATAGAGTTAGTAGAAAGTTGTACTTTTGTTCCAATATTCAAGCAAACTAGCATGGGCTCCATGTACTGCATAATTTGACTTGGCAAACATGTTTTAAATGATATTTCTGAGCTGTTCCAATTGGCCAAATGTTAGAAAAATGTTTATATCAAAAAGTCAAACATTGGTCAAACTTGCATTTAAATGAGATAGGTCAAAAAATGCCATTTTGATTGGTGAAGTTTTGGCTCATGAAATTTATATTTTTGGAAAGATGGGATCAAATGTGACTTGTAGGAAAAAACCCCACCAAAATTGGCCAAACGGTTTGAGAGATATGGCCCTTTGAAGTTCAAGATTTTCTGAAATCGATTCGATCATAACTTGCCAACCACACATGGGAATTGAGAGTTCTTGGACTTTTTGGAAATGGGAGAACAAGATATTCAACTTTCATGTTGGGCAAAAATTCATTTGAAGCTTGTATCATGATGTAAGTTTGAGGATCAAGACTTTCCATTTTTGGTAAGTTTCAGTTACAGGTCCAGTTTCCATTTTTGGAAATTTCTGATCTGGCTTCAAATTCTTCCATGATGGTGTTTGACATGATATATGAGGACTATTTGGACATGAATGAGCTCTCACAAACCAATTCCAATCATCAAATCACTGATTAAATGGACAGTTGACCAACAGTTGACTTTTAGGGTTTCTGCCTGACTGAACCATGACTGATGACTTCCAAACCCTAATTCCTTGAGACCTTGACTTCAAATGATGTCCCAAGTTGTATGAACTCTTGATTATTGATCATGGTGCCCAAATCCCACGAGAATGGCCACCATCCACTGCTTTGACTGACTGTTGACTGTCTAGGGTTTTTGACTGTCTGTGTGTGAACTGATGACCTCTGAGCCTTCAACCCTTGACTTGAACACTTCAAATGGACCCCCAAGTCATGTGATCTTGTTGGACAAACCCTAGGGCCTTGGCTCCTTGAGAAATGCACTTGCTTGCTTGGTTGACTGATCTCCTGATCAGTTTGACCTAATTCCTTGATTGGCTTGCACTTGAGGCAAATGAGGCAATGCAATGCTATGCAATGGACCATGATATGCTAGGACCTAATATGAAAATGTATGTACAATGATAGGTGCAAATTTGAGGTGCTACACACGCCACTGAAGATTACGCCATTTGTAGGTATTAAGTGCCAGACAAGGTTGGGCTTTTGTGAGATGTCAATCAAAGTTGGGATTTTGGGGTGAATGCCAAATGAGGTTAGGCTTTTTAGATGTAGGTGCCATGTGAGGTTGGGCTTTTGTAGATGTTAGATTCATGATATGGGAACATGTTATATTAATGAGATGATATGCATGGTTTGACACTGGAGCATAGCGACATGATTAATGCATGACAATGATTTGAATGTTTCAATAAGTGCCCTTGTGTGAGTCAAAGTTGTCAAGGCTTAGAGAGGTTACTTGTATTACAAGGCTATTTTTAAATGGTAGTGGGATATTGAGCTAGAACGACTTTCCGATACTCATTTCAAACTTGACGATTGTTGATGTATGGCATAACTTGTATGCTTCTTGAAAGTATTAAGAGGGCATGTCCATGCAATATCCTATAGTTGCCCCAGTCTGTTGGGGTATTTGAAGTGATTCTCCTCAATATGGGTTTTGAAGAAGTTTGCCTTTACTATGTGCTTAAGACGGCTTGCCGTTGCATTAACCTTGGAGATATTTGTCCTTAAATAACCGACCATTGGAATGATATGCCCCCGATGAACCGTTTTTTGGAGAGATTTCTTTTGATTAAGCCTTGTTACGGTCTGCCCCAGATTGATTGAGCTTTGGAGGGTATTACACTTATTTGTAGGCTTTCTTAGAAGAGTTTCCTGTAAAGAAACTTGGATCCCACCATGTTATGGTATGACTTTGATATGGACTGCCCTAGTGTATGAATCTTGAAAAGTATACCCCTTATTAGATGACTTTCAGAGTGGTCGACCTTACTGTGCCCCTGGGTTGGTATGCGCTAGTATGAGAGTCTTGAAAGAGCTTGCCCTGATCATTAAGGTCATGAAGGTGTTTTAACATAGGTGTGTCAAATCTTTGAATGCTTGAGAATGAACTTGAATACCGTGATGATGTGACATTTATATGACTTTCCCTAGTATTTGAATCTGACAAGGTATGCCCTTGACAATTAGGATTAAGAGGTGTTGCCTGAAAAGGAACCTGGATCTTTCCATGTTGTGATATGAATTGGATATAGGTTGCCCAATATTTGAGTTTTACAAGGTCTTCCCCTTATCATTAGGGTAATATAAGTGATTCAACATCGATGAGTCAAATCTTGGGACGTTTTACCCCTAGTTAGTAGGATCTTCGGATGATCTACCCATGATTATAAGAATTTCCCCTAACTGGAAGGATCCTTATGTGACTTACCCCTAGTCGATGAGTAAATTATGGTCCAAATGGTCAAAACTGTTTGAAGTAACGGGGATCAGTGAGTTAGGTGCAATGTGTAACACCCCAAATAAAGTAAAAGAATTATTTAATTAAGTTAATAATATATTTAATAATTTAATTAAATAAATTGAATTATTGGATTATTATTATTATTTTGGAATAATAATTATTATTGGAAAATATATAAGTGGAATAAGAGAAAAGGTTTTCATTTTTGGAAAAGGTTTTTACGTGAAAACTGAGAAGCTGCAGAGAAGAGGAAAAGGGCAAAGAGCTGTAGAGCAAAGGTTGGAGAACGGAAAAGCTTGAAGCTCGAAGAGTTGCCGGATTGTTAAGGTAAGGGGGGTTTATCGTCGTTTAATGGGTATTATCGATTAACATGTAATGGGTAGTGATAAGCCGTCGATTGACCCTAACTGGGATTTAGAATGCTGAGAAATTATGTTGAATAAGTTGTATTAAAGCTGAAATTGAATTTGTGTTTGAGTGTATTGTGAATTTCTGAGCGTATAGCTTTTTACGGAAGTTGAATCGGAGGTCCGGAAGTCCTCCAACGGCGGAAAATGCGGAAACTCTGCATTCTGCCTTGTGTTAGCGCAGGAACTGCTGTTTCGCCTGCGTTAACCGGTTAACCCAGGGTGTTAACCGGTTAACACTGTTATAAATTGTGAAAAATGTTGAGTTTTGCCTGCGTTAACCGGTTAACCTATAGCGTTAACCGGTTAACACTGTTGCGTTTTGCCTGGAAGTGTAATTTTCCTGCGTTAACCGGTTAACCTATAGCGTTAACCGGTTAACACTGTTGCAGTATGTAAAAATGGTTGATTTTTATGATGTAAGTGTAATTGGTGATTGGCCTATTGTATCCAATTGTGATAAATAAATTCGTGGAGTCTATGTTGTGAAATGTTGATGCAAATATGTTGATAAGTTGTTTTTGTGGAAAATATTAAGTTGTAGGCTGATGAGCCAAAGTTGATTTTTAAGTTGTTGTTGCTGAAAAAGCTGTTATGTTGTCGTTGTTATTATGTTGTTGAACTTTCAAGTCGTACATGCCATATACATTCATATGCATTAAGTCGGGGCTTTTGCTCACACCACGTTGGCCTGGATTGGCAAAATTATGGGGCTTTTGCTCACACCACGTTGGCCTGGATTGGCAAAATTTTAAGTTGAAAGTTGAAGGCTTATGCCTTGATGCCCACTAAACTGGCAATGATTTTAAGTTGGGAGTTTTACTCCGGAATGGTACCACATGCATAACGAGTCGAGTCTCATTGAGTTGCATTTTATGTTGTTGTTGAGTTGCATTTTATGTTGTTGTTGAGTTGCATTTTATGTTGTTGTTGAGTTGCATTTTACGTTGTTATTGAGTATGATAATTGAGTTGATGTGCCGTTACTGAATGCATGATATGATTAGGGTGATTAACGTGTAAAGTTACTTAAGATAACATGATGATTTATAATATTTGTTATATCGATTGAGGAACTCACCCTTACAGTTATATTTTTCAGGTAACGAGCAGTGAGTTGAGTAGAAGCTAGTGCTTGAAGTCTAGAGTGGTTTTAGTGGGTCATGCTCTGATAGATGTAACATCGGGACGGGATGTTTTATTTGTTGAATAAATGTTAATTTTAAGATATTACAGATGTTGAATGTTTCTATCCGCTGCGAATTTTTAAAGAAGTGTTTATGTTGAATTAAATAATGAGCATGACTGATTTTTACGGTGAATTATGTGAAGTATTATGTGACACCCTTGGTGCATGATTACTCTGATATTGATTTATATGTTGTTGTTTTAATTAAATATTTGGGGTATTTAGAAGGGTGTTACATTAGTGGTATCAGAGCAGGTCGGTCTGTCCGGCCAGTTGTCGTGTCGTTACTGTCTAACAATTGTGTAATTGTTATTAATCTAACGTTAAGTTGTGTTGTATTGATAAGTTGAAATGGCTGGAAGGAATGACGCTGCAATGGCTGCCGCAATGCAAGCGATGGCACAAGCTGTGCAGAACTTGCCAAACGCTGGTGGAGATGCTGGATCACGTAGCTTGGCGACTTTTCAGAGAGAGAATCCGCCGGTGTTTAAAGGGAAGCATGATCCTGATGCAGCCTTGGGATGGTTGAAAGAGATTGAGAGAGAATCTTCCGTGTTATGGATTGCACTCCAGCTCAGAAGGTTCGGTATGGTACTCACATGCTAGCAGTCGAAGCTGATGACTGGTGGCTAGAGACTCACGAGAGGTTGACCGTGGCAGGTGAAGTCATTACTTGGGATGTATTCCGTAGGGAATTCATGAGAAAGTATTATCCGGAAGATGTCCGTGGTAAGAAGGAAATTGAGTTCCTTGAGCTGAAGCAAGGAAACATGTCTGTCACTGATTATGCTGCGAAATTTGTGGAGCTGTCCAAATTTTATCCTCATTACACTGGTGGTGGTGCTGAATTTTCGAAGTGCATCAAGTTTGAGAACGGATTGCGCTCTGAAATTAAGAAGGCTGTTGGGTATCAGAAGATACGCATTTTTACTGATTTGGTTGATAGTTGCAGGATATTTGAAGAAGACAATAATGCTCATTACAAGATTGTCAGTGACCGCAGAGGCAAGCAACATCAAAACCGTGGCAAGCCGTATGATGTTCCAGCTGGAAAAGGGAGACAAAGAGCTGCTCCGGCTCAGAGAGCTAGTGGGGGAGGTGCTCCTGCTGGTATAGTTTGCTTCAAATGTGGTCAGGCTGGTCATAAGAGTAATGTATGCACTGCTGAAGTAAAGAGGTGTTTTCGCTGTGGTAAGATTGGCCATGCAATAGCTGATTGCAAGCACAAGGAAGTGATTTGTTTTAATTGCGGAGAAGAAGGGCATATTGGAAGTCAGTGTCAGAAGCCGAAGAAAGGGAATCAGTCAGGAGGCAAGGTCTTTGCTTTATCGGGTTCTGAGACTTCTGCAGATGATCGTTTGATCCGAGGTACGTGTTATATTAATGGCTTTCCTCTTGTAGCTATTATTGACACAGGTGCGACTCATTCCTTTATATCTTTGGATTGTGCTGTGAAACTTAAGTTAGAGATATCTGAGATGTTTGGTAGTATGGTAATTGATACTCCTGCGAAGGGTTCAGTGACTACTACTTCGATTTGTTTAAATTGTCCTTTGAGTATTTTTGGTAGGGACTTTGGGATGGACCTAGTGTGTCTTCCACTAGTGCAGATTGATGTTATTTTGGGTATGAACTGGTTGGTGTTTAACCGAGTTTCTATCAATTGTTTTGATAAGACGGTGGTCTTTCCTGAGATTGAGGAGGGAAAAAGTTTGTTCCTATCAGCAAGGCAAGTGAATGAGGAAGTAGCTGATGGGGCAGAGTTGTTTATGCTGTTAGCGACTTTGGAGGCTAAAGATAAACTGGTGATTGGCGATCTTGCCGTGGTGTGTGATTTTCCTGATGTGTTTCCGGAAGAGGTGAATGAATTACCGCCAGAGCGCGAAGTGGAGTTCTCGATTGATTTGGTACCTGGTACTAGGCCGATATCGATGGCTCCGTACCGTATGTCTGCTGTTGAGTTAACTGAATTGAAGAGTCAGTTGGAAGATCTGTTGGATAAGAAATTTATTCGTCCGAGTGTGTCACCGTGGGGTGCACCAGTGCTGTTGGTTAAGAAGAAAGAAGGTACTATGAGGTTGTGTGTGGACTACAGGCAACTGAATAAAGTGACGATCAAGAATCGGTATCCTTTGCCGAGGATTGATGATTTGATGGATCAGTTGGTTGGTGCAAGTGTGTTCAGTAAAATAGATTTGAGATCTGGGTATCATCAGATCCGTGTGAAAATAGAGGATATTCAGAAGACTGCTTTCAGAACAAGGTATGGACATTATGAGTATTCTGTAATGCCTTTTGGTGTGACTAATGCACCTGGAGTATTTATGGAGTATATGAATAGGATTTTCCATCCGTACCTAGACAAGTTTGTTGTGGTGTTTATTGATGATATTTTGGTGTATTCGAAATCTGAAGAAGAGCATGCTGAACATTTGAGAGTGGTTTTAGAAGTCCTACGAGAAAAGAAGTTATTTGCTAAACTGTCCCAGTGTGAATTTTGGTTAGGAGAGGTAAGTTTTCTTGGTCATGTGATTTCAAGAGGTGGCGTTGCTGTTGATCCTTCTAAGATAGAAGCGGTATCTAAGTGGGAAGCTCCGAAGTCTGTTGCTGAGATTCGAAGTTTTCTTGGTTTGGCTGGTTATTATAGGAAGTTCATTGAGGGATTTTCTAAGTTGGCGTTACCGTTGACGATGTTGACTAGAAAGGGGCAAGCGTTTGTTTGGGACTCAAAATGTGAAGAAGGTTTCCAAGAGCTAAAGAGAAGGTTGACTACTGCTCCTATTCTGATATTACCGAGTTCGTCGGAATCATTTGAAGTTTATTGCGATGCTTCATTGTTGGGTTTGGGTGGCGTGTTGATGCAGAATAAGCAGGTTATAGCTTATGCTTCAAGACAGCTGAGGGTTCGTGAGAGGAACTATCCGACGCACGATTTAGAGTTGGCAGCTGTGGTGTTTGTTCTGAAGTTATGGAGACATTACTTGTACGGGTCAAGATTTGAGGTTTTCAGTGACCACAAAAGTTTAAAGTATTTGTTTGATCAGAAAGAGCTGAATATGAGGCAGAGAAGATGGTTAGAGTTTCTGAAGGATTATGACTTTGGGTTGAATTACCATCCGGGTAAAGCAAACGTAGTGGCTGATGCATTGAGTCGGAAATCATTACACATGTCTATGTTAATGGTTAAGGAATTGGATTTAATTGAACAGTTTAGAGACTTGAGTTTGGTGTGTGAGAGTACTCACAATAGTGTTAAATTGGGAATGTTGAAGTTGACAAGTGGTATTCTGGATGAGATCAGAGAGGGTCAGAGATCTGATATGCTTTTGGTTGATAAGTTGACTCTAGTGAATCAAGGTCAAGGTGGCGAATTCAGAGTTGATGAGAATGGTATTTTGAAGTTTGGTAGTCGGGTGTGTATTCCGGATGTTACCGAGCTTAAGAAGAGTATTCTTGAGGAAGGACATCGTAGTGGTCTGAGTATTCATCCTGGAGCTACGAAGATGTATCATGATTTGAAGAAGTTATTTTGGTGGCCGGGAATGAAAAGAGAAATTGCGAGTTTTGTTTATTCTTGTTTGACTTGTCAGAAGTCAAAGATTGAGCATCAGAAGCCGTCTGGGCTAATGCAACCGTTGGCTATTCCAGAGTGGAAGTGGGATAGTATCAGTATGGATTTTGTTTCTGGTTTACCGAGGACAATTAAGAATTTTGAAGCCATTTGGGTGATTGTTGACAGGTTGACAAAGTCGGCTCATTTCATTCCGATTAGAATGGATTATCCGTTAGAGAAATTGGCTGAGTTGTATATTGAGAAGATTGTAAGTTTGCATGGTATTCCGTCTAATATTGTTTCGGACAGAGATCCTAGATTTACATCGAAGTTCTGGGAAGGTTTGCAGAGAGCTTTGGGAACTAAGCTGAGATTGAGTTCTGCATATCATCCGCAGACTGACGGTCAGACTGAGAGGACGATTCAGTCATTAGAAGATCTTTTGAGAGCTTGTGTTTTGGAAAAAGGAGGTGGTTGGGATTGTTATTTACCGTTGATTGAGTTTACCTACAACAATAGTTTTCATTCGAGCATTGGTATGGCGTCGTTTGAAGCTTTGTATGGTAGGAGATGTCGGACACCGTTATGTTGGTGTGAGTCCGGTGAGAGTGCTGTGGTCGGACCGGAAATTGTTCAACAGACTACAGAAAAGATTAAGATGATTCAGGAGAAGATGAGGATGGCTCAGAGTCGTCAGAAGAGTTATCATGACAAGAGGAGGAAGTCACTTGAGTTTCAAGAGGGAGATCATGTGTTTCTTCGTGTTACTCCGATAACAGGTGTTGGTCGGGCTTTGAAGTCGAAGAAGTTGACACCTCGATTTATTGGTCCTTATCAGATTTTAGAGAGGATAGGAGAGGTAGCCTATCGTATCGCTTTACCGCCGTCACTTGCGAATTTGCATGAGGTTTTCCATGTGTCTCAGTTGAGGAGGTACATTCATGATCCGTCGCATGTAGTCCAAGTGGATGATGTACAGGTGAGAGATAACCTGACTGTTGAAACATCGCCTATGAGGATCGAGGATCGGGAGTTGAAGCAGTTGCGGGGTAAAGAGATTGCCTTAGTGAAGGTAGCTTGGGGAGGACCAGCAGGTGGCAATGTGACTTGGGATGGAGAGTCAGATGAAGGAGTCCTATCCAGAGTTATTTGTTTGAGGTATGTTTTCGAGGACGAAAACTCTTTTAGTGGGGGAGAGTTGTAACACCCCAAATAAAGTAAAAGAATTATTTAATTAAGTTAATAATATATTTAATAATTTAATTAAATAAATTGAATTATTGGATTATTATTATTATTTTGGAATAATAATTATTATTGGAAAATATATAAGTGGAATAAGAGAAAAGGTTTTCATTTTTGGAAAAGGTTTTTACGTGAAAACTGAGAAGCTGCAGAGAAGAGGAAAAGGGCAAAGAGCTGTAGAGCAAAGGTTGGAGAACAGAAAAGCTTGAAGCTCGAAGAGTTGCCGGATTGTTAAGGTAAGGGGGGTTTATCGTCGTTTAATGGGTATTATCGATTAACATGTAATGGGTAGTGATAAGCCGTCGATTGACCCTAACTGGGATTTAGAATGCTGAGAAATTATGTTGAATAAGTTGTATTAAAGCTGAAATTGAATTTGTGTTTGAGTGTATTGTGAATTTCTGAGCGTATAGCTTTTTACGGAAGTTGAATCGGAGGTCCGGAAGTCCTCCAACGGCGGAAAATGCGGAAACTCTGCATTCTGCCTTGTGTTAGCGCAGGAACTGCTGTTTCGCCTGCGTTAACCGGTTAACCCAGGGTGTTAACCGGTTAACACTGTTATAAATTGTGAAAAATGTTGAGTTTTGCCTGCGTTAACCGGTTAACCTATAGCGTTAACCGGTTAACACTGTTGCGTTTTGCCTGGAAGTGTAATTTTCCTGCGTTAACCGGTTAACCTATAGCGTTAACCGGTTAACACTGTTGCAGTATGTAAAAATGGTTGATTTTTATGATGTAAGTGTAATTGGTGATTGGCCTATTGTATCCAATTGTGATAAATAAATTCGTGGAGTCTATGTTGTGAAATGTTGATGCAAATATGTTGATAAGTTGTTTTTGTGGAAAATATTAAGTTGTAGGCTGATGAGCCAAAGTTGATTTTTAAGTTGTTGTTGCTGAAAAAGCTGTTATGTTGTCGTTGTTATTATGTTGTTGAACTTTCAAGTCGTACATGCCATATACATTCATATGCATTAAGTCGGGGCTTTTGCTCACACCACGTTGGCCTGGATTGGCAAAATTATGGGGCTTTTGCTCACACCACGTTGGCCTGGATTGGCAAAATTTTAAGTTGAAAGTTGAAGGCTTATGCCTTGATGCCCACTAAACTGGCAATGATTTTAAGTTGGGAGTTTTACTCCGGAATGGTACCACATGCATAACGAGTCGAGTCTCATTGAGTTGCATTTTATGTTGTTGTTGAGTTGCATTTTATGTTGTTGTTGAGTTGCATTTTATGTTGTTGTTGAGTTGCATTTTACGTTGTTATTGAGTATGATAATTGAGTTGATGTGCCGTTACTGAATGCATGATATGATTAGGGTGATTAACGTGTAAAGTTACTTAACATAACATGATGATTTATAATATTTGTTATATCGATTGAGGAACTCACCCTTACAGTTATATTTTTCAGGTAACGAGCAGTGAGTTGAGTAGAAGCTAGTGCTTGAAGTCTAGAGTGGTTTTAGTGGGTCATGCTCTGATAGATGTAACATCGGGACGGGATGTTTTATTTGTTGAATAAATGTTAATTTTAAGATATTACAGATGTTGAATGTTTCTATCCGCTGCGAATTTTTAAAGAAGTGTTTATGTTGAATTAAATAATGAGCATGACTGATTTTTACGGTGAATTATGTGAAGTATTATGTGACACCCTTGGTGCATGATTACTCTGATATTGATTTATATGCTGTTGTTTTAATTAAATATTTGGGGTATTTAGAAGGGTGTTACACAATGTAGGTCTGAAGTGAATCCAATGGAAAGTTCATAGTAAATGGTTGGAGATTGAAACACTACCGCACATCCGATAATGTTTTAGAACAAGGTTATACCTTGATTATGTGTCCCCCTTGAGGGGTGAGCAAATATTGAGTCGAGCTACCGATGTAAAACGAAGTGTTGCATGGGAGACAACCCACGATTGAGAGAGAAAATATTAAGTCGAGTTTTTAGTTCGTTTTTAATTTTCATTAATAATTGGTAGACCCGATTGAGAGAGGACGGGAAATTAATGTGCCTATTTATGTTAAAACTGTTGGTGTAAGCCCTAGAGGCCAATACTTTTGGTACTTGTATCGAATTATTTATTAATAATAAAAGGATTTTTCTTTATTATGTTTGTTTAATAAAGTCCCTAGAATAGCTAGTCCGTTTAATGTATCAAGTATGACTTAATCATGAGATCACATTAAACATAAGGACACTATTCTTAAAGTATCCGTAGCCGAGCTTTATTGTGAAGTGGGATAACATTAAAGCATTAAGACTATTATTTTTATAGACTGATGATCACATCTCATAGATCATGGATAAGGAGTTATCAAGTCTTAAACATAGGTATGAATATTAGGAGTAATATTTATACTGGATTGACCCGCTATGAGAATACTGTATAGAATGGTATGCAAAGTGTCATAAGTTATTATCATGGTGATAATAATGTATACCACCCTTCGACCTGAAACCACTATGGACCCTAGATGTAGAGTCGAGTGCTTTATTGTTGATCAAACATTGTCCGTAACTGGATAACCATAAAAACGGTTGATGGGTACTCCACGAAGCATGCTAAGGGACATGAGTGACCTAGATGGAATTTCCCCATCCTGCGTAACAGGATAAATGTCTATGGGTCCAATATTGAAGTGGACAAGGATGACATGGTCTATGCCTTGTGTTCAATATAGACATAAGGGCAAAAGGGTAATTATACACATAAGTATTATCACAGAAGGATTTGTCAGATCACGTGAAATTTTCGTGTCTTGGGTAGCAGTGACGTGTTGCTAGATACCGCTAACTGTTTATTATGTTAAATATGTGATTTAATATAATTGTCAATGCCGCGAAAACCTACAGGGTCACACACAAAGGACGAATTGATGAGAGATAGAGTAACTAAGGAACACCGTAAGGTACGGTGCACTTAAGTGAATTGTAGAACATCGTAAGGTACGGTGTACTTAAGTAGAATACGAAATATGGTAAGGTACCACGCGCTTAAGTGAATTTGGCATATTATAAGATATGGGTCACATACACTTAAGTGGGCTTTTTTAGCTTAAAGCCCACACAAGTGGTTCTATAAATAGAACCCTTATGCAGAAGCATTTAATGCATTTGCAATTTCGTTTTCTCTCTCTCTCTCTCTCTCTCACACACACACACACACACACACACACACACACACACACTCAAAGCCTTCATTCGTAGCAGCTAGCACTGAGATTGAAAGAATCCATTCGTGTGGACTGAGTAGAGGCGTTGTCGTCGTTCAACGTTCGTGATCGCTCCGTAGATCTGCATCAAAGGTTTCAATCGTCACAAGAGGTAACTATTCTATCACTGGTCATGCTCATCCGTAAGGATCACTAAATGAGAAAATTTTAATTTCCGCTGCGTTTTGGATCACCCTTCTCCCTTAGTGGTTTCAGAGCCACTTACGAAACCATGCATCGGATAGCTGTTTATTTTCTGTATTAATATGATTAAAAGACAGAATGAATCAAAGAATAAACGAGTAATTAAATTTGGCATCATGTGTGTACGATTTGGGTGATTTATGTTGACTATGCTTCGGAACCGATATTAGTATGGTGAAGCAGCGATACATCGATCGTCCATAGGTTACGCAATTGAGATCGATCAAGTTATATATATGATATAAGTAATCCTAATGCGAAATACGGTATATATGATATATTGTTTCTGTTTCGTTCATTCAAACACTTAATGGTTGATTTCCTTTGAGCGATCAATGGTCATTTGCTTCGGAATCCGACATTAGTATGGTGAAGCAATGACTTGTTGATCAATCATACTGAATCAACAATCGAGGTGTGTTTGACAGTCTGAAATTGGCGCATTAGGGTTAGTGACGGCATAAAGGTTGTGTCGTCAAAGAGTTGTGAATTGAGGGCTTGTTGGATCACGTCTGTTGACTGTTTCAAAAGCGCTGATTTTGGCCGCGTGACGTTCGTCATGGGCCTGTGACAATCGTAACAAGCTGGACATGACGGTCGTAACATGCTTTGTGACGGTCGTCACATTCACAGATATAGAATTCTAGGCGTTTCTGTTATTTTGGCCGTGTGACGTTCGTCATGGGCCTGTGACGGTCGTAACAAGTTGGACGTGACGGTCGTAACATGCTTGTGACGGTCGTCACATTCACAGAGTCAGAATTCTCGGGGTTTCTGTTTTGTGATTGCGCAAGAGTTGTGTTGATGCAAAACGATGTCGATTTCAAATAAACCATCGTCCGCTGACCGGGCAGCGAAAACCCCATTCCCGCTGACCGGGCAGCGGACCCTCGACTAACTCTTCGTAGTGTGATCGATCGCCGAAATTTAATTTGGTTTTAATTAATTAAAAGAATTAAAATTAATAATAATAATAATAATGTGTTTATTATTATTGTCTTGTGGTGATCAGTTATGGCCTTAGTTTTCCTTTATTTTGTTTTGGGTTTTAAAATACGACCTGCATGCCGTGCCTCTCATTTTAATCTCTTAATATAACTTCTTTTCTCATCTCAATCCCTCGTATGTAAAACGAGTTTCTTTTATGTAGTATAATGTTATGAAGAAAGAGAAGAATTCAATATCAAAGGAGGACAACCTTGAAGATCAAAGGAGGACAACCTTGAAGATCTTGCTTGGAGAAACTTAGATCATTATTAGGTTAGCTTAGGTTCTCTCATTGGCTTGGGAGAACAATTGCGCTAGGGGCCATAACTGTTTCATTATGAATGTATGTTGATGCATGCGAATGTGTGTTGATGCATGTGAGAGACAATTTATATGATAAATAAGCCGGTGAGATCAGAATAATTGCAATTCCCTCAAATTAAATATTAAGTTTATGCTTTCCAAGTTTTAGCACTCATCAAGACTAGTATCGGATAATGTAGGTTTCGCCTACGCGATGTGCATGTTCTATATTAGTAAGGTGCGATGGGATAATTGTAATATTCAATTGCTAAAACAATGAGTCAAACTTAACTAAACAAATTATAATAAGATTATACATGTTTAGAAGCAAGAGTTGGAAATGATCCATATGATGGATTGGAATAAGGAGTTATTCACCCAATTGAAATTTTCGAGAGTTGTATTAGATACAATTGGAAGGAGTTCCTACCTAAATAACCTAGTTTTGTGTAATCCGCCTACGCGGACTTAGAACAAAGTGAAATATGGATCTCGACCCACTAGAAAATCTTCCAACGGGATTTTCCGAATCAAATGATGAGGGTCATTTATTTTAAGTAAAATAGTGGGAGCATATTTAATTAAAGGCCTAATTAAATATGTTATTGATACTTATATTTTCATTAATTCTTATGTAGATTACCATGACAACAAACACCTCTAACAACATTTTGCGATCAATCCTTGACAAGGAAAAATTGTCTGGGATAAATTTTCTAGATTGACACCGAAATATGAGGATTGTCCTCAAACATGGTAGAAAGTTGTATGTCTTGGAGAAACCTGTTCCTGAAGAGGAACCTCCTAGTTCTGCACCTAAGGCAGAAAGAGATGCTTATAAGAAGCATGTCGATGATGCCAATGAAACTGCTTGTCTCATGCTGGCTACCATGAACTCAGAGTTGCAAAAGCAACATGAGAACATGGCAGCGTTCGATATGATCGAACACCTGAAGATGCTCTATCAAGAGCAAGCAAGGCATGAAAGGTTTGAAGTTTCAAAAGCCCTTTTTCAAGGCAAGTTAGCTGAGGGAGCCCCTGTAGGTCCCCATGTACTCAAGATGATTGGGTACGTGGAAAACCTTGAAAGGTTGGGTTTTCCCCTCGGAAAGGAACTTGCGACTGATTTGATCTTGCAATCATTTCCAGATAGATTCAACCAATTTGTCCTAAATTTCAATATGAATGATATGGACAAATCTCTTCCTGAACTGCTAGCCATGTTAAAGACTGCTGAGCAGAACCTGAAGTCAAAAGGGAAGTCCATTCTGATGATCGGAAATGGAAAGAGACAGAACAAAAGGCCCACCAAGCAGGGTGATAAAGGGAAAGGCAAGGAAGTTGCCAAACCCATACCCACTATTGTTGCTTTGAAGCCTAGTGGAGGCATAGCAAAGGCAGACACCTGCTTCCATTGAGGTAAGACCGGACAATGGAAGAGAAACTGCCCAAAGTACCTGGAAGATACGAAGAATGGAGTAGAGACTTCAACTTCAGGTATTTTTGTTATTGAAATAAATTTATCTACTTCTGCATCATGGATATTAGATACCGGATGCGGTTCTCACATTTGTACAAATGTGCATGGGCTAAAAAGGAGTAGAGATTTGGCAAAAGGTGAAGTTGACCTACAAGTTGGCAATGGAGCAAAGGTTGGTGCTTTAGCCATAGGAACTTATGTATTGACTTTACCTAGTGGTTTAATAATTCAGTTAGAGAACTGTTATTATGTACCTACAATTAGCAGAAATATTATTTCCATTTCTTGTTTGGGCAAGTTTGGTTTTTCATTTATAATAAAGAACAATTGTTGCTCAATTTATTTGAATGATATATTCCATGCTAGTGCACAAATGAGCAATGGACTATATGTCCTTGATCTCGAAATGCCTATTTATAACATTAATACTAAAAGGATGAAACCTAACGAGTTAAATCGAACTTACCTTTGGCATTATCGATTAGGCCACATAAATGAGAAACGCAATTCCAAACTCCATAAAGATGGACTCTTGGACTCTTTTGATTATGAATTATATGAGACATGCAGATCTTGTTTAATTGGAAAGATGACAAAGTTTCCATTCACAGGAAAAGGTGAAAGAGCGAATGATCTTTTGGCCTCATACATACTGATGTATGTGGACCACTGAACATACCAGCCAGAGGAGGTTTTCAGTACTTCATCACATTTACTGATGATTTCAGTAAATATGGTTATGTGTATTTAATGAAACACAAATCGGAGTCCTTTGAAAAGTTCAAGGAATTCAAGAATGAAGTTCAAAACCAACTAGGTAAGAATATTAAAACTCTTCGATCAGATCGAGGTGGTGAGTATTTAAGCCTAGCGTTTGATGACCATCTGAAAGAGTGGGATCCTATCCCAACTTACTCCTCCTGGAACACCCCAATGGAACGGTGTATCTGAGAGAAGAAATTGAACCCTGTTAGACATGGTCCAATCCATGATGAGTCACGCCGATCTTCCAAACTCCTTTTGGGGACATGCACTATTGACAGCAGCTTACACACTTAACCGTGTTCCATCCAAAAAGGTTGAGAAGACACCATATGAGATATGGAGTGGTAAGAAATCACATATGTCTTACATGAAAATTTGGGGTTGCGAAGTTTATGTGAAACGACAAATTTCAACTAAGCTTGAGCCCAAATCTGACAAATGCTTATTTGTGGGGTATCCTAAAGAAACAAGAGGGTATTACTTCTACAATCCTTCTGAGTTCAAAGTGTTTGTCGCTCGAACTGGAGTTTTCCTAGAAAAGGATTTTATTTCCAAAGGAATCAGTGGGAGGAAAGTAGAGCTTGAAGAAATTCAAGAATCACAAAGCATTGATACACCTATGGAGGAATTAGAGCAGGAAACACAAGTAGGTGTGAAAGAGAAACCTGCTCAAGTAGAACAAGACCGACGTAGGTGAAGCAGGATACATCACCTACCTGAGAGATATGGATATCTCATAAGTGATCAAGGTGATGTATTACTCATTGATCAAGATGAGCTCGTGACCTACCAAGAGGCTATAACTGGTCCCGAGTCTGAGAAGTGGCTAGAAGCCATGAAATCTGAAATGGATTCCATGTACACAAACCAGGTTTAGACCTTGGTTGAGCCTCCTATAGGAGTTAACCCTATAGGATGCAAGTGGGTCTTTAAAAAGAAGACTGACATGGATGGTAAGCTACATACCTATAAGGCAAGACTAGTTGCAAAAGGATATAAAAAAATTCATAGGGTTGACTATGATGAAACCTTTTCACCAGTTGCAATGCTTAAATCTGTTCGAATTTTACTTGCTATCGCTGCATATCATGATTATGAAATATGGAAGATGGATGTCAAAATTGATTTCCTTAATGGGAATCTTCTTGAGGATGTGTACATGACACAGCCTGAAGGATTTGACATACCAGAAGAAGCCCAAAAGATATGTAAGTTACAAAGATCAATCTATGGATTAAAGCAAGCTTCCAGAAGCTGGAATCTTCGTTTTGATGAAACGGTAAAACAATATGGATTCATCAAGAATGAAGATGAGCCTTGTGTCTACAAGAAGGTTAGTGGGAGCATGATCATTTTCCTGGTATTATATGTAGATGACATATTACTCATTGGAAACAATATCCCTACCCTACAACAAGTAAAGTCTTGGTTGGGGAAATGCTTTTTTATGAAGGACCTGGGTGAAGCAACCTATATATTAGGAATCAGAATCTATAGAGATAGATCACAAAAACTGCTTGGCCTAAGTCAGAGTACATACATAGACAAAGTGCTGAGACGCTTTAATATGCATGATTCCAAGAAAAGATTCATACATATGCAACATGGGCTGTGTCTATCAAAAACACAATCCCCTTCAACTAAGGAAGAAAGGGATCGCATGAATAAGATTCCATATGCATCTGCAATAGGATATATCATGTATGCCATGTTATGTACTCGACCAGATGTCTTGTATGCTTTAAGTGCAACAAGTAGGTACCAATCTGATCCCGATGATGCTCATTGGGTAGCTGTCAAGAATATCCTTAAGTATTTGAGAAGGACTAATGACTCATTCTTGATATATGGAGGTCAGGAAGAGCTGGCTGTAATTGGATACACCGATGCTAGCTTCCAGACAGATAAGGATGACTTTAGATCGCAATCTGGTTATGTGTTTTGCTTAAACGGTGGCGCTGTGAGCTGGAAAAGTTCAAAGCAAGATACAATTGTTGATTCTACAACTGAGGCCGAGTAAATTGTTGCCTCAAGTGCAGCAAAAGAAGCTGTTCGGATCAAAAAGTTCATTAGTGAACTTGGCATAGTTCCTAGCATTGTGGATCCCATTGGTCTCTATTGTGATAACAATGGTGCTATCGCACAAGCTAAGGAGCCTAGATCTCACCAACGACCCAAACACATACTTAGGCGTTATCACCTCATTCGAGAGATAATAGATAGAGGAGATGTGAAAATATGCAGAGTACCTACACTTGACAATATTGCAGACCCACTGACAAAGCCTCTTGCGCAGCAGAAGCATGATGGCCATACTAGATCTATGGGCATTAGGGGTATGCCTGATTGGCTCTAGTGCTAGTGGGAGATTGTTGGTGTAAGACCTAGAGGCCAATACTTTTGGTACTTATATCGAATTATTTATTAATAATAAAAGGCTTTTTCTTTATTATGTTTGTTTAATAAAGTCCCTAGAATAGCTAGTCTGTTTAATGTATCAAGTATGACTTAATCATGAGATCACATTAAACATAAGGACACTATTCTTAAAGTATCCGTAGTCGAGCTTTATTGTGAAGTGGGATAACATTAAAGCATTAAAACTATTATGTTTATAGACTGATGATCACATCTCATGGATCATGGATAAAGAGTTATCAAGTCTTAAACATAGGTATGAGTATTAAGAGTAATATTTATACTGGATTGACCCGCTATGAGAATATTGTATAGAATGTTATGCAAAGTGTCATAAGTTATTCTCATGGTGATAATGGTGTATACCACCCTTCGACCTGAAACCACTATGGACCCTAGATGTAGAGTCAAGTGCTTTATTGCTGATCAAACATTGTCCGTAACTGGATAACCATAAAGACGGTTGATGGGTACTCCACGAAGCATGCTAAGGGACATGAGTGACCTAGATGGAATTTCCCCATCTTGTGTAACAGGATAAATGTCTATGGGCCCAATATTGAACTTGACAAGGATGACACGGTCTATGCCTTGTGTTCAATATAGACATAAGGGTAAAAGGGTAATTATACACATAAGTATTATCACAGAAGGATTTGTCAGATCACATGACATTTTCGTGTCTTGGGTAGCAGTGATGTGTTGCTAGATACCGCTCACTGTTTATTATGTTAAATACGTGATTTAATATAATTGCTAATGCCGCGAAAACCTACAGGGTCACACACAAAGGACGGATTGATGAGAGATAGAGTAACTAAGGAACACCGTAAGGTACGGTGCACTTAAGTGAATTGTAGAACATCGTAAGGTACGGTGTACTTAAGTAGAATACGAAATATGGTAAGGTACCACACGCTTAAGTGAATTTGGCATATTATAAGATATGGGCCACATACACTTAAGTGGGCTTTTTAGCTTGAATCCCACACAAGTGGTTCTATAAATAGAACCCTTGTGCAGAAGCATTTAATGCAGTTGCAATTTCGTTTTCTCTCTCTCTCACTCAAAGCATTCATTCGTAGCAGCTAGCACTGAGATTGAAGGAATCCGTTCGTGTGGACTGAGTAGAGGCGTTGTCATCGTTCAACGTTCGTGATCGCTCCGTAGATCTGCATCAAAGGTTTCAATCGTCACAAGAGGTAACTATTCTATCACAGATCATGCCCATTCGTAAGGATCACTAAAGGAGAAAATTTTAATTTCCGATGCGTTTTGGATCGCCCTTCTCCCTCAAAAACTATGTCTCATTTATGTAAAAGTTACTTAAAAGGGAACTACCATTCCCTTTAGCAAGAGAAACGTTTAAAAAACATTGCATTAATATCATGACAGGTTGACCATTAGCTAGATAATGGACGTCACGCAATGTAAAGGCGCTGACGGGAAGGTCGTCATCTGGATGACACCTGTCAGGGTGTCTAGGACGTGTTTGTACATTTTTATTTTATTATAATCATTTTCCCCAGACATTGACGGGCTACCCGTCATGGGTATGACGCCCGTCAAGCTGTCAAAACACGTTTTTCAAGTTTTTTTACCATCCCAATCATTTATCCTCATTCATTCCACTTAAAGTCCTTTTTCTTTCAAACTTCCAGCCATCTATCTCCCCCAACCATTTAGACATGTACATCTTCTTCATTTTTCCATATTTTATTCTCTTTATCTTCTTCATCTTCTACACTAAATCTTACAAACTCCATTAACACTTCAAACTTCAAACACCCCTAACTTCTTCATTTCTAACCAAAATCAAATCCGAGACCACCATTCTTATCCTCATTCTTCCAACTTTCATCCCCACCATGTAAAAACCAAACTTTCCTCCTTCCTCAAAATCCCAAATTTCGAACCTCATCACCAATCACTTTATTTATTCTTCCACCATGCCTCTAAGGAATACAATTGACTTTATGGACATTATTTTCAAAGTTGGAGTTGGTCAACAATAGCGATACGCAACTCTGTACCAGCGTCAGATTACTCGTACGAGGTACTCCGATGATTCTTGTTTGACAATGTGAATTTTATGTTGGACAGAATATGATGGACTTACTTTATCAATTTACGTCACTTTGCATATGAGAAACTCACACTTGAGTTCCTCAGTTCTTACACTTATATCATGAATCTCGTAATCTGAGCCTCAATTGGGACTGTTACATTTAGAATGTTTAATATGGATTATGAGTTTGATCAAAACCAAATTGTTGCCCTATTACATTTTCCGCATGATGTCAGTATCCCATGTGAGGCGAAATCACACTTGTTTTAATCTTTCAAGATTGGTGGATTAAGTCATTGTTGAAGGCGAAATCACCTTGGTCGGGTGGACTGGAGTAACTTTGAATTTCAAGCGAACGAGGATAAAATTCTGTGTTGATAGCCTTATTCTTCGTGTGTGTTTTATTTGTAAAAGTTTTTATTATTTGTGAAAACAATCCAAACCCCCCTTTCTTGCTTTTCTCTATCTTCAAGCACTACCTTGGACATTCATTCATGTCAAGCGCAACACATGATTAAATATGAGAGTGATGAGAGATATCACTTGATGATTAATAATACTATAGACAGAAGCATAATTTTGCCATGCCCAAGTGCACTGATGTGCAAGTCGGGGCTAATCGGCTTTATAATTTATCGGTGAAGACACCGATGTTGCTCCTATGGACGTCGATGCAGGTAGTGAGACTAACAATGAGTTGGATCAGAGACAGACACTCTCTTGCACCTTCTCACCTTACATGCACCCTCTCGCTTATGCATCATTCTTCCCCACCCACCTTTCCCCCATGCACATTTTTCACTTACACAAACTGCACTCCTTGAGTCTTGTGGTCCCGTTTTTTGTTCGTTCTCTAGGGTTCCCGTTTCTTTGATTTCCTCTTCAGTATCTTTAGTTTCCTTTATGCTTCCTCATTTTTCTTCGCCAATGGATCTTCAGCTTCATTCAAATGGTTTATTTCCACTAGAATTATTCGATTTCCCGGCGACGATGACACCTGTTTTTTCGGTCGCCCTCGTCCTTTAGTCATCCTCCTCTCGACCTAAATTCTATTATTATTATTATTATTATTATTATTATTATATAGAAATTTAGTTTGATACCAATTTGTTGGGTAACCTGTATAACAAATTATTTGATAAATGATGATTAATTGAGAGAAAATTAGATAGTGATTGAGGAAAAAGAGTTTATTGATTGTTGTGTGTTTCAATTACAACGAGGGGTGATATTTATGGATACACGGACCATCTAAATCAAATTCAAAACAAAATGTCTAAAAACAATATGATATACCTAAAGCTGATATATCTGACCGACTATATGATATATCCACGAGTATATTCTTAAAGTAGGATGTCTAACTAAAATTGATATACTCGCCCGATATATGATATACCCCGAGTATATTCTTAAAGCAATCTGTCTAACTAAAATTGATATTTCTCGTCCAAGTATATGATATACCTCCTCGGGTATATTCTTAAAATAATCTGTCTAACTAAAACTGATATATGATATAGCCCCTGACTATATTCTTAATGAAAATTAAATTAACCACAATAACTTGTAACATTTTTTTGTGTGTATTAAGTTCGTTCGAAGATTCATATCCATAATATAGAAATAGTAAAATCGAGTTTTCAATGTATTTACCCCCCTTCATGAAATGGATAAAATAATTTCAAAATTTAAATCGTAAATAAAATTCAAATCGATAAGCCCATCAAACTCCCGAGCCCTTTCTAACATGAATACTTCGAGAATTTAACTTACCACCCCCACACCCATATATTTTCATAATTCCCAAAATATCCATGAAATTTTTTGGGTCAAAAGTGCGAATGGAAATTCTGATAGTTCATTTAAAATTTCTGATAAGAATCCAATTTTTCGATATCAGTCCAAATTTCTGATAATTCATTTTTAAATTTTCGATACATTATTTTATGTAGTTTATCAAAATTTTTAAAAAATACTATAGTTTATCAGAAATTTTAAAATTTCCGATGATATAATTTTTAAATTTTGTTTTCATGCTATAATTTATCAAATTTTTTGTGTTGAATTTTTAAAGATAAATGGGGTGGTAAATTAATGCAATAAGAGGTTATAGAATTTTTTTTTTTCAAAATTTCTGATAATTGCAATAGGAAAAATAAATAAATTAATGAGGGCATAAAAATAATAGCATTCATAAGGGGTGACATATATAAGTGGAGGTGACCATTTAAATCATCTAATACTTCCCAATGTGAGAACCACAAAAAAGAAAACAATAATCTATTATTATAACAATAATAATAATATTATTTTTATTTATTGAAATTTAGTTTGGTAGGATGAGGAAGAGACGCATTCATCCATTCGAGATTGAAGGAAGTAGCTCTTTAACAAATCCATGAGAAGAAAAGGAGAAAAGTTTATTATCAATGAAAAAAATATTAACAAGTAACAACAATAATATTAAATATTAAGCTATGAAATTGAAATTACTTCCATCAACAATTTCATCCCATTCCTTTGCACTCCGTCGTGATTCCAATTACAATGCTTCTTCTTCTTCCTCCTCCGTTCACAGACACAAGCACAGTTTCATAGTAGCCTCCAAAAGCAAAAAGCACCGTCACAATGACGCTAAGGTTCCTTCTTCCCCTTTTAATTCTTGTTTCTAATTTGCAATTTGCAATTTGCAACCACTTCGTTAGTTTCTCACATGCGTTCTTCACTACTCACTAATTAGGGTTCCAATTCTCAACCAAGTCCTCCCAGAATCACTTCAAACGCCAAGCAAAACCTTCAAATCCTCAAGACATGGAAGGTACCTATCTTCCTCATTACAATTTCCTCTATCTTTGATTATTCTATTTACTCATTTCTATCTATATTGTTTAGGAGTACGAAAAACGAAAATCTACCGCTCCAAGACCTTCCACCAGTTACCGCAAAAAGAAGGCGGAAAAGGAAAAAAATCACGATCGTGATCCTATCTCCTCCCTCGACAAGTAAGATCGTGTTTGAATTAACAACTTAACTTGGAGTTTATGACGTATTAGTTTTGGTAACTTATTTCGAGAGCTTTTGAAAAAAAGCCGAAAAAATGTATGAATATGTCATAAGTTGTTTTTATTAGTTTTTATTAGTTTTCTCGCGCTGTATTAGAGGTGCTTATGCATGTAACTTCTAATAAATAGTAACCATATTAAAGAAGCCTTTTTCTTTCACAACTTTTTTTTTTGTTGCTAAATTGCTATTGTGCACTGCAGCTCAAACCAGTTTGTTATTATAGATGATGGTGTTCCTGTGATGCTTGTGGATGGCTATAATGTTTGTGGATATTGGATGAAGCTCAAGAAATATTTTATGAGTGGAAGACTTGAGCTGGCTCGCCAAATGCTGATTGATGAGCTTAAAACCTTTAGTATGATCAGAGGTTTCTGCTTCCACCTTTACTAGTACTCATTTTTATGCTTTCTACTATTATTGCTCTTCATTAATGTTTTCAATGTTATTTGCTTGTACAGAGATCAAAGTGGTTGTTGTATTTGATGCCATGATGTCTGGGTTCCCCAATCACAAGGAACGTTCTGCTGGGTAGTGTTTCCGCCTTTACTTTTAGTTACTGTGCTAGTTTTTCATTTATCATCATACACCAATGTAACCATTTGGTTTGACTATGATAGTTATAACATCATTTTAATTTTTACATTCTTCTAAGTTACAATCTTATAGATTATAATTTGGCCGTTTTGCAGTATCGACATTGTTTTCTCAAGTAAAACATCTGCTGATATATGGATTGAAAAAGAGGTTAGATATAACTACTACAGGTCAATGGAGTTCCCATCTGCAATTTTGCTCTGGTCAAGTATCATCAATCATGATTTTATAGACACGTTCCTTCTTTTCTAGAAGATGTTTGGAATATGAATTTCACCATCTCTTTGACCTCTAGATAGGCGATTATTGTAGTTTTGATTTTGATCTACAATGGATGGGTTCTCCTTAAATATATTTTGTATTCCCATATTAGGTATGCACAGCACACACTATCGGTACTTCTCGTGTACATGTTTTTTTTTTACACTATTGTGTACACATGGTATGTACACAATATTCATTCGTTAGTTATTACTCAATGTTCAAGTTAATCTTTACATAACTCCAAGTTTTTTTTTGGACAGAATGTCGTATGCACATGGTTATGTTCACAATACTCACCCATTAGTTATTTTCGATATTCCAGTCAATCTTTACATAACTCCAAGTTTTGTTGATAAGTTGTTTGGTATGTTGCTAAATGAAATGAATCGACACTATTTTCTTCATAATTTGTGACTAATCACTGTAACCTTGTGCATACCAATACTGGTATTTGTACCTGTATCCATGCAACACAGCTCTTGACCTTGTTTTCAACATTCTAGCATCTTCTGCTGCTATTGCTTTTATATGTTAAACTCTTCTAAGATATTAATGGATTAGCATCTATAGTTCCATAATGTAAAATGAGATTATTTTCTGCACATGTGAACCTTGAAAATTGAAATGCAATGATGTGATGCATATAACTTATTAATGTTTTTAATTAGAAAATCAGTGGTAATTTGCACAAGTAAATTATAACAGAGCTAATTTTTCATGAGTAGGAATTGAACTTGGTACTCTGGGCTTTAAAACACTTGCAAACACTATTTTCATTTATAATAGAGCTTCGTTTTTTCTTTCATCAAGTGAATCTTCTTGCATCAAAATTTAAACTATCAACTGGGACGTGTTTGTCTTTTTTATGAATACCATACATATTTAATTTTATTGTATTTGTATCATTTGAATGGAACTTACAAGTTGTATTCTTTACTCAATTTAGGTTTCAGCTTTAAAGAAGGACGGTTGCCCCAAAGTCTGGGTTGTCACTTCTGATCGCTGTCATCGGGAAGCAGCATATGGAGAAGTATGCGTATTTTCATAAATTGAAAACTTGAGTAAAATTGAAGCAACTTGATTGTCAGTTGTCTTTATAATTCTTTTCCAATTATGAGTATTGTTCTCTCCTTGTTAATCTATGCAAACTAAGGAAATAAAAATATACTATGATTTTAGTATGATTTCCCTTATTTTTTAAACTGCTGGTGCATACCACCCGGTTATCACGTAACTGTTATTGTGTCATGCTCTGTTTATATGTTCAAAAGATTTAAACTCTGTATGCTTTCAGGGAGCCTTTGTTTGGAGTTGCAAGACATTGGTAACTGAGGTAGGACTTTCATATGACGTTTTTGAATGTTTTCTTCTCATAAAATGCACGTCTTTAATTGTTTTTGTTGCACATTAAAATCTCAAGTTTTTTAGTGGAGTATTAATTTTAAGAGTTCACATAATTTATAAAAACACGGCCTTGCAATTAAAGAGGTTCAGAAATCCAAATCTTAGATAATTTTGACAATCCCATGGATGATTTTCATATCCTTCAATGACATTTTACATGGTCTTGTTTATTAATTGTTTGAATAGTAGATTGAGGAATCACATAGGGAGCTTGGTGAGATGCTTCAAGAGCAAAGGTATGCCATGCCTGCATTAGGTTTGAAAAATATGTAATTTCCATCAGAAATATTCGTTTTGTCATATATCTTTCATGTTAATTTATTATGATTTTTTTTGTTACAGTCACAAATTTCCTTAATGAATATCTGATTATCTGGGTTTATTTATATGCTTGCATTTTAATTCTTGATGGGTTCCTGCAGAAAAGTTATGCCAAAATGGAAAGGAAAATATAACTATTGTTAGGAAGTATCTCCTATTTAGGGATGATATAATCTATTTAGCACCATATTTATTGAATCTTAATTGCTGTCATATAATTGGTTTCCTTAGTTTCTGTATTTATGTAGTTTCTAGTATTAAGTTGTAAATCTTGTATGTGCGTGTGCTGAGGGACTCCTCAAGCAACTCAGTAAATATTTGCAATCTAAAAATGGCACTAAAGCCATTCATCTGGGTCTGGTTCAAGCAATATAGTAAGACACTAAAAAATTATGTCTCTCGTTGTTGCAGTCAAGTTAGGTCTTCCAACCAATCCTCTCTGATCAAAAAACTGTTGGAACACTCCTAGCCAGAAACTGTTGATGTAGTAGCCTTAGAAGAACGGTCGCCAGAATCAGTCACTCTCTGCCACATGCCCTCATAATTTCAATCTGGGCTTTTTGTTCGTTACACTATTGGTCTTGTTCAGACCACCTAATTTTTTTAACCTCCTTGGGGTTTGGTGGTGTTAGGAACCTTTATTTTGATATATGGAAATAACTCCGAAAACTGGGCAGAAATGAATAAACAAGAGAATGGTTCTAACTAGAATAAAGATTGATCAACAAAATTGGGAAAAGAAGAATTCTTTGAATATCTTTCTGTTACTATCAATAGAATGTATAACTAGAATTGAAAGAGAAGATACAAAGGATTTACAATGATGAAGTTAACCTTACACACTCAAGGCTTTCCCAAAGAAGCACTCTCCTCTCACACTAGAGCTATCTCTGGTCACTAAATTTAATTATTCAAAAGCTATCTTTTTTTCTACCAATTGAGGACTAGTTAAAGACTTCCTAAGAATAATCAAAATAACAAATCTTCACAACCACCTAACAAACTTATGAAATTACTAACTTCTATTAACTAACTCATAGCTACAATAATTATCCTATATTCTATATCCTAAATGTGACCAATTAAGTGTTGGTTTAGATTGCGGGCCTTTGTTCCAATGACCCCCCTAGTATTCTACCTCTTGTCTTGTGCGAATGGCCATTAGCAATGCCTTTATATTTTATCGCTCTCTTTGAAGCTAAATATTAGGATCATGTTCCACTGAAAGTAGACAACAGACTCAGTTCTCCACCACCACAATTGCTCATACCGACAATCCTACTATTTGTATATAACATATTGGTAATCATCTAACTTCTTGGATTCTTCATACTACTTCCTTCAACCATTAATCTGGTGACCGATCACTTTAGTTTAGTCTTTTTGCTCTACATGGTTTGTCTATAGCTTTGTGATACTTTCTGCTGACTCTAAATTACTTGTACAAGGCATTCTTTTTACTTCCTATTACAACATGTCATTAAAATTTGTTTATTTGTTCCCAGCGTGTCCTTTTAATTTGATTTTCTTGAGTTGACTTCCACCTTTAATTGTTCAAGAATTTTACTTTTGGTTCCTTTACTATCCTGGACTGCGGAATGTTTAAGACCATTGGCATAAAGTATGAAGCACATGAACTTTAAGACCATTGGCATAAAGTCTGAAGCACATGAACTTCACTATCTGAAGACATATCCCATGATATGCATTGCTGCTGAGTCTCTCAGTATTGTTTTTATTTTTATTTTTATGGATGTCTCTCAATTGCTTATCAATGCCTTGGTCATCCCAATTCATTAATGGCCTTTGTCCTACTGCAAAGTTAGAATATTTGAGTTGTGAGTCATGTAACCTTGAGACGTATGTCTGTTCCTCCTTTTCTAGTCAAGCCCGGATACTCCTATGGATCCAAGTGTCAAATTACTACTCAATCAGGGGGAGCCTTTATCTGACTCAGGAAGATATAGAAGATTGGTTGGAAAGTTGAATTATCTCACAGTCACTCGTCCAGACATTTCTTTTGCAGTTAGTGTCGTAAGTCAGTTCTTAAACTCCCCTTGTCAGGAACACATGGATGCTGTTATCCGGATTCTGAGATACATCAAATGTGCTCCAGAAAAAGGTCTAGTGTATGAAAATAAAGGACATACTCAGATAGTTGGATACTCCGATGCTGATTGGGCAGGGTCACCCATTGATAGACGATCCACCTCTGGGTATTGTGTACTTGTTGGAGGAAACCTTATATCCTGGAAAAGTAAGAAACAAAACGTAGTTGCAAGATCAAGCACCGAGGCAGAGTATAGGGCCATGGCAATGACAACATGTGAACTTATTTGGTTAAAACAGTTGCTCAAGGAACTTCAAATTGAAGAAGCAAGACCAATGACACTTATTTGTGATAATCAAGCCGCATTGCACATTGCTTCAAATCCAGTCTTCCATGAGAGGACTAAACATATTGAGATAGACTGTCACTTTATCAGAGAGAAAATTGAATCGGTGACATCGTCACAAACTTAGTCAACTCTAATGATCAATTGGCAGACGTGTTTACAAAATCTCTGTGAAGTCCCAAAACTAATTATATATGTTACAAGCTTGGTGCATTTGACTTATATGCTCAAGCTTGAGGGGGAGTGTTGATATTTGTAAATATAGTATTAAGAATATTTGTATATCGAATAGTCCCACATCGACTATATCATGTAATTAGTTATAATCTCTCTATATATAATAAAGTCTCCGTAGTGCTTTTAAAAACACACGGTTTATTCAAATGTCTCTTAGTCTCTTGTATTTCAACAATCTCCAAGCAAGATAAATCCTAAACTCAAATTTGAGATGAATCAAATATGAATCAATTCTAAAACAAACTAATATTATGATAGTCCTAATTAAACTAGAGCAGATCTAATGGGGTCTTGCATTATAATTCAATCCAAAAATGAAGAAACAAAAATAACATCCAAATTGCAAAATTCCCGTACTCGTAACTTGATTGTGCAAGGAGCTACATGTAGTAAACGGCAGGTGGCCAGGCCCAAGCGTCGTCCCATGCATCTATTGAGTGATATCCAATACATGATTGTGCAAGGAGCTACATGTAGTAAACGGCAGGTGGCCAGGCCCAGGCGTCGTCCCATGCATCTATTGAGTGATATCCAATACATGATTGTGCAAGGAGCTACATGTAGTAAACGGCAGGTGGCCAGGCCCAGGCGTCGTCCCATGCATCTATTGAGTGATATCCAAGCAGGCTTCTTTCCATGTGGTGAGTATGGTTTCTATGCTGAAATTCAAAATCCATTTCGAAAATCAAATAGGATTTTAAGGAGTGAGTGACAATGCAAATGGATATTTCCTCCTATGAATTTTAATCATTTATGTCTCTCTTGACATCATATATAAATTCACATACTTTCATGCATCTCAACAAAATAGGGCAGTTGAAAGATACAACTGCCATGTTATTGTGATTGCTCGAACTTTTGGTTTATACAAAGAGGTGTTATGTAAATAGCTTGCTTTTTGATCAGTTGTATGCCTATTTCAACTCGTGTTTGGTTGTGCATGTTTTGTTTCTTGATCGGTATAGTTTGCGGGTTCTAGGATGCAAGGATATAACTGTCATTTGCTTGTCACTAATCATCAATATACTTCTTTAGATCCTTCCTTCTTCGGCGAGGGACCATATTTCATCTCTTTCGTCTACTATTTGTTAGACTATGGCACGAATCTAGAGGGGGGGGGGGTTGAATAGATCCCAATTAAAATTTGAGTCGGCGCTACCAATTTAAAATTGGTTTTGAAAAATTTGTTTTTAAATGCGGAAGCGGCCGAGGAAAATATAGTCTAAAACGAACCGTTATTGGAAAACCGGATATGCGTCAAGCCAATGGATTAGAGATAAAGTGAAGTACGAATCACTACACTATTTGCTCAATCAATGGTTTGTTTCACTTACTAGGATTCCTAGTTCCAATGATCCAAATACCAAATCAAACAAGATACAAACTTAAGACAACTTTGGTTTAGGCAAATTATCAAAAACTTGGTGTGCATAAACACTCCAAGTGATATTTGTGTTGAGTAAGTAATTCAAATTGATCTAGTACAATATACTATTGTACTTTGGATTCAAAAACAGAGTTTTAATCTCTTACTCAATTAATATCGATGTTTGGTAAAGGTGCTTAAACTAAAATCACTTAATTTTTAAGCTGAAAAACAATTATGCAGAAAATTAAAGAAGACAGAGATTTGATGAGGCAGTTCCCCCGCCGTCCTCGCTTCGGGGTACGTCTGCCCTCAATTCTAAAACTAGAATTGAGATGATTTAATAGATATCACCTGTAGAATTTAACCGTTTATACAAGGATTGCAAAGCAAGTAAACAACTGAACTCTCAAGATGTTGAATGTTGCTTCCTCTCCTTGTTCCTTGATTCAAGATGAATCAAGACCTTCGATTGTTATTGATAGACCTCCGATTCCAGCCCCTTTGTTGAAAAACCTTCCGTTCTTCAAACCCTCGGCCCGGCTGATCTCAACCACAACAAATCGAACCCGAATTCTTCCCTTCAATATCACCGAATCCGCTACTAGACTGATGAAGACTTCCTCTTCTCAATCACCTTCGCTCAGCTGAATATTGGTGAAGCAATTCGTCCTAAAATCCCCAAACACAAACCGGTCTTGGAGGGCAAAACCCTAACGGTTTTATTCAAGAAAGAACCTGCCACAAGCTTCAACCCGAACTGGATTCTCCAATCTCAGCTTCGAACCTTATCACCTTTAACCGATCACGAAGCACATCAAAAATGGTTGTGTGTAGTTGATGTGTTGTGAGATGTTGAAGATGAAAATGATGAATCTTGGACACCTATTTCACTCTTTCTTGTTTCCTTGAACACTTGAAATCAATTTGACAAATGTTCGTTAATAAAAGTAATTTGACTTCTATTTATAGTAACTAGCTAACCAACCAAAAATAACAGCTTTTCAAACAGTGGAAAATACTTAGAAAACTGAGTTTACGCACGAGCGGTCGACCATAGGTCGGCGTGCGCTGACCCGTGGGAAATGCGCCGACCCCTATGGTCGACTCAAGTGTTCCATGCGCTGACCCGTGGCCAACAGCACTATGCCATGCGCCGACCTATGGTCGACTCAAGCAAGCATGCGCTGACTAGTCACCAACTGGTCTGAGTTATGCGCTGACCCGTGGGCGATGCGCCGACCCCTATGGTCGACTCAAGGCCTTCAAATCTGCAAAAATTTGTATTTTGTGATTTTCATGCATTTCGTCATGATCACATTTTGTCCACATATGTTTTATGAATTATAACAGATTTAGATAAGCATAGGAAAGGATATGATAAGTGATGTGTTGCATTTGTTTGTAGACGTGGAATCAACAATGCCGATTCGTCCATGATGGTCATTTGTCATCATCGAAACTTGTGATTGTATGTTGTCTGACAATTTGCCCTTACATACTCCCCCTTTTTGATGATGACAACCTGTGCAAAACCAAAGAGGCAAACAACATGCAGTATTGACACATTATGCACACTCCCCCTTTCTTTTGTAACCTAAGGCTATCTGCAAAAACGACTGTTAATTGTGGTGAACATTTTTGGCTGCTTTGTACACTTTCTCCCCCTTTGACAACATCAAAAAGAGACAAGGAATGATTATTCAACATAACATAAAATTCAACAGGAAATAACACAATCAGATAATAATATCACACCAAATATCATTACTGAACGATAGTCATTAATTAAAGGAAGATACACATTAAAATTAATGTTGCACAAATAAGCATTACAGAGAATTTAATACAGTCAAAACAACAAACAACAAATTCAGATGCATATGCAGTCCTATTTCCTAATGGTGTCGTCCTTGATGGTAACAGATATTAGGGTTTCTGTAGGGGTCAACCATAGATGATATTTGTTCAGCAATACCGCCTACATACTTGAGACTCCCGTCGACCGATCGTTCGTGGCGTTCAAACGCTTCGGTAAGTGCAGTATACCGTTCATTCATGCTTGTAGAAAGGTTATCAAGCCTCTCATTTTGCGCTTGAATTTGGCTGCTAATATGAGTATAGCGGTCATCCTGAGTTTGCATGAAGGATTGTTGTGCCAGCTGCATATTTCGCATCATATCCAACAATTCTGAAGAGTTTGCGTGCTGTGGAGGAGACGGAAGAGATTCTTCATCATACTGGTGATACGGCTGGTAGAATTGACGTTGAGTTGACTAGCCCGTATGTTGCCATTCACCCCAGCCACCCTGGTTGGGGACGTCTTCTTCAGTTGAATGTGAATGCTGAACCCAAGCGGAGTCGGAGTGGTCGTGAGTGTCAACTTGTGGAGGACTATTATCTCCACCATGGTGATCAAAGACTTGTCCTGCTTCCTCTTCTTCATTATCCTCTTCATCTTCTTCTGCTTCAATTTCATCATTGTCATCATCTGCTGCAACAGGCGGAGGAACATTTCCTCTTCGAACAAAATTGTACATCCTTCGCTCATCACACCAAAAATATCCCATCATAGACAGAGTTTTTGGGCTGAACTCTTTGTCTGATGAGATGGAGGTATACGGAAAGGGCGGATGATTGACATCAGCTGCAGTAAGGACCTCTTGAATGAAAGATCCGTAGGCAAGAGCCGTTCCTCGTCCGGAATCACGTAGGCTGAACATCCTACTGACAATGTAGTAGGGCCAGTTGATTTTCTGCTTATTCTTCAGAATGTACATGAGATGAACCTCAGCCTGTTCAACTCTGGAGAGACCACCCTTCTTTGGTCGCAGGATGCGTGAGACAATCCACTGAAGAATCCGTTCTCCTGTTTTCAGCTTGCCGGCAGTGACAGTTCGTGGGAACGAGTCACTGTTAACAATATGATCAGGATATGGTCGTTTCAGCATATCGTTCAACGCACTCCTAAACTCGTAACCTTCTATTTGGTGAGAGTCGGTTACCTCAGCTAGAGGATTTTCAGCATCATCCAATGACATATCAAAATATTTGTTCCAAACGTTTGACTTAAACGATACCTTTTTCGTGCCGATCCTGGAGTGAAACTTGTGCCCGCGAAACTTATCATGAATGCCGGCGTAGAACACTCGGACTAAGTCTTCGCTGTATTTAGCGTTGCATTCCAAGAATTTGACAATGCCTTGATGCTGTAGCAGAGCCATGATTTCTATGAGGTGCATGCGTTCGGCGGTAAACTTGTAGAAAGTATGTTGTCGTACAACTCCTCTTTTGCCGATATCTTTGTTGAAGGATTTGACGGTAAGCTTGTTGAAGTATGTTGAAGGATTCTATGAGGTGCATGCATTTCGTCATGATCACACTTTGTCCACATATGTTTTATGAATTATAACAGATTTAGATAAGCATAGGAAAAGATATGATAAGTGATGTGTTGCATTTGTTTGTAGACGTGGAATCCTTCAACAAAGATATCGGCAAAAGAGGAGTTGTACGACAACATACTTTCTACAAGCTTACCGCCGAACGCATGCATCTCATAGAAATCATGGCTATGCTACAGCATCAAGGCATTGTCAAATTCTTGGAATGCAACGCTAAATACAGCGAAGACTTAGTCCGAGTGTTCTACGCCGGCATTCATGATAAGTTTCGCGGGCACAAGTTTCACTCCAGGATCGGCACGACAAAGGTATCGTTTAAGTCACAAACGTTTGGAACAAATATTTTGATATGTCATTGGATGATGCTGAAAATCCTCTAGCTGAGGTAACCGACTCTCACCAAATAGAAGGTTACGAGTTTAGGAGTGCGTTGAACGATATGCTGAAACGACCATATCCTGATCATATTGTTAACAGTGACTCGTTCCCACGAACTGTCACTGCCGGCAAGCTGAAAACAGGAGAACGGATTCTTCAGTGGATTGTCTCACGCATCCTGCGACCAAAGAAGGGTGGTCTCTCCAGAGTTGAACAGGCTGAGGTTCATCTCATGTACATTCTGAAGAATAAGCAGAAAATCAACTGGCCTTACTATATTGCCAGTAGGATGTTCAGCCTACGTGATTCCGGACGAGGAACGGCTCTTGCCTACGGATCTTTCATTCAAGAGGTCCTTACTGCAACCGATGTCAATCATCCGTCCTTTCCGTATACCTCCATCTCATCAGACAAAGAGTTCAGCCCAAAAACTCTGTCTATGATGGGATATTTTTGGTGTGATGAGCGAAGGATGTACAAGTTTGTTCGAAGAGGAAATGTTCCTCCGCCTGTTGCAGCAGATGATGACAGTGATGAAAGTGAAGCAGAAGAAGATGAAGAGGATAATGAAGAAGAGGAAGCAGGACAAGCCTTTGATCACCATGGTGGAGATAATAGTCCTCCACAAGTTGACACTCACGACCACTCCGACTCCGCTTGGGTTCAGCATTCACATTCAACTGAAGAAGACGTCCCCAACCAGGGTGGCTGGGGTGAATGGCAACATACGGGCTAGTCAACTCAACGTCAATTCTACCAGCCGTATCACCAGTATGATGAAGAATCTCCTCCGTCTCCTCCACAGCACGCAAACTCTTCAGAATTGTTGGATATGATGCGAAATATGCAGCTGACACAACAATCCTTCATGAAAGCTCAGGATGACCGCTATACTCATATTAGCAGCCAAATTCAAGCGCAAAATGAGAGGCTTGATAACCTTTCTACAAGCATGAATGAACGGTATACTGCACTTATCGAAGCGTTTGAACGCCACGAACGATCGGTCGACGGGAGTCTCAAGTATGTAGGCGGTATTGCTGAACAAATATTATCTCTGGCTGACCCCTACAGAAACCCTAATATCTGTTACCATCAAGGACGACACCATTAGGAAATAGGACTGCATATGTATCTGAATTTGTTTGTTGTTTTGACTGTATTAAATTCTCTGTAATGCTTATTTGTGCAACATTAATTTTAATGTGTATCTTCCTTTAATTAATGACTATCGTTCAGGAATGATATTTGGTGTGATATTATTATTGTTATTTCCTGTTGAATTTTATGTTATGTTGAATAATCATTCCTTGTCTCTTTTTGATGTTGTCAAAGGGGGAGAAAGTGTACAAAGCAGCCAAAAATGTTCACCACAATTAACAGTCATTTTTGCAGATAGCCTTAGGTTACAAAAGAAAGGGGGAGTGTGCATAATGTGTCAATACTGCATGTTGTTTGCCTCTTTGGTTTTGCACAGGTTGTCAACATCGAAACTTGTGATTGTATGTTGTCTGACAATTTGCCCTTACACTATTCAACCTAATGTACTTCTTTAGGCCTTACCTACTCCTATTTTATCCATCTTTATCTCCCTTGAAGTTCCCATTGGCGGATTCTAGAACTGTTGAGATTCAGTCATATCCTCAGCAGAAACCTGTCATCATGCACCACTGTCCTTGGTGGAATGTCGTTCCAGATTTCTAGCAATTGAAGAAGCCAATGAGAATCGCAATGAGTCATGTCCAACTCAAACAATTTTTCAAACATTATGATTGATTTTTTTATGGTTATCTATCAATTGCTCTTTGAAAAGATACTCGGCCCACTAGAAACCCTACCACATTTACAATTTTAAAAAAAGGTTTTCATTGGTCATCTTTATCCTGCTCAGTGTTGTCTATGGCGAATTGTGGAAAATTGCGGCGAGGCAAAAATCCGCCATAAAATATGGCGGATGGCAGAATGGAAAATTGCAGAAGCAAGGCGGACAAGCAAAAAACATTATTATATGCTCACAAGAAACAGTAACTGGACATAAATTTTTTTTTAAAAATTCACATAACTTAAAAAACATAATTATACAGGGAAACATAATTATATAAGGAGAAAATTAGCATTCATATATCATGAGATTAGGAATATTACTTTATCAAATAGATGAGGCATGTCTTAAATAACTCAAAACATCATAAAAGACATTATAAAAACAAAACAATAAAACATTATAAAATTTCTAATCTTCTTCTCTAACTTCAACACAATCTTCTTAAAAGTTATTATCAAATGTGCCATGTCCTTCTTCCTCTTCTCCAGAATCTTCAAAATCTCCAAATTTCATGATTTTAGCAAACTCCTCCTCATCCTCCTGTTCTGTAGCTGCTACATCATCACTATCTATATATTTAAATTCTACTTCTTCATCAATCACATTAAGGACCTCCTTTCGTCTTCCTTTAGAGGTTGATGTTTGTGCTTGAACTTTCTTCTTTGTGGTTCTAGCAATTGTAACCTTTCTCTTCCTATTTGTTGTCTAGTAATTCTTGTAGGCTCTCCAGCCCCTGAAGTCACATAAACAGTTTCCCAATTGAGAGTAGTGTCATCTTCATGTACTAAATCATTTCCAGCCTCATTACAATCATCCAACACTCCCAATGACCACCGATTACAATCATCAACATCATTTAGAGAAATTGCATCAATTTCATCTCTAATATCATATCTTTCTTTGAGTTTTTGGTTTTTCCAACATTAGTGTCGATGAAAGAGTGATGCAAACCTGATGGTGAGGCATCAATGACATGAGAATCATAAGCGTTTGACTCCTCAGTTTTGCTGAGCAATGTTACCAGTTTGATGTACATATCAGGGCTGGTTTCAACTTTGTTATCTTGGTAATCATCAGTAGTGGATGATGAATGGTGATGCTCATTCGTGGTATCAACATTGTTGGAAAAACCTACCTTGTCTTTGTACCTAAAATCCGGTGGAAAACCATGTTTGAAATAGCAGGTATCAAGAATGTGCTCAGTCTTGCCACAAAATGAACAAACTTTGGAGTTATTTGAACCTCTGCCTTGGAAGTTTGGTTTGCCATGATCTTTGACTTGCCTAGGTTGAAATCTTGCATTAGGTGAAGAATTGTGTGTCTGAGCCAGGAGAATCTTGGAATTTTCAGAAGGAGAAAGGGAGGTTAACTGTCGTTCTTGTTGTAAGATTGAAGAGAAAACCTTGGTAACATCAGGGAGGGGTTCCACCATGAGGATTTGAGATTTAACATTGTTGAATTGTTTTTCAATCCTTTTAGAAAACATACATATTCCATGCCACATTCTCTTTGATGGTGAGGTGTGCACCATAAGTGCAGTTAGGAAGAATCCTGAGAGTTTCAAGATCTTCCCAAAGAGATTTTAACTCATTGAGATAGGCAATCCCAAATTTCTCACCTTGTCTCCGAATGAATTTGCTAAAGAAGATCAGATAACCGAAAATGATCGCTCTTGAAAAAACGATTGTCAAGATCTATCCAGAGTTGAGCAGCATTATCGACATAAGAGTGTTGGTGGAGCTATGAGTTTGCCATTGATGAATTTCCCAAGTATCGAAGAGAGCATCATCTTCTGGTGGAACTGAGTTTGCCATTGATGAATTTAATCTTGTTTTTGCTCAAGAATGTGCGTTTCATTGATCAACTTCAAGATTCATAATCATTTTCCGATAATGAAGGAGAAACAAGAATTGCACTAGGATTTTCAGCGGGATGAAAGTAATAGGGACTTGATTGATCACGGGTCGGGTTCTTGGTTGTTTGATTGTTGGTTTGTTGTGTGGTGTTGTTGTTGGTCGTGTGATTGTTGTTATTGGTTGTGGATGAAATCCTCATGAGCATCCATAAGGAAAAATGTGAATGAAGCTCAAGATGAATTGTATGGGAAGATAATGATGCTAAAATCCATGCAAGAACAATGTTGTTGCATCTTTCCCAAGTATCGAAGAGAGCATCATTTTCTGGTGGAGCTGTGAGTTTGCCATTGATGAATTTAATCTTGTTTTTGCTCAAGAGTGCATGTGTCATTGATCGACTCCAAGATTCATAATTGTTTTCCGATAATGGAGGAGAAACAAGAACTCCATCAGGCTTTTCAGCGGGATGAAGGTAATAGGGACTAGATTGATCAAGGGTCGGGTTCTTGATTGTTTGATTGTTGGTTTGTTGTGTTGTGTTGTTGTTGGTTGTGGATGAATCCTCATGATGAATTGTATGGGAAGCGGTGAAAGGAAGTTCACACTTCTGATACCATAGTAAGAATTGTGAAATGAACATAATGAGCTTAGCTCTATTTGCATTGATGTGTCGTTTATATACAAGGTGTAACTTGCAGGGCAAGTAACTGATAAAATAATAACAAACAAACTACCCTAACTAGCAACTACCATAACTGTCAAAACAGTTATTTGATACAAGAGTTATGTAACTCAATAAGGGAATTAAGGTCTGGTTTAGTATGTAAGTTGTAGCGACCTCATTGTGGTTTAAACAATCTCCTTGAACCCAGTATTATTATGCAATAATTTGGAGTGACTCGAACTCTTGGAGCAAAGCTGTTCGTTCAGTGTTTTGTATTGACATTCTTCAATTAGAAGATGAATTTATCATGTAGTTTATTTGAATGGTGTAGTTATTATAGGTAATGATGTGAGGGAATATCTCTATTGAAGAAACATCTCTTCAGTCATTTTTCAAACCATAGACTTGGGGATAGTTAAACACTTCCCTGGTCTTGAGATGGCTTATTCAGAAAATGGCATGTTATTTCACAAAAAGATTACTTGGATATATTGGAAGAAACTAGCAGAATCAATTGAAAAACCGGACCCTCATATGGATGTGAACATTTAAGGGAAATTGGTTGATACAATAGACTAGTTGGGTCAGTTGGACCATTTCAGCCTAATCACATCAGATATTCCATTCACAGTTAACGCGATGAGTCAATTTGTGCAATCTGTGTGTGTTGGATATTGGGGTTTGAATGTTATGTATGATATATAAAATTTTCTTGGATCAAGGGTTGTTGTGTGAAGTCGATGGAAATTTTGGATCAAGGGTTGTTGTGCTCCTCCTGAAATAAAGAAAATTTTAGAAGTCTGATATTTTTCAATACAGGGCAATACATTTATGCACTTGAAAGAATCAACTTGTGAATTGATTATGTTAATACTAATTGCTCAATTATATTAACAGATCTTGCTGACTGATTTGCTTATTCACGTTGTTATATACAGATCAACTTCTTTTCAAGGTTCATTGTTGAAGCACAGTCTCAGTACAGAAGTATTGGATGCTCTTAGGAACCTGAGGCAAAAGTTATCTGAAAATGAGTCGAAGTAGAATATCAAATTAAAATTCTTGTAAGAGAATTTAGTTTGACAGGTGAATAGGTTTTAATAATCCGATGTTAAAGATGCTTTTTTTTTGGCATGGATGCATTCACTATTTACTTGAAACCCTTCACTTGTTTGCTGGTTACTTTTATTCTTTCACATTATGTCAAAATCCGAACTTATTGAAAATGGCTTTGGCTGTGTCAACCATAACTGAGATATTATAAACACTGGTGTCATTTGATATCAAGACAAACAGCCTTAGGAACTATAATGTGTAAATAATCAGAATATCTGTACAGAGACAGTTTCTATAGGTTTTTGCTTGCGGGAATACAAAATCGCTGTACAATGTATTGCATTTAACTTGCCACCCCTCCATTTGATTCTGACAACCCCATAGTTTTATAATTTCAAAACTGTTTTTGAAAAAAATTTGAAACAGAATTTTTGTACATTTAAGGTACACTAAAGTTTCAGCGGCAATTCTAGATGTTCCAATTTATATTGGAACAACTAAATAAAATTTCCATATTCAATTAGTTTTTTTAACATTATCTAAAATTTTGAAATTTTTGATACAAATTTTAAAAATTTCGATAATATATTAGAAATTTTGAAATTTCCCAGTGTAAAATCTATTTTTCGAAAATTTTAGAATTTTCTATAAAAAAAATGAAAATTCAATTTTTTTTGATACATACTACAAATTTCTGATAAAAACAGATAAATTTTATAAAAATTTGATTTTTATAAAAGATAAAAGAATATAATGCTAAAAGTGCTATGTGGGATACAAATCTGTGGGATGGTAGGTTAAATACTATGCTATAGAGGAATCTAATGTAAATAGAGGAGAAAAACTGGTTTATCATTAGTAAAGTATTCATTGTTTTTATGGCCTATTAATGAGCTTATAAGCAATTCATTCTTTCACGAGACATTGGGAACAATCTTTTAAAATATAACTCAATTTTCCGTCTAATAGCCAAGAATTCAGCGTTCATATTGAAGTCCTTACAACCCCAACAATTAAATACTACTTCTTTTCTCACCCCTCAAGGCTCTCAAAATCTTTTTTTGATTCTAGAATTTAAAAGGGATTTTTGAGAATTTAAAGGGGGTTGATAAAAGAAACTTAAAATTAAAATAAAATGAAGTCCTTACAAACCCAAAAACAAGCAATCCATTTAAAGAGGCCTTACTGGACAAGTATGAGAATTCTGTGTACTAGTATTATTTATGAGGGGATTACTTTTTTCACCCTCATGCTCACTTGTGAAAAATAAAGGTATTTCTAGAAATTAGAAGTGCAGTTTCGGACGCATCTTAGTTCATACTTAATCCATTCATTGGTGAGCCACATCTTCATTTTATTAAAAAAATAATAGTAAGAAAATACATCTCCATATAACTTACGAAAATTTATCTTCAAACGGGGTTTAATCAAATATGCGTTAGACATTTCTCTTTCTTCATTTTTAACAAAAACACCCTAAATCACTTCTCAAGCTTCTTTATCACGTGCATTTACTACTCCATTCAATCTAAGTTGTTCTCGACATCCATTTAATCCAAGTGATTCAACCTCCTTTGCAAGTTTGTCAATTCAAAATTTTGATTTTCTTTACATGCGTTAAGAAATAAGAGTGTTAGGTTGTGTCATATTATTAGCTTGTTATAATGATTTGTTAGTCTATTATATTGGGCATTTCATTTTGTTCAATTGCTTTTTCTCCCGTTTTGTCTGATTGCATTGTTTGGTTTGATTTTAAATGTATCTTATTTGAGTTTGATTTTTTCTGCTTTATCTAGTTTATAGATAACATGGATGACAACCAAGAACAACTGAGACACGATAGAGTCTTCCAACATGCATTTACTCATTGGGAAATAGCCCGACCCTTGTGACCACTGGTTAGTGCTAGTTCATTTGATGCAGAAGCATCAAATTTTAAGGGTTCATGTGTCTTTGACTTCGTCTTCCTAGAGGTACGCATCACCTGCTACTGTCATAGAATCCCCACCAGTCCAGGTTAATACACTCGCTGTTAATGCTGCCATTCCTGAGAAATTTGGAGGAGACCCGTATGGCATATCACTGTTGCCTCTGTATGTGGACCATGCCGCTAGGCATGTGTAGGGCAAAAAAATAAGGGGATTTCTTATCCCACCCTATGAAAATCCAAAATCGCCCCTTATATTATGGAGAAGCATCTCCAGACATACCTTTTTCTTAAGCCAAAATGTTAAAACTGAGCCACACCTAACATATTTTATAAAATTTAATCCGGAGATGCATCTTCGGGATTATTCAACGTACACACCATGCATCACTCTCTGAAATGCCCATTTTCCATACATTATTCCAGAGATGCATCTCCGTATGTACACCAGACAGAATCCAGAGATGCATATCTATAACAATACCATACATTAAACTTTAAGTTTATTTTAATGATGGAGAGATGAAATTGAAAAAATATTATAGTTATACTATGATGAATTAGACCCTAAAACCGATATGAAGAAAATGACATATATAAAGTAATAAATCCAGAGTACACAATAAAGTCGAAATAAGTCTAAATAAAATACAACCGCAAATAAGTTCAGAGTACAAATACTATAAGCTAATGCGTATGACAAACTCAGACTCGGGACCCCCTGTTCCTATGCTGCCTCATGTACTACAATGCTTACCGTGCCTCCGCCATCATGGCATCTACAACTTTCCTCGCTTAAGAGCCATCTGGAAAGAGTCCCCTCTTAATAATCGACTATCCAATCTCCATGATACGATGACATCTAGGCAACACATCAATAGCATAATCTGCCCTAGCCCGCTCATCCTCTAGTATTTTATGATGAGCAGGCCTCAGTGGGTTTCCTTGAGCATCCTATATCATATAAGGATATGACATCCTAAAGAACCACCGAACATAACCGTCTACGTAGCTCCAATCGCTCTCATATATGATACTCTGTGCCTCCTTCGATACCAGATGATTAAGACAATCATAAAAAATATCATCCATATCTCTATGTGTCATAACGGAAGGAGCAGATCTAAAAGGGTCTATGGGAATGTACTACATGTAGCCGAACTGCCGCATGACACGCTCGAGCAGACAGGGAAATGTCAGAAGTGAACCGTAAGCCAACCATCTCGATTATAATATTTTGTCGTTAAAGGGACGTATCTCATGGTGGTCGACGTACATATGAAAATGTATATCCTCTGTTACCAAGCTGTCAAGATACATTCTGAACGACTCTATCGTCTGGTTCCATCTGAGCAGGGCGAATGGAGAAGCACATAGCATATCCTCAGTATAAGTTGGTACACATGACCAGTCAGAGATTCGTGGGAAGTGCTGAAGGATCCAAGCTTGAAAAGTGTTGGAACACATGAATCATTAGAAATGGCGTCACACTGAAAATGAAACATAAACACTAAAAGACCAATGAATATTACCACCAATAGTGCGATGCTGCATATCACTTATTTCGTCTTCCACATATAGCCTTTAGATAACTTAGAGTAGAAGTAAACCAAACAAGTGATCCAAGTTGTACTCAGGGATTCACTCAAAGACATCGAAGTACCGCAGATAGATGACATCCATATAAGTGGCACTCTTGTCCACAAAAATGCCAGTACCAACCAAATACAACAAGTATCCTCTCATAACATATGCTCTATAATATGTAATTTTCTCATCATCACTAGTTACATGTTGTGCTATAAGCAGCTCATATGTGTACACCTTCTCCAAGAATCCAAACCTAACATGATCCATTCATGTGGTTTCAAACTCCTTCATGGAAGCCTATGGGTCAACTCCCAGGTAGTCTACCATAAAATCTAACGCATCATCTCTGTTAATTTTCCCATGATCTAAAAGTCCCCCCTAATCGGGAGATGCAACAGACACGAGACATCGTCCATTGTGATAAACGTCTCACTATGTGGTATATGAAATGACGACATCTCTGTGTGCCATCTCTCTACAAACCCATTAAGCATACCATGATTAACCGTAACATAATCAGGTTTGCACAAGTATCTCATCCCTGATTGCCACAAAACATTCTGAAACCACAACTCATTAGGCTGTTGCAACTTAGTGATCTTCCGCACATGGTTGATGAATTTAAGCAGATCACAGTCCTGCACCAAAATAAATCATCGTTAGAAACTTTTATTATTATAATAAACATGATTTAAAAAGAATGAATTCAACTAATTTTACCTCTCTATCCCAGACATGTCTGCCAGTATGGTCCAAGTAAAAAGGCAGTAGTGACAAGTTTGTCGGGTCTCCTCCGAACTCATGCGGTGACTGAGACGCCTCTTGGGCCTGGGGTTTTCCAGGTACCTTTCCTGCCTCTTGTACCTGGGGTGCCTCAGGTACCTCTAATGTCTGAGGTACCTCCGGTGACTCGGGTACTTCTGCTGCCTGTGATGCTTGAATAAGTGAATCTTGTCACCTACGAGAAGATGAAGGCAAAGATGCATGAGTAGGTGACACCCATCTCACACGAGTATAAGAAGGCGGAGATACATGAGCCCCAGAAGCAGAATGAGAGATACATGAGCCCTAGAAGCCGACGCCTATGCATCAACCGTGCTAGAGGTAAAAGGAGCATGCGATTGTTGAATCTTTTCTCTCTGAATAGAAGCATGTTGTGCAATCCTGCCGTGCCTATATCGATCTTTCCTATCCACCATAATGCTTGTAAGTAAACCACAAAAGCGATACCCAATGAGTACAAGAAAAAAAAGCAAAAAAAATGTAGGCTGAAAAATTCTGGAGATGAATCTTCGATTTATGGGAATCAAAACTTTGAAAATTTTCGGAGATGTATTTGAACTTTTATGCAACTCTCATCAGCGTCAACGTCGCTAACGCACTCCCCCAAATCAGCAGAAATAATGCTTTGATCAATAAAACTACTTATCAAACACATTTCTCTTAATGTATAAATTATTAACCATGTATAGCCTATGTATTTCATAATCTAAACATCAATTTATACAAACTTATACAAAAACTAAAAAATGTTTAGAAAATCGATAACTTACAAAATGTGAGTTTACTTCGGTGTTAAATGAGCTCTTTGACGGGCTTGATGTTGATGGAAGAAACCTTGAAGTTGGTTGGATGATTTTGAGATAATGCAAGTTGAGAGAGTTTGATTGAAGAAAGTGTTCTTTTGAGAAGTGAGGAAGGAGAAAAGGTTCTGGTGCATTTTTGATTAAACAACGTCCGAAGATGCATCTCCGTAATATTTTTTCACATTGACTTAGGGTCTGATTCAGAAATGTATTGACTTGGGGTGCGTCGGGAGATGCATCTTCAGATTCCGGGAGTATTGATTCTAAAGTTTTGACTCGATCATGACAGTCGATGGGACTCGTCCCCCTTAATCATAGGGGAAGTCAGTGGCGTTCTAGTATATGGATTGACCTATTTTATCACAATATATATTCAAAGTATTGGGCCTTGCGGTCATGGAGCACCAGGTCGGTTGATATGATGGATCTTCCAACTTGTCCAGCCCATTAGTAGACTTGAAATCCATTATGACTTAATTGGATTTGTGCTTGACAGAGATAGACTTGGGTCGGACAACCCAAGTTCCAAACGAGGTGAATCAGGCAACCGACTCGTCTTATAAGTCTTTTATGAAACTTTAAGTCGATTGAGTTATGGACGACTCCTTCTAAGGCCCAATTAACAATTTCTAGTCCATGTCTCATCTTTGTTTTTATTATTCAAGTATTACTTCCATAAGCATGAGATGGGTTATATGGGATCTTTTCAGAATTGAATGGTCCTTGATTGGTGTTTGAGATGAGGGGTGGTGCGGTGGGGTTGGTTGAAGAAGCCTTCTAAATCATAACTCTCACGGTAGACAGGGACATAAGTAGTGACTAGTGAGAGTTAGACAGTGACACATTTGAACTACACTTGGAATTAGCTCAACCATTACACACAAAGTACTACCACATCAATGCATATGCTTCAGTCATTCATATCCCACCGCTCTTCATTTCCATAATGATAATCTTACCGTTAAGTACAACCTCTTCAGAGAGCATAAGCATGGAGTATTTACTTTGTTGTATGCATATATCCAAACAAAGCTTAACAATGACATAGAAATAAATCACGGGATGCTTGCATTTTGTGGTCCTACAGACCAGACCAGACCAACAACAAGTTAGTTCCAAAGTCACTTTAATTCTTAGAGATGAGAATAAATGCAGAGTCAGAGAGTCAAGAATTGGTCAGATAGTCAAATTCTTGACTAGTCACTCACTCACTGCAATAAATAGATAGATCCAACGGTTTGTTTCATAGTGGACCCTTCTGTTTTCAATGTTAAGTCTTGTTCTTAATCTCGTGCTTTTGTCTACTACTAGTACTATTTTATATTACTATCATATATCATATCAATTACTAAATCACTATATCATGCATGACGCATTTGAATTCACAATATTATGAAACTGCATGCAGTTTCTATGCAATTAATATTCGGCAATATTGCTATTTAGGATATATTACAGTTAGACAGAAACACATGACTAGATTTGTTTGTTACTAGTATAGAGTTTGTTTTTGTATCTAACATAGAAGTTTGTCATATGTAGTAGTGCGTGACTGCATAGGTGTCTGATCGACCTGACAAACTTGATCTTGTCGTCATTAGTTGACAACTTTTACGCAAAGAATGTCAAATATTATAGTCCGGTTCTTACGAACCACAACCAGACTCTTCGTGATTTCCCACCCTTTAAAACGGGACGACTTAACAAATGTAATATGTAAGAGATACTCTTATGTCTCTTTTTATAACATGATATGACACATTTTACAATAAATAAATAAAAATGTAGGTACCCTTTACTAAAGAATAATTGGTATTTGTTTTTTTTATAAATGGGCCACCTGTTATTAAATATAATTTTGGGCTGGGTTCAAAAATCCGAACTATTTTGGATAGTAATTTGGATAAATGCTCTTTACACCTTGAGTTTCAAGTACATTCTACATCTCTGAAAATTCGAAAATGTCTTTTATATGTCTGAAGATGTATTTTTGGACGCGCGTAAAATCTAACCATACATTCGAAATTTAGCCATACACTTCATTTTTGTTAAAATATGGTTCGGAAATGCATTTTCGAATATTAAGTAGGGTATATCTAGAGATACATCTTCGAAATACCCCTTATATTCATTTATGATGTTTATATTTATTGAGATGGTTTAATTAACAACTCTGTGATGTATTCGGAGATGCATATCCGAAAATGTTAAGTGGAAAATTAGATAAAACACCACCTTGCATGATCTTCTTCTTTATGCTGAAACTAAACTTTATTTCAAAGCCCTTAAAAATGTCTTTCATTCTCAATCAATTTTTAAATACCAAAATGTCATTCTTGTATTTTATCACATCAAACGGAGAAAAAGAAACTGAAATTGTAGGTAAAGTTTATTCATTTCATCCTTCATTCCTTGCATTAATGTGTTTTTTGGACTGAAAAAATGAACGTTGAGTCTGAATATGTATCTTCAGGCTCAGTTCATTTGTTCCTGATATATATCCCCGAATTTTCCTGATAGTTTGAATTTTGAAGCTATTTTATTATTATTGGTGCTATTAGATATGGTGCACCCAAATATGTTTTCCAAAGCTATTGTGAGGATGAATATTAAACCGAATGAAGTAAAACATGATGTTAAACATGATGAAATGAACGATGATGTTAAACCGAGTGATCGATTTGTTTTTGTCAAGGTAGATATTCGTGCATAATTTACAAATAAACAAGAGTTTATTGTTCGTGAACATAATCTACAATGGCCCCACGTGGAGGCAAGGAAATTGGGGTTTGACGTTGTAATAGGAAGGTCTGGCCATGGTTCGGATAGAAGGTAAACATTTGTAATAATGAGATGCGAAAGATGTGACATGTATCAACCAAGGATTAAGAAGTTGAAACGAGATGATACTAGATCGAGAAAATATGAGTGTCCCTTTAAATTGCACGCATACCGTAAGATAGATGACACATGGAAATATAATATGATTTATGGTATACATAATAATGCCTTAAGTGACAAGATAGCCGATCATTCCATTGTATGTCTCCTTATTCTAAAGAAAAGGGAACTTATTTCAGACATGCCATTAAACACGGTGGCGCTGAAAAATATACTTGCATATTTGAAACGGAAAATACCTCTAAATGCTTTAAATATCAAGCAAATATATAACATGCATGCTCGAAACAACAAGGCAGTAAGATGACCAAGATTTGAGATGCAACAACTGTTGAAGCTTTTGGAAGATGACCACTATGTTTCTAGGTACAAAGTTTGTGAGGATAAAATCATTGTTTGAGATATTCTTGGACTCATCCCGATTCCATCAAGTTGTTCAACATATTTCCCACTATGCTCGTAATTGTTTCAACGTACAAAACAAATAAGTATAGACTTCCACTCATAGAAATTATTAGTGTTACTTCTACGGAGATTACTATTTCAATCGGTTTTGAATTTTTGGAATCCGAAAAATAGGAGAATTTTGATAGAATATAATATTTTGTTATAATTAGTCATAATTAGTTTCCTATATTTATGTTGTATCATAATTAGATAGTTGACAAAATGTTATACATTGATGTATATATATTCTATTCAGATCAATAAGAAGGACACGATTTTTATTATCTTACATGGTATCAATCATAACCGATCCCTCTTTCTAAAAAAAAAAGCAAACGCAGAAACACGTTTCTTCTCCTCCCTCATTTAGTCTGCCGCCGCATGCTTCTTCTCCCTCCTTGAAGTCTGCCGCCCCAACAGGACTACCGTGCTCTGTACCGCCACCGCCGAACACGAGAACTACCCTATTCTCTCGCCTTCCGCCTCTATTCGCGTCGCTGCCCTTGCACCTGCAGCCATGTTTGAATCAGACCATTCAAAACATAGTGACGCCGATACCCACAAATCCGCTGCCGATACCCATAAATCCGCCGATACTGGTGATTCTGGCCAACCCAAGAACACCATGTTTCGAGGTTCCAAATCGGAGTTGCATTCTGCACTTGCCGTCTCCAATATTAGGAACCACATTGCTATTATTCTTGAGATGGAAAAAGATCAATATGGTACCTGGGCCGAGCTTTTTCGCATCCATGCTCGCTCACATCAAGTCCTGCATCACATCGTTCCATCTATCGGAAAAGAGCCACTAGCCATTACTGGCGCCAACCATGAACAATGGTCCACTCTTGATGCCACCGTTCTTCAGTGGATTTATTCCACTATTTCTACAAATGTGCTGATCACTATTCTAGAACCGAACTCCACTGCAATAGAAGCATGGAATCGCTTGGAAGATATTTTTCAAGACAACCAAAATGCCCGAGCTGTCACTCTTAAGCAAGAGTTTTCTAACACTTGTATGGAGGATTTTCCCAATGTCTCAGCTTATTGTCAGCATCTTAAGATGCTTTCTGATCAGTTGAGAAATGTCAACTCCCCTGTCAACAATCATCGTCTGGTCCTTCAGTTGATCTCTGGTCTACCAGAAGCTTACCACAATGTTGCTACTTTGATTCGCCAGAGCAACCCTCTTCCGACATTCTATCAGGCTCATTCCATGCTCACTTTGGAAGAAGTCGATATGGCTAAGATGGCAAACACAGGCTCTCATGCTGCTATGCACACCACTCAGCCTAAATCTACTGAAGACACCTCTCAGTGTGACAACCGTCGCCCCGATAACCGTTCTCGCTTCCGTGGCAACCAGGGTCGTGAAGGGGGACGTGGTAACCGCAATGCACCTCAGTCTGGAGCTCCCAGTGCTCCCTCACCTTGGTCCGCTCCTCCTTGGCAACAACAACAGTAGTACCCAACCTGGAAACCATGGGGTTGGACTCCACCACCATGGACTATGCCACCGTGTCCATATCCCACCTCTCAGTGGACACGCCCTACCGGTCCTCCTAAGTAGCCAAGCATTTTAGGACATCATCCTCAGGTGTACACAACCTCTACCTCATCTTAGATACCGATAGACATTGAGACCGCAATGCACACCATGTCACTCCACACTCCTGACAATCAGTGGTACATGGACACGGGCGCAACACCTCACATAGCCGCATCACAAGGTAATCTCTTGTCTTATTTTTGAGTAAGTAATTTAAATCAGATTGTAGGCAGTGGCCATAGAATTCCAATTCACGGCACCAGACACACACAAATAACCACATCTCACCAACCCCTTCACCTTAACCATGTCCTGCATGCCCCGAAAATTATTAAAAATTTAATTTCTGTGAGACAACTCACCACTGACAACAATGTTCATGTTTCCTTTGATCCTTTTGGTTTTACTGTCTCTGATTTTCAGACGGGGATCACCCTTCTCAGATGTGACAGTCGTGGATATGTTTATCCAGTTACCACTCCTCCCAGTTTTTCCGGTCTCACATCCTGTCTTTGGCATAGTCGTCTTGGTCATCCTAGCGTGTCTGTTTTTGAATTCCCTTCGCAAAAATAAGTTCATATGTTGTGAACCTTTTAATTTTTCTGTCGTTTGTTACTATTGTGTTTTAGGCAAACAAGTTAAATTGCCATTTTTTGATTCTCAAACTACGACTTTGATGCCTTTTGACATTTTACATAGTGATTTATGGACGTCTCCAATTTTAAGTTCTGTTGGTCATAAATATTATGTCTTATTCTTAGATGATTTTACAAACTTCTTGTGGACTTTTCCTATTAGCAGAAAACCTCATGTGTTTGAAACGTTTAAGTCACTTACTCAACTCATTCAAACTCAATTTTTGCAAAAAGTCAAAACTTTTCAATGTGACAATGGCGGTGAATATAATAATGAGCTTTTTCAAAAATATTGCACTGATCATGGTCTAGTTTTTCGTTTCTCTTGTCCTCACACATCCTCACAAAATGGGAAAGCCGAACGCAAAATAAGAACCATTAATAATATGATACACACTATGCTAGCTCATTCTTCTGTTCCCCCCTCGTTTTGGCATCATGCTCTCCACATGGCAACTTACCTGTTAAATATTATTCCCTGTAAAACACTTCATAATCAGTCACCAACACAACTCATGTATCTTCGTGATCCCACCTACACACATCTCAGAGTCTTTGGTTGTCTATGTTATCCATTATTCCCGTCATCTACCATTCATAAGTTACAACACCGCTCTACTCCGTGTGTCTTCTTGGGTTATCCGCCGAATCATAGAGGTTATAAGTGTTTTGATTTGTCTAATAGAAAATTAATAATTTCGAGGCATGTTATCTTTGATGAAACGCAATTTCCATTCACCAAGATACATTCCCCTTCACCTCACTCTTATCAATTCCTAGATGATGACCTTCCCCCTACCTTATACATCAGTGGCAAAATCAAATTTCACCACCTGTTGCACATAACCAACCAACAGCCATAATCCCAATTGACCAACCACTACCCTCAATAAACCAACAATCATCATCTCCTACCTCTTCTATCAACACACCCATTATAATAAACTCTCAATCACCACCATCAATTCAACCGCATCCACCTCCACCTACACGAACCATCACCATCCGAAGCATGAAAGGCATTGTCAAACCCCACACGATATTTAACTTATCAATATCTCACTCTGACCATACAATCTCTCCCATACCTAAAAACCCTAAACTAGCCTTATCAGACCCGAATTGGAAATCCGCAATGCAATCTGAATTTGATTCTCTTATTCGAAATAAGATGTGGGATTTAGTTCCTCGTCCTTGCGATGCTAATATTATTCGATGTATGTAGATTTTTAGGCATAAGAAAAATTATGATGGCTCCTTTGAGCGTTATAAGGCTCGTCTTGTAGGTGATGGCAGGTCACAGGTTGTAAGTCTGGATTATGATGAGACTTATAGCCCCGTGGTGAAACTCACTACCATTCGAACAGTGCTTACCATTGCTCTCTCCAAATCCCGACCCATTCATCAACTGGATGTCCAAAATGCCTTTTTATATGGTGATCTTCATGAGACTGTTTACATGCATCAGCCATTGGGTTTCCGCGACCTTCATCATCCAGATTATGTATGTCAGTTGAAGAAGTCATTGTACGGTCTCAAGCAAGCGCTTAGGGCATGGTACCAACATTTTGCTGACTATGTCGCCACCATTGGCTTTCGCCATAACACATCAGACCACTCTCTCTTCATATATCGACAAGGTTTAGACATGGCTTACATTCTGCTGTATGTAGACGACATCATCCTCATCACCTCCACTCAGGTCCTCCGCCAATCAATTATGTCACTCTTAGCATCTAAGTTTGCAATGAAGGATTTGGGCCCTCTGAGTTACTTTCTGGGTATTGAAGTATCTCGTCATCCTGATGGCATATTTCTCAGTCAAAGCACTTATGCATCAGAGATCATTGAACGTACTGACATGGCATCCTATAAACCATCAGTCACTCCCGTTGGCACCAAGCAGAAACTCAGCACCTCCTCCGAGACTTCTTATGAGGATCCCTCCTTGTATCGGAGTCTTGTAGGGGCCCTATGGTATCTCACCTTCACTCGACCTGATATATCATATGCTGTTCAACAAGTTTGTCTTCACATGCATGTCTCTCGCACGGAACACATGCTTGCTCTTAAGCGCATTTTGCGTTATGTTCAAAGCACCTTACATTTCAGACTACACTTATCCCCATCTCCCATTACAAAGCTTATCTCCTACACTGACGTTGATTGGGGTGGATGTCTTGACACCAGACGTTCTACATCTGGGTACTGTGTTTTTCTAGGTGACAACCTTATTTCTTGGTCTTCCAAAAGGCAACCAACTCTCTCCCGTTCCAGTGCTGAAGCCGAATATAGGGGGGTTGCCAATGTTGTCTCCGAATCGTGTTGGATTCACAATATGCTCATGGAACTCTATTTTCCTATTCCTCAGGCCACTTTGGTGTAGTGTATTGTGACAATGTTAGTGCCATTTATCTATCTGGTAATCCTGTGCAGCATCAGCGTACTAAGCATATTGAGATGGACATTCATTTTGTTCGGGAAAAGGTAGCTCGTGGTCAGGATCGCGTCCTTCATGTTCCCTCAAGACATCAGATCGCATACATCTTCACCAAAGGACTTCCTCGCATTCTCTTTGATGATTTTTGGACCAGTCTAAGCGTCTATGAACCTCCCTCTTCGACTGCGGGGGTGTGATAGAATAGAATATTTTGTTATAATTAGTCATAATTAGTTTCCTATAATTATGTTGTATCATAATTAGATAGTTGACCAAATGTTACACATTGATGTATATATATTCTATTCAGATCAATGAGAAGGACACGATTTCCATTATCTTACAAATGTTACATGTGCTTTGGAAATGTGAAAAACTATTTTGAAGGACCAAGAAAACATGCCACAAGTAATAGTCACTGATCGCGACACCACACTGATGAATTCAATTGCTAGTGCTTCCTACATCGTATGGATTCCTCTGTAAGTATTATATAACCAAAAATGTGAGAAGTCGACTAAAACCTACGATTGGCACTAAACAAATCAATGGTGGAGATGAAAAATGGTCAAACCTGGTGTGGCGGCGGAAAATATAATGGATGCATAAAATATTATAATAAATTCTCTCACGAAAGAATTATATGCCGAATCTGTAATACATTTTAAGAGGGTGTGTGCAAGATATCCAAATTTCCTGAAATATGTTGTGGGCACTATTTTGGAACAAGTTAAAGAGAAGATTGTTTGTGCCTAGACCGATTAGATTAGACACCTTGGCAATACAACAACTAAAAAAGTTGAATCTGCACATGCTACACTAAAGAATGGTTGGGAAACAAAAAAGGTGATTTTTGTCGAAATTGGGACGCCATGAACCAAATGCTCAGAAACCAACATAATAATATACATATATATTTTGGTCGGAGGATTATTGTGTTAGAATACCGATTCAAAGACAACATATCTCATATGGAATTGAATTTTATTTTTCACAAAGCCAAGCGAGCAAGATAAAACAAGTTCAGATAGCTCAAAGTGTGGTTGTACACTTAGGAAGACGTACAATCTTCCATGTACTTATTTAATTTCAAAGAATAAGCTTGATAAATCGATATGTATGGATGAAGTTTACACTTAATGGAAAAATCTTTGGTTTGATGATGATTATATGATGAAGAATGATAAATCAAGTATAACTATTATGACCAAATGAGAAGTAATCCAAGAGAGATTTTCAAAAGTAGACGACATCCGGAAATAACGAACTTTAGAACACCATCAGAACCGATTAAAAAAAAGGTCTGTAAGACCCCAATTTTGACCCTAAGATTCCTCATGTTATCTCATCATATGCATTAGCATTGGGATCACACCTTGGCATCCTCCTTACCCCTCATTCATTGGGTTTGCATTGGGAGAGGTCACTAAGCACTTTAGATTGTATCATACTTTGTTTTTCATTATTTACTAACCAACATACCAAAAATATGTCAATGTATAGTTTGTTGCTTTTGTAGGTAGTGTGTATGCTCACCTATGCTCCATCAAGATCATATCTAGGGTTTAAGACCCTTAATGCAAGGAGCTCAATCAAGAATTGGTTTAATTTGGCTATAATAATCATATATGAATCCCCATGATCTTCACATGGGATTTTGATCAAGAAATCATCAAGAGTTTGAAGTTTGTTTGCCTTGGAAACCCTAATTCATTTGGGTATCTTGTGTGACTTCTTCAATAATTTTCTTCAATAAATGATAAAATATTTCAAGGTAAACTTCACATTACATAATATTATGCATATATTATCTTCCATGAGTCCTAAAAGTCAAGAGAATGTCAAGCTAGCAAAATGGTTCATGGTGGTTGACCAGAGAAAGTCAACTAGTCAAAACTTGGGTTCCCTAGACCCTATCTCCTACAATATTTGTAATATTAAAATGATTACAAGAGAAAGGTTACTCTAAATGACATTCCAAACAACTTTAATGTTGAGGTCTAGTTTTTCTTGGAAAGTCATTTTTTATGGTGAAAGACTATAGGTCATTTTGTCTAAACCCTAGTTTGGAGGTTAACTTCCCAAGACCATAACTTGCTCAATTTTTATGAGATGAAAGCCATTCAAATTCCATGATCGATTTCAAGATGTTTAATTCAACTTTTATGTTTATGGGAAGTGAAAATGCAACTTAATGCATGTGCCAAGAGGAAACATTATATGTCATTTTGGGCCAATACCATTGAACACGTGATCTTCCTTAACTTCTAAAATGCATAACTCCTTCATGCCAAATTCAAATGAGGTCAAATTTGTTACCAAATTGAAGATGTTTGAAATATCTACAACTTTTATGAAGGAAATATTTTCATTTTAAGTCCATAAAAAAGTTATTCAAGGTGGAAAAAGTGAACATTTGACTTGGGACTTAGAAAATTTTCAAATATGTTTGATTTCCCAAACTTCCACCTCAAAATTCCTCATGATCCAAGCTTCAAATGAAAACGTGTTCAACATGAAAGTTGTTCCCCTTGATCTCAACTTCCCAAAAAATCCAAGATAATCTCATTTGGATCAAAATTGAGGGACTTACGCATGGCTTCATTATCGAAAGTGTTTTGGCAAGATTGGATTTCAAGTGATCAAATTCTTTTGCATGCTTACACATGATGCATTCAGTACTCTTTACACATGAATGGGAAGTGGATTGCATCATTCTCAAGACCCAAACCATTGCCCATGCACCCATTCAAGAAGGTTTTCAAATTTGTCCAATTTTTAAGTGGTGCAAATATCAAGTGCATTGCCTATTTAAACAAGCTTAAGGCTTCAGATTCATCATCAACACCTTGCCCAAGCTTTGTTAGACCAATTCAAACCTTCACTACCATAGAATTTTCTGAGATTTCTCTTGAAATCGAGCTTGAACTTCATCTTCTGTTTGGAAGTTCAAACTCCATAAATTCACTTCCCTTTGCATCTCGTTTGGTTTCTGCAAGCAAGAGGAGGAGAAAGCAATCAAATCATGATCAAGATCAAGTGGAATTCGATCAACTCGAAGGTGATTTTTCAGAAACTTCTTCTCTTCGATTATCTCTTAATTCTCCACTATTCTTGTTGATTTTTGGTTTGCTAAAGTCCTACCAATGTAGGCAACAAGATTGAGTTGCTTTGAGGTTAAATCGAAGCAACTCAATTCATGATCCTTAAAATTCAAATCCCTGTATCTTTTCATATACTTGGAATTGGACAAAATTGAGGCCAGATTCGAGCTCCTGAGAATTTTTTCTTTAAATCCATGTCTTTCTTTTTCATTTCAGTGATGGTTGAAGGTGGACCAGTCCGGTGAGGTCCACCGGAGAAGAAGACTGGAGCTTTGGCTCCGACGATATGTTGGAAGCATCTCAACCATAAGATCCTTTTAAAATGTTTTAATCTTGGGCGTTGATTGTAATTATCACGCGTGTGTCTCATTTGACTGTAATGCATATGGAAAACGCGCTGATCACCATCTGATCTGCCACCTCAATTAATGAGGGAGATCAGATGGTCCACATTTTTTTGAATTTTTGAATTTATCTTTTATTTGCTTATTTTCCATTAATTCATATTAATTTCATTATTGATCCAAAAAATATGGGACTTTCACCAAAAAATTTCAAATATTTTTCTATTTCATTTTCTGAATTAAAATTATTTTTTGGATCAATATTGATATTTTTCATGATTTAATTGTTTTTGTGCATATTTTTAATTGTTTAAAAATACTTCTGACTTTTCAAGGTTCTTTGACCTTGTTTGACCTATGATAAATCTCTTGACCATTTATTTGGTGTTTTGAAGAGGTTTTAAGTTTTTGATCAAACATAATTTAATTTAATGTATTTTTAATTTGATTTTTAATTGTTTAATTGTGTAAAAATTATGTTGAGCCATTTTTATTGACTTGTGAAGTTTGACTATGTGTTTGGGCCTTGGTCAAGGTTGATTTGACTTTTGTTGGATTAAAATAATTGGATTTAGGGGATTGATGAAATGTACATTTCATCTCCCAAAATGAATGAATGATTTTAATTTGATAAAATTCTTCCCATGACCAATTTGTGTTTGTCTCATTTACCCTCCCTCTTCATCTTCAATCCCATCCCTCTCATTGACCAATGACATCTCAATATCCTAAGGCTAGTTGGTTCATCAATAACTTTATGTTAGACGAACCGATACAAGTATCGACGAGAGTAGGTCCATCTTTTGATCATTTTCTTTGTGTGTGTGGTATGTTTTTTACTAACTCTTATTATTAATTGCTTTTAATTTTAAGTCATTTACATTATGCCATTTAAATTCAAGCCATTTATCATTTGCCATTATACATATCATTTAACTTGTTTATTTTAATGTCATTTTCCCTTTGCTCACTTGAGCCATATATTGTGATTATATATATATATATATATATATATATATATATATATATATATATATATATGCATATTTTTGTTTGTGTTTGTGGTCTTAGGACCTTAAAATACTTAATAAACAACAAAAATCCCTAAAAAATGTTTGTGTGGACTGTTGGATTTGATCTGAGCCTTGGACTTAGAATTAGGCAACATTCCCCTTGCAAAAGGACTTGGCCAATGCCAACATTTATGAAACCAAGTTCTTATGATTTGAATTTTCATCTGATGCAAGTATTGGGATCCACTTGAGTTCATCTGCTACATGGTCTTGATGCAAATGTTACTTTGAACCTGTGTCTAATGCCTTATTCTGAGCCATTCAAAGAGTATGTCATCTGATGCATGGGGAAGATTATGAAGTTGCTAGCTTGGATATGACTATCTTTATTTGATGCCTTGCTCTTCATTGTGCTACTTGCTTATTAATATTGCTTGATTTTTAAAGTCCAAAGGAAAAATGGGTTTCTATATGACATTCTTGTCTATTGGATTGCATCCCATTGGTCAGATCTTTTCAACTCTTAACTTTTAATTTTTTTGCTTAGGATTAGTCTCTTCATGTCCTCTCACATTCTTAAATTTCAAAATCTCCCCCCTTTTCAAAACCTTCTTTGCTTGTGATTTCAAACTTAGACCTTATTGCATATTAGAAATTTGGCCTTATGCCATTGCATTTTTCAAACTCTTTTTCTTAATCAAACTTGTAAATGAATCTAACCATATTTGACTTAAAATTTCAAAAGATAAAAAGAACTAATTCAAACTCTTTTAGGCCTTTTGTGCCTCTTTTAAACTTAATTTTTGTTAAAAGCAATTCACTCACTTTGAAATTGATACCACGAACTACGAGGTTTTGATCCCTCATTTTATGTTGGTACGTAGGCACAAGTCCGAAGGTCTTGTCAAACACAAAAATATAATTAATGAATTCTTTTCTCATCCCCACACTCTATTTATTGCAAACATCTTTTATACTAAAACACATACACACATAAAAGGGCTCCCTAGGACACTTCGGGTGCTAACACCTTCCCTCTGTGTAACCAACCCCCTTACCTGTAATCTCTGGCATTTTATTAGTTTTGATTTGAAAACTTCTTATCTTTGGATTTTGTTCTTACTTTTCACTTTTCCTTTGAAAACTTCGGGCGACTCTGGTTTTATTGACGTTAAGTTTATCCATAGCTTAATGGTCATGAATTTACCGCTACAAAAATTAAGTGGCGACTCTACTGGGGAGTAGTCCTCAGTGGGTTTAGCCTACTTTTTATGTGTATATAATTGTATATTTGATGTTTGTATACTTGTTTGTGTGATATAATCTGCTTGTTGTGCTTGGTGATCTCTGAGTGGTGAGATAAGTTCTAACCCGAACTTGAGTGCAATTAAAATAGGAGGATGGTATAGTCATGTTCGACTTCTGTGGAGTAGCCCTTAACAAGTTGGCTTGAGAACCATATACTCAGTGGAGACCTTTTTGGAGTTATGAATGTCACACAAGTTATTTGTGGTTAGGCATTACTTTCTCTGATTTGGGGTCTGAGAAGCTGAGGACCGTAGAAAATTTAACCCAACTTGGCCTATTTAGGATGTAGTGCGGAGACTGTTCAAGTGTAGACTTGATAACAGTTGTTACGCGATACTACACTCAGACGAGTTTCTCTTGAGAATATTATGGGTTGATGAGTCAGTCATCCTAACCTATAATATTCGATAGATGGAATTAGGACTTTGGGAACTTTTTAGAACATGATCTACAGGTTTTATCCTTAGCACACTCCCTTGGGATGGTTCTTAACCCGACTCCATGGCCGTGACTCACAACAAACCCTTGGATCTTGGTTGATCCAATCAAGTCTTGTCAATATCAATGGAACTTAGGTGTTGATAAGGTGAAATCCATAATCCACAAAAATGGATGATTGATCTTGGCAATGACTTGATTCATCCCTTGACCTTTGTTTGTTTGCCTTGTGTGTGATCCCTTATTTGTGATTGTTGCATTCATGCATTCATGCGCATCATAACATTCATCACACGAAAAATAACTTCAAGGAACTGAGGCTTTATTTGCAAATATTTTCAGACCATGGATTATGGACGAAGGAACACTAAGAAGTACAGTTTCAGATGTTCTGACTTGGAAGAGCTAAGGAAGCTATCATCTTTTGTATTAGATCCCTTGGACTTCAAACAACGTCATGGGAAGCTTTTGTATGTATTGTCTGCTGATGTGGTTGAAGGACTCTTGAGTGTATTGGTTCAGTTTTATGACCCTCTCTACCGTTGCTTCACTTTTCCCGATTATCAGCTTATGCCTACGTTAGAGGAGTATGCCCATCTCTTGGGAATACCTGTTTCTGACAAAGTGCCTTTTAGTGGATTGGAGGAGATTACCAGATCTCATCTTATAGCTGAAACTCTTCATCTGAAGAAGTATGAGATTGAGGCTCATTAGGTGAAGAAAGGAGGAATATTTGGGTTGATTTCTGTGTTTCTCATAGGGAAAGCTACCGCCTTTTCTCAAGCCGGTAGTGTGGATGCTTTTGAAGCCATCTTTGTGTTGCTCATTTATGGTTTGGCTTTGTTCCTTAACATTGACGATTCTGTTGATGTTAATGCCATTAGAATCTTCTTGATTGGGAATCCTGTTCTCACTCTGTTGGGTGATATGTATTTCTCTTTGCATCTAAGGAATTCTAAATATGGTGGAACCATTGTGTGTTGTGTTCCTCTTTTATACAAGTGGTTTATTTCACACTTGCCTCACACGCCTACTTTTGTGGAGAACAAACAATGTCTACGGTTGTCTCAGAGACTTATGTCTGTCACTAATGATGATATAGTTTGGTATGATTCTGCATTGAGTAGCTTGGATATTATTGATAGTTACGGTGAATTCTCTAATGTGCCTCTCATTGGTACACAAGGAGGAATCAACTACAACCCTACTTTGACTCGTCGTCAACTTGGGTTCCCCTTGAGAGATAAACCTAATAACACTCAGTTAGAAGGTCTTTTCTATCAAGAGGGTAAAGATCCCCAACATTTGAAGCAGAAGATGGTACATGCTTGGCATAATGTCCATAGGAAAGGAAGATCCGAGCTTGGTCCGTGCAACTGTGTAGCTTTGGAAGCTTACATTCTTTAGGTGAAAAAGAGAGCTTTGGAATTGAAGATGTCGTATGCTTGTGAGAGACCTATGTCTATGGTTATGGTTGAGCCATTAACTCTCCCTAACCAAGATGTAGAGGATTTGGAAGACGCACTCGCCAAGATGAAGCAAGAGAAAGATATGTGGGAAAAGCGGTTCCATGCTTTGAGCCGAAAGTATGAGGAGTTGCAGCTTGAGTCAAAGGACAAGGATGCGTTTATTGAACTTCTTGAAGACCGAGCAGTGAAGAGACAGAGAGAGCCAGAGGGTCCATCTTCCTCTAGTATACCTCAACCTTATGGTGCTTGGAAGAAGATTGTTGACCAGCTTTTCCTTGAGAAGACTCAGATGAAGACTTCTTTTGAGTCCGAGATTCGACGCATTCGAGGGAAGTACACACCTGCAGCCAGATCATCTGACACTGTTGTTAGGGGATCCTTAGGATGATTAGTTTCCTTTTCTCTTGTATTTGTATTTTGGTTTCTGAAATTGTACCCATTGTAATCCTTCCAAAATTATATGAATAAAAGAGATTTTTTATGGTCAATCAAATTTGTTATTATTGTTATTATATATTTGCAAATAAAATAGTATGTTCCTTGAAAATAAAAACAAACAAAACATTGCATTTCATGCATCATTTGCATAACTGGTTTTCTTCTTCCAGATGTCTTATTGGAACATTTGGAACAAGAGAACCGAGAGTTGAAAGATGAGATCGCTTGTTTGAATGCCATAATGGAGTCTATTCTAGCTGCTCAGAATCAATCTTCTCAAATGCCTGTAACTCCTCCTCCTCAAAGGACTGTCATTTTAGAGGTTGCTACCTCAACTGTGCCTGCCACTCAGTTTGCTCCAGCTATGCCTGCCAGATTCCCGTGGGGAATGCCACCGAACTTTGTGCTTGAAGCGTTTGTGCCTACTTTTGCTTCCATGCTGGCATATAGCCCGATCATGTCCGTTCCGCCTCCAATTGTTCACACTCTGCCTCGTGTTGAGGACACCATCTATCATTCTGAGCCGTCTGAGGGTCCGGATATTAATGAGAAGATGGATGAGATAAAGGATCAGTTCCTTGAGCCGCGAAAGGAATTGAAGACTCTGAGAGGAAAGGACCTGTTCAGTAAGAGTGCTGTTGAACTTTGCTTAGTGCCGAATGTCAAAATCTCGATGAAGTTCAAAGTCCCCAACTTTGAAAACTATAAGGGAATTACTTGTCCACTTAGCCATCTTGTTATGTATTCCAGGAAAATGTCAATGCAAACTGATAATGATCAGTTATTGATTCACTACTTCCAGGAAAGTCTGATTGGTGCCGTTCTGAGGTGGTAGATGGGGTTAGATAGTGCAAGTGTTCGCACGTTCAATGATTTGGGTGAAGCTTTTGTGAAGCAATATAAGTACAACGTAGATATGGCGCCTGATAGAGACCAGCTGAGGTTGATGTCTCAGAAGGACAAAGAGACATTCAAAGAGTATGCCCAAAGGTGGAGAGAGCTTGCTGCTCAGATCAATCCTCCGTTGGAAGAAAAAGAGATGAACAAGATTTTCCTTAAGACCCTGAGTTCGTCCGCAACCAATATGGGAGCAGTTTCTCTAGAAAGAAGGAAGGTGAAACCAATGCAGTGTCTATGGGGAGGCAAAAGAGGCCTCATGTTAAAATAAATCCGCAACTGGGCCAACATCATCATCAAGTTTCATCCGTTATTCCAGTATTTTCAAACAATCAATCATCACCAATCCAACAATAACGCCAACAACCGCCGCAACAAAGAACAAACAACTACAACAACAACAACAATAATCAACAACAAAAGACTTTCGAGAGGAAGAAGGTCTCTTTTGACCCTATTCCTATGTCGTACGCTGAATTGTATCCTTCTTTGGTTCTCAAGAACCTGCTTCAACCGAGAAATCCACCACAAATTCCAGAACCACTTCCATGGTGTTATAAGCCTGAACTCCGTTGTGCTTTTCATCAAGGAGCTCCCAGCCATGGTATTGAGGATTTCTACCATTTGAAGTATGAGGTCCAAAAGCTAGTGAAGAGTGGGATGGTGTCCTTTGAGGACCGTGTGCCGAATGTGAAAGCTAACCCATTACCTGCTCATGGTAATTCCTCTATTAATATGGTAGATGGTTGTCCAGGAAGTTTCTGAGTATTTGACGTACGATGTATTCATAGATCCTTGGTAGAAATGCATAAGGCCCTGTGTACCATCAATGACTATGAGCACGACCATGATGGTTGTGCAATCTATAGTGTGAACCCCTATGGGTGCATGATCGTCAAGAGGGATATCCAGAAGTTGATGGATGAGAATGTAATCTAGATTCAGCAGTCGAGGGATATAAATGATATCAATGTAATAGTACCAGTGCTCAAAACCCCTGAGCGGGTAGTGATTCAGTTTGACAGCAGCAACAATAACAATGTCAACATATTGGTATCGCCGTTAGTAATACGGTTAGCGGGCCCCATCCCGTATGCATCCGATGGAGTTGTTCCGTACCAGTATAATGCTACGATGTTGGAGAACCGTCAAGAGGTTCCGTTGCCTACGACCAATTCTATTGTGAACATTGCCGATATAGCAAAGGTGACCCATAGTGGTTATGTGTTTGGACCGATCTTTCCAAATGAGGTAATAGAAGATGTGTCTTTTGGTAAGAAGGTTGATGTACCCGTAGCAAATCCGATTAGTGCTCCAAAGTGTCAGTCTGATGAGTCCAGCAATTTGAAGCCTAATGATGATGATGAGGTATTGAGATTAATTAAGAAAAATGAATTTAATATGGTGGAGCAGTTGCTCCAGACTCCGCCAAAGATTTCAGTGTTGTCTCTGCTCATGAATTATGAAGCGCGTAGAGAAGCACTACAAAGGGTGTTGGAGCAAGCCTACGTCGAGCATGATGTAACTGTGGATCAATTTGACCACATTGTGGCTAACATTACTTCCTGCAACAATTTGAGTTTCTATAATGAAGAACTTCCCGAGGAGGGTAGAAATCACAATCTAGCATTTCATATATCAATGAATTGTAAGGAAGATGCATTGTCAAATGTGTTAGTTGATACCGGTTCTTCATTGAATGTACTCCCCAAGTCAACTCTGTCAAGATTAACGTATCAAGGTGCCCCTATGAGGTACAGTGGCGTGATCGTCAAAGCATTTGATGGTTCTCGCAAGACTATCATAGAAGAAGTGGACCTTCCAGTGAAGATAGGTCAGAGAAATTTCCAAATTACTTTTCAAGTGATGGATATCCACCCAGCCTATAGCTGCTTGTTGGGAAGGCCATGGATACTTGAAGCTGGAGCTGTGAAGAATGGCAAGCTTGTCATTGTTGGTGGAGAGAAAGTGTTGTTGGTAAGTCAACTGTCGTCCTTCACGTATGTGGAAGCTGAGGATGAGATTGGAACTCTGTTCCAAGCTCTAACTATAACTGAAGTGAAGAAAACTGGGGCACCCATGTCTTCTTTCAAGGATGCACAAAAAATTACTGAAGATGGCAATTTAGATCAGTGGGGTCGTATGGTATAGGTCGTCGAGAACAAAAGAAGAGCTGGTTTGGGATTTCAGCAAGGGTCGTCTTATGTCAAAACTGAAGATATGCAACCTAGTTTCCGTAGCGGAGGGTTCATCCATGGTAATGAACAACACTCAGCTGCTGTGATTGAGGGTGATGAAGATGAAGACTGCGCCAATTTTGTGACGCATGGAAAAGCTTGCAACAATTGAATCGCTGTTGATGTTCCTATTATCGTCCACCGCTCTAAGTAATTTTCTTTTTATCATTTTAGAAAAATCCTTCTTCTATGCCTAAGGGAGAAGTGAACATTGTTGGGCATTTTTAAAATTAATCATCAATAAAATGCAATTCTATTCATCCACATCTATGATATTTTATTTTACTTTCTGCTTTTTTGAAAATGGTAATCACATAAAACATAAATAAATGATAATTGTCCATCTGCATAATATTTGGTCACCATTCACTTCTCTAAAATCAAAATATCAAATCATTATGCAGGTTGGTTTCTAGACCCATTGAATACAATGATCCTACTCCTTCTCCAAACTTTGAATTCCCTGTGTTTGAGGATGAGGAAGAAAGTGATAAAGAAAGGATTGATGAATTGTCTCGTCTACTTAAGCACGAGGAAAAATCCATTCAGCCATTCGATGAGCAGATTGAGTTAGTCAACTTGGGTTCCAAAGATGATGTGAAGGAAGTCAAGGTTGGGTCTCAACTGTGTCCAGAGGTTCAGAAGGGGTTAATTGATCTTCTTCGAGAGTATTCAGATGTGTTTGCTTGGTCCTATCAAGACATTGTAAGACCCTAATTTTGACCCTAAGATCCCTCATGGCATCATGTTATTGCACAAGTGCATTGCCTCAAGGATCATAGCATGTTTGGCTCCTTAACCCTAGGGTTGGGACTTGTTTAAGTGATTTGAGATCACCAAGCATTCTTGTACTGTATGTTATTGCCTTTCTTATTCGATTACTAACCAAAAGCATAAAAATATGTCACTAACTCTTTTTGTTTTGAAGCTCAAGTGATCATGTACTCCACAATGCTCCTAAGCCCAATGCAATGGCTAGATGAAGATGAGGAAAGACATGATAATGGTCCACAAAGTTCCTAATAATCATACATGTCTCCCAAGTATCTCAATTTCCCAATTTGATCAAGATAACTCAAAGGGCTTGAAGATTGTTTCCCAAGGAAACCCTAATTTCACTGTGCTTTGACTGAGCCTTGCCCATGAAGCAATCTCAACCTCTGATCAATTTAATCAAGGTAAGTTCTTTAATTTATCATTTTATTCATATATGATCCTATTTGAGACCCCTCAATCATTTATTCATCAAGATTGGAAGTTTGACTTTGAAAAGTTGACCAGTCAAGTCATCTAACTAAGCTGAGGTTCAATGAGCTATAATGTTTGATGTGTTTGTCAAATGAAGATGACCCCAAAAGATATAATGTTCCTAAGGATCATATGAACAACTTTCATGTTCATAGAAAATCCATTTGAAGCTTGGAAGGGCATCATTCATTTCAAAACATTATAGGTCATTTTGGCTGAAACCCTAATTTTGGGTCAACTTGCCAAGGGCATAACTTTCTCAATTTTTATGATTTTGAGGTGGGACCAAAGGCATTGGAAAGATTGAGATGTCTAATTAAAATGATTTTTTGGACAAAGTTCATAATCCTAAATGAAATACATGTTCCATTGTAAAACATTATAGGTCATCTTTGACCTAATTCATTAAATTTAAAAAGTAGGCAACTTCAAATGCCCATATCATTGTCATAGAAAATCTAAATGATGCAAACTTTGAGTCTAAATTTAATACCTTGAAAATATTTACAACTTTTATGTTGGAGAGGTTTTCATTTGAAGCTTGTATCATGAGGTCAGAGGGGTTTAACCAAGCTTACTTTTGGTTGACTTTTTCCAAGTGATTTGAACATGTTTTACACTTGAACTTTCCAAGCCAGTTTTCATCAATTTTCACATGTCAAATGGTTTTTTGCCCAACATGACTTTTATCCCTTATTTCGAGAGCTTTCCAACCATTACTCACAAAAGTCATTTGGATCTACCATTTGAGAGATTCAATTTTTTCTTCATTTATGTGTATTTTGGACATTTTATGTTAAAACTTGAGATGAAAGCCTTTTCCATTCCATGTGCACAACCACATGCTTTCCATATGAGCTCAGCAGGCCCCTTCAACCATTCATGGGCCTCTCACACGTCCATAAAGGCCCATGCATTCAAAATTGCAATTCCCATGCTTATGAGAAAAGTGTGATGATCAGATGCATTTACCTATAAATAAGGGCTTCCTCTCCTTCATTTCACAACCCTTTGGAGATCCCACATGCTGCTGAATTGAAACCACAACCCTCACCAAAGGAATCACTCACCATTTTCAATATTTTCGAGCTTGAAATTCAGCAACATTAGTTGAACTTCAAAGCTAGATTCCTTAGCCAATCATCTTCCCTATATTCAGAGATCAAAAAGGAGCAAAAAGCTTGAAGGATTCGTGACCAGAAACTCACCATTTTTGAAGGTATAAGCTCAAACTGTTTGGATCTGAAACTCACGATTCAATGTAGTATTCTTGTGTTTTTGTGGTTCTCTGAAGTCCTCATACTTGAGGCAAACTTTTGGTGCATTTAATTTTCCATTTCAAGATCAATCCGTGTGGACACCATGATCTTCTTCATTTTCTTTGAATATAGGAAGAATGAGAGGAATCTAATGGTACAGTGATGATCTACATCACATAAGCTTCATTTCCATGCCCTTGTTTTTTCATTTTTGATGAGATTCGTTTTCCTGCAATTTCTGGTCGGATTCTATTTGGTTGATCGGAGAGGATGGTGGTTTCCGCCACCACCACCACGTGTACTGATCACAACCATTGGATCTCTCCCTCATGATCTAATCTCGTTCATCCATTCTAATTACTTTTTTTAATTCATTGTGTTTCGCTGCTGACTTGAGTACATCATGCACCCTCAAATCCAGGCCGTGTAACACGCCACGTCATTTAATGAGACGGATCCGGTGGCTCAGCTTTTTTTCGCTTTATTTCATTTTCTCTTTATTTTCTTTTAATTCATTCTATTTTCAATAATTCATAAAAAATTCATATGAGGTCAGAAAAATATGAGACCAACTTTAAAATTTTTCTTGAAAAATCTAGTTTCATCTTATGATTTTTAATTATTTTTTTGACCTTATTTGATATTTTTCATGAATTATTTGGTTTTTAGTGATTTTAATTCATTTTAAAATGCTTTCTGACTTTAAAAAAATACAAAAATATTTTCATAGCATCTATGGATCATGATAAGTCAATGAAAAATAGTCTCAACAATTTCTTGTTTGTTTTGAGATTATTTGAGATTTTAATTCATATTATGCTATTTTTGGTTGTTTTTAATTGATTTTAATTGCTTTCTGGCTTTAAAAATTTGTGAGAAAATTAGTCAAAGTTTGTTTGACTATGTTGAACCTATGAAAATTTAATTGGACTTATTGAAGTTGTTTTGAATTGAATTTGAGGTTCAACTTTGTTTGTTTGTTTTTTATTTGTATTTTCTTTTAATTCAAAAATTACCAAAAAAATATTATTGACTTCTTGACTTGTTATATTCATTCCTCTTCTATTTGGTGTTGATAAAGGTTGAATTGATTCAACTTTGATCAAATTCATTGGATCTTGTGGTTTGAGAATCCTTAAGGACCATCACCTAGAGAGATGAATGAATTTGATCAAGGATGAGTTATCCCTTGACCAATTGGGATTGGTTGCTGTCTTCTTACCCCATCCCTTTCATCTTCATCCTTTTCTTTCCCTCAATGACCAATGAGTTAAAGTCTTGAGGTTGGTCTTGACAAATAGAAGTTTAATCTTCTTTGATCCAAACCAAACTCAACTTGATACATGATCAAGTGAGTTATTTTGTGTCAAAGATAGGTTACTTCTTGGTCAAGCAAATAACCAAAGGTCAATACAAGGCCATTCCCCTCTTGTTTGGCATGGCAAGTTTATGGAGTTTGGCTTACTAGTCATGACCTCTAACTTGTGTTCTTTGGCTATATTCTTATTGACCGGCCTCAGATAGGTGTGGCTACTATATTAGTCCACTTACGATTGCTTAACATAGCGCTACATTGTCTTATGACAAGCTAACATAACTCTACTAACTACTAATTTTAATTTGAGCTTTTAAATTTTTGTCATTTACTTTTAATGTCATTTATTTCTTGCTCATTATTCATATTAATTTTCATTTTGCTCACTTGAGCACATATTTTATGTTTAAGTCATTTTTCTTTTACTCATTTGAGCCCATTATTGTATATAAATATATTGCTATTTGTGTTGTTTTGTGTTTGTTTTGATGTGAACCAAAATACAAAAGGAGAAAGAACTTAGAATTAGGATTCACCCATGCTTAAAGGAGTTCAAGAGCAACTAGGCCTCATGCCTTTAGAATGCAAAATGTGTTGAAGAGCAACTAGGCCTCATGCCTTTAGAATGCAAAATATGTTGAAGAGCAACTAGGCCTCATGCCTTTAGAATGCTAAAATTCAAAGTTGACCTCAAAGGATTTCTCCTCAAACTTATTCTTTGTCTATTCCCTTTATTATGTTGTGAGCTTTTTAATGCGTGCTTTTGTGTGATAGGAATCTCATCTTAAGATTGGGAAAAGAGGACCATTGCCATGAGTAGCCAAGTTAAGAGCCAAGCCAAATGGAGATCCTAGGAGCTTGAATTCAAATTATTGATTGCTTATTTTGTGTGTTAAATCCAAAGGAAAGGAGCATCTTGAGTCATCTCTATGACTCCAAGAAAAGGAACTCCAAGGGTTATCTCTCCCCTCTTATCTTTGTATGCTTTAGGAATAGCCCTTCTCTCCTCTCCCCCTCTTATCTTTGTATGCTTTAGGAATAACCCTTCTCTCCTCCCCCCCTCTAACCAAGCCAAAAATCATTTTCAAAACTTTGACTTTATTTCAAATTAGAAACCTAGGCCTTAGTCCTTTGACTTTTCAAAACCATTTTCATAAATACTCATTGTAAATAAACTTTAATCCAACTTTGACCTCATTTTGTAAATAAATTCAACTTGTAAATATAACCCATTCCAAGTTGTTTTGTGGTTCCAATGGCCACTTGTTAAACTCTTTTCAAAAACATTAGTCATAGGTTTGAGTTATCATAGTGGTTGATGTAAATCTCACCTCATCTTTAGTGTTGGATTATAAGCCTTCCATGCTTATTATAGGGTCAACCCCTCACTAGCGTGTTGAAGCCTTCCTCGCATGGTGGATTGTTGGTTTAGGTTGAGTTTTCTCCCTTTGATAACAAAAGACCTTAAGGCTTTTGATTAAAATCAATTCACCAATCTTTAAAATTTTTACCACGACATACAAGGTTTTGATCCTCCTTTGTGATGGTACGTAGGCAATGGGTTCATCCATTCAAACAATAAAATTTGTAAATATAATCTATTCTCTTATCATCCCTTCAATCTTTTGCACAAATCTTTTCACAAATACCAACCTACAACACATATTTGCAAAAAGGGTTCCCTTAGAGTACTAAGGATGTTTTAGATGCGTAAAACCTTCCCATTTCATAACCAACCCCCTTACCTAGATCTCTGACATTTTTATTAGTTTTTGATTTGAAAAACTTCTTACTTGGCCTTTGTTCGCTTTTTAGCCTTTGCTTTGGATAAATAAAAGTGCGGCGGCGACTCGAATGGTATGTTGAATTTTGGTTTAGTCAATAAACCTAAAGGTAATGAAAACCCCGCTACAGAAAAGTGGCGACTCTGCTGGGGAACCGAGCCCCGTGGGTTTAGCCTACTTTTTGTCTGTATGTGTTGTATGTTTATATTTATTTGCAGCATATTTTTGTGCAAATTTGGGATGAATGTATTGTTTGTAATGTATGAATTGCTTGATATATTAGTTGCTTGTATGCTTGATGGTTTCTTGTGAGATGAGTTCTATACCCGAACTCGAGTGCACTTATGATAAGAGAATGGCATAGTCTTGTTGACTTGTGTGGAGTTAGTCCTTAACAAGTTAACTTGCAAGTCCATTCACTTGGTGGAGGTCTTATTGGGATCACTAATGTCACACGAGTAGTCGTGGTTAGGCATTACTCTTTCCAATATGAACCCTAGAAACCAAGGACCTTAGATACCTAGCCCATCTTGGCCTATTTTAGGACGTAGTGCGAAGGTCGTTCAAGTGTAAGACTTGATGCGATTGTTACGCGATACTACACTCATAAGAGTCCCTATCGAGAATATTTTTGGAGGACGAGTAGTCGTTTTATTTGATAATATCCGAAAGATGGGATGATGACTATGGGAACCTTTTAGAACATGATTGTCAGGTTTAACCGTAGTACACTCCCGTTGGGTGGTTCTTAACTGAGACTCCGTGCTCGTGACTCACAACAAACCCATGATTCACGGTCAATCTGTTCTCGTATATCCTCAAAATCAATGGATCTTGGGTGTTCATATGGTGTAAAATCTAATCCACCAAGATAGATGATTGATATTGACGATGAATTGATCCATCCCGTGACCTTTGTATGGTGTGACTTGCTTGACCTTTGTGTGGTGTAAAATCTAATCCACCAAGATAAGATTTTTGCAAGGAACTTAAAAGGTCTATTTGCAAATTTTCAGACATGGATAAGCAAAGAAGGAATACGAAGAAGTACAGTTTCAGACAACCCAGCTTGAGAGAGTTAAGGCGTCTGACATCTTATGTATTAGAGCCCTTGGAGTTTAGAGCTCGCCATGGGAAGCTTCTAGCTATTCTCTCTACCAAGGTGGATGGGGTGATGAGATACTGAGGCTCATAAAGAGGAGCGAGTACAACATTGTGGAGCAGTTGCTTCAAACTCCATCAAAGATACCTGTCCTATCTTTGTTGATGAATTCAGAGCCACACCGCAAAGCTTTGCAAAGGGTGCTGGACGTGGCATATGTGGATCACGATGTCACAATTGAACAGTTTGATAGCATTGTTGCAAATATAACTGCCTGCAACAATTTGAGCTTCTGCGATGACGATCTTCCCGAGGAGGGAAAATACCATAATTTGGCCTTACATATCTCTATAAACTGCAAAGACGATGCCCTGTCCAATGTGTTGGTGGACACAGGGTCATCACTTAATGTATTGCCAAAGTCCACTCTTTCCAAACTTTCATATCAGGGGCCACCCATGAGGCAGAGTGGAGTGGTAGTAAAAGCTTTTGATGGATCGTGCAAGACCGTGATCGGTGAATTAGACCTCCCGATAAAAATTGGACCTAGTGATTTCTAGATCACTTTACAAGTTATGGACATACATCCGTGATACAACTGTTTACTTGGTAGACCATGGATTCACGAGGCAGGCGCCGTGACATCCACCCTACACCAAAAGTTGAAGTTCGTCAAGAACAAGAAGTTGGTGGTGATAGGGGGAGAGAAAACTCTCTTGGTCAGCCATTTATCTTCCTTTTCCTACATCGATGCTGAGGATGAGGTTGGAACTCCATTCCAAGCCTTACTTATTGCTAAGCCTTCTAGGAAAGGACTTTCTTCACTTCTCTCCTATAATGATGCGAAGTTGGTCATCGAGCGTGGCGCAACTAATGGTTTGGGAAAAATGATAAAAATGGAAGATAATAAATCCCGGGCTGGTATAGGGTATTCTTCCGGTGCTTCTAATGATCTTGGGCTGTTTCAGAGTGGAGGTTTCATCCACACCGATGGAGATCACGAAGCCGCTGCCATCATTGAAGAAGACGAAGAGGAAGACCTCGACAACTTTGTCATACCTAGCGGGATCTGCAATAATTGGGTCGCTGTTGATGTTCCCGCAGTTATCCATAAGTCAACGTAATATGTTCATTCCTGTTTAAAAACCCTTCTCCCATGCCAAAGGGAGAAGTGAAGACATTGTTGGCATAAATTGTTAGTACAATGATATTCATTCAATAATCGCATGTTAAATGTTTGTTTTCCAAATTATTTTTCATTTTTGCTTTTCGCATGAAATTGGTAATCACCATAAAACCTTAAAAAAAGAGAATAAAATCAATTTTTTTCATCTGCATAATGATTTACCTTGTTAGAATTTTGAAATCTCTTTTATAATCAAAATTATTATGTAGGTTGATCAAACCCATTGAACATAATGATCCAACACCATCTCCCAACTTTGAGTTCCCTGTATTTGAGGCAGAAGAAGATTATGTTGAAGAGATTCCTGATGAGATTCCCGTCTGCTTGAGTACGAGGAGAAGATCATTCAGCCACATCTTGAGAATCTGGAAACAGTCAACTTGGGGTCTGAAGACTGCATTCGTGAAGTGAAGATTGGGGCACTCCTTGAAGAGTATGTTAAGAAGGGGTTGATTGAGTTGCTACGAGAATATGTTGACGTCTTTGCCTGGTCGTATAAAGATATGCCTGGTCTAGATACTGATATCGTGCAACATTTCTTGCCGTTGAAGCCTGAGTGTGTGCCTGTGAAGCAAAAGCTCAGAAGAACTCATCCTGATATGGCAGTGAAGATTAAAGAAGAAGTTCAGAAGAAAATTGATGCGGGGTTTCTGGTGACTTCTACATATCCTCAATGGGTGGCCAATATTGTGCCTGTACCTAAAAAAGACGGAAAAGTCCGAATATGCGTGGATTATCGTGACTTGAATAAAGCTAGCTCAAAATATGATTTTCCTCTACCACACATTGATATGTTGGTAGACAATACGGCTAAATTCAATATCTTTTCATTTATAGACGGATTTTCCAGTTATGATCAGATTAAGATGGCACCCGAGGATATGGAGAAGACAACATTCATCACACCTTGGGGAACATTCTGTTATTGAGTGATGCCCTTCGGTTTGAAGAACGCCGGGGCCACGTATCAACGTGCTATGACTACCTTGTTTCATGACATGATGCACAAGGAGATTGAGGTGTAGGTCGACGATATGATGGCAACATCGAGAACGGAAGTTGAACATGTAGAACACTTGTTGAAAGCTTTTCCAGCGTTTGAGGAAGTACAAACTCCGCTTGAATCCGAACAAGTGTACATTTGGAGTCCGTTCCGGCAAGTTATTGGGCTTTATTGTTAGCGAGAGAGGTATTGAAGTTGATCCTTCCAAGGTCAAAGCAATACAAGAGATGCCTGCGCCCAAAACTGAGAAGCAAGTCCAAGGTTTTCTTGGCCGCTTGAATTACATTTCAAGATTTATATCCCACATGACTACCACATGTGCGCCTATATTCAACTCTTCCAGAAAGATCAGAGTCATGATTGGACCAAGGATTTCCAAGAGGCCTTTGACAATATCAAAAAGTATCTGTCCGAGCCTCCAATTTTGTCTCCGCCTGTTGAAGGGAGACCATTGATTATGTACTTGACTGTGCTCGATGATTCCATAGGTTGTGTCCTTGGTCAGCAAGATGAATCAGGAAAGAAATAATATGCAATATACTATTTGAGTAAGAAGTTCACCGGCTGTGAGTCTCGGTACTCAACACTTGAGAAGACATGATGTGCTTTGGCTTGGGCTGCTAAACGTTTACGCAAGTATATGTTGAACCATACAACTTGGTTGATATCCAAAATGGATCCGATTAAGTATATCTTTGAGAAGCCTACTTTAACTGGGAGAATTGCCCGTTGGCAGATGCTGTTATATGAGTATGATATTGAGTATCGAGCTCAAAAAGCCATTAAAGGTAGTCTCTTGGCTGACCATTTGGCGCATCAACCAATTGAAGATTATCAATCTGTGCAATACGAAATCCCTGATGAGGAGATTCTGTATTTGAAAATGAAAGATCATGATGAGCCTACGCTCGATGAAGGGCCAGAGCCTGGTTCCCGAATGGGTATGGTGTTCAATGGCACTGTCGATCAGTATGGAAATGGCATTGGGGCAGTGATTATTACCCCCCAAGGCACACATTTTCCTTTTACAGCAAGGCTAACTTTCAAATGCACGAATAATATGGCGGAGTATGAGGCCTGTATTATGGGTTTGGAAGAATGTGTTGATCTTAGGATCAAACATCTTGATGTTTATGGTGATTCGGCCCTTATTGTTAATCAGATTAAGGGTGAATGGGAGACGAATCAGCCTGGCCTCATCCCATATAGAGATTATGCGAGGAGGATTTCAACTTTCTTTACTAAAGTTGACTTCCATCATATTCCTCGAGATGAGAATTGGATGGCGGATGCTCTCGCTACGCTTGCTTCAATGATTGCTATCAATTATTGGAATGAAGTCCCAAAGATTACCGTGATGCGCTTGGATAGACCAGCTCACGTGTTTGCAGTTGAGGAGGTGAAAGATGATAAGCCATGGTATTATGATATCAAGCGCTTTCTCCAAAGTCAGACTTACCCGCCTGGGGCATCTGTTAAAGATAAGAAGACTTTGAGGAGATTATCTGGCAGTTTCTACCTTAATGGTGATGTGCTTTACAAGAGAAATGTTGACATGGTTCTGCTCAGATGCGTGGATAGACACAAAGTAGATCTGTTGATGACTGAAGTCCATGAGGGTTCATTTGGTACTCATTCCAATGGACACGCCATGGCAAAAAAGATGTTGGGAGCAGGCTACTATTGGCTGACAATGGAGTCTTACTGCTGCAAATACGTAAAGAAATGCCACAAGTGTCAAATTTATGCGGACAAGATTCAAGTTCCCCCGACACTTCTGAATTTTATTTCCTCACCATGGCCTTTCTCCATGTGGGTAATTAACATGATTGGCATGATTGAGCCTAAGGCGCCAAACGATCACCGTTTTATTCTCGTAGCCATTGATTACTTCACCAAGTGGGTTGAAGCGACATCGTATGCAAATGTGACCAGGCAGGTGGCTGTGAGGTTTATCAAGAACCAACTCATATGCCGATATAGTGTGCCAGACAAGATCATTACTGATAATGGATTTAACTTGAACAATAAGATGATGAAAGAGCTGTGTAGCGAGTTCAAAATTGCACATCATAATTCTTCTCCCTATAGACCCAAGATGAATGGGGATGTTGAAGCTGCTAACAAGAACATCAAGAAGATTATTCAGAAGATGGTTGTTACATACAAAGATTGGCATGAGATGCTGCCATTTGCTTTGCATGGCTATCGTACATCCGTCCGCACTTCAACAGGGGCAACCCCTTTCTCCCTTGTATATGGCATGGAGGTTGTGCTCCCTGTAGAGATCGAGATCCCATCAATGAGAGTCTTGATGGAAGCCAAGTTGACTGAGGCTGAATGGGTTCAGAGTCGTTATGACCAACTGAATTTGATTGAAGAGAAGAGATTAGCTACCATGTGCCATGGTTATATCAACAAAGGATGAAGAAAGCCTTTGATAAGAAGGTCAAGCCTCGTGTGTTCCGAGAAGGTGACCTCGTGCTCAAGAAAGTCTTATCTTTCGCGCCCGATTCCAGGGGCAAGTGGACTCCAAACTATGAAGGTCCATACATTGTTAAGAGAGCCTTTTCAGGCGGTGCTTTGTTGCTCACAACTATGGATGGGGAGGATTTCACTCGTCCTGTGAGTTCAGATGCAGTCAAGAAATACTTCGCCTAAAAAACTAAAAACAGAATAGCTCACTAAGTTGAAAACCCGAAAGGGCGGCTTAGGCAAAAATGAGCGTCTCGATGGATTGAAAACCCAAAAGGGCGATCCAGGCAAATGTTAGAGACATAAAAAATGAATATATATCCCGCTAGATTGAGTACCTCACCCTGGGGAAATCTAGGCAAAAATTAGGGATTTGGCAAGTAACTGCATCCTGACAAGACTTTGTTCTACAACTGTCATCTGTCAAAGATTCTCGCTCAGTCATCATCAACCGAAGTCTTGAATACAGCGGATTCGGAGTTGGTGGAGAAAAGGTCACTATGTTCAATGTAGCCATGTTCCATGTATATCAATAATTTCAAATTTGTAAAGATCCATGGAGTCTCGCCATTTGCGAACTACCATTCTCTTAAATAAATTTGATCCTTTATCCAATTTTTTGCACTCTGATTTGTTTTTGTTTAACAAATGTTTGCATATTTTAATTGATGAATATCAGTGTTTTAAACAAATAAAGTTTTCATGAATAAACTATTTTAAACAAAGTGAACATTCACAATGACGGAAAGGATAAGTGGAATATCCTCAGTGCTTTCCTAAGGATAATATGATCACCAAAGGGTAAGACATTTGTTCATATTCTGGCATTCTTGCTCATTATATCCCCTTCATCAGCTTTCAAGTTGTCTCCTCAACCGAGTGCAGAAAGAATAATACATCATCAGCTTCCCAGAAAGTCTGGTATGAGAAGTTCTCCTTGATGGCAGTGGATTGATCTGTCTCATGGATTGCTTTCCCCTAGCAGGATTTTTGGATGTTCATCCAATACATTCCCGGTAGTTTGTTTGTGTATAGATACTTGTTTCTCCCGTGGAGTTTTAGCAATCCATGATTAGTATATGGTTGATCTGTGAATGATCCCTTCTTTTCCAAATTTTTGCCTCGATATTTTAGAGATGCATATCCCTCTATATCAGGCACTAGCATTTGTGTTTTATCATTTGTATGGTTGTCATCCCTTGTGTGGACTGACCTAAAATCCCTTATAGATTGATAAAAGTTGATATGCTTTAAGTTGAGAATATTCATTGTCTCATTATCCTGACTATCTACTTATGAGGAAGGTTGTCTTTCCCCAGCATGAGTAAGAATCTCCAACAGAGTAAGCATGTGTTCCCTGTAGAGCTATCTTTCCAGATAATTATCTCCTCAGCAGGAAATTGCCTAGTGCAATTGATGAATGGCTTATTTCCCATTTCATTTATTTTGAAAAGAGGTATCCCTGATATGTCGCTTGGTGATGAAGGATTCATTTCCAATTTCTCCAGCAAGGGAAGTTTCCTCAAGAGCATTTACAACTTGTCCCCAGTAGGGTTGCCAGATCAGAGATTGATGCTTGTATCTCCTCCGAGTCTGAAGATTTCTTCTAGCATTAAGAGCTGGTGGTGAAAATGTTTATTTCCTTCCCCAGTGGAGCAAAATGCTATTATTCCCCTTTGCAGAGTTTCCTCTCCGACAGATAAAAGGGAGTGTTTTGATTGATGTACATCTGATTGGTGGTTGTTCCCCATGGAGTTTCACATCATTCCTTAATAAGCTTCCCCAGTAGAGTTTCTTCTCCGGCGGATCTTATTGTTATTAAACCACCTGTCCCCAAGACAGTTGATGGAAACTCCCCGACAGATTTTCTGCATCTTCCTTATGTCAGGATTGTTTTCTCCTGGAAGACTTCTCCTGTGCAGAGTGTTATCTCCTGCAGTTGGAAGCTTTGACTTTGCCAATCCCCAACTATGGTTAAAGTCTTCCATTGTTTACTCTTATTCCAGAGATAATCCCCATCAAAGTGGAGTTCTCTGTTTGATTATCTTCTTTCCCTGCTCCTGAATACATCTTCTTTGTATCCTCAACGAGGGTAGCTTTGGGATAGGGTTTGATATCCCCGATGATTTGTTTTCATCCTTCTCGGGTTATTCCCAAGCTGAGTTCTCTAGTAGGCTTCACCCTTCTTGTCGAGATGTTTGCCGAGTGTCTGTTCGTGATTCTTGGACTTGTTTGTGTTATATATGTCTGTTTTTCAGCATTAATTATACACAAATCATGCATATACATGTATAATCGTAGCATTCAGATATTCATGATTCATTCTTTGCCACATATCTTTGCTTGTTATCTCCTGCTATTGGTGAAATGTTCTTCCCCAAGCAGATGTTTGTGTCTGATCTCTCGATATAAAGCCAACCCCATAGGAAGAAAGTGTCTATCTTTCCTTCTTTCTTCCCCACTGAGTTATGTCCTCGTGGATGATTATTGTTTCAATTTCCTCCCCAGTTGTGTATCGGGATCGGAATACTCCCCTGAGTTATATCCTCATCGGGTTGAGTCTTGTTTGATTGTGTCTTTCTAGTTTGTTCGTAGATTGATTTCCTTTCTTGTTATCCCCTGCAGTTCCCTGTGGTTCAGTTGTTCAATTGCTCAGTAACCGGTAATTGTTCATCCTTTCCCCATTGGATTATGTGGCCTTCTACCCAGTAACCGGTAGTTGTAAGTCCTATTTCTGTGGGTTTCTACCCAATAACCGGTAGATGTAATCCCCCCTTTATTGGTTATCTTTACCCAGTAATCGGTATTGATATTCCTTCGTTTTTGAGTATACCACCCAGTAACCGGTGATATATCTCTTGGATAATTGCTTTTGTCAGGAAATTTATCCCTAGCGAGTCATCTTTCACTTACCCTTGTTTGGTGATGATTGTTTTTCCTTCCGATTGGTCATCATTTTATACCTAGTAACCGGTATCCCGATGTCCTTTCTTTTCGGTCGATTTATCCTTTATTAACCCAGTAACCGATTGCGAATAATCTTCCATGCGAGTATGCTATCTACATTTTTACCCATATAACGGTAGTAGATAATATATCTCATGCGCTCTTCAGTCGAAGTCTTTTTCTTCCCCAATCGAGTAAGATTCGTCTTTCCTTGAGGAATCGAATGTCCATCCTGTAAGTCGAGTTTGCTTTTTCAGCCCTCCTTTCGGATGATGAGTGTCTTGGATATGTTCCCAATTCACGCCTGGTTGGTCACCTATTATATACCCAGTAACCGGTATCACTGGTGTTCCTTTCTTCTGCTCCCTATTATGACTTTTTATCCCCTGTGGAGTCAGATTTTCCTGAGTTGAGATGTGCCTTTTGGGTCCTCCTCAGATGTTTCGGATGATGGATATCTTTCACCCTTATACCGGTCTTAGATATTCTTTCTCCCTGAGCGTGTTGTTCTCTCACCTAGTAACCGGTGTTTTGATAACATGTCTCCTCTTTGAGTTTATTACCCAATAATCGATAATATCTCGTTGTTTCTTCCTCAGTTGAGTCCTTTGTGGACATCCCCATCTGAGTCTGAATTTTTTTATCTGATGTATCCTTTGTGTATAGTTTTCCTGTATTGACATATTCCCCAATACATGCATCTTTGCGTCAGCTTGAGTCTTTCCATCGATTTATTTTCGTGGAACCCCTTCGTGTCTCCCAACAAGTTTTCAAGTCGTGACCTGCTCACGCATTTTTACCTTATTTCTCCAAGAGTCTCTGTCTCCCTAGTGAGTGTGTTACTCCTATGGATCTTCAGTTCCTCCCGATTTCTTTTCCTTTGTGGCAATTATTCACCATGAAGATTTTATTTTGCATGCATACATTTGCATCATGAGGTCTCTTAGGGACCAAAATTCGTCTCTTTGCTATTATTTAAGCTCATTCTATCTCGTCGAGACGAAGATTTTAACCTTCATATCTCCGGCTAGAATGACCTTAAATAGGGGCATCTGTAAGACCCTAATTTTGACCCTAAGATCCCTCATGACATCATGTTATTGCACAAGTGCATTGCCTCAAAGATCATAACATGTTTGGCTCCTTAACCCTAGGGTTGGGACTTGTTTGAGTGATTTGAGATCACCAAGCATGCTTGTACTGTATGTTATTGCTTTTCTTATTCGACTACTAACCAAAAGCACAAAAATATGTCACTAACTCTTTTTGTTTTGAAGCTCAAGTGATCATGTGCTCCACAATGCTCATATGAGGCTCCTAAGCCCAATGCAATGGCTAGATGAAGATGAGAAAAAGCATGACAATGGTCCACAAAGGTCATAATCATCATACATGTCTCCTAATTATCTCAATTTTCCCATTTGATCAAGATAACCTAAAAGGCTTGAAGATGGTTTCCCAAGGAAACCCTAATTTCATTGTGCTTAGATCGAGCCTTGCCCATGAAGCAATCTCAACCTCTGATCAAATTTAATCAAGGGAAGTTCTTTAATTTATCATTTTATGCATATATGAGCCTATTTTAGGCCCCTCAATTATTTATTCATCAAGATTGGAAGTTTGACTTTGAAAAGTTGACCAGTCAAGTCATCTGACTAAGCTGAGGTTCAATGAGCTATAACTTTTGATGTGTTTGTCAAATGAATATGACCCCAAAAGAAATAATGTTCCTAAGGATCATATGAACAACCTTCATGTTCATCAAAAATACATTTGAATCTTGGAAGGGCATCATTAATTTCAAAACATTATAGGTCATTTTGGCTGAAACCCTAGTTTTGAGGTGGGACCAAAGGCATTGTAAATATTGAGATGTCTACTTAAAATGTTATGTTGGATAAAATTTCATAATACTAAAGGAAACACATGTGCCATTGCAAAATATTATAGGTTATCTTTGACCTAATTCATTGAATTTGAAAAAGTACCCAACTTCAAATGCCCATAACTTTGTCATAGAAAATCCAAATGGTAAAACTTTGAGTCTAAATTGACTTTATTGGAAAGATATACAACTTTTATGTTGGAGAGTTTTTCATTTGAAGCTCGTATCATGAGGTCAGAGGGGTTTAACCAAGCTTACTTTTGGTTGACTTTTTCAAAGTGATTTGAACATGTTTTACACTTGAACTTTCCAAGCCAGTTTTGATCAATTTTCACATGTCAAATGGTTTTTTGCCCAACATGACTTTTATCCCTTATTTCAAGAGCTTTCCAACCATTACTCACAATAGTCATTTGGATCTACCATTTGAGAGATTCGAATTTTTCTTCATTTATGTGTATTTTTGACATTTTATGTTAAAACTTGAGATGCAAGCCTTTTACATTCCATGTGCACGACCACATGCTTTCCATATGAGCTCAGCAGGTCCCTTCAACCATTCATGGGCCTCTCACACGTCCACAAAGGTCCATGCATTCAAAATTGCAATTGCCATGCACATGAGAAAAGTGTGATGATCAGATGCATTTAACTATAAATAAGGGCTTCCTCTCCTTCATTTCACAACCCTTTGGAGATCCCACATGCTGCTGAATTGAAACCACAACCCTCACCAAAGGAATCACTCACCATTTTCAATATTTTTGAGCTTGAAATTCAGCAACATTAGTTGAATTTCAAAGCTAGATTCCTTAGCCAATCATCTTCCCTATATTCAGAGATAAAAAAGGAGCAAAAAGCTTGAAGGATTCGTGGCCAGAAACTCACCATTTTTGAAGGTATAAGCTCAAACTCTTTGGATCTGAAACTCACGATTCAATATAGTATTCTTGTGTTTTTGTGGATCTCTGAAGTTCTCATACTTGAGGCAAACTTTTGGTGCATTTAATTTTCCATTTCAAGATCAACCTGTGTGGACACCATGATCTTCTTCTTCATTTTCTCTCAATATAGGAAGAATGAGAGGAATCTAATGGTACAATGATGATCTACATCACATAAGCTTCATTTCCATGCCCTTGTTTTTCATTTTTGATGAGATTCATTTTCCTGCAATTTCTGGCCGGATTCTATTTGGTTGATCGGAGAAGATGATGGTTTCCGCCACCACCACCACGTGTACTGATCACAACCATTGGATCTCTCCCTCACGATCTAATCTCGTTCATCCATTCTAATTACTTTTTTTAATTCATTGTGTTTCGCTGCTGACTTGAGTACATCATGCACCCTCAGATCCAGGCCGTGTAACACGCCATGTCATTTAATGAGGCGGATCCGGTGGCTCAGCTTTTTTCGCTTTATTTCATTTTCTCTTTATTTTCTTTTAATTCATTCTATTTTCAATAATTCATAAAAAATTCATGTGAGGTCAGAAAAATATGAGACCAACTTTAAATTTTTTCTTGAAAAATCTAGTTTCATCTTATGATTTTTAATTATTTTTGTGACCTCATTTGATATTTTTCATGAATTATTTGGTTTTTAATGATTTTAGTTCATTTTAAAATGCTTTCTGACTTTAAAAAAATACAAAAATATTTTCATAGCATCTATGGATCATGATAAGTCAATGAAAAATAGTCTCAACAATTTCTTGTTTGTTTTGAGATTATTTGAGATTTTAATTCATATTATGCTATTTTTGGTTGTTTTTAATTGATTTTAATTGCTTTCTGGCTTTAAAAATTCGTGAGAAAATTAGTCAAATAAACTTTGTCAATAAACTTTAATCCAACTTTGACCTCATTTTGTAAATAAATTTAACTTGTAAATATAACCCATTTCAAGTTATTTTTGTGGTTCCAATGGCCACTTGTTAAAACTCTTTTCAAAAACATTAGTCATAGGTTTGAGTTATCATAGTGGTTGATGTAAATCTCACCTCATCCTTAGTGTTGGATTATAAGCCTTCCATGCTTATTATAGGGTCAACCCCTCACTAGCATGTTGAAGCCTTCCTCGCATGGTGGATTGTTGGTTTAGGTTGAGTTTTCTCCCTTTGATAACAAAAGACCTTAAGGCTTTTGATTAAAATCAATTCACCAATCTTTGAAATTTTTACCACGAACTACGGGGTTTTGATCCTCCTTTGTGATGGTACGTAGGCAATGGGTTCATCCATTCAAACAATAAAACTTGTAAATATAATCTATTCTCTTCTCATCCCTTCAATCTTTTGCACAAATCTTTTCACAAATACCAACCTACAACACATATTTGCAAAAAGGGTTCCCTTAGAGTACTAAGGATGTTTTGAGTGCGTAAAACCTTCCCATTTCATAACCAACCCCCTTACCTAGATCTCTGACATTTTTATTAGTTTTTGATTTGAAAAACTTCTTACTTGGCCTTTGTTCGCTTTTTAGCGTTTTCTTTGGATAAATAAAAGTGAGGTGGCGACTCAAATGGTATGTTGACTTTTGGTTTAGTCAATAAACCTAAAGGTAACGAAAACCCCGCTACAGACATGTCTGGTTTGGATTCTGAGATTGTGGAGCATATGTTGCCATAGAAGCCAGAATGCTAGCTGGTCAAGCAGAAGTTGAGGAGGACTCATCCTGAAATGGTAGTAAAGATCAAAGAAGAAGTGCAAAAGCAGATTGATGTCAGTTTCCTTGTTACTGCTGAGTATTCGCAGTGGGTGGCCATTATTGTGTATGTTCCTAAGAAAGATGGAAAAGTCCGTATGTGTGTTGATTATAGAGATTTGAACAAAGCTAGTCCGAAATATGATTTTCCTCTGCCACACATTGACATGTTAGTAGATAATACAACTAAATTCAAATTCTTTTCGTTTATGGACGAATTTTCCGGTTATAATCAAATCAAAATGGCACCTGAGGATATGGAGAAGACCACATTCATTACACCCTGGGGAAAATTTTGTTAAAGAGTGATGCCTTTCAGTTCGAAGAATGCTGGTGCAACTTACTAGAGAGCTATGACCACTCTTTTTTATGATATGATGCATAAAGAGATTGAAGTCTATGTTGATGAAATGATTGCTAAATCCAGTGATGAAGAAGAACATGTTAAGCATTTGTTGAAACTATTCCAGCATTTGAGGAAGTACAAACTCTGCTTGAATCCTAATAAGTGTACTTTTGGTGTTCGTTCTGGTAAGTTGTTGGGCTTTATTGTCAGCAAGAAGGGTATTGAAGTTCATCCTTCCAAGGTCAAAGCAACACAAGAGATGCCTGTGACCAAAACTAAGAAGCAAGTCATAGGTTTTCTCGGCCGCTTGAATTATATATCAAGATTCATATCGCATATGACTGGCACATGTGCGCCTATATTCAAGCTTCTTCAAAAAGATCAGTATTGTGATTGGACCGAAGATTTTCAGAAAGCTTTTGACAGTATCAAAGAATATCTGATTGAGCCTCCGATTCTGTCTCCACCTATTGAAGGAAGACAATTGATCATGTATCTAAGTGTGCTTGAAGAGAGTATGAGTTGTGTTCTTGGTCAGCAAGACGAAAATGGAAAGAAAGAATATGATATTTACTACCTCGGTAAGAAGTTCATCGACTATGAGACTCGGTATTCTATGCTAGAAAAGACTTGTTGCTCATTGGCTTGGGCTGCTAAGCGTTTGCGTTAGTATATGTTGAATCATACCACTTGGTTGATATCCAAAATGGATCCAATCAAGTATATTTTTGAGAAGCTTGCTTTAACTGGGAGGATTTCCCGTTGGCAAATGTTATTATCAGAGTATGATATTGAATACCGATCTCAAAAAGAGATCAAAGGTAGTGTCTTGGCTGACCATTCACCAACCGAGTGAAGATTATCAGTAAGTACAATATGATTTTCCTGATGAAGAGATGTTGTACTTGAAAATGAAAGATTGTGATGAACCATTGCTTGAAGAAGGACCAGAACTTGGTTCCCGTTGGGGCATGGTATTTGATGGAGCTGTTAATCAATATGGTAATAGCATTGGGGCAGTGATTATTACTCCTCAAGGCATACATTTTCCATTTATAGCTAGATTGACTTTCAAGTGTACGAATAATATGGCTGAGTATGAAGCTTGCATTATGGGGCTTGAAGAGGCCATTGATCTCAGAATCAAATATCTTGACGTCTATGGAGATTCAACTTTGGTTATGAATCAGATCAAAGGAGAATGGGAGACAAATCAACCCGGTCTGATACCATATAGAGATTATGCGAGGAGGATTTCAAATTTCTTTACAAAGGTTGAGTTTCATCATATCCCTCGAGATGAGAACCATATGGCAGATGCTCTTGCAACGTTGGCTTCAATGATTGTAGTGAAATTCTGAAATAAAGTCCCCAATCTGACTGTGATGCTCTTGATAGGCTAGCTCATGTGTTTGCTGTTGAAGAGATCAAAGATGAAATACCGTGGTATTTCAATATTAAGTGTTTTCTCCAAAGCCAGATTTACCCACCCGAGGCATCTTTGAAAGATAAGAAGACCGTGAGGAGATTAGCTGGAAACTTTTACCTGAATAGTGATGTGTTGTACAAGAGAAACTTCGATATGGTTTTGCTCAGATGCGTGGATAGACACGAAGAAGGCCTGTTGATGACTAAAGTCCATGAATGTTCCTTTGGTACCCATTCCAATGGACATGCCATGGCTAAGAAGATGTTGAGAGCAAGTTACTATTGGCTGACAATGGAATCTGACTGTTGCAAGTTTGTGAAGAAATGCCACAAGAGTTAAATATATACAGATAAGATTCATGTTCCTCCGACACTATTGAATGTCATTTCATCCCCATGACCCTTCTCCATGTGGGGAATTGATATGATTGGAATGATTGAGCCTAAAGCTTCAAACGAACATCATTTCATTTTGGTGGCTATTGACTACTTCATAAAGTGGGTTGAAGCGGCATCATATGAGAATGTAACCAAGCAAGTTGTTGTGAGGTTCATTAAGAATCAGATTATATGCTGTTATGGTGTGCCAAGTAAGATCATTACTAATAATGGGTCAAACTTGAACAATAATATGGTGGAAGCTCTTTGCAAAGACTTCAAGATTGCACATCATAATTCTTCTCCCTACAGACCTAAGATGAATGGGGTTGTTGAAGTTGCAAACAAGAACATCAAGAAGATCATTCAGAAGATGGTTATAACACACAAAGATTGGCATGAGATGCTCCCATTTGCTTTGCATGGGTATCGTACATATATCCACAATTCAACTGGGGCAACCCCTTTCTCACTTGTTTATGGCATGGAAGCTATGCTCCTGGTAGAGGTTGAGATCCCATCATTGTGTGTCTTGATGGAAGCCAAGTTGACTGAGGCTGAATGGTGTCAGATCAGGTATGATCAGCTGAATTTGATTGAAGAAAAAAGGTTAACTGCCATGTGTCACGGTCATTTATATCAACAGAGAATGAAGAAAGATTTTGATAAGAAAGCTAAGTCTCGTGTATTCAGAGAAGGTGACCTTGTATTCAAGAAGATTCTATCTTTCAAACCATATTCTAGGGGAAAATGGAATCCTAATTATGAAGGCCCATATGTTGTTAAGAGAGCCTTTTCAGGCGGTGATTTGATTCTTACAACTATGGACGGTGAAGAGTTCACGCGTCCTGTGAATGCTGATGCAGTCAAGAAATACTTCGCCTAAAAAGAAAAGAACAACTCTCTAAGTTGAAAACCCGAAAGGGAGACTTAGGAAAAAATGAGCGTCTCGGTGGATTGAAAACCCGAAAGGGTGATCCAGGCAAAAGTTAGAGACATAAAACAGAAAAAATTATCCCGATAAATTGAGTACCTTACCTTGGGGAAATTTAAGCAAAAATTAGGGATTATGGAAAGTAACTGCATCCTGTTGATCTTCAGTCTTGAAGACATTCTTGAGCATGACAGTTGGTTGTTATTCATCACTCTCAACCGAAGCCAAGATCACAGTAGATATTGAGTTGGTAGAAGGATTAGTGATCATTGTATTCAATGTAGCCTTTTTCCATGTAAATTACCATTTTTTAACTTTTGTAAAGATCTATGGAGTCTTGTCATTTACATTCTACCATTCTATTAAATAAAGTTGAGCTTTTTATCCAATTGTTTCTACTCCTATTTACACTTCAGCCAATTAGAATTTTTATGATGATCATTTTGAAATCAAATTTTTAAATTAAAATCTTGTTTTCTTATATAATAAAAGCAGTTACTTTTAAGAGCAATCAATTTCATTTAAGGAATATTAACAACGGTCTGAGAACAGGTAAGCCCTAAAAAGCGAAGCATTGTTGGTTTTCTCCAAGCAGTTGGTGTGATTTCCGTTTCCGCGCCAGCAACATTTCAGCATCTCCAACCGAATCTCGTTGAATTCCCCAGTCGAGTTTGCATTTGCCTCCTTTGAGTTGTAGGCACATTTCTCAGCAGTTTGCATTAGATCCAACATAAGATTGTGTTTCTCCTCAAGTCTCCAGCAGATTCAAGTTCAACACTGATTCTAGAGCAGTATGTCTGATCCTCTGTAAGGTTGTCTCCCATTTGATATGATGTTGACCTAAAATTCCCAGTAGAGTTGATAATGCAGATCCTCGGCAGATCTTTCTCTTTTCCCCAACCGGGGTTGAGCCTTTAAGATGGATATTTTACGTTCATCCTTTACCTCTCTTTCTCCAGTTGATTCCCTCCTGTTGAGATTGGCTGAGTGTTGTATTGATGATTAAGATCGGTGACATTTGTATCCTTTGTGATCGTTTTGTCAGCATAATTATCACACACACACACACACACACACACACACACACACACACATATATATATATATATATATATATATACATTCATAGATTTCATTATTACATTAATACACTTTGTATCTCTGATCCTCTGCTATGGTGGTATCCTTCCACACCCCCCCCCGCGCGCGCAGATTCGGTGTGCCTGTCCTCTTTCAATTGTAGAGTGTCAACACCTTAAGGAGAAATAATTTAACCTTTCTCATTCCCCAATGAGTTATTTCCTCGTGGATGATTATTATTTCAGCTTCCTTCCCAGTCGATTATCTGGATGGAACCACTCCCCCTGAATTATATCCTCATTGGGTTGAGTCTTTAATTGACCTTTTCTTTCTAGATCCTGCCTAGATAGATGCTTTTGGGTCCCCTGAGAGTCTGTTACCTAGTAACCGATACTATTCTTCTCGATTTATGAATACTTTACTTTTGCGAAATACCCGTTAAAAGTAATCTATTTCCTCTTTCTCCCCAACAGATTCGTTTTCACGTTTCCCCCGGAAGTCTATCCTCGATATGTTCATCCTAACCGATGACAAATATTTTCTTCCTCTGCTTTGAGTTTATCCTTGATATGTTCATCCTAATCGATGACGGGTTTCCTCCACTTTTTGGTCTGCTGCCCGGTAACTGGTAGTTAAATCCTGCTTCCCCTTTTATGGAGTCTATCCTTGATATGTTCATCCTAACCGGTGACAAATATTCTCTTTTTAGGTTTTCTATCCAGTAATTGATAGATATAATTTCTTTTTCTCCCCTCGGAGTCTATCCTTGATATGTTCATCCTAACTAGTGACATATATTCTCTCTTTTGGTATTTTATCCAGTGTCTGATAGATATTCTTCCTGATGAGTTTATCCTTCATATGTTCACTTTATGTGTTCATCTTAACTGATGATGGATATTCTTCCTTTGAGTTTATCCTTCATATGTTCACTTTAATCAGTGACATATATTCTCTCTCTCTCTTTGGTATTCTGCCAAGTAACCGGTAGTTGTAAATCCTATTTTGGCTTTTCCCCAATTGGTTATTCTTACCCAGTAACTGGTAATGAATACACCTCCGGGTTGCCCTTAACGAGTCATCCTTGATATGTTTACCCTAACCGGTAACAGATGTCCTCTCTGACATATGTTTTTTATCTCCTTACCCAGTAACAGGTAGTAGATAATATACTTCTGATACTCCTGTGTTGAAGTTCTTTTCTTCCCCAGTTGAGTTTGAGTGCATATTTCCTCAGTGAAATCTCCGTCCCCTGTTTGGATCGAGTATTTCAATTTTGTTATGATTTACCTGTTCCCCTTGCATATTTTCCCTTTTTATCCCCGAATGAGTCTTTCTGTTGATTTATTTTCATGGAATCTCTCGTGTCCCCCATCAGTTTTTAGTCGTAGTCTGACCTACACATAACTTTTTATCCTCCAGAGTCTCTGTCTCCCAGTGAGTTTTCCTTAGGGAATGCATCATGCTCCTGTGGACTTTAGTCTCTCTGGATTCTTTTCCTTTGTGGCAACATTTTCCCCACATAGATTATTTTTTAGCATTTCATATCATATGCATCATGAGGTCTCTTAGGGACCAAAATTTGTTTCTATTGTTGTTATTTAAGTCCATTCTACTGAGTCGATACAAAGATTTAAACCTTCATCTCCTCAGCTAGAACGTCCTTAAATAGGGGCAGCTGTAAGACCCCAATTTTGACCATAAGATCCCTCATGCTATCTCATCATATGCATTAGCATTGGGATCACACCTTGGCATCCTCCTTACCCCTCATTCATTGGGTTTGCATTGGGAGAGGTCACCAAGCACTTTAGATTGTATCATACTTTGTTCTTCATTATTTACTAACCAAAATACCAAAAATATGTCAATGTATAGTTTGTTGCTTTTGTAGGTAGTGTGTATGCTCACCCATGCTCCATCAAGATCATATCTAGGGTTTGAGACCCTTAATGCAAGGAGCTCAATCAAGAATTGGTTTACTTTGGCTCTAAGCATCATATATGAATCCCCATGATATTCACATGTTATTTTGATTAAGAAATCATCAAGAGTTTGGAGTTTGTTTGCCTTGGAAACCCTAATTCATTTGGGTATCTTGTGTGACTTCTTCAACAAGTTTCATCATATGCATATATGATCCTCCATGAGTCCCAAAATTCAAGATAATGTCAATCTAGCAAGATGGTTCATGGTGGTTGATCAGAGGAAATCAACTTGTCAAAACTGTAGGAGATAGGGTCTGGGGAACCCCCGTTTTCACCAGTTGATTTCCTCTGATCAACCACCATGAACCATCTTGCTAGCTTGAGATTCTCTTGACTTTTGGGACTCATGGAGGATCATATATGTATGTGATGAAATTTGTTGAATAAGTCACATAAGATACCCAGATGAATTAGGGTTTCCAAGGCAAACAAACTCTAAACTCTTGATGATTTCTTGATCAAAATAACATGTGAAGATCATGGGGATCCATATATGATAATTAGAGCCAATGTAGACCAGTTCTTGATTGAGCTCCTTGCAATGAGGGTCTTAAACCCTAGATATGAGCTTGATAAATCATAGGTGAGCATACACACTACCTACAAAAGAGTTAAACTATACAATGACATATTTTTGGTATTTTGGTTAGTAAACAAAGAAAAATGAAGTATGATACAATCAAATGTGTTTGGTGATCTCTCCCAATGCAAAACCAATGAATGAGGGGTAAGGAGGATGCCAAGTTGTGATCCCAATGCTAATTCATATGATGAGATAACATGAGGGATCTTAGGGTCAAAATTGGGGTCTTACAGCTGCCCCTATTTAAGGACGTTCTAGCTGAGGAGATGAAGGTTAAAATCTTCGTATCGACTCAGTAAAATGGGCTTAAATAACAACATAGAAACAAATTTTGGTCCCTAAGAGACATCATGATGCATATAATATGAATGCTAAAAATAACCTCTGTGGGGAAAATTTCGCCACAAGAGAAACGAATCCGGAGAGATTGAATGTCAGCAGAAGCATAATGCATTCCACAAGAAGAACTCACTGGGGAGACAGAGACTCTAGGGGGATAAAAGGTTGTGCATAGGCCAAGCTACAACTTAAAACTGCTGAGGGACATGAGAGATTCCATGAAAATAAATCAATGGAAAGACTCAACCGGGGATGAAAAGAACACCTGCAAGGGAAACAGGTAGATCAGAACAAAGCTGAAATACTCGAACCAAGTAGGAAAAAACGATCTCACTGAGGAAATACACACTCAAACTCAACTGGGAAAGAGATGTTCTTCAACACAGGAGTAACTGAAATGTATTATCTACTACCGGCGACTGAGTAAGGGGATAACAGATCTGACGGGGAGGACATCCGTTACCGGTTAGGGTAAACATATCAAGGTTGACTCGCTGAGGGCAACAGGAGGTGCATTCATTACCAGTTACTGGGTAAGAATAACCTACCGAGGAAAATCCAAAATAGGATTTACAACTATCGGTTACTGGGAAGAAGACCAAAGAGAGAGAATATCCACCACTGGTTAAAGTGAACATATCAAGGATAAACTTAAAGGGAAGAATATCCGTCATCAGTTAGGATAAACATATCAAGGATAGACTGTCGGAAAAAGTGGGGATTACATCTATCAGTTACTGGATAGAATACCGATAAAGAGAATACCCATCACCGGTTAAGATGAACATATCAAGGATAGACTCAGAGGGGAGAAATAGGAATTATATCGATCGACTGCTGAATAGAATACCGAAAAGAGAATATCCGTCATCGGCTAAGATGAACATATCAAGGATAGACTCCGAGGGGAAGCATGATTTATAACCACCAGTTACTGGGCAGAAGACCGCAAAGAGAAGGAAACCCGTCATCGGTTGGGATGAACATATCAAGGATTAACCCTTTGGGGAAGGAAACAGGGATTACAACTACCTTTTTTATTGGGTAGAATACCAAAAAAGAGAATATCTTTCACCGGTTAAGATGAACATATCAAAGATAGACTCAAAGCAGGGGAAGAAAATATCCATCATCGGTTAGGATGAACATATCAAGGATAGACTTCCTGGGGAAACGTGAAAACAAACCCGCTGGGGAAAATAGGTTACTTTTGCCGGGTATTGGGGCAAAAGTGAAACACTCACAAATTGAGGAGAATATTACCAGTTACTGGCTAATAGATTCTCAGGGGACCAAAAGCATCTGTCTAGGTAAGATCTAGAAAGAAATGGTCAATCAAAGACTCAACCCAATGAGGATATAGCTCAGGGGGAGTGGTTCCATCCAGACAACCAACTGGGGAGGAAACTGTAATAATGATCATCCACGAGGAAATAACTCAGTGGGGAATGAGAAAGGTTAAATTTTTTCTGCTTAAGGGGCTGACACTCTACAATTGAAAGAGGACAGACACACCAAATCTATGTGAGAAAGGATACCATCATAGCAGAGGATCAGAAAAAATAACGAATCACAAAGTGCAATAATATAATAATAAAATTTATGAATGTATATGTATTTGTGTGTATATATATATATATATATATATATATATATATATATATATATATATATATATATATATATATATATATATATATATGATTATGCTGACAAAACAATTAAAAAGGATACAAATGTCACCGATCTGAATCATCAAAACAACACTCAGCCAATCTCAATAGGAGGGAATCAACTGGAGAAAGAGAGGTGAAGGGTAAATGCAAATTATCCATCTCAAAGGCTCAACCCTGGCCGGGGAAAGATGCCGGATCTGTTGGGAATTTGAATTGTCAACTTTGCGGGGAATTTTAGGTCAACACCATATAAAATGGGAGACAACCTTACAGGGGACCAGAAAAATGTTCCAGAATCAGTGCTGAATGAAATCCGCCGGAGCCTTGCGGGGAAACAAGAATCTACTGAGATAGCGCGCCTACAACTCGAGGGAGGCATTCATAATCTCACCCGGGGAAACCAATAAAACTCGGCTGATGATGCTGAAATGCTGGAGGGGATACAAAACTCACACCAACTGCTTGGGGAGAACCAACAGTGCTTTGCATTTAGGGCTTACCGTTTTTCAGACCGCTGTTGATATTCCTTAAATGAAATCGATTAACAAAGTAACTACTTTTATTATTTTAAGAAAACATGATTTTTCTTTAAGATTTAACTTCAAAATGATCATCATAAAATTTAATTCTATTTTGGATGAAATAAGTAAGATTAGAAACAATTGGATAAAAAGCTCAACTTTATTTAATAGAATGGTAGTCTGTAAATGACAAGACTCCATAGATCTTTACAAAAGTTGAAAAAGGGTAATTTACACGAAAAACGGGCTACATTGAATACAATGATCACTAATCCGTCTACCGACTTCAATATCCACGGTACTCTTGGCTTCGGTTGAAGATGAATCAGAATCAACGGTTGTGCTCAAGAAAGTCTTTAAGACTGAAGATCAGCAGGATGTAGTTACTTGCCATAATCCCTAATTTTTGCATAAATTTCCCCAAGTAGGGGTACTCAATCTATCGTGATAAATTTTCTATTTTATGTCTCTAACTTTTGCCTGGATTTCCCTTTCGGGTTTTTTAGCGGTAAATTCATGATCATTGAGCTATGGATAAGCTAGACGTCAATAAAACCAGAGTCGCCACCACAATTTTATTGTTTCTAAGGGAAAAGGGAAGAGTATGAACAAAACCCAAAAGTAAGAAGTTTTCAAATCAAAACTAATAAAATTCCAGAGATTATAGGTAAGGGGGTTGGTTACATAGAGGGAAGGTGTTAGCACCCAAAGTGTCCTAGGTACTCCTAGGGAGCCCTTTCTTGTGTGCATATGCATTTTGTACAAATTTGATATTTACAAACAAATAGAATAGGGGGATGATAAAAGAATTAATTAATTATATTTTTGTCTTTGACAAGACCTTCGGACTTGTGCCTACGTACCAACATGAAATGAGGGATCAACACCTCGTAGTTCGTGGTATCAATTTCAAAGGGGATACATTGCTTTTAACAAAAATTAAGTTTGAAAGGCACAAGGGCCTAAAAATGGTTTGAATGAGTTATTTCTTTTTGGATTTTTGAAAGTTTTAAGTCAAATATAATTAAGTCTATTTACAAGTTTGGTTGAGAAAAGGAGTTTAAAAATGCATTGGCATAAGGCCAAAGTTTCTAGTTTGCAAAGTGGTCAATGTTTTTTAGAAAAAAAAACTAGTACAAGCAAAGAAGATTATTAAAAAGGAGGGAGAGATTTTGAAATTAAAGAAACGGGGAGGAGATGAAAAGACTAATCTTAAGCACAAAATTAAAAGTTAAGAGTTGAAAAGTTCTGACCAATGGGTAACAATCTAATAGACAAGAATGCCATATAGAAACCCAAATTCCCTCGGACATTAGAATCAAGCCACAAACAATGCACAATATATATCAATATTGAAGAGCAATGAATCAAATAAAGATAACCACATTCAAGCTTAGCCACTCCATGATCTTCTTCAAATTGGTTCATGTAGCAGATGAATTCCACAAGTCACAAGTTCAAAATAACAACTTCATAATGATCATGTTGCAGATGAACTCAAAGGGATCTTCAATGATGTATCGGATGAAGTTTCAAATTGCAAGAACTTGGTTTCATAAAAGTTGGCATTGGCCAAGTCCTTTAGCATATGGATGTTGCCTAGATTCTAAGTCCAATTTTCCACGATCAAACCAGCAGTCCACACAAAACCTTTTTTAGGGTTTTTGTTTCTTATTATGTACATTAATCGACAAAGACCACACAAGTAAACAAAATATACACAAACAAGATATATCACACAATATGTTCCAAGTGGACAAAGTGAAAATGACATTAACATAAACAATTAGAATGATATGAATAATGGCAAATGAATAAAGACTTGAAGTTAAATTGTATTAATGTAAATGGCTTGAATTTAAATGTTATTTGTTAATGAGTTAGAAGTTAGTATTGTTTTTGCTTTTGCTTTTCATTTTAAGTCATTCTTTGGAGAACACTCAACCCACTTATCACAAGCATGGATCCTTGAACCAAGACATATTCTAAAGGAAGGAAGAAAGGCCAAGTTTCCACACAATACCATGAAAGAGGGGAGACTTACAATCTCACTAACTAGAATGCTATGCCTTTTGTGTCAAAAATTTAGCGCTATGTTAAGCAATCGTAATTGGACTTATGTAGAAGTCACAAATATTTGAGGTCGGGCAATAGAATTTGGGTGTTAATGCATGTTAGAGACATAGTATAATGGACTACGCTCATGAAACATACCGCACACAAAAAGAATATGCAAAAGAGGTGGCCTAATCTCATCCATACTTATGTTGATTTTGCAATCAACTAGCCTTAGGACTTAGAGATATCATAGGTCAAAATAAATGGATGCATAAAGAAGGGGGATTAGATGAAGAGGGAGGGGAATGGATCAAAACTCAAATTGGTCAAAGGAGGACTTTTACCAAATTAAGATCATTCATTCATTTTGGGAGATGGAATGTACATTCCATCAATCCCCTAAATCCAATGATCTTAACCTAACAAAGTCAAATCAACCTTGACCAAGGCCCAACAACACAAGTCAAACTTATACAAACAATCAAAATAGCTCAACACAATTATTTGGCATTTATTAAATTTAAAAAATACTAAAAATAATGCATTAAATTAAATATGGTTTGTAAAATTCCTAAAACCTCATCAAAACACCAAATAAATGACCATGAGATTTATCATAGGTCAAACAAGGTCAAAGGACCTTGGAGAAAATTTTTCAGAATTTTTAGAGACTTATAAGTATTTTTAAACAATTAAAAATATCCAAAAAATCAAGTAAATCATGAAAAATATTAATACTGATCCAAAATTAAAATTAATATGAATTAATATGAATTAAATTTTTTTGGTGAAACTCTCATATTTTTTGGATCAATATTAAAATTAATATGAATTAATGAAAATCAAATGAAAATCAGATAATAAAAAAAATGTGGACCACTTGATCTCCCTCATTAATTGAGGTGACAGATCAAGTGGATGAAAATGCGCGTTCCATGCTGGAACTTAGTCAGCGCGCCACACGCGTGGTAATCACAACCAACGCCCAAGATTAAAACATTTTAAATCAGATTAATGGCTCAGAACCTGTCCAACACACCACCGGCGCTGGACCTCCGGTCACCTTCTCAAGCGAGGTCCACCGGACTAGTTCACTCATCATCATAAAAAAAATGAAAAAAAGAGGACATGATCTGAAAGGAAAAATAGCGTAGAGCACGAATCTGACCTCAATTTTAACTAACTCCAAATATATAGAAAGATATGAGGAGTTGAATTTTGAGATGCGTCAACTGAGTCGCTTGGATTTGACCTCAAAGAAACTCAATCTTCTTGCCTATATTGGTAGGACTTCAGACAACCAAAGATCCAAGAGAATTGATGAGAATTGAGTGAGAATCGAAGAGAAGAAGATTTCTGAAAATTACCTTCAATGCTGTGCAGAAATGGAACTTGCTTGCTTCAAACTTGACTTGATCACACTCGAGGAGCTTGCAGAAGTGGTTTGGCAATGGTACAAAGCTTTGGATCCTGAAGTTTTTGAATCTCCAAACAATGAGATTCAAACTTAATTTTCAAGTTGAAAATTCTCAGGTTTTCCTTTGAATGGTGAGGGTTTGAATTGGGGGGTAAAGTTGGCGCGTAAGGTCTGCTTTAAATGAGCTCAGACGCCTTGTATTTATAGCATTTGGGATTGATAATTGCGCACTTGAAAAATTACTAAAATTGGCAAGGTGATGCACAAGCTTGCATGGGCGTGTACATGCCCATGAAGCAATCCATTATGATCCAATTGCAACTGTCCCGAAGTTCAAATCATGCTTGAATGGCAAGGCAATGTGAAATGGAGTTTTGGACATTTGATTTTCTCCAATGATGCAGACCTGTTAAGACCATGCGCATCCCTAGCAAACCTCATCCAAAATGCATAAAATTGGGTTATTTGGAAAGCTTAGATGAAAGGTAACAACTTTGATGTTGAACCCTTTTTCATTTGGAACTTGGATTATGGTAAATTTTGAGGTGGAAGTTTGGAAATTTCAACATGTTGAAAATTTTCCTAAGTGTTAAGTCATATACCTCAACATTCCACCTTGCTTAACTTTTTATGTGAGCTCCAAATGAGAAACGTGTCTTCATAAAATTCGTATCTATTTCAAAGACATTAAAAATGGTCACCAATTTCATGTCATTTGGATTTAGAATGATAGAGTTATGCATTTTTGAAGTTGAGGAAAATCACTTGTTCATTGGTATAGGTCAAAAATGACCTATAATGTATCCTCATATCACATGCTCATAAAAGTTGATTTAGCTCTCACTCCGAACATCAAAGTTGAAGTAGACATCTTGTATTTGATTATGAAACTTGGTAATCTTTCATCTCATAAAAATGGATCAAGTTATGACCTTGGGAAGTTGACTTTTAAATTAGGGTTTAGACAAGATGACCTATAATGTTTTAACATAGAAAATGATTTTCTAAGCAAAACTAGCTCTAGGTCTCAACATGAAAGTTGTTTTAAATCTCATTTAGAGTAAGTTTTATCTTGGAATAATTTTCATATGGTGAATATTGTAGGAGATAGGGTCTAGGGAGACCCAATTTTGATCAGATGAATTTATCTGGCCAACCACCATCAACCAACTTGCTAAACTTCAATTCTCTTGACTTTTTAGGATCATGGTAGATCATATATGCATAAGATGATTAGTTTTTAAGTGTCCCTTGAGAGGTTTGATCAATTGGTGAGATAGCTTGTTGGAGAAGTTACTTAAGATACCCAATCAAACTAGGGTTTCCAAGGAAAATTACCTCCAAAATCTTGAAGAATACTTGATCAATATGACATGTAAAGATCATTGGGACTCATATATGATGCTTTGAGACATTGTGGATCAATCCTTGGTTGTGCTCTTAGTCATGAGGGTCTTAAACCCTAGATATAAACTTGATAGATCAATGATGATCATGCCCTACCTACAAAAGAGTTAGGCAAATGCAAAGACATATTTTTGGTATTTTGGTTAGTAAAATGATAATATACAAGTATGATACAATCACATGGTACTTGGTGATATCTCCCAAAACAAACCCAATGGAAGAGGGGTAAGGAGGATGCCAAGGTATGATCCCAATGCTAATGCATATGATGAAATTGCATGAGGGATCTTAGGGGTCAAAATTGGGGTCTTACAGCTGCCCCTATTTAAGGACATTCTAACTGAGGAGGTGAAGGTTAAAATCTTCGTATCGACTCAGTAGAATGGGCTTAAATAACAACATATAGAAACAAATTTTGGTCCCTAAGAGACCTCATGATGCATATGATATGAATGTAAAAAGTTAATTCTCTGTGGGGAAATATTGCCAGAAAGGAAAAGAAATCAGAGAGACCGAAGGTTCGCAGGAGTATAATGCATTCTGTAAGGAAAGCTCACTGGGGGACAGAGACTCTGAGGGGATAGGGTTATGTGTAGGCCAAGCTACGACTTAAAAACTACTAGGGGACTAGAGGAATTCCATAAAATGGAAAGATTCAGCCAGGGAAACAAAGACATCTGCAAGGGAAACAAGTAGATCAGGATAAAACTGAAGTACTTGAATCATGCAGGAAAAACGATTTCGTTAAGGAAATGCGCACTCAACTCAACTGGGGGAGAAACAAACTTCCACAGGAGGAGCAGAAATCTACTATCTACTACCTGTTACTGGGTAAGGAGATAATAAAGATCTGACAGAGAGAACACCCATCATCGATTAGGATGAACATATCAAGGATGACTCACTGGGAATCGCCAGGAGGGTATCTTCATTACCGATTACTGGGTAAGAATAGCCTTGCTGGGTAAACTGTAGAAATAGGATTTACAACTACTAGTTACTGGGCAGAAGACCAAAGATGAGAATATCCGTCACCAGTTAAGGTGAACATATCAAGGATAAACTCAAAGGAAAGAAAATCTGTCATCGGTTAGGATGTACATATCAAGGATAGACTTTCCTGGGGATGTCAAGGAGGATATCCGTCATCGGTTAAGATGAACATATCAAGGATAATCCAATTGAGAAAAAAGTAGGAATTACATCTATTGAATGCTGGATAGAATACCAACAAATAGAAAATCCGTCACCGGTTAGGATGGACATATCAAGGATAGACTTTGTTGAGGAGTAAAATAGGAATTACATCTATCAGTTACTGGATAAAATACCAAAAGAGAGAGTATCTGTCACTGGTTAAAGTGAACATATCAAGGAATAAGAAGAATATTACCGGTTACTCGGGTATTACGCAAGAAGTAACAAACTAAGAAGAATATTACCGGTTACTCGGTAATAAACTCTTAGGGGATCCAAAGCATCTATTTAGGTAACATCTAGAGAGAAACGGTCAATCAAGATTCAACCCAATGAGGATATAACTCAAGGGGAGTGATTCCATCCAGATAATCAAATGGGGAGGAAACTGAAACAATACTCATCCACGAGGAAATAACTCAGTGGGGAAAGAAGAACGGTTAAAGTCTTTCTGCTTAAGGGGACAACACTCTACAACTGAAGGAGGACATACACCAAACTTGTATGGGGGTAAAGTACCGCCATAACAGAGAATAAGAATCTCAAGCAATGAATCAATAATTATGATGATTGTAGCGGGGTTTTCGTTATCTTTAGGTTTATTGACTAAACCAAAAGTCAACATACAATTCGAGTCACCACCGCACTTTTATTTGTCCAAAGGAAAGGCTAAAAAGCGAACAAAAGCCAAGTAAGAAGTTTTTTCAAATCAAAAACTAATAAAAATGTCAGAGATCTAGGTAAGGGGGTTCGTTCTGAAATGGGAAGGTTTTACGCACCCAAAACATCCTTAGTACTCTAAGGGAACCTCCTTTTGCAAATATGTGTTGTGGGTTGGTATTTGTGAAAAGATTTGTACAAAAGATTGGAGGGATGAGAAGAGAATAGATTATATTTACAAGTTTTATTGTTTGAATGGATGAACCCATTGCCTACGTAGCATCACAAAGGAGGACCAAAACCTCGTAGTTCGTGGTAAAAATTTCAACAGTTGGTGAACTGATTTTAATCAAAAGCCTTAAGGTATTTTGTTATCAAAGGGAGAAAACTCAACCTAAACCAACAATCCACCATGTGAGGAAGGTTTCAACATGCTAGTGAGGGGTTAACCCTATAATAAGCATGGAAGGCTTATAATCCAACACTAAGGATGAGGTGAGATTT